>NC_082645.1:42548257-43168793 GCF_028023285.1 Balaenoptera ricei | reverse complement strand
TCATTTCAAATGACAGCAACAGAATAAAAAGGGCAACAGATGGAAGAGGGAAGGCACATGAAGCCCAAAGACCTGGATCTTTACAAAGAGAACACTGCCCTCTTCATGTCCGTGTTTGTTATTGCTCCCAGGTACGCGCAACACCAGAGGCTATGTGTTTCAGCTCAGAGCCTCTGTTTTAGCCTCGCCTTTGTACAGGGGTTCTGAAGAGTGTTGTTTAAGCAGGAAAGGGTCCCCCATGATTCAAGGCATTCATACCCAAGAGTAACATTAAGAGCTGAAATCAAGTACCTGAGGCAGCTTTCTCCACGTAATGAAGCTCATTATAAAATAGGGACACTTGGTGATATTTTTCTTTTACGACATTGGATATATAGTGCAACAGTGTTTGCTTTCGGTCCGTTGACTTTGTATCTAAGAGCTGAAAACCAAAGGGGATGAGGGTTAGAGTAACAGATGATGGGAGAGTTACCTGCCAGATGATGCTCTCCCGCTCAGAATAAATACCTGAGCACAGGTGCCCCAAAGCGGAGAGAAAACATTCCCACAGGAGAGTCAGCTTTGGTCTCGGGTGAACCAGGCCATGGATTTTTTTTTTTAATTTTTTTTTTGTTAACATCTTTATTGGAGTATAACTGCTTTACAATGGTGTGTTAGCTCCTGCTCTATAACAAAGTGAATCAGTTATACATATACATATGTTCCCATATCTCCTCCCTCCTGCAGCCCATGGATTATTAAGTGACAAGAGGACTTCCTGACCAGGGGACACGCTCAACTTTAGGGGCGACTCTAAGCATGAGAGCTGTTCACACGTCTCTCCTCACGTGAACTCCCCGCCCCCATCTGCTCCACCACCTCCCTGGCTTACAAGCAGGAAGACTCCAGTTTCAGTGCTCTCCCAAGTGAAGGCCAGAGTAGGAAGTGAGGCTGGAGCCGCGAGTGTGCACAGGTGTGCACGGGTACACCTATGCCATAGTCCTCACATCCTGCTCAGCCCCACCTACTCCCCAACTCAAAGCAGATGTGCTTAACGTACGTACCAGGGCCTTCTGGGGGCCAGAACTGTGACTAACTAGACAGTCCCTATCAAACAACCATGTCCCCCCGCACCTGGGGCTGGGGGCTCCAACCACCGCCCAACCTGCTCCCGTGGAAGCCACGTCCGCCAGTGCAGCCCGGGGCACAGGGCTCCACGGAGCATTCTCTCTGGTCCTGTTCCCAAGTCAGGTGACTCTGAAAAGCAGAGCACCCTTCTTCATCCAGGAAAAAAAAAAAAAAATTTTTTTTTAGAAAACACAGAAAAGTATAAAGCAGCAGCTCAAAAAACCTTCCTAATTCCATTCACCCTCTCTGTTAATATCTTAATCTTCTTCCATTCGGTTTTTTTTTTCTCCATATTTTACCTAGTTAAAAATCAAACTGTACAGACAACTTATACCCTGCTTTCTTTCCTAAACACAAAATTACCTATTCCTTTGAAAACTCTTCACAAATATTCTAACAGTGGAAGAATAGTTCACCGTATTAACTATCATTACAGCATATCTAATCATTTCCCCAAATGTTGAATCTTTACACTGTTACTAATTATTTGCAATTATAAATAAAATATAGCACCCATAAGTCAGACCCCTGAGGAAAGATTCCTAGAAATGGAAATATCGGGTGAAAAGGTATGAGTATTTTTAAGGTTCGAAGTGCTTGCTGCCATATGGCGTTCCAGAAAATTTGTACCCACTAGCAGAGAATCTTCATCAAAACATCCCACCCCACTTCCAAGAGCAGACTCTCTCTGCTCCAGGACTTAATCTTTGCCAGCTGTTTTGTCTCTCATATAGCTCTTGTACTTCTTTTAGTCCACTCACCAGATCTAAACTCTGAAGTTTAAATCCATAAACTGCTCCTCGTTTACTGCTATTCATATAGTTTCCGAGGGCCAAGATGATCTGCAAAGAAAGAGAGAAAAGAGAAGCCCATCGGTACAGCAGCCCAGGCATTCCCAGGCTGAGGAATGCAGCTGACAAGTCAGCTCTTCCATACACGTATAAGAGGAAAACTTCACTTGCCTCCAGAATTTTCTTGAGTTTTTGGGACGACTTTATAGAGACAGATGCTGCTATAATTGAATGCAGTTGCTAGATTCCAGGCAAGGGAAAGAAGGAGGGGGAAAAAAAAGACATGTTAAAAATGGGAAACTCTGATTGAAAACTAAAACTTTAATACAGAAGAAAACAGGCCTGCATTTAGAACTTAAAGCCTTAATGCTGAGATTCTATTTTTTCCTAAACATAAAAATTTTAAGTTGTCCTGCTAGGTCTTAGGTAACTAGAGCATTACATGTAAGCTCTTCTCTAAATAGGAAGTATTATCAGAACTAGCTTATCATAAAATCTGTAAGCAATGAGACTTAAGTTAGGAGTCAACAGCGTCTTCCAGGAGAACTCAATAGCCTGCCCACCATCTCTAATCATGTAATACAATTCATATTTTTAAATCAATGGAGCTAGCCAAGAACAAAAACAAAACAAAACAGCAAAGAAATATAATCACCGTGTAGAAGTTCTCAGAACATATTTTGGACACACATGCTACTATAATCAGTAATTAACAAACACTTATTTAGAAACAGAATTGGGAAAGAACTATTTATGATATTCATAAGTCTCTACCAGATTAACACAAAGGAACAAGAGATGGCTGGTTATTATTTCTACGCCACCACAATGTACTGTAACAAACTTCCAAGGAAGAAGACCCCCGTGGCAAATTTAACACTTCCAATGAAAGTCAATAAGCCTGTTCACTAAAGATATGAGATGGTTTTTAGAAATAAAGTTAAATTTTCAGTCTTGGTAACCCAGCCAGAGGACTGGTACCTTGAGGAGGGGACCAAATTTGAGAAAATGATTCTCCTTGTCCTCTGTATTGAGGTGTCCTTTAAAATCCAAAGGACATCTGCAGACACAGGAAATGGCATTCTCTAGGGAGAAGAGCAATACGGAATGGGGAAATTCACCGTTTTCAATTTTACTTGGCATACACAATGAGAAAAAGATGGTAAAAATAAAAATGCCATGTCGAAAGTTCTGGGAAGAAGTCTTAGAGCCCATGACATTAAGTGCAATTCTGGGAGAAAGTTAAAAGAAAACAACAAAAAAATGCTATCTGTTTGGACCCCTTCCCTTGCCAGAGTTGGTCCACTCACAGGAGTCAGCATCTGAATGCTTTCGGCAAAGTTCCCAATGAAGGCCATGATGGTCATCTTCTGCATGAGCCGCTCAATTTTACTGAACTGCATCATGAACCGGTCTTCATCTGACAAGTTTTCCAGGGGCTTCCTTTCCCGCTCATAGAGCCGCAGCACTTTCACCTCATTCTCAGTTGGCAAGAACCTCATCAAACACTCTACAAAGTCTACAGGCAACGTCTTCAAGTCAAATCTGAAGACAGAGGTGGACATGTCAGTGTTAAAGAGACAAAAGTCAGTGTTAAAGAGCAAACCCCCTCCCCTCTCAGCCACACCGCCACCTGGTCCAGCTCATGAACCACCGTGTCGATGAGCTGATGTCTACAGCTGGACGGTGTCTACAGATGTGAACATGTCCCCTGGTGCTGGCTCTTGACTGTGCATCAAACACTCTCATCGGTCCTTCCTGGAAACCTGGACCTTATCACAACTGCCATGCTCAGTTTTTAGGCTATTAGTATAGCTCTAAGCCTCTAGAAATCAATAGTAAATGACAGCAGGTAGAAGCAGAAGGAAAGCTGAAGTATCTGGTGGTTAAGTGGTTCAAGGACATGTTTTTTTAGGCATGTGAAGTACTGCTAATTAAGGAGATATAATATTATACACACAATTACAGAATATCTGGTGAACTCTGTAAAGTATTTCAATTAAACCAGTAAGTCTGGGATATTTTTTCTCCTTTAGAAAAAAAATGCATCAAAATGCCTGTACTATATGGATGCTTTGGCTTCAATGCACACATCCCTTGAGGGAGTACTCAGTCTTTGTGGACCTATACTCAATCTGAACTGAAGAAGTATTTGCTACAATCTCTATTCTATTCTCTGGACAGTCTTTGTTCAGTAATAGAATTACACTTAATCATCATGACAAACAAGGTATGTGAAGATTAAAAACCAGAATTCTTATCAGGTTTCAACACCAGAAATCAGAACAGATGATAGGGTGCACTAAACTACTAGTTTACGATCCTGGCTGAGGACATGAAACTGGAACAAATGATTTCTCAGTGTCTTTTACTCCCCTAAGAATCTCTGATCAAAATTTATGAAATACCAATTAATGATGAATTAGTTCCTAAAACATCTAATAACATCCTTATCGTATCTGAAAGTCACCATGACTCAAAGAGTAGAAAGATTCTTCTAATAGAAGAGTAAATAAAATCAATGCCTTCTCTGCAGTTCAAGGATTAAAAAAAGAACTAAACTTGCTTTAAGATGCCCTGAAAGTGCTAAGCAGCAACAGGAATCACATTCCTATTGTTATGAATTAAGACATGCCTCTGTCTCCTATTTGCATTTGGCGTTGAGTTGAATCATTCCACAAATGCCATCAAATTTGTACTCAACGAATCTGGATAAAATTTAGATACTCCACAGAAAACTGATATTTTCTCCCTTTTCTTAGCATCTGCAATACTTCTCTCAACTTTCCTTTTATGTAAGCACTGCTGCAGGCATATATAAGAGAACAGACCAAGGTAATAAATGATGTCACGATCCAGTTGTTATTCTTCTAAAACAATTAATTACTCATTCTAATATAGCACCCCCGAAGGTCATTTCTGGTCCACCTCTTCAGCGTTACCATTTTTATTCTAAATTTACTAGGATATAATCTTTCAGAATGCCCTGAACTTACACATGAATAGCTTTACATATTTCGTCCGCGGTCTTTCCAGCTTTCCTTAAAGTTATGGCAAGATTTTTAGCCCTATTTGCTTCTAGTAATGTCACTTTGTTTGATCCCTTCTGCGTTATCTTCTGTTTGCTTGAAGAAAGATCAATGGCAGGACCTTGGGCTTTTGTCTTAAATATTTCCTCAAATTCATCTACATTTAAGTCCTGGGTTGGAGAGGAATGAAATAGGCAAATTAGATTATACTTAAAAATGAAGTCAGGAAGCCACCATTTAGACAGTTTCTTAAGCATCAAAGAAGTTACTTTTTCTACTAAGTACTGATACTTGTCTTTGGCCATGGCTTGCTCTATTTCTCTATTTGTGTTAGTGTTGTATGACTTATGCCACATATACAGACAAAAATGTCTAAAGTAGACAACTGTTTCCAACCAGTTAACTCAATTGCCTTTCAATTACTGCCTTGTAGAGATGGCCAGCACAGACTAAAACTATCCACCAAACCAGCTAGTAGGTGTGATTATTGAGTCCTTTTTCACTTATAGTTCAATAAAGGGTTTTTATGCCCCTTTATAAATTAAGGGCAAAGATTGTGTCAGATGTACATTTTGTGACATACAGTGAAGATGTTCAAAACTATTCCATTTTAATGGATAATAAGTTTTGAAATGTATTTTTAGAAGCACCTTACAAAATAGCATCCAATTTTATTCTCCTTTTCTTCTTTACATCAAGACACTTAAAACACTAGCTTTTATTGCAGAAACTTTCAGGTTAACACAGCACCCATTCTGGCTTTGCTGCATAGAGAGGGCCCCTTGTTTCTACCCAATGAGAAAGATACCTCCAGAATTCGCTCATCATCAATTTCATTGAAGACTGTGCCATTGATCTGATTTGGCTTCAGGGCAACCCAGTTAAAAACTGGCATTCTGAATTTCGTCTTGATTGGCTTCTTAATTTTCACAGCTACAGAGGTCAGACAGAATGAAATTAAGATTCCACCAAAACCCTCGAGAACAATCAGACAACAGTCCTTGCAGATGACACTCTAACACTGGAGGAAGGCTGGCAAGAGGTGGCCAGGTGTTTTAAAAGATGGAAAACATCACGCAACACTTTGGCCAGGGCAACTTGAGGTCATCATTTGATACAACAGTGTGTTACAGTTGCCTAAGAGCTGGGGTTTTTGCTTTTATTTTTTTAATGCAGGCAACTGGGTGGTTGAAATACAGTCACAGTGTCAGGACAATGCTTAGGACAAATAAAGAGTTGGGGAATAAAAATTATTCTTTACATTATTAGATAGAGAGGGCAAATACTCTGTGTCACTTAGTTTGACATTGGTAAATGTGAGTCGCATTCTGACATCCTATATTTCTGGTTCTCTAACACATATTTCCAAAACAAATCTTCAAAGATGATCAGAGACTGCAGATAGTGTCTGCTTAAACCACCAGGAATGAAATGTCAAGAAGGCTGACTTCCAGCCAGAGCAATACACTCCTGTGGATGATTTCAATAATGGGGATGATATTGGCTGTTGAGAGTTATGCCAAACAGACTAAGGGCCACAAATGGCCCAAAACAGAATGTTTAAGAAGACAAAAGGGGTACTTAGAAATCTGGGTTTGTATTGCTTTCTGGAGAAGGGCCACAGTCCCCTCCCCCTCTCTTTTAAGTGCAACCTCTCCCCAGGAATCAGCTACTATGTGCAACTAGAAGGTAAGAATGCACCCATTACAAATACTGAAAACCTCTTCATAGAGAGGAAGGGTCCCACCTTTGAGGGGATGGGAGTGGGGGGAGTGCCACCTCCTCTTACTTTGGGGAAATGAGCTAAAAAAGGCAATCCACTAAAAATTCCATTAATTAACTACACACCAAAAGAAGTCTTCCCAAACCAATTAGCTATAAATATTCACCGTCTTAAGTCTGTCTCAGGGATGCCCACCACACTATTTGGGAAGGGAGGGAGAAGAAATTCAGTGCAGAACAAAAGAAATGGAACACACAACTGGGCTTTTACCTGGCTGCCTGCCTTACTGAAAAAACGGAGACAGACAGTGCCTCTCGTTCCTCCAGAGTTACAAAGGCCACGTGAACAGCGGGAATGTCATCTGACAGATCCACACAGAAGCATGCAGGAACACAGAAACACAGCTTTTGCCAAAACAGGCTTTCCACCGCCAAATGTGACACTTTACTCTCCACTACCCAACAGTGTCCACTTCTGTCCTCGCTACCCAGGAAAGCCCATGTCCTCCAGGGGACCAAGGACCAGACCTTCCTCTAGTCTGGCACTTCTGCAGAGTTGAGGGAGAGGAGGTGGACGGGAGTGGGGGTGACAGGTCAGCGCCATCCAGTTCCATCATCCCTCCACAGACAACGCAGGCCTCAGGACACGCCCTACAAGCAACTCCCTGTGCAGTCACCCTGCTTTTAACTCTCTAAGCAAGATTAGGAATAAGCCTGCGATCAGAGCACAGGCCAAAAAGTTCTCTTCTGAAAGGCTGCCCTGACTCTGACTGGGGAGTTGGGGGGGTGGGTTAGCAGAGGCAGGGTCTATAGGTGACCACGATACGCACCACGTTCCCAGTGTTCAAGCTACAGGAAGTGGCTCTGCGTGGGTGGGTGGGTTTTCTGTGGAGAGAACCGAGCACCAGAGGGAGGGGACTAGGAAAGCAGCACCCAGCAGCTTTCCCTTGTTCTGGGGAGGAGCCTTCCTCTCTCCCTCAGGATAAATCTAAAATCCTTCTAGGGACTTCCCTGGCGGTGGTCCAGTGCTTAAGACTCTGCACTCCCAATACAGGGGGCACGGGTTCGATCCCTGGTTGGGGAACTAAGATCCCACGTGCCATGGGGTACGGCCAAAAACAAACAAACAAACAAATAAAATTTTTAAAAAACCCTAAAATCCTTCTAGAGTTGAGGCCTTAGATCCAACTTTAAAAACTAAACTAAAAAACATTCCTTTTCCCAGGGAGAAAGGAACAGGGCACCTGAAATCCAGGATGCCTGCTTAAAGGGCCATAACCTCTTCTACAGGTTCACCTAAAACATGTGGGCAACCCTGGAATCACAACAGCTAGCCAGCACCACACCTCCCCGCAGACACAGAGCAAATGCAATGGCTCGATGGGAGATGGGGTGGAGATGTCAAGGCACAGCGTGACCCACAGGAACACACGGCAGACACTCAACACACTTGGGGAGGAGCAACCTACAGAAAAGCTTGATGGGCCCGTCTTTTGTGGAAGCAGAAAGAACAAAGAAAATAACAAAAGAAAAATTAGATACGGTTAGTGTTCAGCGGCTCAGCAGTCCACACACTCTTAGCAGAGAATTCCATGCTTCTGGGACACATTTCACAAGGCAGCACAGAGCCAAAAATTCATTTCCATTCAGACCTGCCTTAAAGACACCCTTATTATTTTATTTTAAAAAATAACTCTTTCTTAGAAAAGGGGGAAAAATGATTTCATTATAGTGCTGCCAAAGAGCCATACTGACCTGCGCTAAGTATTCCATAAGATATAAACAAGTTTTTTTAATGAAAAAATAATCAGCTGAAGTCCCAGTTCTCACTGTGAAGTTCCAAAGCATATTCTTCCAAAGAGAAACAGCAAAGGTTACAGACTACCCAGGGGTCTGTCATTGATGACCTGACCAGGGAATGGGAACCAGGTTGGTCTAACAGATTCGAGGAGGTACGCCTTACACTTCAAATGCACATTTCACACTACTAATATATTCTGTATAAAATGCAAAGAAAAGTCCACAAGATAAACTCAGGGGACCTCCTCCTGGTCCCCTGACTTGGTCACCAAGAAGACACTTGCTCATTGCCTGCTGAAGAGATAAAACATCCAGTTGCCTGTGGATCTAGGGGTCTAGTGATGTCACAGGTTTCTGGCTTCCCAGGGGGCCCTTGGCATATCATCTCAGCTGTCTCTTGGCTCTATGGGGACATCCTGATGCTGTCTGGTCTCTTGGTTCCAGAGAGAGAGTGTTACTGAATACACTGGCAAAGCATCTCACAAAATGGGTTACAACCACTAAGTATTAACGGCCGAATTAAGGATGAGTAATGAAAAGAGATTAAAGGCCTTGTAGAAACTGCCTGATCTCAAGCTATCAAAGACTCGTAGGGATTTTATAATCCTTATGTCTTGTAAAACACAACATCTTGTAATTGTTTAATGGACGCTTACGGCACTGAAGAGGAGTTTCTTCAGTCCCACATACAGTCCTTCAAATTGCATAAGACACAAAGGGGACAACTTCCCAATGTAGGAATCCTGAAGGGAGCAGTGAGGGATCAACTGAACACAGTTTCACACTATAAAACTGAGGCAATCGATGGAGCCAACAAATTGTAAAGAAGAAGAACCCAGGAAAAAATTTAACCAGAGAGGCCAAGACTCGTTCAGAAAGGAGTCCTGGACGTGCACATCTGAGACTCTTGGCTCTTCTCTCCACCAAGGCAGTTCTGAGGTCCAAGTCAGAGCCCAGGTGAATGAAAGTAGAGGCTGTATCACACATTAGGTTTTGTCAGAGAGAAAGGAAGCAGGACCAAAGGAGACACGCGCTCATGGCGAGCGCTCCTGAGGGGTTACAGGGAAAGCCTCATCAGTGGGCCCACGTGCGCATGGCAATGACACTATCACTGAAAACAGCCTGTTGATGTAACAGATTCCTGGGGCTCCTTAAGAGGTTTTCTGTTTGTTTACGTTTCAAAATCCAACAGTTTCATGATGACGTTCCTTTAACTTTTGTCCTTCAGAAGCAATAAAAGTTTTAGAAGAAAGCAGTAGACGAGGGAGACCTTGAAAGGTCGAAGTAAGTCATTGGTTTACTGCCAACACGACTTTGAACAGGCATCTTGTTTGACAGTTTTATAGGAGCTGGGGTGGAAGTAAACACCACAGATCTGATGTGGAACATGTTTGTTACAGGTGGTTTATTGGTGTCGAAAAGGGCTTCAGTCACCAGGATAAATTAGTCCTAATGACTGGCTGGTAAAGCTGCTGATGGGATGGACATGCTAAGAGATGGAGACTGGGACATCGTTTACAGCTGAGACCATCATTTACACTTTGGGCAAAAGGCTCTGAAAACCACTGCAGCCTTGGAAATGAGACCATTAGAGTGCTAGTTCATCAGAAATAAGAGACCTCATGAAGGGACTGAAATGGTTGAGGCAGCAGAATTATCTGACGTCACAGGAACGGCTTGGCAAAGCTCAGAGCAATTCCAAACGCCAGGGAAACACTCCATGACTGGGAAAACAGCTTGCGGTATTTTAGAAAAGAGTAAAAATTCATTTTCGTGAGTCAAAAATAAGAACTTATATTTCAAGACATTAGAGCAACTCTCTTCCTCTCACCCACACCCGCCCCGTTTTATTTCTGGTGAGGGAGGGATGCCGCATTCTATCCTGGGCAGCAGAGCATTTCAAGGCAAGAAGGTACTGCTGGTGGCAATGCTTCCCTTTGAAGCTTAATTCCACTGTAGTGAACTGTGATGCCCTCAAATGCTCAGAAGAAACGCCTGGAAGCCTACATCAAGCAATTAACACAGAGAGGTATTTTCCCCTTTTATAGATGCCATCGAAAATACCTTCAAAGAAAATAGCCATAAGCACTGAAAGCACGCTGTGTCAGAGCTTGGACTGTCATGTTTGCTGAACCCATGAAAATGCACTGATCCCTAAGAAGGTAACCTGTCTCTCTTCCCTTCTCTAGGTGGGGAGAGAAAAGGTAGGAAGACAGTGTGAGATCAGAACTTCCTGTCACGGAAAGAGTGACAAAGGCTACTGAAAGAAAAATGCCTCCTGTGCACAATTTCCCCTTTACTGGCTGCATTAGCAGGAATGTTCTTATATCAAGAGGAGACACGTGATTTTACAAGAGACCTGGACTTTGAAAGAATGGCCTGGACCCTCTGGAGGTGAGACAGTTGAGTATTTGTATTAAATATCTGGGTCTTAAATCTGCGCTCTTACCTGCTAATCCTGAGTTGAAAACCACTGTGGGTGAAGACGTCCCGGGCAGCGGGGGTGCAGAGGGAGGAGGGGGGGGCAAAGGGGGAGCCGGCACAGTCTCAGCTGCAGGACCAGGGAGGGGAGGCGGGGGCGGAGGGGGAGGCGGGGGAGGGGGAGGGGGAGGAGGGGGCATAGGCGGCGTGGCTGGACCATTTCGCGCTAGCAAAAGAAAAGAAACAAATTGACTTTGAAAACAGGGGAAGGGTTTTTCCTGCAATATGCCATGTGTACATAAAGGACCTGAAAACAAACACTGAGGAGGACAAAGGGTTTTTTCCCCAAAGACTACAAAATGTCCTTGGTGACAAATGGGGAGGATTCTGCGCCATGTGTGAAATGAAGACGTATACCCTTCATCTCAAAAGGTAAAAAGTTCTTAGAATCAATCAATAAAAGAACATGCCAACAGAAACAGACAAAGGACATAGATGAACCGTAGGTAAAAAAAGAAGTACAGATATCCCAATGCTCTAGCTCAGCTCTCTCGCCAAGGCTTCTTACCGGCTTCAGGTGCGTCTGACGATAGAGGCAGGGGTGGGGGAGGAGGGGGCAAGGGTCCCGAGGCGGCGGCCCCCGTCACTGGTCCCACAAAGTCACCCACCGCCACTTCAGACCCCGTGGGCAATGTGCCAGAAGCCACGACCGGCAGGATGGCAATGTCCCCATCTCCTTTCTTCTGAATTTTAATGGTCCCTTGTTTCTCCAGCTCATGAATCTTTTTTTCTAGGGTAGACTGTCTTTGAATGGCTTCTTCTTTCTCTTTGACCATTTTCCTTAATGTGTGAACCTGGGTATTTGCATCTTTGTAGATTTCCTGCAAAAAAGCCCATGGTCAAGAGTTGGTCTTCACGTGACATTCGTGCCTATTACCGTTAAATTGGCAAATTGAAGATAAAGAAAATAACAAAAAAAGAAGGAAAAAAGAAAAAGGATACTTATATATATATATAGGAATTCTATGGAACTCAGCCAGAGTCCCATTCGTTATCAATTGTTCACTGGTAATGCATGCAATACATTCTAGCAGTTGTTACTGTTGAGGTAATTCTTTCCATTAATAAATACAGCTAAGTCAGTTTTCCCCACAGGTGAAGAGGAACAGGGCAGAGATGACCCAAAAATAATTTTATAGCTGACTTTGGAATATCCTGAGGGTATTCTGGTGGTGCAGCATGTTTTCTTTTCACTTTTGTTAAAATTCATTTGTTACTCCTAGATACATATCAGCTAACAGTAGACAAAAGCTCCCTAAATCAGACTTGGACAGAAGTCAGACTGGGATTAAAAATCTGCAAATCATGGAATAATCCACTCATGAGTAACCAGGGGCTGACTGTTTTGAATGGATTTCTCTGGCCTTCACAATGCCCCCTTGACCAAGCTCAGGACAGCAACTGTTGTAACATTTTCCCTTTTGTAATGCAGTTCACAAAACAGGCCAATGCTTCCCTCCACTAATTCCTTATTTCTGTCTAGGTTCTTCGCAGAAAACAAAGAAGTTACAATTTTCAATTCAAAGGCTGTCCCGGTTCCTTTTATAAGGGGTCCACAGAGGTTCCTGTGGAAGGATTTTATGGAACTCACTTGCTGGGCCTTACACACGTGATCTCTCACCACAAACCTCCAGCAGGTAGGGAAACATTCTTCACACCCTGTCTATTATTAATAATCTGAGAGTCTGAACTTGAATTGAGTCCATATGCTACGACTCTGTCTCGATGGAGTGCCAGAAAATAAATTTCCTAGAGTTAACTGTAGGACCTGTCAGAATATCAAGCAACACACACAGACATGATAACCATCACATAAAATGTGCCATATCATTAACGGTCATGTAAAGGCAAGCCATTTGCCTAAAAGCCCTCCAGGCATTTTGATGTTTTTATGTTCAAGCACATGGACGGCACTCCATAAATACCTGACCTGTAAGGTAAAACAATGCTAAAGCCAAACAAAATAGCTGGAATTATCTGATAATAAAATGGATTGATTTTGCTTTTGACTTTTTTCTTTCTCTTTCTCTCTCTTTTTTTTTTTTTTTTTTTTTTTGGTGAATGCCAGTAGGTCTTGTCTATGTTGTGATTTCACCGTTTCCATGGCAACTGCCAAACCTGGTTTCAAGCAGAAGCAAAGCAAAGAAATACGAAGAAGTCCAAGTCCTAAGAAAAATAAATAAGTGGCATGAATTAAATCCATGCTGTGTTTTTAGTTCCAACCAAATGGGTGATCCACAGAACTCACTCAGACTCATCCAGATGGGAAAATACTGTTGCTCCCAAAACCTGTGATAAGGAAGTAATGAAGCCCCAGCATCTGATTGCACACACATGTGAAGACATACCCTAACTATGTGTACTTTTCATTTGAGTTTCACCTCTGAAATGGTTCCAGTAAATATGCCGCATCCATGCCTCCCTCTGCTGTGAACATATGCGGGTCCCATCTACTAGGCTAAAGCTAGAGACGTTCCCTGCAATGCCCACCTGGGGCGGCTGCCATCATCACACTTACCCGAACAACATCCAGCTCCTTGTTCCTCTGCATGAGCTGCTTTTCCAGTTCCACGATCTTGGACATGGCTTCATTCTCTGTGTCTTGCAGTTTTTCCGACAACTGTAAAGTTTTGAAAGGGAAGATGTGTCACAACAAAGGATCATTCTCATCAGGTCCTTGGTTTTCAGAAAGTGTAGCTCAGAGACCACTAGGGGCCCAGCAGAGTCCTGCATGTGTTCCCCAAGTTGTTTTCTGGAAATGTTAATATTTATAAGATGGTGCTGAATACATACTTGTTTCTAAGAGGAATTCATTTACAAGGGATCCTTAATAAAACCCATAAGTCAGCTCCTTAGTGTTTTGACATACACAGTGTGTCTTTCTCCATTTCTGCAGGGGCCAGCAAGGGTAGAGAATAGTAGGTGAGGGAAGAGGACGACTCACCTTTCCCTCCCTAAGAAAAGGCCATTAGGCAAAAGCTTTTGAAAATTGTTGACCCAGAAAACTTGGTTTTGTTCTTATAAGTCATCAGTTGAAAAAATACTACTGCTTGTTTTGACTCAAACTATCCAAATAATAAAAGTCATTTTGGAGGGGTAGTTCAAATAAACAGGTGGTTACTACAATAGCAGGTTATGTAAGTATGGTCATGCAATGCCAGCTAAGGCTTTAGAGAAAGATGGGGTGAGCCATGAGTGAAAGTTACTTTTCACATAAGGCTCTAAAATTGGGCAACTTCTGATTTCTTACATCTCACTGAGAATAGTCACACATAAAGAAAATCAGGGAGGCAAGATGAGGAGGAAGAGTGGAGATTTACGCTGACCAAGTTCAGAATATAATATAAATATTTTAAGGGAAGAGAGAAAAAGGAAGAGCCTATAAATGCTCTCCCCAAGCAGGTACCAACTAAGTCAGCACAGCACTTACAAAGGGAGGGGTTTTGGCAACTTGGCCAAACCACAAGCCATGAAGATGCCCCTTTTCAGACTGATGGGAAAAGAGGAAGGACATTAAGCACAAGTAATACTCTTAACTAAGAAAATGCAGAGAAAAATAAATGGACGGTTCAAAGAGAAAAACCACGTCCCTCCAAAAAGAGACAATTCCTTTCACAATCAAGGACACTTTCAATCAGAATTCAGTAAAAGGATGTGGTCCTCACAATGTTTGGGTTTTAAGACACACCATATTCCTGTTCATTATACTGAGAGGACACTTCTTGAAAGAAGAGGATATATGGGAAAACTTGCCGATTTCAAATGCTACTGTTGAGATGAAGCTATTTAGAACTTGAGTACCCATGAGGCAGGAAAGTGAAGACCCGCCTCATGCGGACACTAGATCAGCCCGTCCACAGCTTGCATGGACACATTTGGTACAAGATGACTCACATTCAGAAGAAGATACTTCTTCACCAAACTGACATATTTTAGTTGCATTTCTCTTCAGGTAATGCAAATCTTCTAACTCTCTTGTACTTATAACTAAGGTGGCCAGGAAATCTGGACTCAGCAGAAACTGAGCAGTGAACGAAGGCAACGGGTTCCACTTAGTTGTAAGTAACATACCTGCCTTCGTTGAAAGAGCCCAGAATGGCTTCTGATCGCTCTCTAGCTCAAGTTGCATCTCATTCCTAGACTTCAAATCCTTTCATTCACTGCCATAAAAGCTAACATCTGTTCTGCCTTGCACCTAGCTGAAACGTTAGCCATTTTTCTGTTTCTGAGAGGTAGTTACATGAGAGATGTTTTCTTCCAGTTCTTCCACCC
This sequence comes from Balaenoptera ricei, assembly GCF_028023285.1. Lineage (NCBI taxonomy): Eukaryota > Metazoa > Chordata > Mammalia > Artiodactyla > Balaenopteridae > Balaenoptera > Balaenoptera ricei. Next base: position 43,153,591 of record NC_082645.1, on the reverse strand, counting down.
TCTCCAAAGCTGCATTCTTGGTTTCCGCGTCTTCCAGCAGAGCTCCCACATCAAACACATTGTCCAGGTAAGCCTGAATCTGTACCTGCAGCTTGTCACTCTCAGTATGTTTCAGCTTCTAAAAATCAAAATGCAGGAGAACGTGGTGTTAGCATATCTGTGGAAACACAACATAATTACCCAAGAGCCTACATGTTTTTGTTTGTTCCTTCCACGAGAGGTTTTTGTTGGTTGGTTGGTTGGTTTTTTTTTTTTGGCCACGTCACGAGGCATGTGGGATCTTAATTCCCCAACCAGCTATGGAACCCGGGCCCCTTGCATTGGAAGCACAGAGTCTTAACCACTGGACCACCAGGGAAGTCCCCCAAGAGAGGGTTTTGTATCTCATTCTCCTTAAGAGAACTCTGGAGTAACCATCTAAGAGGGTACCATCAGATTACTTTCTGGTGCTTACCCTCTCCCCAATATACACACATTTCCTCCCTAATCCTTCCTGTAGATATATTCCCCACGCAGATATATTCCAACCTAAAACATTTTTGATGCAGGTGAAATCAAGATAACAGAAAAATCAAAAGGGAACAACAGTCACAAGTAACATAAAACTTGAGGGGTATCTGTGTGGTAGAGGAGATTAGAGTGGGTGGTATCTTGCCTGGGTAGTGATGGTAGTTCCGGTTGAGGGTGAGGGGTACACGGGAGTCGAGGAAGACACTGATAGAGTATATTAGACTTGGGGATTATTTTAGCACTAGTTCCTAGAACCCATCCCCCCATAATTACTTGGCTAAGACACTCCCCCAACATGAGAAGCTCAGGGCTCCCAAAGCACAGATCAGGAACCTTTCCCCCATTCACTGCATTCTAGGGCCAGGCATCCCAAAGGAAGTCAACTAGCTCTAAGGTAAAATTAGAGGTCAAGTAAATCAGTCAATCCTTCTTACAAGGAACGTAAGTCATATCTTTCCCTGGGGAGCAGATGAGTGGCTAGAATAATATCTGGCACATGGATGACGCCAATAAACATTTACTGAACAAGTCAATGATGACGTACAAGGTTGGGTTTTTGTAAACTAATGAAGCATTTATATATTATATGCTTATGTTATTATTCTTCTAACCACTTCTATCAATGTCCGGAACCAACAGACCAGGAAGTTAGAGAAATACAGAGTTTTGGGAAAAAATCAAATTTTTAAGAGGAATTCTACTCTACAAATAAATTCTCAGGAAAACAGATTTTCTCCTAGGTTTAATCTAGAATTCTACATCTTAGCTGTCTTGAAGAGAGTATGTTCCATCTTAGTTTATGAGTCAGAACTGAAAAAAAATTTCTGAACAAGGGCAAAGTCTAGAAAAGAAAATGAAGAAGCAGCTTAGCGGGATTTTTCACAAGATTCACAGTGAGTAACAGGCGCTGATGTTACTACCTGTCATTGTATCCTGGCGCCTGAAATGAGCTCTGTGCAGCCACAACAAAACTGAACTAAACACCATTAGGAATACACCCAACTTTCATTCAAATATTGCTACTCTCAGGGCACGTGGATACAGACAAGAGAGGAACCCTGATTTCAAAGCAGGAACAAACTGTTGAATACAATATTCTGTCAAAGATATTAGTCATTCTTTATATAGGAAAGCAATTCAAACAAACTTTTCAATGGAAATCTTTCATGGCTCCAGCTGAGTAGAGTCTTTAGACAACATTAGGCCAGTCTACTCAAGGGCAGCCCAGCTGGTCTGATAAACAAGGCCATGAGCTGAAGAGTAACCAACTCTGCAACTCCACTTTGCGATAAACTGAGGGTACTGCCTGTGTAATTCCCTGGCTTCACTCTAAAGGAAGATGGGCAGGTGAACTCTGGAGATGTTCAAGGGAAGTACTTCTATTTTCTTCACTGTTAGAAACAGGCTTGAAATTGAGGTCAACAATTCTTGCCCTATTACTAGTGGCCTTTCAAATTCAAGTGGATCATTCCCTACACAGAAGGGAAAACAAAAGCCTGAGTCAAAAGACAAGGGCACATCCTGTGCACACACAGCTACTTAAGTCTGTTTATGATTTTCACATCAACTTTGTTTTTTAGGCAAAGAAGTTCAGGGAACTGGCTGAGCACTTCCGCAAGGGAGCAAGAGAAAGAGAAACTTTAGATCCCTCTTCTCTCAAGAACTAAAAGCAGAATTTCTAAAGACACAAACACTTTAAGCAGAATTTAACAGCTACATGAGGAAGTCTCTAGTGCCCACTTCCTCATTATTTTTTGATGCTCCAAGCATTTATTCATCACTCTATAGCAGTCTTGGTTTGACTTTCCCTGCCCAGATGGAGTCCACAGAGTAACTAAGAATGCACATTGCCCAACAGCCCGGATGAAGGGTACAGTGAGACTTGACCCAGACAGAGCTCAAAAGCAGAGGAAAGCTGTAGCAAGGCTCTAAGAGGTTATTTGACTCCAGTACTAAAAGGCTGCTGGCAGAAGACAATGTAAGGCCCTAGGAGGTCTGCAAGAATCCAGCTTCTCTGGCAGATCACATTACTCAGATTGGTTCTTTTAACTAGCACTACAGCACCTGACTGCATGGAGCCTTAAGTGTTCTTTGGTCATTATGGAAGTGCATTTCTGAGGGTAGGCAATAAATCAAGTCTCATATTGGAACGAAAGGTTACAGCTATACTTACATCCAAGTATTCATCCAGGCCTAACTTGGTAAATTCATATTGGAGGTGAACTCTGAAATTCATGTCTTCTACTGAATGGACTACAATATTAATAAACTGCATGGAGGCCACCTGAAATGAAATTGTCAACAGGTTAGATGAGCTCCAAACTTGTTTTCTCAGTTTAATCATAGTCATATATTTTCAATTTCACAAATCTAAGCTCACTTACCAATTTCCTTTTCCTTTGTTTCATTGGGTCTTTAAAAATATTTTACAATTTTTAAAAATTCAAAAGTTATAGAGGTACCACAATAAGATACCATTTCATATCCACTAAGATGCTATCATCAAAAAGAAAGATAATAACAAGTGTTGGCAAGGATGTGGAAAAACTGGAACCCTCATCCACTGCTGGTGGGGATATAAAATAGTGCAGCCACTTTGAAAAGCTTGATAGTTCCTCAAAATGTTATTCAGAGTTACTGTGTGACCCAGCAACCCCACTCCTAGGAATATACCCAAGAGAAATGAAAACATACATCTGCCTAAAAATTTGTACACAAATGTTCATAGTAGCATTATTCATAATAACCAAAAAGTAGGGGGAAAAACCCCCAATGTCCATGAACTGATGGATTACAAAAATGTGATTCCATTCATGTGAAATATCCAAACTGGGAATATCTATAGAGACAGACAGTAGGTTAGCAGTTGCCTAGGACTGGGGGTGGGAAAAATGACCGCTAATGGGTACAGGAATTCTTTGGGGGCGGGAGGAGGAGGCAACAAATGTTCTAAATTAGATTGCAGTGATGATTGCACAACCCCACAAATACGCTAAAAATACACTGAACTGAGCACTTCAGATGTGTAAGTTGGATGGTATGTTAATTGTATCTCGCTAAAGCTGTTTTTAAAAAGTCTTATAGGCATATACAACACACTCAGTTATTACCAGTACATTGTAGAAATGTGATAATTATTACAACGAAGAACATTTAAATCACCTGTAATCACACCACGAGGTAATCACTTCTAAAATATTACTGTGGGCCCCGCCATACCAACAGGACAGTAACAGAGCTTCTAACCCATCTTTCCATTTTAAACAATCAACCAGTTTCTATTCCATAAAAGCCTTGGATTTGCTACATTCTCCCACAACTGCATCAGTGGCTCTGATCTGCCACAGAGAAAACCAGTCCCCAGCTCAGTAAATAACAGAACACAGTTTAACGTATCTATTTTGTTTTCAATAGGGACAGTCAGTTTACTTACAGTGAAAATATCTCACTAATGCTTTCCCTCTACGGTTACCCAGAGACTTGCAAGGAGGTATGACTGTGGGACCCACATTCACACTTACTCTGAAAACTGCCTCGCTCTTCCTCTCTCCCCCAAACCCCACTTTTTTTATCTTGTTTAAATTGTTTTTCTCGAGTTCGATTCTTCTTTGAGTATATGTTACCCATTGGGTATCTGTGGAAGATGTGTAAACTCTCTAGGTTACATGAGGAATCTATCACCATTTACTAAAAAATTACGTCAGGTGCTATGGCTCAATAAGGTAAAAAAGATTTTGTCACTTTTTTGTTTTCTTTTGCCCACACAAAAAAAATAAATACATAGTAAGGTCTTATGCTACATTTGAAGCATTTATATTATGTTTTACATGGAATATGTTGTTAGGGAAGTTGTGCAACTTAATTGCATTCCCAAGACAGTTTAAGAAAAGCCTCATTTTCTGGAAAAAACAAATATGGCTAGATTTTGGCATCTTTCCATTTCTCTTCTAAAGCAGGTGTAAGTGATCTATGGAGTGTTATACTATGCCGAAGAGGCAACTATTTGCTAGATGGCACATAACTCGAGCACATAGTATCCATATACTAACAGCCTCTAAATAAGATTCTCCAATGCATGTTCATAGGAATAAATGAACCGACAGGAAATATGCTCTCACTTGTCAACAGTGCAGGTGTTGTAAAGGGCTTAACATCATTATAATTTCAGTAGAAACTCAAATGGCAGAGAGATCTGGTAGGTATGATAAATGAGTGAAGTGGGCCGCGTGTAATACAATAGGGAATGGTGTGGACTGTGACAGACTGGAAAGGCTATCTTCACACTTAAGGAACAGGGACAACTTGGCTCCAGCAGCTGATACTCTACGAACAGGGACCTAGCGTTACCAGAACTTTTTAGTTCTCAGGAAAATCAGAAATCTGTAATTTAAGGCACAGTTTTCAAATTTTTTAATGGAAGGACATCACTGTCAGACTAAACTCACAAGCCTGTATGTATGTTGGCTTCAGCCTGGGAGGCTCCAGTTTGCAAGGTCAGCTCTAAAGGAACAAATAAGTTCCCCCTATGAAGGCAGAGGAAAGATCCTGGTCAGGTGAGCCAGGGCATGACTTCTTTACATATTTGCCACCAGTGCAAATGCTAGCCTTAAACTCTCCAAAAAAATCCCAATAACAAGAACTAAAAGGTCAATGTAAAAGTATTCCTTGTTTCAAATTTATTTTTTACCTTTTGAAAAAGTATGTATACATATGCCTTATGGAACAGAAAATCTCTATAAAAGATTTCAACCGATACTGATTTTGGAAGGGGCTGAGGACTAGGAAGTGTATAAAATTTGAGGACCCAGAAAACATTTTTCATATAAAAGGGTTAGAAATCTGCAAAGCTATGGTCCATGTTTTATAATCACTGAAGCAATTCAAATGAAAACTGCCTGGCACCCCAAGCACAGGTTTTAGAAGACCTGACGACAGAAGAACTGAACGGAATATCTGCTCCAGGCTAGAAGGGATCTGGGAAATTAAGCCCAAGTAAAGAATCTCCTGGGTCCAGAAGTTTCCAAGGTCAACTGAATTAGGTCAATGAAAGCAGACCTGGGTGTACTCAAGGGTAATCTGGCTCTGGAAATTCTCTACAGTGGATTCCACCTTCAGTCCAGGATTAAGATTTAGGTACATAGATTCAGAAGTGCTCAAACTCCTTTTGCTTTTTGTACCTGAAGATGACAGTCCTGCTGCTGAATCACACATTTTTGCACGTGATTTACCCTGCTAAGGAGACTTGCAGCATGATCACGCCCTCACAGAATTACCAGAGCAGGAAATCAAGGGAGGAAAAAAAAAATCACTGCTATGTATTAATTTGGGGGATATACACCGTCAGTTCTACAAACCAAAGCACTTCAGTCTTTGAGAATACAGTCTGGAGAAAACCACTGGCTGGGGTGTACAAAAGGCAGAAAGGTTAACATTCTTGGTTTCTACTTTAAGGATTCTTATGAGCACTATTGACAGCTAAAGCTGGCTCTTGCAGGCATTTGTGCCAGGTGTTAACTTCCTTTTCCCAAATGCGTGGCTTCACCCTTTGCTATAAATACAGTTGACCCTTGAACAACATGGGTTTGAACTGTGTGGGTCCACTCACAGGCGAATTTTTTTCAGTAGCAAATACTAGGTACTACACGATTCACAGTTGGTTGAATGTGCGGATGCAGAACCGTGTAAGCAGACGGCCAACTGTAAGTTAACAGGCGGGTTTTCCACCGTAGGGAAGGTCAGCGCCCCTAACCCCCCGCATTGTTCAAGAGTCAACAAGAGTACTGTAATCAGTACTTTTGGCCTTTACTATAGTGTATACATATATAAGAATAAAACTGCAGATAAACGCCATAAAGGTAAAATACAGATTAAAAGAGCAAGTCTAAATTGGATCTTTAGCATATTATACTCAGTTTCCTATCCTTTATAACATATAATACATATGTATGTATAATATATAAATATAAATGGATTTAGGAAATAACTGCTAAAAACTGAGTTTGCTTTATTGAAAGTAGTACTGAAATAACTCACCATAAAATCTATGTTATTGTCCTCATTTCTGAAATGTTCCATCAACTTCTCAAAGCGCTGTTTTTCTCCACAAACCTGAAACACACATTATCATCATGCATGTGAAATTCCAAACATAAGCACTCCAAAATTAGATGCAGAAATTTTAGCATTAATAATTATTTCCAGAACATCTATTTTTTTTTCCCCTCTCTCGCAGGCTATTTACTTCTCTTCCTATAGTTAACACACAAACAGCAAAGTGAGCCAGGACCAAAGCTCACCCTTGGTCTCTCTTGCATGTTCTCTTGCTATTTTGAAATCCATACCGAATGTGCTCTTTTTTCACTGGTCATCTTTGTTTGTCCCACCAATCTTTTTAGCTGGCATTCAGAATCCCAGACTGTTGCTTATGGTTACAAAGAAAAAAAAAAAAAAAAAAAAAAAGACCATACTTTTCCTTTTTACAAAAGTACTTTTGAAACAGACATGCTAAAAGATTTTAATAATTTTGTATTTAAATTCTTTGAGAAGCAGATTCAAAATGTTCATATCATGTCTAACCAAATCAAATAATTTTAAGCATAAACTACAACATAAAAACTCTGGGAGGCTATCTAACCCATTCAAGGTGGGTACAGAAATTTGCAGTAATTTGTAAAGCAGCACTCCAGAGGCCTGAAATACACACATTCAGCTTGAATTAATGCTTTTGCTGAACAGGTGAAATAAGCAGATAAAATACTGTGAACTCCAGAGCCCCAAGGTACTCTGCCTATACGTGGAATTAAATACATGGAGTTAAGAACACAGAGTCAAAGAAAGATTTGTACCAAATAATGACTCTCTGGAGACTTATGCCCCAAAAAAATCAAAGGATGAACTTTAATTCTTTCAGTGTCCTTGTCTACCTTTTTTGGAACAAAGTCCTAAACCCATTGGTTGATTCATTCCACCTTCAGAAACTATTTACCTGGACACCCGTGGGCTTCTTGTTATGTTAGTAAGACACAGTCTCTAGTCTTAACATTTTTTGTGAATTTAATCCAGGTTTCACATGCTTAACGAAATTTTCTGATTCCCTTTGTGGTCTTAGGAATACTCAGGCCAATCCTAAATCCTAAAGATTTCTCCTAAAACGATATTTCATAATGCTATAATGCAGCCATTTAATTCTGTCATGTTAAATTCCGTGTGTGTGTGTGTGTGTGTGTGTGTGTGTGTGTGTGTATACACATACAGACACATACATTTTGGTGAAGAGAATGTCCAATGAAGGTAGGAATTTTATGTTTTGTTCCTTACTCTATCCTCAGCATCTAGAACAATGCTTAGCATGTTGTAAATTCTCAATATTTGTTGAATTGCACTGAATAGAGGATAAACAAGAAATTATGTTAAAATACTCCTTTCCATTATGGTTTATCACCTGATATTGAATATAGTTCCTTGCACTACACAGTAGGACCTTGTTGTTTATGCATCCTATGTATAATAGTTTATATCTGCTATATTCAATATCCGGTGATAAACCATAATGGAAAAGAATATGAAAAAGAATGTGTATATATATATAACTGAGTCACTTTGCTGTACAGCAGAAATTAACACAACATTGTAAATCAACTATACTTCAAAAAAATGAATTAAAAAAAAAGAAAAAAAATACTCTTAACGAACGGGTGAATGACTTACTACTACTCTCCATGATGTTTTAGAGGGAAACAAGAAGCCTCAGACCTCCGTAGCCAGGGACTAGGAGTCAATCTTTAGTAGCGGTTCCTGTGCCTTGACCGTGTGCTGGGAATGCTAAAATGAGCAGCTCCCACCTTTGAAGGACTTCTAGTCTCAAAGCAACTTAATTTTCTCAACAGATTCAGACCACAGTTTACTATATTCTGATGACAACTCCCCATTTATCTATACCCACCTAAACAAAAAATAATTATAGAAGATAGGAACAGTGCATGGGCTGGGTCTGGAGGAAGGGAAGGAGGCTCCAGAAGGCAGAGTTTAAAGGAAAGCCTTTAAAAGACATGTGTGTCGAATCCCACCCCAGACAGCCCAATGCAGGAGGCCCAGGTGGAGCTGGGGTGACATGGGCAGGTACATTTGCAAAGCACTACAGACCATTCTGATGCTCTGCAAAAGCTGAGAACCAGAGATTTAAAGGATGCCATGTTCAGCCCCGGGGCCCACCAGCCCCTCTGGAAAATAGGCACAGGTTCCTGGAAAAAAAGGCTTGTTGAATGGGGCACGGAAGTGCAGGACCAGCTCCCTAGACCATGACATCAGTGACATCTTGTGCCCAAAGGCATACGTGGCTCTAGCCTGCAAAAAAAAAGCCCAATGGGTGAAAACTGGCAAGGCTTGGTATAGAAAAGGTTAGAATTACAGCCTAAATTTTCTTTAAGAGAAACCTCAACATAAGAACTTGTTTCCCAGCAGGACAATTTACTTCAATCTGCTTTGGGAGGTGGGTAGTGACAGGAGAAAGGAAGAGAGGTGCTTCTGGATGTGGGGACAGCTACCAACTCTCCTGAGAAGCAGGCTGGGATTAACGTGCTGTTGAGCAGCTAGGCACTCACTGAACCAGGAGAGGCAGCGGCCATCAGTGAGCAGTGACGATGAAGACAATTCCTAGGAGGGCAAAGCTTTCCAAATCAAAGAATGTCAGAAACCTGCAAAGTACCCTGGGGAGTCTGGGGCCCTCAATATATGAATGAGACTGACACCCAGACAGATCAAAAAACTCCAACTTGATGAAACGTCCACACAGAGGTTAGGACCGGGTCCCCAACTGCCAGCCTGATGTTCCTTCCCTCACACAGCCCAGAATGTTCCGATAAACATATTCAAGATGATAGTAAAAGCACTCCAGAATTATCTGAGACACCAACAGAGACGGAAAATGTTATTATTAAAAACCGCAATCAGTGCTCTCTTCGGCAGCACATATACTAAAAACCGCAATCAGGGACTTACCGGGTGGCACGGTGGTTAAGAATCCACCTGCCAATGCAGGGGACACGGGTTCGAGCCCTGGTCCAGGAAGATCCCACATGCCTTGGAGCAACTAAGCCCATGCGCCACACCTACTGAGCCCGCGCTCTAGAGCCCGTGAGCCACAACTACTGAAGCCCGCGCACCTAGAGCCCGTGCTCCTCAACAAGAGAAGCCACCACAATGAGAAGCCCGCGCACCACAACAAAGGGTAGCCCCTGCTCGCCGCAACTAGAGAAAAGCCCACACACAGCAACGAAGACCCAACGCAGCCAAAAATAAAAATTAATAAATAAAAAAAAAAAACAAAAAAACCCCAATCATTCCATCAGGCATGCACTTGATGTCCGTGCACCTGAATCTCCCATGGAACGTCTAAAAATGGACGATTCTTAGGGTCTAAATCAGGACACACTGAATGAGAATCTCCATGGTTAGAACTAGGAATTTGCGCTTTTAAATAAGACTCAGATTTGTTGGACCAGCATTTAGAAACCAATGGCTTATACAATATTAGACTAGCTGATTTAACCCCCAGCCTTTCTGACTACCAACTGTAAACTGGATAGCTACATCATTAACTCCACAACTCATTCAACTTCCAATTTAACTACACAAAAAAGAAATATAGTTACTATAACTGGGTGTCATAGGAATGCAGCAGGGATTGGCCCACTGTCCCTGCACAGGTACAATGAATAATAAGGTAACTCCCAAATAATCAGGGATTGTGTCCAGGACATTAAGGAAAGTGGATTTTATATAGCCGAGGAAAGCACATGTGGGCAACAACAGAACTACTCAGATTGTTAATAGAAAGAGATGGCATCAACTCCAGAACAAGCAATATTAGATTAATATTAAGCTGAATTAAGATCCCAAAAGTCATAGTACTAGCCTGGTAGATAGGAATAGACATTAAGAGGAGCCTTGAATATATGCCTTTCTTTAGAAATCCCTCATTCCGTCAACAGACAAATGCATGCTGAGAACATGTGCTACGAAACAGAGTATTAAATATCTTTAATCTTTAAAAATAATAGACTTAAATGTCTTCCAATTTACAGCTCCTAGGAACTTGGTGAAAAGGATCCAAATACATAAAACAACACGTTGCCAACATAGATGCCAGTTTGGGGAAACTGTGAAAGATTGACCACTCTCCTCATCCACAGTAAGAACTAGAAGGGCCCCTCCTATCAGCTCCACCAAGCCCTTCTCTGTAAAGGTTTAGACTGCTCAATCTCAACTAATGAATTCAGGGTGGTACTTTCTGACATTGTTCTACAGGAACAGCATGGATTCCCAGGGCCCCCTTCACTTCTGCTGGGGAAAAAAAAAAAAGGAAGCATACGAACAAGATTCATATTTGTTTCTATGTTACTTTAGCAATCATTAAGCCAGAGTATACTACAATCCCACAGGAAATGGGAAGATGTGTTTGGGGAAGGTTGGTAAAAGTCGTGTCCCACATCAAAGGAAAGTTGTCCTAGCTCATACAGCTCACATCTGGACCACCCCTGCACACTTGTTTCAAATAAGATCATCATGGATGAACACGCCTCTTCTCTCCTTTGAAACTGGCCTCATTTAGAAAACCTGATGAGGATGAAAGGAACAAGACACTGATCCCCAATTATTTTCCGAATCTACACAATGGCCTTCGGGGGGGTGTTCTCAAGGCCTTCATCAAACGTACAGGAGAGCCAGGAGCATGTTTGCATGTATATATTAGTGTACATTATAAACTGCTGCATATAACTTCCATCTGCCAACAAAGACCAGACAATATATGATCTGAAAACTTTCAACTAAAACAACTGTACTATTGCAATTGAAACCTGTCATTTCTTGACTTTTCTCTTCACTGGTATTTCTCATCCCCCCACTAGCTTTGACATCGGTTTCCTATATCAATAACAAACTCCTATATCACTGGAGTAGGGAGGGTAGGGAGTGAATTTAAGAGACACAGCCATAGAAGGCTGAGCAGAGACTGGAGAGAAGTCTACTGCATCAGGAATTAGACTTCCACAGCCAGGGCCACCAGAAATGAAGTCAACAAGGCAGAAAGAAGTATATGCTTTGGAAAAGCATATATTCTACTGTAAACTTAAGAGGCACCTTCATGTATAAATCATTTATAAATCAGTCTCATGTGAATAAATTCACTGACCCTAATTAACACTAGGTCAAGTGAAAACACTCAGGCTGGGATCGATCCTGGACCACTTGTCTGCAAACACAGGCACACATCTACCCACCCCTGTGGGGTCCTGCCTAACACATCCAGCCCTCTTTGCACCTTTAAGCTCTAACACTGGTGGGGGTGATGGGATATGAGGGCAGAAATGAGTCTATGTGGAGTATTAAACAGGGGACCATAAAACCTAGGTTACAAGTCACGGTACCACCATTACCGCACTGTGAGCTTGGGCAATTCCGTGAACTTCCCTGGTTTTCACATCCATTGATTTGAGAACCTTAGATTATACTGTTGGTTGTGAAATCCTTTTCTAGGAAGCTGTAAGGGTTACAGAGGAAAGTGTTGGGGGTTCCAAGGATGGTGGGGCACCGAGGATGGGGGTCCTGGCAGGGGCAGGAAAAGCACAAATAAAGTTCTTGAGACTTCTATCCTCATTCATCCAACTCTGCTTTATTATATTGAGTTGCCTGGTAAGATTTCTTCTGGGGGACAAAAAAGATTCATTGAATGTTTTCATTGCTAATAAAAGTTTGAAAAAAATTCACTCGGTATCTTGAAGCTCTAAAATTCTAATCTAGTCATGGCAATATAACATGATATTCCCAAGCAGACTGGCCTGGAAGCTCTACACAAACCAAATTTAGAGAGATGCACTCGGCTCTGCAGGCCCTGAGTACCAAGCTTGAAGGGCAAAGCCCTATCTCACGGCATCTTGGCTCACTCTGCTTGTGAAGTGGATAAATCCTGCCCTGCCCAGATAAAACGGGCCACACCCAAGGCAAGCAAGATACATTTTCACTTCAAGGAGAGCTGAAGCAAAAGCACAGCTCCTGCGAAAAACAACTCAACCCTGTTTTCCAACATCTGTGAAAGACATTTCTGACCAGTGTCCCAAAAAACCATATGGATAAACCGGAGGCTCTGGATACAAAAGAGGCAGTGGCTTAAAGCGTCTCTAAAGGTGGGCAGAGTTTAGGGGATGATTTCCCTAAAGGCTAACAGCGGAGAAAAGATGGTTTTACAAAAGCCTTGTAATAAAGAGTATTATCTTGCTAGCCAGATGTTGAAATGAACAACAGACTGCCGTCCTTCAGCCATCTCTCCGTCCCCTTCAAGGTCAGTGACTGTCTTTGGCTTCCCCCAGCAACAGCTCCAGGGTACCACACAAAGTCTGCAGCCAGATTGAGGCCTGACTTACGAGGTGGCTATAAAATATGCTTCAGGGTTACTTACATAAAAATTAAAGGCCCCTCACTTAAGTGTTTCCTTCTTGCCCTGTTGCCTGGCGCCTGCCTCAATACTTTCTTTTTCTCTTCTCACAATAGGCCCCTATGATCCGCAGGGCTCCCTTCAGGAAGGCACCGTTTTAAAGGCACAGTCTATTATGACTGATTAGACTACCCCTCTCAGGGCCTGCCAGGGAACAAAAGTTCCGTTTTCTTTTTGGGGCCACATGAAGTGAACAGTTATTGCACCGTTAGTCCTAGGGGAAAGCATCTTTTACCTTCTATCAAGAGTACCAGCAGTCTATGGATTACTGACGCCATGATGGCTCAACAAAACCACTTTTCTGGGGTGTCTGTGGTGGTTGGGGTCTATTATCTTTTCCCCTGAGGTGACTAGACATTTCAAACACAGACACTGTGTGGCTGCCGTGACAGAGGCCGGCCACTCCGACCTGTTGCTGGCTCTCCCGTCTCCTTGGGATTTAAAAGCGGAAATGTTCATCAGATTGAAGCATTCTGAAACAAAACAACCTGATCTCACCCCACTGAAATAAAAACTAGCGAAAGCTAAACAGCAATGTATTCTACAATGGATCCTGCCTCCTCCCTCATAAATTAATAAAACATTTTTAACAATCTTGGGCTGGCAGACATCTGATTATGAACCAGAGGCTTCGTCCACATAATGCTAAACACCCTCATGAAAACTTCAGTTACTTTTCCAGATGTTTCCAAATATCCAGATGTTTGGCATCAGGTACACAAAGCATCCAGATGACCGTTTTACTTCCCATGCATATATTTTGCTGTACTGAATAAAGAATCCTGACATAGAAGCAAAGGGCTAGTAAAATCCCCAGAGGATAACTTGTTGACACACCACACCTTAAATGAGAAATGCATTTTTATCACTCCCCTTAAAAAAAGATGGCCTTCATTAAATTCTAGAGAGTAAGGCTCCACAATACAATTCCTCATCAGTGACCTCTTTCAGAAATATTCCTAATGTTGGACTTGAATCTCTCTGGCTTCACTGCAAGACTCACACCTCTTGGTCATCAGTAAGGATACAGATTCTTACAAGGCTTCTATTCCTACAGGAAGGCCAAAACACCTTCTAGTCCTTCAGAAAAGGCTGGTTTTTAAATTGGTAAATGACGAAGGCCTTCAGTCATCTCTGGGACAACATGCAAGTCAGATCCCTCAACAGTAGAAAAAGGTCTATTTAACATTGCTTTATTCCATTCATTTTTTTCCTCTCCACTTTGCCCTTTGAACGCATACTCAATTTGGTCAAGCAAGGCAAGGGAGGGGACACAACGACACATTTCTAGTGGTCATCACGTGTTCACTAAACCATAGCAACAGCACATGGTAGGAGCTGTGTAAATCCTGTGGCATTCCCACCACAGACCTTGGGACCTGCTCAGGAGGCAAACGTCAACCCATGCTCTCCTCTTGCATGAATCACAACAAATCAAATTAAATCAAACAAAGATGTGCTAAGAATTCAGAGCCTTTGAAGACAAGGACTCTTTGTTTGCTAGATCAAAGGCCTCAGTCCACAAATAGGCAAATGCCTGCAGTTTGTCCACTGCTCCCTCCTAACTCGCATTTCACATCTCTTCTACTTTCTTCTGTGCTCTGCCCCAATTCTGGGTCTTCATCAGGAGGACCCTGCTTTTAGCTTCCTGTAACCACCTCCACCCGGCCCAAGGTGACAGCAGACAACAGACTGGGGCAGCAGTTCTTAAAGTGGGGTGTTTGAACCCTGAGGGCCCCTGACACCCCATGACAGGGTCTGTGAGATCAAGACTATTTTTTATAATAATACTAAGATGTTACTTGCCTTTTTCACAGAGTTAACATTTGCACTGGTGGTGCAAAAGCAATGGGAGGTGAATAAAACTACTGGTGCCTTAAAAGAAATCAAGGCAGTAGCACCAAGTTATATCAGTAATCACTGTATTCATCACAGCCATGCATTCTCAGTTATTGTTTATTTTTTTAATTTTTAAAATTAAAAAAAATTTTTTTTTATATTTTGGCCGCACCGCTCATCATGTGGGATCTTAGTTCCCCGACCAGGGATCGAACCAGCGTCCCCTCCTGGAAGCACAGAGTCTTAACCACTGGAACACCAGGGAAGTCCCTCAGTTGTTTTTTTTAAAAAGCCAGTTTCACTTAAGAGTACCCTTGATAATGCAATAAAAAGTATTAATTATATTAAATCACAACCCCTGAATACACACCTTTTTAATATTCTATATGAGGAAAAGAGATCCCTGCATAAAGCACTTTTGCTGCATATAAGCATATGGTTGTCTTGAGGGAAAGCACTTCTGTAATTGTTCTAGTTGCAAGATTAACTAGCCACTTTTTCGTTTTTGTTTGAAAGAATGACTATTTAGACTCATATACCTGGCTGTTATTTCCTTCAAAAATCAATGAAATGAACCTTCTACTTTAAAGGAAACAATTGACAATATTTTCCAATGATAAAAATTAAGCTTTCAGGGCTTCCCTGGTGGCGCAGTGGTTGAGAATCTGCCTGCCAATGCAGGGGACACGGGTTCGAGCCCTGGTCTGGGAAGATCCCACATGCCGCGGAGCGACTGGGCCCGTGAGCCACAATTACTGAGCCTGCGCGTCTGGAGCCTGTGCTCCGCAACAAGAGAGGCCGTGACAGTGAGAGGCCCGCGCACTGCGATGAAGAGTGGCCCCCGCTTGCCGCAATTAGAGAAAGCCCTCGCGCAGAAACGAAGACCCAACACAGCTAAAAATAAATAAATAAATTTATTAAAAAAAAAAAAAATTAAGCTTTCAAGAAAAAATGAGAATTTGAAAAACTTGTATTCGCCATGAGCTTAACACAGCTTCCTAATATTTAAAGACTTTTCTGATAAGATTGGTGGCAATAATAATGAATGTGATTTTTAAAACTACTGCATTATGAAATGTGTCAATACTTAGATGATCTGGATAATTCAGTGAATTGCTATTTTCCAAGTGACCATTGCATATTGTTATAAAATTATGCATACATTCGACAAAGTGGAAGATAAGCAAATAAATTTTAATGGAAGAGAGTGTAAGAAGTTCATTAATATGGTTTCAGATTCTACTTTGCAACTCACTTTTAAGACACTACTACTTATCCAATGTTTGTATAGTATCAAAAATGAATATCCACTATTATCTGAAAATGCTGTTTAAAATAATTCCTTCTCCATCTGCATATTTTCATGGGGCTAGATTTTCTTTGACTACTTCAACCAAAACAACACAAGTGACTAAATGCAGAAGCAGACATGAGCATGTAGCTACCTTCTATTAAGCTAGACTCTAAAAGATGTATAAAAATATAAAATAATGCCACTATTATAGACTGAATTGTGTCTCCACAAAATTCATGTTAAAGCCCTAACCCTCAGTTCAACTCTATTTGGAAATAGGGCTTTTAGGAGGTAAGTAAGGTTAAATGAGGTCATAAGAGTGGGGCCCTAATCCGATGGGATAGGTGGCCTTATAAGAAGAGGAAGAGAGATCTCTCTTTACACAGACACACCTAGAAAAGGCCGTCTAAGCACACAGACAGAAGGTGACCATCTGAAAGCCAGGAAGACAGCCATGCTGGCATGGGGACTTTCCTCCATAACTGTCAGAAAATAAATTTGTCGTTTAAGCCATCCAGTGCACGGTATTTTGTTATGGAAGCCTGAGATGACTAAGACAACCACTATTCTCACTGATTACTGGTTTCTTTTTTTAAGTTTTAGAGAGCAGGTGTTTTTTTAATAGAAAAAGTTAACATGTAATGAGTTTATTATGTTATTTTAAATGAAATTAAAAGTTTATCAAAATTTTATTTTAATTTCTAATATGGTAAATACCAATGCATAACTTGCATTAACAAAAACTTTTGGGGGTCTTCGGTAATTTGTAAGGATGTAAAAAGGAGTCCTGAGGCCAAAAGTGTGACAACTACTGGACTAGAGAAGCAGCCTCTTTATTTCTACAAAGACAATAAATTGTTTTTTTAATTTTAAAATTTTATTTTATTTATTTTTTTATACAGCAGGTTCTTATTAGTCATTAATTTTATACACTTCAGTGTATACATGTCAATCCCAATTGCCCAATTCATCACACCACCACCACCACCCCCCGGCCGCCTTCCCCCCTTGGTGTCCATACGTTTGTTCTCTACATCTGTGTCTCAATTTCTGCCCTGCAAACCGGTTCATCTGTACCATTTTTCTAGGTTCCACATATATGCGTTAATATATGATATTTGTTTTTCTCTTTCTGACTTACTTCACTCTGTATGACAGTCTCTAGATCCATCCACGTCTCAACAAATGACCCAATTTCGTTCCTTTTTATGGCTGAGTAGTATTCCATTGTATATATGTACCACAACTTCTTTATCCATTTGTCTTTCAATGGGCATTTTGGTTGCTTCCATGACCTGGCTATTGTAAATAGTGCTGCAATGAACATTGGGGTGCATGTGTCTTTTTGAATTATGGTTTTCTCTGGGTATATGCCCAGTAGTGGGATTGCTGGATCATATGGTAATTCTATTTTTAGTTTTTTAAGGAACCTCCATGCTGTTCTCCATAGTGGCTGTATCAATTTCCATTCCCACCAACAGTGCAAGAGGGTTCCCTTTTCTCCACTCCCTCTCCAGCATTTGTTGTTTGTAGATTTTCTGATGATGCCCATTCTAACTGGTGTGAGGTGATAACTCATTGTAGTTTTGATTTGCATTTCTCTAATAATTAGTGATGTTGAGCAGCTTTTCATGTGCTTCTTGGCCATCTGTATGTCTTCTTTGGAGAAATGAAAGACAATAAATTCTTAAAATCCAAAACTTGAAGAAGCAAACAAATGGATTTCTAATAGTAAAATGTCTTGCAAGATTGTTGGGAGTCAACCACACTATATAAAGAACAACTCATCTGCCATCTCTCCAAGAAGATGAAGTCACACTATTCAGAGACAGGATAGGTTTCTCTATACAGAAAAGAGCTCTCCACCAGTTCACAAGGTAGGAAAAAAGAAAAAAGACTTTCCTTCAGTTCTTATGTTTAACAAGGCAAGGTGCAATCTCTGGCATTTACCAGGCTGGACTGCAGCAATCCCTAACTGTTCTCTGGTTGTCTCTGGGATGTGTCCACCTCTGTCACATGGAGGCTCATTACAAGGCTAGATTTTTTTCCCCAAAGCCAAGTAAATGTTACATTTCAAGCAAGAATATGAGAGAAATACAGAAACAGTGTTCTCCCACATGGTCTATAGGACATGCATTCCCCAAGTTCAGGGAGAACCAGACTCAGTGAATCTGCCCAAATAAACAAATTCGTCCTGGAACACCTGACATGCTATAACATCAAACAATCAAGAACAAACACGCAAGGAACCAAAAGATGATTATCTTTTACCAAAGCACTAACCATGCCCTTGCTACCTACCACATAGAATATACTCTTCCCTAGTTTTATACCTATTCCTGGAAAATACTTCAACATGGAAAATTCAGCATTGTTCTTAGTGTACGCTGGCATGAGTACTGCGGAAGGAACCATTATTTTCCATGGCTAAAACCAAACTGCTGAAGCTATAGCTATAGCTCGATGTTACTGTTATTGGCCATTTCCACTCTGCAGTGACACAGAGCTGAGGGGGAAACTCTGTCCGAGAGCTCAACTTCATGCTCATATATAACATGAAAGAGTTGGGCAGGAGCCACATGCACCACTGTGGCTATGGACCTACTGTGAGCAGGAGCTGAAGAGCCTAAACAGTGACTCAAAAGCCCAGCCTTTGAAACACTGCCCAAGCCAGGACGCTTTCACAGACTGGACCTTCCTAGGGGTAGGTACCCGCAGTGTGCCCAGCACATGCAGCTCACTTCCTGGTTAGGGAAGCAGCAAACTCCTTTGACTATGTAAGTGAGATCTGGGTTTAGAGACTAATGCAGCCATTTCCAGGCAGTTATAAAAGGGAACTGGGGACTAAAATCACAGTGTAGCCTAAAACCACAGTGATCTATTTCTATCCTAAGCTTGTTACTATCTTACCAAATGGCCTTGCACACATTACTTTTTGTTCGTGTTCATAAATTTTTGTACCTATCATTTTATTATCTAGGTACCTTGCTTTTATATTTGTAGTCAAAGAAGCGCTTTGTCTTTCTCAGCTGGAACGCTTTGAATATACATATTACATAGGCACGTGTAGGCAGAATTTTACATAGAATCATAAAACTGTAGAATTGGAAGGGATATAGAGATCATTTGACTAACTTGTCACCTAAAGCAAGAACTTGCACCACAAGATACCAGACCCACCAGGTATCCTCTTCTCCTCTTGACTATCTCTGTGTTGTGTGCTTCATAAAGCACAAAGACTCTTCTGAGCATCCTTCTAGCTCATTCTAGCCTGGTGCCCTTTGGAGTTCAACTCCTTAGTACAATCCTATTCTCTACTTGGAAAAAACACACACACACACAATTCCCAATCACCTCTGTCAAAGCCTGTTCTCTCAGTCATTATCTTCAGTTCAGAACTAAGAATCTGACCTTGGACATTTTACCATCACTAAAAAAAAAAATAACTTAATAAAAAATCAAAGTTAATTTTCTTCACCCGAAAAAAAATTCCCAGATCTTATTTGTTCATTGTGGCTATGCTTCCTTCTTCTTAATTAAATATATGCTGTTTGAATAGATTCCTGCTCTCCAATTATGTCCATCCCCATATTCAGTGGATCACTCTGTCTCTTGTTGACTTTTCTTCAATTTTAGGGTTTCATACCCATTGTCATGGCCACAAATTTGGTCCAGGGCCCAGTTGTTTAATGCCTGACCTGCCTATCTTCCAATCTCCAGCATCTCTCTGCTCTGTTTTTTATGCATATATTGATAGTTTTTAAGATTTATCAGAATTACATAAAATGCCCTTCTCAGGTTTCCACAGAATCAAATGGAGTAGATATAAAAGCACTTTATAAACTGTAAAGTACTACATAAGTATTAGTTGCTTCCCTTGTCATTTTTCTTTTCCCTCTTACTTTTATCTGTCTTCCATTTGAGATTCTTTTTTTTTCTTTCTTTAAATCACAGTGAAGGGACTTCCCTGGAGATCCAGTGGTTCAGACTCTGCACTCCCAATGCAGGGGGCACGGGTTCAATCCCTGGTCGGGGAACTAGGATCCCACATGCCGCACAGCACAGTCAAAAAAAAAAAAAAAAAAAAATCACAGTGAAGATTTTCTGAATCTCCACTCTTCATCAGAACCTTAATCGTGCTTGCCTCCTGTCGTGCTTTATTTTGTAACATGGGCCCCAGTCAAATATTTTTTCTTGTCACTAGCACATTTATTCTGACATATACTGCCCCTAGAACAGACTTCATGCCCATCTCTTCCTCTGTTCCCAGAGTCGCCTCCACCAACCAAATCAAGTCTCTTCCTTTGTAACTGTGCTCAAGACTGATCCTCTCTCTTTGGGCCCCATACAAATAGCCCAGTTTGTCCTGGCTTTTACTAATAACTTCAAACACTCCAATAATCGACCCAGTCAGTAACTGTTTTGTTTGCCTTTTAGTAGAAGATCGAGGGTGTGTATCAACTTGTGTAGAAGGTGTTTGATAAGTGACAATATGTTATGTAACACTGACTCCAAGTACGGAGCCTTGGAGTTCAATGGATCTGGGTAAAAACTCCAAACCTGCCAGTTACTAAAGTACGTCAGTAGGCCTATTTACTCTGAACCTCTCTTTCCTTATTCCTACTTCATAGGGTAGAGCTTATAATTAAAGTAATATACGCTAGCCTGTCAGCACTCAGCAAACAATAAATGGTAGCCTTACTCTTTCTATATATGCATATGTCTTTTTAATACATTTAACAAATACGCTAGCTAATGTTTATAATGTGGAATAAAATGCAACAGTTTCATGAACGTTGCTCGTGTTTTCTTTCTGAAGATGACTGTTTGCTAGTTTTAAAGAAACTAAACAAAACCCTTCTGTATTGACTATGGAGCCCAAATAAATAAAAAATATGCTTATGTTTTACAAGTATTTAAATTTCAAATGAAATTTGAACTTGACTCATACAGGGAATCAAGCTCAGTAAGCATATTCATTGGCAAAAGCAACTAAAACTTTAGCTTAAATTATAATAGGGAATAAAAATACACATAAACACGATTCTAAAAGTTTTGAATTGTTGTTAACTTTAGCACACATTTGGTCCTTAACTAAATACCTATTAAAGTCAGTCCTGTCTTTTTCAAGGCAATGGTAGTTTTGTGGGACAAAAATCATGCCTTTTATTTTCTGTCAAACTCTCCTGATCTTATAACAGTGCTTTTTTCCTGGTAACAAATATATTTGCTCAACAACTCCCTAGAACTTCCAAAGAATTCTGACCTTATTAGTTCTGAAAAGAAGTGGTAATGATCAGTGCCTTTATTTTTGGGGAGATGTTACACAAAAGATAACTGAACATCTTTAGAAAGTACAAGAGAAAGCAAGTCCAATGAAATGTTCCTGGAAGGGAAAATCTCACCCTGCACAATAGGAACATTTAGCCACGCTAGGCAAAGTGTTACTTTCCAAACATTACAAGCAGTAGAAATAAACACACATACAAATTAGAAGTAACACTGCCACTCCAAACCCTTTCACTGGTTTCCCTTTAGGGCATTACTACGCATAAATACATCTTTCCACTGTTACTCATAATACATGCACATACATATATATACACATAGATGCATACATATGATATACATATGATTTGCCTTATCATTTCCCTAGTTAACATATCTAGCACAAGCACTTTCATAATTATGTTAACGGCTCTATTTGAAACTAGAAGCTTATTTAGTAAGATGGTTGATGTGGTCCTGTGCCTTGGCTTAGTCGCTGCTTAGCACTGGGCTTAATAACAACTAAAATAACCTGTAACAATATAATAATAACCTATAACCTACTGATATTTAAAAACAATTCTTTCTATTTCCACTTATTTAAAACGACTTAGAAAACAGCTAGAACAAATACAGACTTAAGAAACATATATCCTTACTATGCAAGTCAGGGTGGAGTGAGGGAGACAGAGAGTAAGGAGGCAGTTCTTTCTCATTGAAAAAGAAACCAAGGTAATCCTACAGTTAAAGATCCTTTAGCCTTACTCTGCAGAAATAAAATGCCAGGATGGCAAAAATATCCTGACCGGGAACTGAAACTCTCATTCCAGTGGTTTCTGGTGATGATATTACCAAAGCTAGAAGAGTTTTGACCCCAATTCTCATACCAACTCACGGCAGAGTGCTTTATTATACCATCCTTATGTACCCGCAACCAGAGCGTCACCTAAGTGTCAAAGAAACACCTCCCAAGTGAAAGCTCCACGTGGAGGGCCCTGTGCCCGCCTCTGCTTCAGGTTCTCTGGGGCCTTAGAGTAACACACAGCTCTCGCTGCCTGCTCTCTAGGTCCTTCGTTGCTATCGTCCTAGAATATGATATCAGGGCACATAGGCCGACTGTTTTACAGTTGGCAGAGGGCACAGGTTTTAGAAATGGCATTTTTACATTAATAAAAACAAGGAGGTAACACCCTGTTTTAAAAAAAAAAAGAGTGGCTGCTACAAATGAAATGGAAGGGGAAGCTCCCTCTTGTGCAAAACTGCACTCAGACTTGTGGAGAGAGAAGAGGGCCTAATTAAAGTCAGGTTGAGGGGCTTCCCTGGGGGCACAGTGATTGAGAATCCGTCTGCCAATGCAGGGGACGCGGGTTCGAGCCCTGGTCTGGGAAGATCCCACATGCCGGGGAGCAACTAAGCCTGTGCATCACAACTACTAAGCCTGCGCTCTAGAGACCGTGAGCCACAACTACTGAAGCCCACGTGCCTAGAGCCCGTGCTCCGCAACAAGAGAAGCCACCGCAACAAGAAGCCTGCACACCGCAACGAAGAGTAGTCCCCGCTCGCCGCAACTAGAGAAAGCCCGCGCGCAGCAACGAAGACGCAACGCAGCCAAAAATAAATAAAATTAAATCTCAAAAAAAAAAAAGAAGTCAGGTTGAGAAGCAAAACATCTTTACAAATGCTCATCAGATAGCGTGATAATCTGCCCCAGGTACCATTATCTCCTGTATTTCCTGTATTATTATTATTATTATTATTTGCCTTTTTAAACAAAAAGTGTGTCATATGTTTTTATTAAATCATAGAAAACTCATTTGTATACAAATTTTTCCACTTTGGGGACACTGGAATATTAAACAGCTGGGTAACAAAACAGTTGTAAGATACACCTCACTTTAAGCAGAGACAAGTTTTAAGTTGTCACATTTATTTTTTTTTTAATGTTGAAATAATCAGTAACAGGTTATTGGCTTTTTTCACCTTTGGGTCAGAAGAACAGTATCTCTTATAACTCCCCCAATTCTCTTTAAGGATGTTTTTCATTACTCAAACCAACCATGAGTTTAAAAAGGTGATTAACTTGAAGTTTTAATACAAAATCCATTTCTTTTTCCCAACCATGGGCTTTTAGGGTATTGTAAATGCTGAATTTCAGGAGAGGGTCTCCTTTCACAGGACCTATTATGCTTCTTTTCTACAACAGCAAACATGTATAATGGTACAGAATATATTTCAGAATAAGTTAAATATTAAGACATACAGTATGGCAATAATGTCCTACTTTTCTTTCTACCATGTAAATTCAAAAGTTCATCCTAATCTTACACATTTATAAACGGGTGAAGACTGAGGGATCCAGTGATGATGAAAGCGCACGACAACCGTCAGAACCACATTTTCTAAACACTTTGGCCGAATATATACAAGTGGTCCTGTCAGAATCACACCTGCATTTGTTCCCCAGGGATCTAAATGAACAGACGCTGAAGGTCACCAAACGAAAACGGGCAGTGGTTTTGCAATTTAGGTTGTCACTCGTTCTGCTTTTGAGCAGAGACCCAGAGGTCACACTGTGACATGTCTGCACTCACCCCAAACACTCACATAACATAAACACAAATTAAATATTAGCGAACTTATTTTAAATTAAATTGAAGACCGCTATTTTTAAGCACGTGAAGTATTTCCCCCTAGCTTCTTGAATGCGTGTTACAGAGCAAGAACTAACATCCTGGGTAACATCCGTGTTCCTACATATTAGAGGTCAACCCGCTTCCTGTGAGAACTCCCTGGAGTAACACATGAGACCTTTAGGGGGAAGAAAAAGCAATTCTCCAATCTAAATGGAGGGATAGTCTCAAAGAGTCATTTTCCCAAACTCCAGTTTGGATTCAGACTCATTAAAGCAGGAACTCAAAAATGTGATCTTTGGGACTGGCTCCTGGTGTCACCCATGGTGACAGTCTGTGTCAGACTGTCAGGACACTCGACTGACCCTTAATACTACAAAGCCTCACTTCAAGCCGCCCCCAGGTTCTGGGCCCCTGCTGTCAACCTGTAGACCTGGAGTTCTCCCAGGGAATGTGTAAACAAATCTGGGGAAAACCACGTTTCTACAAGTTTTTGTTAAGTCAATGAAAAACCTCTTGGGCTAAGAAAAATAATAGGAAACACCACCCCAATGACAACTTCTCACAAGGCTTGTCTTCTGCTCATCCTGCTGTAGAAGACTATGAAGTCAACTCAAATATTCTTTGCCTCGCTTGCCCCAAATGGTAATTAAACAGAGAAACTTTTCATTGAAATACCTTATTCCTGAATTATGACAAATGCTTATCTGACCAAACGTGGTCCCCCATCTTGTTACTGGAGGGGACTTGGAAAGGAGGCTAGGCTTCTGTGCAGGTTGGGATTCTGGCTGTGTCTGTTTCGACTGCAAACAGACAAGAACATGCTGTTGCAGCCCGGGACTTTGCATTTGTGCAGCTGGCGGAGGTGCACAGTTTTGTAGTGGGCCCTGATCTCCTGTATTTCCTTTAAAAAAAAAAAAAAAAGGCTTTCCCGGGTCCACATCAAGGGAAAGTCCTGAAGATGCTACAAGTGAATGACTACAGCGGCTGAGGGAGCAGACGACTGTCAGTGGAGAAAGAGGCCCAAGGAGTGAGAAATATGAATGGCAAAATGTCTGAAAGAAACCTCAGACCCCAACCACAGCCTGCTCTGGCAAAGTGACCTCACGCTGGGCCCACCCAACGGACTTTTGCAGCAAAATGTAACAGCCATTTCTTTACTAACGGAGAGAGTTAATCTAAACAGCCAATGCTTGGAGAGGACTGAGGAATACCTTTCCTGCCACTGCCCCTTGTGACCATTAGGCCACTGGGCCATATAAAGACTCTGGAATAAGTAATGGGGTATTTCGTGACCTGCCCCTAACTTCTTATCCCACCTGTTCTCTTCCCACACCTCCCTTCTTTAAGACTGGAGAGGGCTTCCCTGGTGGCGCAGTGGTTGAGAATCTGCCTGCCAATGCAGGGGACACGGGTTCGAGCCCTGGTCTGGGAAGATCCCACATGCCGCGGAGCAACTAGGCCCGTGAGCCTGCACATCTGGAGCCTGTGCTCCGCAACAAGAGAGGTCGCGATAGTGAGAGGCCCGCGCACCGCGATGAAGAGTGGCCCCCGCTTGCCACAACTAGAGAAAGCCCTCGCACAGAAATGAAGACCCAACACAGCCATAAATAAATAAATCAAATTTTAAAAAAAGACTGGCGATACAAGGTAAACAAAGACATCTATGTCCTAAACCCTGTTACCTGTGAATATTTACCTTAAATGTAAAAGGCACCTTGCAGATATGATTAAGTTAAGGATCTCGACATGGAGAGATTATCCTGAATTCTCTGGGTGGGACCAATATAATCACGATGGTCATTAAAGGAAGGAGGCCAGAGGATGAGAGTCAGGGAAGGGGCCATGAGCCAAGGAATGTAAGCAACTTCTGGAAACTTGAAAGGGCAAGGAAATGGGTTCCCAGAAGAATACCACCTGTAGACTTATTTTATATACATATGACCAACAGAACTGTAAAATAATAAACTTGTGTTGTTTTAAGCCACTAAAGCTTGTGGCAATTTGTTACAGCAGTGATAAGTAACGAATATACCTGCTTAATTCTTATTCATCCTAAACTCAGGCACCCTTTCTTATAGGATGCCTCCCCAGAAAGCTCAGATCCCACATCTGCCCTCCTTCCCACTCCTCCTCTTGGTCAGCTGTTTCTCCTCTTTGTAAAGGAGAAACCTACAGCCTGGCATTACCTTCATACAGCCTAGTAGGATAACTATAGAAATATTTGTCTCCTTAACTAGATTGGGATGGTCCTTCTTAAGGGTAGAATTCTTAAGGGTCCTATTTATGTTCTTATTTCCAGTGTTTATCAATGTTTCTGACACATAGGGGCACTCAAATATTCATGATAATTTTTTCCAGTAAGTTAACATCACTCATCCCTTGATGATCAGCAGGATACCCGCCTTCATTTCTTTACTACATGATAAAGACACAGATGATAAAGAAGTAACTAGTTCATTACCAGGGCCTCATAAATCCTATGTAAATGGCTCCTTTCTCCTCTGAAAAGTCTCTCAAAATATTGTTTGCCCATTGTACACTGCTTCAAAGTAGTAACCATCCTTTCTATCACCAATGAAAAAGTTTATACGGTTTTCAGTCCTGAAGAGAAACCAAGTATTACGCTGGGTGAAGAAGAGAGAGAAAACAGAAGAGAAACAGCTAGAGATAAATAGATAAATTCTCAAAAAGTCACTGAGGTGAACTGTATCAGTATTTTCCAAAGATGACCACAGGAGTCCCTCCTACCTACATGTTCTTCTGCACTGTGACCCTCACACTCCACCGTCAAGAAGTAAAGTCATTGCCTTCCCCTTTGCATCTGGGTTGGCCTTAGTGACTCAGTTAAACCAACAGAATGCAGAAGTGACACTGATGACTTCAGAGACTAGTTCAGAAGACATGTTGTGATTTCTGTCTCTTTGAAGCTCTGCAGCTGCTCCTTCCTGGACACTCCCTCTCGGAAGCCAGCTGTCAGGCTACGAGAAGCTCCAGCCACATGGAGTCCTACGTGGAGGCACTCTGGTTAACAGGCTCCACTGAGCTCAGCCTTTAAGTCATCACAGCCCAGAAATTAGACACATGAGTGAGGAAGCCTCCAAGTGAATCCCTGCCCCTAGTCAATCAGATCTTCCCTGATGAGACCCTAGGTGCAACGGAGCAAAGACAATCATCCATGCCATGCCCCAGACTAACCTCCTGACACACTGAATCCATAAGCCTAATAAAACTAAGTTTGGGGGCTTCCCTGGTGGCGCAGTGGTTGAGAATCTGCCTGCCAATGCAGGGGACACGGGTTCGCGCCCTGGTCTGGGAAGATCCCACATGCCGCGGAGCGACTAGGCCCGTGAGCCACAACTACTGAGCCTGCGCATCTGGAGCCTGTGCTCCGCAACGGGAGGGGCCGCGATACTGAGAGGCCTGCGCATCGCGATGAAGAGTGGCCCCCGCTTGCCGCGGCTGGAGAAAGCCCTCGCACAGAAACGAAGACCCAACACAGCCGAAAATAAATTAATTAATTAATTAAAAAAAATTATAATACCCTAAACACACAAAAATTCTAGGAATAATAAACCATTTGAGTTTAAAAAGTTTAAAAAAAAAAAAAAAAAACTAAGTTTGGGGGCTTCCCTGGTGGCGCAGTGGTTGAGAATCTGCCTGCCAATGCAAGGGACACAGGTTCGAGCCCTGGTCTGGGAAGATCCCACATGCTGCGGAGCAACTGGGCCCGTGAGCCACAACTACTGAGCCTGCGCGTCTGGAGCCTGTGCTCCGCAACAAGAGAGGCCGCGATAGTGAGAGGCCCGTGCACCGCGATGAAGAGTGGCCCCCGCTCGCCGCAACTAGAGAAAGCCCTCGCACAGAAACAAAGACCCAACACAGCCAAAAATAAATAAATAAATTTATTTAAAAAAAAACAAAAAAAAACTAAGTTTGGGGTAATTTATTATGAACAAGTAATAACTGCCACAGTGAATACACAGTCCAAAAGATAATCATGGTGACTTTGCTTCCCAATCCTAGGAAGATGGACTGACTGGAGAAGAGTCCAGGTGAATTAGATCAATCTAATTCTGGCCTGATAAGGTGAAATACGCACATGCTCTAGAACTGTCACTCCCAGAGGCTGAGATTTGAGAGAATACATTGCTTATAGTTCAATGAGAGACTGAAAAAACTAAGTACCCTGCCCTCTATGTTAAGAATTTTACCACTGAATGAGTTATCTGGATGGCTTGTGCTGGATTTATAATCCTACACCCTTCAAATATTTCAGAGGTTAGATTAGATGGGATTAAATTCTGAGGGATGCTGGAAGCACACCAAAATGTCTGCTCTCCTTCCTGCCCAATTTGACCCACTGTAAATAAAACTTGACAGGCCTTCTTAAATCAACGTAATAATGTGTAGCACAAGTGCTTTCAGATGCCCAGTAGCTAAACCACATCAGCTTACTTAGGAAGCCTTCTAGCAATACGTGAAAAAAACAATGGCTCCTGCCAAGAGTGCTGTGTACAAGAGAGCTGGTTGCCTTGAGTGACTCATTTCACAAGGCTGCGTCTATCTGTGCTGGAAGGTCGAAAGTGGGAAGGCACTGGGCCTTTAATAACCAAACTCAGGCCTCAGGCTTATTTGTTAAAGCCAGATGCTGTCATTTTGGAAGCAGATGAGAACACAGTTATAATCGATCTGGAATCCTGATGAATTCCAGGCGCACCTCCCAGCTGCCTGGGGGAGCTGGTAGCTCAAAGTCCCCAGAGGGTTTTATTACTAGTGTCACAGTGAGCTATTCTGTTGCAGAGTCTACACAGCCTCAGTACTTTTACCCCTTGATTTCAAGCATTTTTTTTTTTTTGCAGACTTTTGGGGGCACTTTCTTAAAGGCAATTTCTCAGATATATCAAAGAATATAATAGAAAAAAGTAGGAAGACTAAGAAAAGTTGAAGAGAGTAAAGTCTAGGTAGGAGACCTCAAGGTTCTTAAGGGAAACTGGATTAAGTATAGTGTTCCTAACTCCAAAATGGGGCCAGTTGATCCTTAATCGGTAAGTGTAGTTTTATGACCCAGCAGATTGCAAGCTATGGCCCATGTCATTTGAGAGAGAAGAAAAAGCATGACCAGAACCCCAAATAGTGTTTATGGCGGCTAGGCTTCAAGGTCACAGCCTGAGAGTCCAGCCACATTTTAGGAATGCCTGCCCATTTTCTAGGCCTGTTTCTCCAGGCTTCTTGTCAGCTCTGTGCATTTCTTGACATCCTTCCAATCAACCCTTTCTTCTGTATGCTAGAGTCAGTTTCTGCTTTTTGCAAACAAGACCCTAACTAATGCAAATACCAACAGAGCGATCTTTACTTCCAAATGTATTCTTTTTTCTGTCTGGTAGACCAAATGCTCATAAATATATACTGCCAGGTAAGTAAGAAAGCATCAATTTAGGGAAGATGGTAATCTGTCCTTCCTTGTGGCTAAATTAGCCAATAAGGAAAAACAGATGGATGACTCCTTGTTCTCACCCTGGTCCTCAATTCAGGACCACAAATTTTCATGGGGAGATGTTTCAGCATCACAACTAGATACGCTAATTCCCTTTACTTTAAAAAAAACTTTTTTAAGGGAAAAGAATTCAAGGAGCATAATGGATGACTAAAGGTTTAGTCTTCAACTACTCACTACACTCAACATTTTAAGGCATGTTTCAAACCATGCTTGGTACAAGTTTACTATCTGAATTTATGTAATTAAAACTCATTTGGGGCTTCCCTGGTGGCGCAGTGGTTGAGAATCCGCCTGCCAATGCAGGGGACACGGGTTCGAGCCCTGGTCTGGGAAGATCCCACATGCCGCGGAGCAGCTAGGCCCGTGAGCCACAATTACTGAGCCTGCGCGTCTGGAGCCTGTGCTCCGCAACAAGAGAGGCCGCGATAGTGAGAGGTCCGCGCACCGCGATGAAGAGTGGCCCCCACTTGCCGCAACTAGAGAAAGCCCTCGCACAGAAACGAAGACCCAACACAAGCCATAAATAAATAAACAAATAAAAATAAAAAATTAAAAAAAATAGTCATTTAAAAAAAAAAAAAAAACTCATTTATCATCATATACATTGAGGTGATATATGTGCTTGCTCAGTGATGTCAGGCTTAGGCCCAAACCCCCAAAACCACCAAAAGCAAGGTCTTCGATTAATATCCTTCCCACCATCAGATACCATTAAATTGGAAGTGCTATTTTTCTAAAATATATACTACAGTTGTTATAAGATACATGGCATAAGATGTCTTTGCAAAAACACAGAAAACCACACTGGTTGGGATTCTGAATATTAATTGAAATATGAGAAATTAATGTAATCATACATTAAAATCTATCAAAAGCTAAAAGATACTTTCTTTTAATCTAAATTTGAATTAATTAGTGGTAGCCAAATAGGACAGAATGGATTTGTTGGCTCAAGAAGTAGAGAGGAAAAAAATCGTGCCACATACTTAAGATGTGTGGTCTTTAAATATCCTTTTAGCATCTGGTGCCACACTGCAGCAGTATGCTTGGCTACACTCTAGTGGTGATACAAGCCCAAAGGGTCTGGCACTCTAATGCACATTATTTTATCTGCCAAAATAGATACTGATATCTGATATTGAAGCCCACCATCACCCTACACCAGTCCCCCCAGTGAAAACAGGGATAATCCCTTCATCCTTCTTAAGGAGATGAACGGAACCCCACTTACTAAATGGGATAAAAGCATTAAAAACAATGTTCTTGAGGGCAAAGACTCTTCCTTGACCCTAATCCCTAGGATCCCCGTAGCTGGTATGGTGCTCTCTCGGCCATGGGCAGCTCAATGGGCATTTCTCACTGACCAAGACCCTATCTGCACAGGCATTTGAGATCGTAAGGACAACTTTTCCTAATCAGGAACAGCTGGCTCCCAAACCTCTCTAAACCCAAAAGATTCCACTGACATTTTGCTAAAATGAGTAAGAATATACTCTTCACTATGATGTATACGAAAAAAAAAAAACACATAAAGACAGGAGAAAAAGAGAAAAGGAAGAGATTCAAAAGATGCTAGCCTTTGTATGGCATTACATTAAAAAAAAAAAAGAAAAAAAAAAACCCAAGATCAATATACACTAACTTTTTTCACCCTCAGATTGAACAGATAAATAAGTGGATGTCTTTTGACCTACCCCTAAGAATGCAGTTTCTCAGGAGCGTGCTCCTGCCCTGGCCTCCTGCATATGGCTATTAGAATAATCCTTTTCCTGGCCTGTCTACATGAACACCACAGCCTGAGGTCAGTGCAAGCCAAGAGCACCCACAGAACCAGCTCTGTCCGTGTCCCCTCTCCCACGTGACATGGTTTGTCTTCTCTGAGATGCAATTGCCAGTCCAAGGAGAAATCAGAACTTAAACACCCACCATCATTCACAAGAAATTACAGAAATGAGGGAGATTTTGGTTAAAGCTCTAAATTCAAAGTCAAAATTTAGTCCTCTTTACTATTAAGCCAGCTATTAGATTTAGCAGGATTACTTTTTTTTTTCAACTAAGCACACGCAGTGGCCTAAATGGCTAAACCATATACAATTCTGACACCAGATAGTTAAAACTCAATCCTGCAAGTACTTTTGTGCCTATTATGCATAAGAAAGGCACTCTACCTTATCTAAGAGAAAACAAATTTAACATTCATCTCATGATTTACTGGCTTTAATGAACACTGATTCTATACAATTATAATTTTAGGACATAATTTGGCCTGCAGTATAATCAGTTGCTTGTTATAATATGACTTTTATTATAACAAGGGTCACTGATAACTGTATGGTAAGTGCTTCCAGTGTGGAAAAGATTTGGCATGTGATATGTTCAAAATGTGATCTAATGATAAAGATGTGGGAGTTATATTAGCTTCACATGTTGTTTTACTTTCATTTTAGACCCATCCACCCACATATCTCCTTATTTATAAATATGTTTTATGTCCCGTAAATGATATATAAAAACATTCACAGACAAGCACTCATACATTCTTATCTCTAAAGACTCTATTTGTTTTGGAAGCCAGAACATGAATTTAAAGAATCACTACTATTCTTCATCATTTTCTTAGAACCCAAATATTTTTCACTACTAAGGCTGAACACATAAAAAGACAACATTTGGTTCTGTCCATGGCTGGCATTAGCAAAATGGATAATATCAAAATCTAAAGGCAGTGACTGCAGGGGAAGGAGGCAATGCAAATAAAGGGGCAGGAGGACTGTTTTCCCTGTTGACTGAAGTATCTTTGAAGCTTGCCAGCCCACGTAAAGGATTATGGGTCGCTCACTAGTACATCCTTCAGCTGGGGTAGTGCGTCCAGTTAAGGGGATAGGGCAGGGGGATAGGCTCCTAGGTTCTGTCTCAGGAGATTCACACACAGTGGGGACCAAACGTCACTGGAAACAGAAGCTCAGGATGAGGAGCACCAAATCTTAATCCTGGCTCTGCTGCTTATCTGGCCATGGGACCATGAGCAAATAATGTATTTGAAATTTTATTCTTCTACAACATGGAGATATTAACATTTACCTGTAAGAACCAAATGACTTCATGTGTGTACCTGGCACAGCCCTTGGCACATAGGAGGTCTTCAATAAATACTAGCTGAGTTCTACTCCAGAGGTTCCCAGGAAAGATGAGAGGGAGGTTTGGAAGTCCCTCTGAGATCTAGATTTTAATCCAGTTTGGGTCTTAATCCAGAAGCATCTGGAATCAAATGGGATTGCCAGGGAAAGGCATAACTTGGCTGATGCTATTGTAATCTGGGGCTCCATGTGCCTTCAATTACTTTGGTCATGTCCCACCTCAAAGTAGCCTCAGATGTTAGACACTTAACAGGGGAGCTAGCAGGCACCCTCCTTGGCTATGTAAGGCTACACACCACCACCAAGAGAAACTGGCTATGAGTTCAGTTGTGATGCCTTGATATTTTGGTTCAGAATTCCTGGTGTCATATTATCTATGTGTAATTGTTTCTTCTTTTGCAGTCATTTAGTTTCCATTTCAATCATGCATGTCCATTGGTTTACTGTTTTCCTGTGACAAGATCACCTGATTAAGATTACAAACTGCTAAAATCAGTGTCTGTGGTTATTTGAGTGATTTCTCATAGCATCCAGCAAAGCAGTGATCACACATATGATTTGAGGAAAGTAACTATGATGAAAGAGTTCATAAAATTTACAAGGTGGATGCTCAAGTAACAATCATATGAAAACAACATACGTTTAACAAAACCAGTTTTCAGACTTGGCTGTTCTGTGTTCTCCAAAGGAAAATGAGTCCTGCAAATAGTTTTTAGCTCTTCTTGGAAATGAGACACCAAAAACAGCTTAATGCATCCATTTATTTAGACTAGGTTCATTACTTCTCCCTCAGTGACATCTTAGAAAATTAACTATTATACCCCTTAGGCCCTAAAATAAATAAAAAGGTAAATCATGGTGATGGATGTTAACTAGACTTACTGTGGGGATCATTTTGCAATATATACAAATATCAAATTACTATGCTGTACACCTGAAACTAATGTCATATGTCAATTCTATCTCAATAATAAAACACACACACATACACACACACACACAAAAGGCAAATCATTCTGTTCAAAGATGTCCAAATATGTTTGTGTGAGCATTCTTTTTAAAACTAGAATATCCTACCTCCTTAAAGTTGTCAAATGCTGATAAAATGATTTCATGCCCGCCTCTGACAAGACAAACGGCTGCCAACAGCTCTAAGACAAGAGCTTTTGTTCTGTCAAAACAAGAAGGAAAAAAAACACACATGAGTGAAAGCAAATGAACGATGAGTCCGCTGTTCCTTCCAAGATGAATATGATAATATTTGTCCATGTATTTTTTTAAACTTTTACGAATTAAGGCATAGTTATATTAAAGCACATACATTTTAAAACCTTTACGAACTTCTATACGTGTGGCTTATCTAGGGTAGCAAGTTTGGAAGGCATGTTTCCTATTCCCAAGATTACAAATTACTCACAAATGAAAATTAATTATGGGAAGATTAAGTCTTTTAGTCCTATCAGCAAGTGACTCAGTGTAATGTGGTTGAAAAAGTATTTTTAATGAGCTAAATAAAGACAACAGGAAACATGAGAATATTCAGTAAAACCACCCATTGGTTAAACACTTTCTCTGGTTCTAGAGTCAGAGATAAAACATTTGCTGAAAAAGTTCAAAATCAACGGAAATCAACACCTTACACTGCAAATCTGCTAATCTGCAATGGCTCCATAAAAATCCCCACAATAATGCAAGCTTCCATCACTTCTTCTTCCCACACAGGAGATCTGAAAGGAGATGGCTTACAGCTGTGCTAATACAAGAATATTTTCTCTGACTCAAGAAAATAAAACTCCGTCTGAAATATTTTTAGAAGGAAAACCTTAGAGATACAATCTAAGTTTTCAAATACAATGTCAAGGACAGCATTGTTACTTCAGAGTACGATTACTTCCGTATTTCATCTTTTTTCTGGAATAAAAGCTATTGCCAACCTCTAAACAAAGATCATTCTGATAATCCACAGTATCAATTGTCTTAAGAAAAATGAATAATGACTTCCCTCAGTGGAAGACAGTGACAAAGAAGCATGACTACTTGGGATTCTAGTAAACTAAGGAAGCAATCAGAAAGCTGCAAAAGCATTAATCAGGGGAAGTATGAATAATAAAATCCAACATCTAAATAGGATTTAGGGTTTGCATTGCAAGGATCTAATTTATAATCATATTTTTCAACTGAATTAACAGTTTTCACATATGCAGTTTTATCAGAGAAGTCTGGTAAAAGGGAGTAACAGTGTGAAATGCAGAAATGCACTAGAATGGAAAATGCATTACACTAACTAAAATAAATTGACGAAAACAGGCTTCTAGAGGTAATCTGTGAAATGAATAATATATGGCACTTGCCTTTATAGGAAAGTGAAGATGAAAAGAAATCTGCGAGCAGTTATTTTTGTTTTGTTTGTGTTTGTTTTTTTGGTTTGGCAATAAAAGCTACACGTGTAAAGGCTGCAAATGAAGTGTAGACAAGCGGTAGTAGTTTTAGTTAGCTTTCAGCAAAAAGTGGTGTGGCTAAGTCTGTATCAAGACTCTCCTGGCCCCAGTCCTGACAACCTGGAAGCTTCATGCTCTAAATTTGCAAGGATGCTGAGAACCAGGCCTCAAGAGGAATGAAAGCTTGAAGACAGGGCCAGAGTTGTCACCAGTTGTAAAACTGTAACATAGCTGAAAAGAAAATTCTACTTAGCCAGGGAGTCTATTGACAATCTTAATTTAAAAAGTCGTGCTTGAAAGTTTCTAAACTCTAATTTGATTGTCGATGAGCTCTCTGGTGTCCCTAGTTCGATTCAGATTTGTACATTACAAAGCCAGCTTACCTTGGATTCTTGTTGTTCAAGCTTAGTGCAATCTCGTTGACAGCATGTGGATGAGACATGACCATGTTGAAACCATACTGAAGTGGATGTGGAAAAAACAAAGCATTAGGACTTAATTGAGAGGACTGTCAATGTTGATTAAAAAACAAAAACCTGAAGTTTCTACCTAATGTGATTTTATACCATCATAAATGCACTTATGTCTCTAGCACATCAGTGTCTGCACATATTTCTCTATGAAAAATTTCAGGAATGATGTTATTATCAAGGTACCATATTCCTATTCTCCATGAATAAACTATATGTGTCTCTTCGTTAAAATGATGAAAAGGCTCCAGGCCAGTGATTCTCAATCCTGACCGCTTGGCAAAATCACCTGGAAAAGTCAACAAAACAAAACACCAATTCTCCAGGACCCACTTCAGGTCAATTTATTCTGAATCTCAAGGATGGAGCCCTGGCATCTGAATTTTTTAAGCAGCTTCACTGTGCAGCCGGGGTTGACAACCACCACCTCTGGTCCCTTCTCTTGGCAATGGTTATCGAGACCAAAAGCCTAGGAAAACCTTCCTTGCTCTGAGGCGTGGTACCTCATCCTTCTACAAAATGAAGCAAGTTCAATAACGGGATCAAGAAACATTCTTGATTCTGCCGAATTGAGGAATTATTCCTTCTCCTCCAAACTCACTCTCAGCTCATGACCTTATTTCCAATTACACCGAGAAAACATAAGCAATCAGGAAAAAAACTTCCAAAAGCTCCCACCACCATGTCAATCCACCCACACAGATCTGGGTCTTCCCTCCTCACTTCTTCCTAAAGATGAACTCTCCATGCTCCTATCTAAGGCCATTCCCCCCACTTGAGTTCTTGATCCCATTCCCTCCAACCTACTCAAGAACAGTATATGCTCCAGCGATTCTCCCATTCCCCCATCATTATTTTTCCCTCTCTGATTCACTACCATTAGCATAAAAACATGATGCAAATTCTCCTTAAACAACAAAAACAAAATCTCTCTTGACCCAACAACCAGTGTCCAGCCACTCTCTCATTTTTCTGCTATTCTTTTACAGCAAAACTCCAACCACTTGTTGTCTCCAATTCCTCTCCTCCCGTTCTCTCTTGACACCACTTCCGTCAGGGATTTCATCCCCAACACTACAATGAAACTGTACCGGCAATGATGGGCACTTTGCCGGAGCCCATGGCCAACTCTCTGCATCTTGCCTGACTTGGCAGCAGCACCGGACACAGCTGACCACTCTCTGCTCCATGAAATACTTCCTGTGCTTGGCTCCTACTTCCTGGCTGCTTCTCAGTCTCTCTAGCTAGTTTTTCCTCATCTCTCTGACATTAAACAGAGTGCCCCAGGGTTATTTGGGACCTCTCTGCTTCTCTGTCTATCCCCGCTGATCTCCTTCACTCCCATGGGTTTATATACCATCTACTGACTCTCAAACTTTTATCTCCAGCCCAGACTTCCAGACCTTGAACTCGTGACTGGCATATCCAACCACCTATTTAAGATCTCTATTTGGATATCTATGGACACCTCAAAGTTAACATCCCCCAAACTGAACTCCTAATCAGGTCTCCCAAATCTGCTCACCCTGCAGCCTTCCCCATCTTAGTAGACGGCAACTCCATCTTAGAGGTGCCCAGGACAAACACTTTGGAGCTGTCCTCCATTCCTCACCACACATACACTGCTACTGTCCTTACCACCGAAACGAAACCAGAATCTGGCCACCTCTCATCACCTCTACTTCTATTCTCCTGATCCATACCACCATCAACACTCACCTAAATTAATGCAACAGCCTCCTAAAAGGTCTACTTCCTTTTGTCTTTGCCCCCCAGGGTGATTCCTAACGCAGAAGTCAGAGGGATCATGTTAAATTCAAGTGTCAGATTAAGTCACACTTTTCCTCAGAACCTTCAATAGCTTTCTAATCATAGCAAAGCCAATGTCCCTTCATTGGCTTATAAAGCCCTGCATAATCAGGACCCCCTTGTAACTTCAGATTTCATCTTCTACTTCTCTCCCTCTTATTCATTCTGATCCAGCCAACCTAACCTCCTTTCTGTGCCTTCAGCACATCAGACCTATTCCTGCCTCAGGGCCTTTGCACTTGCCCTTCTCTCTGCCTATAATTTTCTTTCCTAAATATTCCTTACCTTGTTCCCTCATTCTAGTTGTTACATAAATGTTATCTTCTCCATGACACTTTTCTTGCTAGCCTATTTAAAACTGAACTCACATTTCCTGCACTTATTCTTATTTCTTGATTATTTTTTCTATAGTACTAAGTAGTAGTTCTCTGGAGGCAGTCTTCCTGGGTTCAAATCTGAGTCCACCATTTATTAGCTATGTGATCCTGGGCTTAACTGATCCTTAACGTCTCTGTATTTCAGTTTCCTCATCAGTAAAATGGCGAGGGTAATATTACCAATCTCACAGGACTGTTACGAGGCTCAAAGTAAGTAATAGGTTTAAAGGTACTAGACTGTAGGAAGCACTATTTAAGTGTCAGCTTTTATTTCATTTCATCACTATTATTATCTGGAATGCTATATAGTTTACCAATTTAATTGTTTACCATCTGTCTCCCCTCAATAGAGAGTAAGTTCCCTTGGGCACTTATTTATTTGATGCTGTATTCCCTGTGCCTAGAACAGGGTCTGTCTGGCAATGTTCAAAAAATATTAATTGATTGAAAGAATAAATGCATGTTTCCCTTCTTAAATTCAGTTTGGCATGCTTATGTTGGGTTTGAACTCTAATACTGACCTATGTATTTACCACCCATTTCTACTTGGACCCATCTATAGGATCCGTTTCAATGGAAATCAAACCCTATTTTCTGATGTGAACATTGTTGGTCTAATTCTCAGCCCTGGTTTGCTTTTACAACTATACTTTTGTCCCTGTCAGCTCACCCTAGACACTCCAGGCTCTAACTCCCACTTTGTGGTTAGGATTAATCCCACACACTGTAGTTAGTTGCTCCTAGTGTTTTTCAGAGTGGGGATAACCTCTAACGAGGACTCTGCACTTCTACCAAGAATCCTTCAAGTGTTTCTTATGAAGATCAGGAACCACAGGGTCCAACACACAGTAATTATAACTCCTTGCCTCCTTGCATATAACCCTTTGAGAAGCAATGACCTGTCCAGTGTGAGAGTCTATCATTCCTAGGGTCCTAAAGCTGTTCCATTATTGCCCACAACCAGTGGCTTACGCTGTCTTTAATAGTCACAAACATTTACCAAGTAATCTAGACAAGCTTGCCATTACAAGAGGAAAATGTCTTCCCTTAAATACATTGTAAATTATAAATGCTAATTAAAATATAAGGGCGATGAATTATGAGCACTAGAGTGACCTAGACCTTTCTTTTAAAATAGAATTTCATTAAATCTTGCTATTTACTTCAAACAGAAATAATACAAAGTCACCAAAGAGAACAAGATCTGAGCCTGATGAATTCAGATTTTTTTAAAGGATTATAAACAGAAACATACCTGATAATTCATGATGGCACGTAAACACATGATACAGACATGCACGTCATCTTTCTTACTCACTAATCTTGAATTTTTCAGGGTTCTTCTGCTTGGCAAAGTATTATATCTACAAATAAAAAGAGAAACTTCTATAAAGCTATAGATTACTTTCTTAGCATAAGCAGATGCACTTTAAAAATGGACACTGTTCTCTACTTGTACCTACAGCTAAATGCGGATTGCAGGTCAAACCACCACTAACTAACCCATCACCACCAACCACCCCATCACCACAAAGCTGTTTCTTTAGACTATGAGGCCTACACAGTCCTGTGTACTGGCTATCATCTTGTCAGGCAATATACCCACGGACAGTGAAACACCTCCACTCACTGCATATAATGAATCAGACTATACATGAGACTAACCAACAATCCAGGCTCTAATCAGCAGGCCAAGCCAGATTTGCAGAGGTGATTTGAGACAACAGGCATACAGATTGCATTTTTTAAACAAGTGAAGGGGTAGAGCTCAGCTAATAGGTAGACCTCCTATCACGTGACCCAATTTTAACAGCACCTTCCCATCACTGTTATCAGGAGTCCCTGCTTCAGAGTTTAAGCCTAGGCAAGGTTATACATTAGCAACTGCGATATCAGCCTGTGATACTGAACCTTAATAGTACGCAAAACCTAAATAGTATACAAACAAATGCCTCCACAGCCTGATCCCTCACCCAAAGCCTGGTATGGCAGCTGAAACTGAGATGGAAATATGCTGACATTTCAAAGGGTTAGGATGTTTCAACATTAGGGTTCATTCTGGAGACCCTACATTGCTAAGCCTTAGTTCTCCTTTCTGCAGATTTATGAGAACCTGCAAGTCATAAAGCAGTGACAGTAAGTAAGATGGGGCAAGTAGAAAGATGACAATACTGAGGGCTTCGTCATGAGCTCTAAATGACTGCTTCAGAGGGGAAACAGATAAGTTTTCTCTGCAACTCCAAGCCTGAAATGAAAGCAAATTTCAAAACTTGTCAACTACTTTCCCACGGAGTCAATGACAGAAATGTTCCACAAAAGAAGCTATAGGCCTTCCTTCTC
This sequence comes from Balaenoptera ricei, assembly GCF_028023285.1. Taxonomy (NCBI): domain Eukaryota; kingdom Metazoa; phylum Chordata; class Mammalia; order Artiodactyla; family Balaenopteridae; genus Balaenoptera; species Balaenoptera ricei. The sequence continues at coordinate 43,113,489 of NC_082645.1, read as the reverse complement.
CTTGAATTAAGCTAATTAAACATTTTTAAAGAAGGCGTAATTAATATTAACTGCTTTCAAAAGTCACACAGGTGCAGGCTAAGATTTGAAAACTGAATTGACAGGTCTCCAACTGTTCAGCTGAGCTGAGCTCTTTTACATTTTCTATTCAAAAACCATCAAACAGAAGAGAGATGATTCTTTCACACAAGATTCTTTCACTAATACGCCAAATGCATTTTTGAAAAGCACCTTGGTAAGTCACTGGCCTCAATATACCTGACTGTGCAAAACCTGGTTTGCTCACATGACTTTTAAAGAAGAATGCTTTGCTTGAGGACTCCTGCTTTACTCACACTGGAAAATAACAATTCAGCAATGGAAGGCGGCCTAATTCAGTTTTGAGTGCAAAACAAAGTTAAGGAAACACATGCAGATTTGGGTGTTATAAGCCCAATTTCAACATGTAAAATACAACTTTAAAAGGTGTCACTGCCATAACCCTAGCCCGAGCATGACGGCTAACACACCCGACAGAAGTCTCACAGGAACCGGTGCCCCTTCAAACAACTACATGACCTGTCTGACCCAAGAATCCCTGGTCTGCTTAATCTACACCCAAAGGTCTCTCCCTTCCTCCGCCCTTCTTAATTTATTTTAACCTCAGGTTTGTAGTTCTTTGATGAGTTCCTTGTCAAATGTTTGTATCATATTATCCCAACAGCGTTTTCTGCCTCGGTCCTACATAGGTATCTTTCCCCCACCCCTCCAATAATTATTTCACTTCACAGGATTAAGGCTTAGTTGGTTAAGAACAGCAGTATCTGAGCAATTTCTTCAGAACACAGTGGCTGATCCACTCGCTGAGCAAAATTTTCTTTTTAAATCTTTATCCTAAATCACTTATTGGGCAAGTGAGGATGTTTTCTAACTTAATAGGAAATTTTGCTCTATATTTTGGAATTCTCATCTAAAGAATTTTCCCCAATTAAGAAAATGCACTCCTAATTAATTCACAACTCTTTGGCAAACACAAAATATTTGCAAACAACTTAACTGAGGATCACCTTAAATCTCCAAGGCTAAACTTTAGGGACTGTGTCATGGGTTAGCACATACATTAATCTACTCTTCAGCATGAACATTTTGTGGAATTTGACAATTTATGTAATTAAATATTTGGTTTATTTGCTTTAGTTGTCATCTGAGTAATTTATTACCTTTTTTGGACATGTTTTAAATTCAGCTCCACTGCACAACGTTGATACTATCCAAAGAACACATCCCCACGGCGCTGGTTTTACGAGATCCCCCAACTTGACTAACAGAATTAGGACTAACAATTTACTACATATCCACTTTCCACAAGAACACCTGGACGAGGTAAGCAATCTATAAGAACTGGCCTCTGGTGCTCTCTACCAACCACAGGAAATCAAACCAAACCTAGTGTTTAAGGTCCAAAGTTGGTTTTACCAAGCATCTACTGTGCATGCTAAACTCTATTAAGTGCTAAGGGAAAATGAAAGATGAAGATGTTGCTTCTGCCACCATCTAGTTTAGGAAGCAAGAGGTTATATCGATAGCCCCTGTATTAAGATGTTCTCTGTCCACACCCAGCCCACCCCTTCTGCGGCATGCACATTCTAACGTGTAAAATGAATTCAGTAACAGTACACATACCTGCACAGCACAATATGGTGGAGTGATAACAGTCACACCTCAAACGAGAACACTTTTTTGCAAAGCAAGATACTTAAAATCCTCATATAACCTTTTCTCAATCAAGCCATATTTGACTGAGTTAATAAGACAGACCTACTCTTAGTAACTGTCTTTAGGCATATGAAAGTTTTTAAATGAGGCTCTAATTCAAGAAGTAAGTATAAAAGGAAAGGACAAAATTGTGGGATAAGTATCAGAAAGGTGACATACAATGAACATAATTGAACATGAAATATTACTAACGCAGATTTAAAACACACCATCTCATGAGTCTTTGAACAGTGGAATTACAAGACACTTCCATTCATTATTTTTATCTATATTTAAAATTTTCTACAATGAATGTATATTACTTTCCAAATAAAGAAAAAAAAAGTTACACAAAAAACACACCCTTACAGATGGTCTAGGTTTACAGTCATCTAAAGACAGAAAGCTAACTAGATCGTATGATGATAATGCTTTTCCCACTTTAGTTACCCCACAGAAGAATGTTTCCTAAAGGCCTCTTAAGGACAGAGCTGGTCCTTAAGTGGAAAGCCAAGCTGAGGGTTTCTCTGAAGAGCCCAATTTCCACCACAACACAGGCAGCAAAAGAACCAAGTATCATCAGAACAACTAAGCTTTTAAAATCCTATTCCCTGGTGCTGCACACATCCACCTGGATGCCAATTGACCTGAATACAATGATTAACAGTTTCCAGAGAAAACAGATGAGGTTAACTGATTAGTGCCACAAATCTCTACCAAGTGTATGAGTCACACTGACTCACTTAGGCAGGGCTGGAATTTCACAGCAATGATCCATCATCAATTAAAAATGCAAACAGCTCAGATGAGATGAGTCATCACAGCCAAACACTGTGTGTACAAGGTGCTGCTGCATGGTCATGTTGACACAAGTACATACGATGCAGTGCATTATCTTTAAAAGGGTAGATAAGGCTGCATCCGGTTCTATGCCACAGCCCTGTAGGCTAAGCTACCTTCACCTTTCACAAGCACTGATCATCCCGCTTTGGCTATTTGAATCAACTTTCCACAAAGACCTGAGCTTTTACAGGGATTACATCAGTGACTCAGTAGAAGATATGGGTGCTTCTGTGGAAAACGAATACCCTTGGCGTGTGTCCCATTACAGAATTACATACAGTGAAACCAAGTACTATGACGGTTTCTTCCTGAAGTTATTTGGAAACAACTAAAACAGAGCCAACAGGACAGTTGGAGACTGCCCCCAGTTCACTGTGATATATTCAAAAGGCTCCAGTGGGAGGCAGCACTAGTTGCCCTGTGGTCTACGGATGACTGAGGCAGATAAGCTCTGGTCCTGCCCTATCTAATATGTCTTGAGTGATCCTAGATGTTGTCAGCAGTTAATGGGGTATTTTCCCTCAGCTAAGACTTGAAATTGGCTTCTTCACTAGCAGTTCTCAAATCTCAGGGTACATCACAGCTTAATGTAGGAGGAGGAAGAAGAGGGGCTTAGAAAGACCTTCAGGTCCATTCTGCCCCCTCTCCACTGCCTACCACACTGATGGTTTGCACTGTGATTACGGAACTATTGGTTTTTGAGGCTACTGTGGATCTGGAGAGGAAAAACAGCACAAGTTAAAGTCTCACAAAGCTAGCTGTTCTGAGATTCAGTCGTTTTTCCTAAATAGATGCTCCCCAGATTGTTACAAGACTTTAATCTCTAGAGTTCTGAAAATGTTGATTCTCGCATGTTTTGCCAGTTTTCTCACTGCTTTTGTGGATCCTGTACTCCACCATTTTCACTGACATCCCATAACAGACACTTAGAGATCCTGAGTAACGTATTCGTTCTGAATACACGTAACAATTCCTTCCAGTTAAAGGGAACAGTCAAACAAGGTGCTGCAACAATTATGTTTCTCTGGTGATGGGGGGCGGTTCCCCAAGACGTCAGGATCAGAGAACTACCTCAGATTCCAAATGGAAAAACAAGGGAATGACATATTTACAGAGAGGTTGTGGCCCAACGCCTGGACAACGGGATGGGGGCACTAAATTCTGTCTGAGAACCTTTCCTCCGCCAGACGGGCAAGCAGAGTTTTGAGGCTCTGGATCCGTGGACACAAAAGAGGGGTTTCCCAGAGGCAGAAAACAGCCCTGAGTCTAACTTCTGGTGCTCCTGCCATTTGTAGGAAAAGTAATAGGGAAGGGATATTTAGGGCTGTCTTTCTGAGGTCTCAAGGGTTTTAAGGAAATCCTGTTCTTTGAGAGGTCATTTTGACAGAAACACCACCACATTTCTCAGGCCCTCTTCTCCATCGACCGTGAGAACTGCCTGCTATCTTGTCACTGAATGAAAACTAAACATTGCCCTCATAATTCAAAGATAAGGCACTATCTTGGAAGAGCTGCCAGGTAGAATTCACCAAGTTCTATGAATGTGGAAACAAACAGATGCCAACATTGACTTCAGACCAAAACCAGAGAGAAATGACTCTAACCACTTGTATTAATTTTATGCACCAGCGGTTATAAGTTACATGAAATAATAATAAATGAAGTTATCGTCAATGCTAGTAGGAGTAAGAGGCACAAAAAACTAAGCAATTGTTGCAAATATCTTTTAAGAAACCTATACAATGTGTCCTGTTTAGTACTATAGTGACAACTGCGCTATCTGCCCAGGAGCCTGTAGTGAGCACCTCGACCTGCACAGCACTGGCAGCAGGTGTTATGCAGAAAAAAAAGAATTATCTCTGTTTTGAAAACCTGTCAGAATGACTGTTTAGTGAGCTCCAACCAGTTGACTTCTTCTAAGAAATGTCAAGGCAAGTAAAATCTGAATTTTGGACTCTAGAAGGCAAAAAGAATAGCGAGGTCTGCAAAGGAAACCTGGGGAAGTAGCTCTCTTGGATCTGCTTGACCACAGATTAAACACACAGGAATTTCTCTTGCCAGGTACATATTCATAGCCTGAATTACATACAATGTTCACTGGAGTTCTGGTTAGAGCCATGTTTTGCTATGCTTAAACCACCATTCATTGTAAGAGAATCTAAAAGAAAGCTATAGTAATTCTGAACTAGTTCCTTAGGTTTAGGAATATAACAGACAAGTGGGACTATACAAAATGAAAAAGCTTCTGCACAGTAAAGGAGACAGAATGAAAAGGTAACCCGTGGAATGGGAGAAAATATTTGCAAACCAAATACCTGATAAGGGCTTAATATCCAGAATATACAAGAAACTCCCACAAATCAATAGCAAAAACAAACAAAAATTATCTAATTAAAGAATGGCAAAGGACTTGAACAGACATTTCTCCAGAGAATACATACAAATGGCCAACAGGTATATTAAAAATGCTCACTAATCATCAGGGAAACGCAAATCAAAACCACAATGAGACAGCACCTCACACCTGTCAGATGGCCATTATCAAAAAAGACAAGAAAAACAAGTGTCGACAAGAATGTGTATAAATTAGAACTCATGTACACTGTTGGTGGGAATGCAGGTTGTACAACCACTATGGAAAACAGTATGGAGGTTCCTCAAACAAAAGTAGAACTTCTATATGTAATGATCCAGCAATCCCACTTCTGGGTATTTATCTAAAAGAACTGAGACCAGAATCTAGAAGAGGTATCTGCACTCACCTATTCCTTGTAGCATTATTCACAAAAGTCAAGATGTAGAAACAACCTAAATGTCCATCAACAGATGAATGGATAAATATGGAAAAATATGGTTTAAAAAAATAGCAATGATGTGGTGTGATAGGAGTTTTAGCTGATGCTATGGTAGTAATCATTGCAATGTACAAATAAATCAACACACTGTACAACTTAAACTTACAAGATGTTATACAACAATTATATCTCAATAAAAAATTAAACTAACTTACATATTCACATACACACACAATATTAAAGTCATGAAAAAGAAAGGGTTGCGAATTCCCTGGTGGTCCAGTGGTTAGGACTCAGCGCTTTCACTGCCGTGGCCTGGGTTCAATCCCTGGTCGGGGAACTAAGAAAGGGTAAGGAACTGTTCCAATAAAGGACGCTACACAGACACAACTAAGCACAATAAATGATCCTTGTGTTAGATTCTGGACAGAATTTGAAAAAAAGGTTATGAAATAGACTGGGATAATTGATGAAACTAAACAAACTGAACTAAAAATTGTGTCAATATGTAAAAGTTCTGATTTTAATAATTATACCATGGTTATTTAAGAGCATGTTATAACTAAAATTTTAATTAAAATAATAATTTTAGTGTAGGTATATGTGTTCTTAGGGTACCTACACTAAAATAATTAGGTATAAAAGGGCATGATTCTGTAACTTATTCTCAAATGGTTAAAAGGTGTGTATGTTTACAAAGCAAATGTGCAAATGGTAGAGTAAATTTAGGTACAAAATGTTAAAACAATTGTTGAATCTGCGTAAAGAGCATAAGGGGGATCATTGTACTATTGTTGCTTTTTTTTTAAAGTTTTCAATGATATCAAAATTTAAAGTTACAAAAAGAAAAAGAAGAAACTGTGGTAAATACATACACTGGAATATTATTCAGCCTTCAATTAAAGGAAATCCTGCAATATGTAATAACACAGCTGAACCTTGAGGACATTACTCTGTGTGAAATAAGCCAATCACAGAAGGACAAATGCTGCATTATTCTATTTATATGAGATATCTGAAATAGTCAAACTCACTGAAGCAGAGAGTAGAATGGTGGTTGCCAGGGGCTTAAGACAGGGCAAAATGGGGAGTTATAGGTATAAAGTTGCAGTTATCCAAGGTAAGTAAGTTCTAGAGATCTGCTGTATAACATCTTGCCTATAGTTGACAACAATGTATTATACACTTAAAAATTGTGAAGAGGGTAGATCTCATGGTAAGGGTTCTTACCACAACAAAATAATAAAAAATAAAAGCAGTATGCTTAAAAAGAATAACAATGGGTGATAACATAAGAATGAATGATAAATAACATGTCTATGATAATTCTGGGCGTACAGGAGAAAGACCTACTCCTGACGAAAAGCTAGATGTGATCAAATCCTGGATTTGTTTAGAGATCTACATCTGCAAAGCACCAAGCTCTTAGTCAACACCAAATGGAAGCCACTGTTCACCCAGTGATGCCTTAAAAAAAGTCTGATCAGCCATCTATTATCTTCACAACATATGCTTATTTCTAGACATATTCTTATATGTGAGTTTTCTATATGTCTGCCTCTCCCTCTGAGCCTGTATTATCCAAGGACTGCAGAACCTTGAAAGGAATGTTTCCTGAACTGACCTAACCAGGTTTTCCCAGAGTCCAGCAAAAAGGTTTTCAAAAATATTCTGTGGAGTCTCCATGCCAACATTTGTGGGATTTGTAATATCTAGGTCCAAATGGCAACAGGAAAAAGACAAGGTATATATTTTTGCCTCTTACCAAAAGTGTCTTCAAAGGTCTAACTATTCAGAAATTAAACTAATATCTACCTATAAATAGATAAATTAGAACTCCCTTGGAAGCTAATGTGAGGGTTCAGCCCAACAGAATGCAACGCCAACTAAGTATGTCACATCGTTTGGCATAATTGTAATAGTCTTTTATGGTTCCAAGGTCTGGCTAATAGAACTTTACCAAGATTGGGGGTTTTAGGTTTCCTCTCCCTTACTGTTCAGACATGACATCACCTGGGCATATTTTTTCTATCAATTAAACTCATAAAATACTTGATGCTAAAAAAAAAAAAAAAATGAGCCAAGCACTTTTCTGTCTCTACAGCCAAAAGAAACTGAGCTGAAAGAGTAGAACCCAGATAGTTCAAAGTGGGGGTAAAGGAGGAGGGGAAACAGAGAGACAAAGACAGAAACAGAGACACGGTGGGTGGGAACACAAAACTCCTTATGAACCTTTTTTCTTTTAAATCAGTTACTGAAATTTTCTGTGGATCTGTATTTCCTGTTAGAGGACCAGGTGATAGCTAGAACACAATCTGTAAGTCAAAAGGTCTCATGACATGCTTTTTGAATGGAATAAGTGAATCAACAGACTCCATCATATGAATGGAGGGTCCATAGTCTGAATCTTCTGATTTTCAATTATATTCCTTTTGTCAAAGGCATTTGCTAGGGAGTGGCTAATTAATCAGGATATGACCCTATGTGAGAAGTGTCCAAGGAAACCATCTAACTCCTGTAACTTTTCAAAAGAAATAGTTCTATGTTGATCCAAATTTGGCCCTTCTTTTCGTAAATCTTCAATAAAATATTGTCGATGAGCTAAAATGACAATTCCACAGCCTGGCCTTCAACACAGTACATAAACTGGCTCTACGCTACTCCCAGCCAGACTCATCTATTCACTGTTTCCTAAACAACCCACGCAGTCTCTCCACTGACCCGCCGCTCATACCGCTCTCCCTTCCTCTCCCCTCTGCTACCCACTCCTCCCAGCCTTCCTCACGTTGTTTCACATGCAGACCAAGTCATGACTCTTCCCTAGGTTTGACTGTTCACTCTAGCCTCTAAGGTTCCATATCATTAGTTCTGGTTATACACAAGTGATACTTAACATGTGTTAGTGCGTATGTGCATGAACACACACACACTTACTTCTCAGTCAAATCATATAGAAAGACACTGACACAGTGGAAAGAAGTCAGAAGACTTTGATTATAAATCCCGGCTCTATCACTTACTACCTATGGATAACTTCTCTGAGCCTCCTCATCTGTAAACTGGGGCTAATAACTCTTGAACACCTCCCCAAGATTTCATGAAGATATAATGATATAAGTATGAAAAATTCTTTTATCAGTCATGAATCATGTACAAACATATTATTCCATGTATCCTTCCGTATCCTCAGCACTTGACAAAGCACCCTTCACATATTAAGTATGCAATAAATCTTGCAGATGAAGACACTAGACCACGGCTGTAGGAATTTGCTGAGTCATCTTTAGTATTTTCCTCAATTCTATGTAGTTATTTATTGACTACTCACTGTTGCACCAGGTTCTTTATAAGAATTGTTAATCTAATCTCACAACCTATGAGGCAGGTCCTAGATCTGATCTGAGAATCTGTGAGACAGAACCCAACAATGCCCTGGCCAGGTGACTTGTTTTTCCATTTCCACAAAGCCTCTTTTAGTCAGTTTTCTATCACAGAAAAGACCCAATAAAGAGGTGGAACAAGTGAATCAGTCTTTCTCACAGTGGGAAATGTCTGGCAAATCTGCCAGTATGGTGCACCCACAAGCTACAATTAAAGCTGTCATCATTTTCACAAGCAAGGCCCTTAAAATAAGTTCCAAGCTGAGAATGTGGAATGCATACTCTTAACCCAAGTACATTTTTCTCTGTTTACAACACCAAATAAAAAAGAAATGCACAAATCTGAAACACAACCACCTAACACTTTCGACTTGTTTCTGCTTACAAATGTGCTGAAAAGGCAAAGTGACAATTTGTAGTTACAGATTATTTTTGGAAAATATAGGACTTTAGAAAGTCTTTATTTTATAGATGGGTGCTAGGTACTGCATTTTCTGCGACCTTTGATCTTCAGGTCAACAGTCTAACAGGTTAAGGAACGTCTTCAACAGTTCTCCTTCCTCAGAAATAAAACTCAGGTGTTGGCTATAATGATCATCTCATTGTTCTTTTTTCTTCCACTCCTTTGCAGTATTTTCTCTCCTTCTAAAGTAAGTGTTAATGAAAATTTTAATCAGCACCTGCCATCTCATCTGGTGAACAGAGAGAATTCAAGCCTTGAAAATAACTGTTTAAATATATTTTTCTTTGTAGAGTTTCCCCTTTAAATTGGAAGCTAGGGTAAATTCTTCAAGATCCTTCCATAAGGAAATTTTAGAATAAACAAAGTTAAGGAAAAGGAATACACGTAGAATAAAATACAGATTACAACTCTCAGTCATGACAACTGTAAAAGATCTGAGTTGATTTTATAGAATTTGGGGGGAGAAGAAGGAAGAGAGAAGAGAATAATGATCGTTTCAGAAATTACATTCTTAATTTATAGAAGCTGGAAAATGAACAAAATTGAGTTCAACCTCCTTGTTGGGAATCAAGATAGAAAGTGCTTTGGCTTCTAACTATAGAATTTGAAGATATTTTTTATGTGATATTATAACAGTTTAAGTTAAGAGGTTAGGTGATCTTCTACCCCTAACAATTAAAACTCAAGGTAAAATGCTCCTGCTGAAATAAAAACTTGTAAGAGCTTAAAAGAACTCAACTCTTTCAAGATACCACTTACTTTATAAGCAAACTGGTACAGAGCTGGTGTTTCCATATGTTTAAATAGGATCACTGTTACAAAGAGATCAAGAAAACTGCTTTGAACAGAAGTATCTACTGTAGTGAAGGCCAATGAGCCATATGGGCCATACATGGAAACAGGTCTGCAGGACCTATTCCTTAGGTCTTAGAGAACAAGGTCTTCAAGCTGGGCCTCAAGTGCCTCATCAACAAAAAGAGTTGAACAAAAACCTGAAAAGAAAAAAGTTTATTCATAATCTCCCCTTCCGTAAAAATAGTCACTATCTTCATTCAATAAACTTTCCTTTCAATGCCTTCCCACTGCAAATAGGTGAAAATAAAACTATATTAACAGAGAACTTTCCATCTTACTCTTGTCATTCATTTAGGAAACATTCTTCATGTTTCTATATGACCTTATCTTCTAATAGTTATAAATATTCCAACACATTGATCATGGTCTCCACTAGAGCATTTGGCACCTTTGGATGAAGTAGAAAAAGGCACATCTTCTGGGAAGGATTAGCAAATCCTCTCCTGCACAGTACAACTTAACATAACTCCATGTGGACACGCTGATATTAAAACAATATATTTACTGGGGGAAAAAAATCATCCTGTGAATATACAGGCAGGATCACATGGTGTGACAGTTTGAGTCAGGGCACCTCACTTCAAATTCTACCTCCTTCACTCACTGTTTGATCCCAGGCAAGTTGCTTAACCACTAGAGGCCTCGGTTTCCTCAGAGGGATAGTAATAGTAACAGCTATTCATCTCATAGAGCCATTGTCAGCAGTGAATAATCACAGAAGGCTCTTAGGACAGCGCCTGGCACACAGTGGACACTCAACAAAAGCTTTTTTTCCCCAATAAAATTTATATCAATGCTACCAATATCTTTGTGCCCATTTAAAAATAATTTTTAAAAATTACTCCTATGAAAAACATTGCAAAGAATGGGATTACTGCATTAAAATGTGTAAACAAGGATGTAAACTTGAACTCTTCACGTAAACCCACTAAGTATATAAATGCTAAATAGTAGATGATGACTATTCAAGAGATGCCATTCCATTAAGATAATAATTTCAGGAAAAGCAATGAAATTTGTTCTAGGAAATCTTAGAAAGAAATATAAGTAAGAGTTAATATATTAAGGGAAATGTAGATCTTGGTTTCCTCACCACAGTGGGAAGGTCAGTTCGGATGGCATACAAGGCCTACCCAGTTGGGTATGTCTATGATCCAATCTCTCCATTAGACAGCCCTCCACCCCTCTGTCCCAGAAATGACAGGTTCTCCCCTCTTTCCCGAACATGTCTGATCTTTGATGTAAGATTTTGCTCATCTCATGCTCATTCACTTTACCTCTACCTGGAGCAGGCTTTCCTCACCCTGAGGAGCAACTCTGGCCATCACCCGAAGTCCCAGTTTAGATCTGATCCCTTCCTCCAGGCTTTTAGTGCCCTTTTCCTTTAAAATTTGGAACACTGATTTATTATCTATGGCACTGCTTATTTAAGTCTAATAGCATTAACCATGACATTCTTAAAAAATAAAAATTACTTTCTCTTGCATCTGAATTAATGCAACCCTTGTCTTCAAAAATCTAGTGTGCACATATATGCATATACAGCATCATTTAATTTAGCTAGATCTGTAGCCACGTTAACAGAAATCTATCTTAACTGAAGGTACACCAGACTCTCAGCTTATGAAACAGCACAATCCAGGTTTCTACTGCATCAACAAACATTTTTTACAACTGCCAACCTGACAAATTTATGATAATACAGAATCTAATAGTTGATACAACTCCAGGTGAGTGTCATGTCATAAAATACTTAATCATCTATTTTAAATAGCTAAAAAATAAAGTCTAAATACGAAAAGGAGAGTGTGCATCATTCGAATTTTGTTTAAAAACAGAGCGTTTTTCCTTTTCTTTAATCAAGCCCCATTTATAAAGTGTATGCTTGTTTAATGTATTTATTTTATTTATTTTTATTTTTGGCTGCTTTGAGTCTTTCATTGCTGCATGCAGGCCTTCTCCAGCTGCGGAGAGTCGGGGCCACTCTTCATTGTGGTGCACGGGCTTCTCATTGCAGTGGCTTCTCTTGTTGCGGAGCACGGGTTCTAGGCACGTGGGCTTCAGTAGCTGTGGCACGCGGGCTCAGTATTTGTGGCTCGCGGGCTCTAGAGCGCAGGCTCAGCAGTTGTGGCGCACGGCTTAGTTGCTCCACGGCATGTGGGATCTTCCCGGACCAGGGCTCAAACCCACATCCCCTGCATTGGCAGGTGGATTCTCAACCACTGTGCCACCAGGGAAGTCCCTATAAAGTGTTTTAAATTTCTTGAAATCTCATTTCTTCCTCCAAGTTTAACCAACCCTTTTCCTAAGTGATATAGGGTAAGATTACTGAATCTACATTATTATCTGGAGATAGAGATGAGGGAACTAAAATCTGTATTTGGATACAGAAGATATATTCTAATCAAACAAAGCTACCAGAATAAATCATCTCTACCGAACGTGACTTAGTATCCTTTTATCCGTCCAAAAAAAAAAAAAAAACTGTAATAGTTAAACTGCAATATAGCTTAAAGGTTAAAATTCTTTTTTTTTTAAATTAATTAATTAATTTATTTATGGCTGTGTTGGGTCTTCGTTTCTGTGCGAGGGCTTTCTCTAGTTGTGGCAAGCGGGGGCCACTCTTCATTGCGGTGCGCGTGCCGCGCCTCTCACTATCGCGGCCTCTCTTGTTGCGGAGCACAGGCTCCAGACGCGCAGGCTCAGTAGTTGTGGCTCACGGGCCCAGTTGCTCCGTGGCACGTGGGATCTTCCCAGACCAGGGCTCGAACCCGTGTCCTCTGCATTGGCAGGCAGATTCTCAACCACTGCGCCACCAGGGAAGCCCAAGGTTCAAATTCTTAAAAGGAAGAATCATAATATGATAACAGAGTGTATCAAAGTTTAAAAGGCACTGGGCTTTACCCCAGTAGAGTGATGGCATGAAGCCATGCAGTTATCATATTATAACACGGAGAGCAGCTGCCATACTCTGTCGCCATGCACTATAAGCTCTCTTGGGCGACATTTTCACCCATGACTTACGAGATTTTCCAGTTTGAAGCCTCAACATCAGTGTGTAAACTGAAGCTACTCAGAGGCAACAGGGAGAGAAGCAGCTCTGGCAGCATTTGAAATGAAGATACTCAGGCAGAGAAACCAATCTGGTGGTGATGCAAGAGATGAATGGAACCGGAGGAAGAGGAGACGGGAGGACAAGACGATCAGAAATGAGATGGCAGAATGAAAAAGAAGGCCAACAAAAAGAAAGCCAAAAAGTAGAGGCAGCAGAGGAAGAAAGGAGAGAGAGGAAGGAGGAGGAAGAGAAAAAGACGTAAACAATCTTTGGGTATATGAAAAGCAACATGTACCGTGCGCCTGCACTTCTGATTGCTGTTTTTATAAGTCAGAGATGCTATCAAATGACCAAATACAGAATTAGAATCCATGCACACAAGAGCTGGAATATCACTGATATACATCATTTAATAACAAAAATAAAAATCCAAGCTTCAAGTCAACAAGTGGCATGAAAGTTACTGCCATATTGGTTTTCTTGAGAGCCCATGACGGAGAGCCACAGGAATTTCAAATGTCCATTCCTGAGCTTGAAACTGTTTAAACACAAAAAAGAATGTGACGCTGGTTTCTTAGTTGGTCATCTTCGAGCACACCTGCCAACCAGAAATGTCATAACGGTTCCCAAGTTTCTCAAAACAGCATTTCCATCGTGTCTTTCTCTCTATACTTGGGGGTCTCTTTTTTTTTTTTTTTTTTCCAATTTAAAATGAATTCTAGCAGGATCTACCTTAAGCCAACCGTGAGGCAAATCAGGCCGGACACTGAAGTCCCTATACCATGCTGTCCAGGGTCCAGGATCACAACTCTCCTTGGATGTGAGATGTTTCCCCTATTTTCCTGACTCTTCCACTCTACCAGAAACAATGCACTCTCAATAACAGTCTTCAGTAAGTTGAAAACAGGTGTAATGAGTTATTAATCAGAAAAATGACTTCTTTTTAAAATGGTAGCTGGCCAATAATATATGATACTTTCCAGCTAAGAAATGATAAAGCAAGTTAAAACGTACTTTGCCAATTAAATTCCTTACACATAATTATAGCTAAACTAATGGTAAGAGTTTCCATTCGAGTTACAAGGTGATTAGGGAATTCTTCAGGCACAATTGGCCTTCCTTCAACTTCTCAATCAGCCCACATATTCCTCTGTCCACATGTAAAGTTCACGCAGACTAGCAGGTTATATAGCCTTTGGCCTATTGCAAATACTGTGAGATGAACTGAAACATTATTATCTTCATTATTATTGAATCACTCCGAAGCCATTAATATTTTTGGCATTTCCAAACAAGGAAAATCTGAATGCTTGATAGGAAGCATCATATTCAAACATCAAATCCCGGAACAGAACTGAACTTCATTATAAAGACTTTAACTTTCCATGACCAAAACCCAAGTCAAAGGGACAAGAGGTAATAAAAAGGCTACCAAATACAAAAGGTCTGAAAGCCATGTATTCACTGATCACAATGTGACACATGGACTCTACTACCATGACCCCACACCCATGGTGATCTTAAACAGTGACAGGAACCACGTCCACTTGCCAGATCAAGCCTGAAATAAGCGAGATAAAATTGTCAAGCTACAAAGAGTAAGCAACATTTGGGAATGAGGGGCTTATTAATAAAAATTTTTATTAAACTCCTGGAACACAGAAACCTTTATGAACTTGCTCTAGATGATAACTCCGTCTTGTCGGGCAGGAGTTTTGATTTACCCACCCATGTATACTAACTCTGAGTACAGTGGCTAGCAAAGTACAGAAGCTCAAAAGTATTTTTCAGTGAATGATTGTAGCTTTGAGTGAATGAACAATCTCAGTGATATTACACTCAGGTGTTCATCCCCCATCCTACCTTAGCATGTTGGTATTTCAGCCAGAAAAGACTGGAGAAGGAATCCTTACGAGGAAATAGAAGGTTGACAATGGAGAGCACACCCGACCAAAGGAGCACTGCTTAAAGGCATCTCCTTAATAAAAATGATCATTACAGCATCCTGTACCTAAGTCTAAGAACACATCCCACAGAACACACACCTGAGCTATCACGGGAGGAAGGGAAGAGAGGAGTCGGGTTTAAACAGCATCAAGTTCTTGAGATCCTCAGATCTCGACGTGCTGCCTCTACCCAGGAAACAGAGCCCAAGTCAGTATATCAGCATCTTCCTGGTTTCAGAAACTTATCTGCCTATGGAGACTACTCTGTTGTGTCATTTGGCAGCAGAATTTTTTTTCTGTGCTGAAGGAAGGAGTGGTATTTGCAGAAAGCTATTGAAAGTGACTGAGTATTGCCCAAGTGATGATTCCATGAACTCCCAAAGAAACTTGCATTTGCAATCATTGACAACACAAGTGCTGTGTGGCAAGATACAGCGATACGTGGCCCAGGATCCTCAACAGAAGCTGTCCTGACATATCTGCCTCTTTCCTGAATCAAGGAACTCACCGCAGTGCAGGATGTCTTCCCGAGCGGGATCCACTGTTGCCCACGGGGGAAGGCAGGTTGCTCCCTCTGTGCAGGTCCTCGATGGACCGACTCCAGGGCTTTGATTTGTCCACTGAGCTCTCCACAGTGCTTTCCACACTTTCAAAGTCAAAACTAAAACAAAAGAGAAATGCCACTAAAGACTTAATTCATATTCACGCAAATACGTGGATGTGCAACACTCACTCCTTCCAACTATACATCTGCACCTTAATATGGGTAGTTTTTGCAAACAAAGAAAACTGAAAATGGAATACAAACGAATTTTCATGGACTGAGCGTTAGCTTTGAAAATACAGAATGACAAATAGGGATGTGTTATTTGTATCTTATTATAAGGCTTGCTGACTTACCGATTACTAATGAGCTATGGTGGGACGGGGAAGAAAGATCTCAGAGCTGTCTTCATTTTGCTTTAACAAGTCAATATGTTAGGCTTATACTAATTTATTCCTCTCCATCAAGTTTCACTGAGCATTTTCTCCTAGTGTGTTGGCAAGTGTACTTTTCCAACCATATGTGATACATTACTTGCAAAGTTATGAATTTGCTTTGATTTTGGAATCTCTTCCCAATGTGGTGCTCTTTAAAGTAGGGCTGTTGTTTCTCTGACATTTTTTGAGGTTATTACTCATGTTAACCATGTTAGAATAAATGGCTAGTTAAACTGCTCATTCTTGTATAATTTTAGGAACAAATTTTTAAACAGACAGGCCTTTGTGTTCTATGCATTTTTCCCCTTCCATAGTCAGTAGCTCTGCTTTCTCAAAAATACATTTTATCAACTGTTTCTACCCATAGTTCCATCAAGCAACACCTGATCAGACAGAAAATAAACAGAATGCAGCTATAATTAATAGCATCTGGAAGATATTGGAGGATATCATGGGAAAAAAAATCAACAATACATATTGGAAATAGCAAGTATGACTTTTTATACAAGTATGACTGCCAAAATTAAATATTTGGTTAGAACTACCATCTGTAAACTAGGTGATGCTCTCCATTTATTAAACTGTAATCCAGATACCAGAGACTGATGCACAAAGTCATTGAATGGGTCTAACAATTCTGTCATTCCTTAGGATACAGGAAGCAGTGAACAGAAAAGGGGTGGAATTGAGGAATCAAACAGATCCTTAAGGACTAAAAATAGAAGCCTATAATTGACACTGGAAAAGGTAAGCCTAGGGGGCATCCCAAGATCACTCATGTCATTATGACTCCCGCCAAGCCACTCTGCAGCCCCCATATGTTCAGTTGTTTAGCATCCTTCTACTCCTCTCAGCTCACCCCCGACTCTCACTGAGCAGAAAAAAGAAACACACACCTTGGTGAAAGCTCCTGTTTTAGGGAAGACACATGAGTCTGTTATTTCACTTTACATGAACTAGAAAATTGTCACATGCTAAGGAATAGTAAGAAATTTTTTTCAGCCCATTTAGTTTCAAGAAAGTATGTACATAAATTATGTATCTATATATAAATTTTCATGTAATTAAAGTATAAAATTTCATGTAATTAATTTTGTAAGAAAAACAAAAATAAAACTAATAAGCAAGGAATGTAAAGCTAATGCCCACCCCATCCCCCACCCAAAAAAGTAGAAGATTAGGAACCAAAAGCTCTGAGTTCTGATCTTTTGTTGTCTTTGCTCTTGGACTGCAGACCAGAAGAATTCCCTCAGAGTAGCACTACCTTTTCCCATTGGTCTCGTGTGTAGGTGCATTTGGGAAAGCTGGTTTACAAGTTCTATCGTGATGGGGTAAAGGGTTAATTACAGCAAACATATTACAAACTGCATGCAATTCTTTTCCATTATTCCTGAAGTTTCTTAGCCCTTCCTTAATTCCTCAATAAATATTCTTCCAGATTTTAAAATATGCAGCAGGATAATATTCCTATTCTGTTCTGTCATATAATATAAAGTGTAAGGGAGATCAGCAGTTTTCGATGTAATGGAGGTAGATAAGGAACAAAGTTCGGAAGAGTATGCTATAAAAACTAGAATTATATTTCAGAGGAAAATTTCTCAGGAAGATAAGAACTTATCTACTGGGTTTTCTTATTATATTCCATATCATATATAAGAGTTATCAAAACTGAAACTCATCAGGCCAGTTTCAGTTAACACTTTACTTTCTGCAGCTATAAGGTAGGAATAATTATAGTTTTCTCTTCACAAATTCTCAAGGAAGCGATGAGGATTATAAGATAACATCTGGTTAGATCTTAAAGTGGGGCGATATAAAAAACAAGTTCCTTCTTTGAAAAGAAGAGTTGAGAAGAAAAAAAACCACCACCTAGGCTGAAATGTCTTCCAATCAAATTAAAAATACAGTATTGGGACTTCCCTGGTGGCGCAGTGGTTAAGAATCTGCCTGCCAGTGCAGGGGACATGGGTTCGATCCCTGGTCCGGGAAGATCCCACATGCTGCAGAGCAACTAAGCCCATGTGCTACAACTACTGAGCCTGCGCTCTAGAGCCCGTGAGCCACAACTGCTGAGCCTGCGCACCACAACTACTGAAGCCCGCGCATCCTAGAGCCCATGTGCCACAACTACTGAGCCCACGCGCCACAACTACTGAAGCCCATGCGCTCTAGAGCCCACATGCTGCAACTACTGAAGCCTGCGTGCCTAGAGTCCGAGCTCCACGGCAAGGGAAGCCACGGCAATGAGAAGCCCGCGCGGAAAAACGAAGACCCAACACAGCCAAAAAAAATAAATAAAAATTTAAAAAAGAATACAGTATTATTTCCTCAATCTGTGTGTGTGAGAGTGTATCTGTGGATACTGGAATAGTTTTTGATTAAAGAGGAAATGTGGAGAAGAGAACGTCTCATTCAAATGTACACTTTTCATTCCTGTTGTAAATCTTTCCAGAAGCCTAGCAAATGAGAAAACTTTATGAATCAACAAAGGAAAGGTGAAATAAGTAAAATTTTTTCCTGCTCTGCCCCATTTTTTCCCCTTCCCCCTATGAAGGGGAAGTCAAAACAATACAAATACATATAAATTAAAAAGGGAAAACCTCTTGCTGACTCCACTTCCTCCACTCCCACTGTGTTTGGTACCTACTTCTGCAATCATTTTCTCTGTATTTACTAGCACCTACAAATATACATATACAAGTTTTTTTTTTTAAATAAAAAGGGAATCACTCCTCTGTACTTTGCTTTATTCACTCAACAATATATCATATA
This sequence comes from Balaenoptera ricei, assembly GCF_028023285.1. Classification (NCBI taxonomy): domain Eukaryota; kingdom Metazoa; phylum Chordata; class Mammalia; order Artiodactyla; family Balaenopteridae; genus Balaenoptera; species Balaenoptera ricei. Next base: position 43,094,665 of record NC_082645.1, on the reverse strand, counting down.
CCTCTTCCAATAATTGCTAGAGTGTTCTACCATATGGATATACATAACTTGAGCACTAAAGAAAGCACTTCTTTTTGAGATAAGCACTCCTCTAAGGGTGATTTTACTCCCCTGTTTTATTTCTGCCTTAAAAGCATTTCTAACAACAATTATGTGATTTGCTTTTAGTTACTTGAATATAAACAAACCTCCTTAAACCTCACCACATCTGCTTCTGGGTGTCTCCCCTCAGTGTGGTACCTAATTTTACCATTGAGATGCATCTTCTGTGACCACATAAAATTTAAAAGGAAACAAGCCAAGTTCTACTTACGTTACTGCGTATTGCGCAAATGACAGATATTCTACTAGAACATCAAGACCTTTATTTTCTTCATTCAGAAACTCTCTGACCCATCTGTTCAAAAAAAAAAAAAAAAAAATCATTGGCAAAGTTCATCGCATGTTCTACCATGAAAAGGACACAGTGAAAACTTGTTTTTTTCCACCAGAAACATTCACTGCCTGAAAGAAACTATGGAGTAAGGCCTAGACTATAACACATGAGGTAGGAGCTTTTAAATATGGCAACTAAGAACACCATAATATTTCAGCATGAGCGACGAGGGGTCAAAAAGTGTATGAGTGCCTTCCTTGTATTTTACTGCTTAGGAGACTGACGATAACCTGTAAGAAACTTTCTAAAACAGGAACTTGCTAACTGTCCTTTTTTTCCACCATAATTGATCTGGAGCCTGCTTGTTTAAGGAGCCAAGACTGCACGGGGAATCAGGCAGACTAGGGACATGACAACATAACCACTGAAATCCAGGCCGGATTCCAAATCCACATTCAACTCCTTCTTGGCACACTAAGCTGTAGAAAACACTCAACTAGCCAATGAGAGACCAGTGTTTATGGGCTTCTGGAAATTCAATAGGGATAATGACTTGCTTAATTTTTTCCATGAATGTTAAAACCTTTTAAAAAGTCGCAGGCACCACACACCATCATCAAAGCCAAGACGTGACAAATACCATGCTTTTTAAAATTCATTTTAAAATGATACCACTTTGCATTTGAATGGTGAATCTGAATGCAGTTCACTGAGAATGTTTACACATTTTTATTTGTTCATAACAACACCTAGAAGATGGAGCAGAGTGGTCAGGCACTGAGGATAAACACCTGTTACCCCATGTCACAGATTTCCTCCAGGACATCCACCTTCAAAGAACATGTGATACCCCATCAAGCCTTCACTGGGTTGGAAACTCCAAGAAGTAATAAGTAAAAAGCTGTGCTATTCTATCACAGAAATGAATCTTGGGGTACATCTGCCAACAGCATTGCAAAGTGGTTGCTTTCCTCCAGGAATACCAAGCCAACAAGGTCCACCAGCTATGCACACGATGGCTCCTACGGAAACCAGTTTTGAGAGCTATGAGTACAACAGTGGGGCAATTCTACCGTGTGTCTTTAAGGATAAGCAGTCCCTTGAGGTTTCTGTCTTAAAGGAAGGGAAAAAACCTGGTGGATTCAGAATGCCTATTTTTAAAATTTTGTTTTTAGGGGGATTTTGTGGTTGTTGTTTGTTTTATCCTCCAACTCATCCTTTCTTCTAGTCCTATCATCTGCATAATGTAACCTCAGGTCTTCAGGCAGTTCCAGAAGACAGTAAGGTGGAAAAAGTAGATAGCTTGCCTCGTACTTCCCCCAAGTGCCTCAGGCAGGCTGTGACAAAACGTATGCACTTAACATAGCCACGTGTAAGTATATAACATTTAATCTAGAAGAGACCTAGGACGGGAATAAAGACACAGACCTACTAGAGAATGGACTTGAGGATATGGGGAGGGGGAGGGGTGAGATGTGACAGGGTGAGAGAGCGGCATGGACATATATACACTACCAAATGTAAAATAGATAGTGGGAAGCAGCCGCATAGCACAGGGAGATCAGCTAGGTGCTTTGTGACCACCTAGAGGTGGGGGATAGGGAGGGTGGGAGGGAGGGAGACGCAAGAGGGAAGAGATGTGGGAACATATGTATACTGATTCACTTTGTTATAAAGCAGAAACTAACACACCATTGTAAAGCAATTATACTTCAATAAAGATGTTTAAAAAAAAAGAGAGAGACCTAGGGAATTCCCCGGCCATCCAGTTGTTAGGATGCCGTGCTCTCACGGCCAAGGGCCCGGGTTCAATCCCTGGTCGGGGAACTAAGAACCCACAAACCGCGTGCCCCCGCCCCCAAGAAAAAGAGAGAGACCTAGAGTGGAAACATTGGCAAAGAAAACACTACCTTTTGGGTCTCACGAAGTGGCTTTGTTATGACAGCTGACCAGAACTAAGGGGATGGCTATTAGGAGAGGCTGAAGTTTCATTTCACCACCACCACATACACGCTCTCACAGCATCTACTTCTAGATCCTTATTTTCATTTGATTTATTTTAAATTACTCCCGATATGGCTAGGTCTCAGAGGACACTGGACATTTTTAAGTGCTGATAATTAAAAGCTTAGAAATGGTAAAAAAAAAAAAAAAAAAAAAAAAAATTCCCTTTTAAAACTGGTAGGAGACTGAAGAAAGCTAGAACTCACTATCAAATCGGATGACTAGCTGTGCTCTTGAAATTCAAGCCTCTTAGCCTCTCTGAGGCCTCTCCATTGGTCGGATCTATGGGTTCTGACTGCATAATTTAAACTAGCCCTCCTTGGTGGCTGCACAAAACCACAGGGTCCAGATTTTTCAGAGCAATCTTGGTTTCACATATTCTATCTCAGTGACCCATAAGAACACTCTAATTTAGGAGCTGAGAAAAACAGCCATTATAGTTCCTTCTGGTTGATTTTCTAGACACTGCCTCTAAAATGTAGAGATGGTCCACGACATCCTAAGGACCTGCTAGCACCTTCATCTCACTTAGTTTAGCCACAAACTGGAGAGAAGGCAAATGACTCATGGATATTAAAAAAATAAAAAAGAGGAAGGAAGGAAGAAATGGTAGGAAATAGCCAAATACAGTCAGAGCTATGTATCTCTTGACTCAAAGTACTAATATGCATATATTTTGATGCAGTGATAAAACCTATTAATTGGCTTTTACTTCAATTTAGCACCCTTATCAGTGCCCCTGCCCTGACTTGCTGACTTTGAGTGAAAGTGCTTTAAAAATAAATTTCAGGACTTCCCTGGTGGCGCAGTGGTTAAGAATCCGCCTGCCAATGCAGGGGACACCGGTTCGAGCCCTGGTCCGGGAAGATCCCACATGCCGCAGAGCAACTAAGCCCGTGCGCCACGACTACTGAGCCTGCGCTCTAGAGCCCGTGCTCCGCAACGAGAAGCCCCCGCAATGAGAAGCCTGAGCACCGCAACAAAGAGTAGCCCCCGCTCGCTGCAACTAGAGAAAGCCCGCGCGCAACAAAGACCCAACGCAGCCAAAAATAAAATAAATAATAAATAAATAAAACCTTACTTTTAAATTAATTAATTAATTCATTAATTAATTTCAAAGTGAAAGTCAGGTGCCGGCTGCTCCGTTCCTAAAAAGTAGGAGACAGTGTAACACGTCCTGCCTTTGAGAGGTTTAATTTCATTTTTAACCTCTTTTTCTAAGCTGTGAGATCTTCCCTGGGTCTCTGATCTGGCCCAAACCCCTGCAGGTGGTTTGGGAAAGAATAAGATAGAGATCCATCACAGCTGACTACCTTACCCCATTTGTCAAGTGGTATCAGGTTAGTAAAGTCATCTCAGCAAAAAGGCTATGGATTACAAGAAAAGAACAGCCTTCACTCTTCCTCTTGTCCTCTCAATCCCTATCCCTTCTTCACTTAGGATATTCTGTATAGGAGAAAACAGAGGCGAGAGTGAACTTCTGTGGAAATCAAATAGGTAGAGATGAAAAAAGGGCAACTTTCCAAGCAGTATCTTTAATCTAAAGGCATAAAAAAAATGGATGCCCCATTCTGCAGATTTATGTACATGATCATGACATGTCATAAATGGAGGGTTCCTATAGTAAATTTCCATTTTCACCTCTGCGCATGCTACACACGCTTTAATATAGTGCCAATATGCAAACAGTTTCAAATTGGGTGATTACAGGTTTTGGAAAGTAGAATTATTTCTGACTCTGACAGCATGCATCACTTACTGAGTACCTCACAGATTCGATGTAATTACCATATGTTGTAAATTTGAATTTACGCAAATTCCAAATCAACTGCTTAGGAGCTGGAAGGCACAGTGATAATGAGAAATAGCTCTGGAAAAAAAAACTTATTCAAAGAAGGGCTCGAAATGCAAGTGCCAAGAGTTACTGTTTTACTGTAGACAGGTCAAAGCTTTGTTTCCAAATTGCTATTGTTTTCTCTCTGCCTCCCAAATCTCAGAATCTCATTGTTCTCATCTAGAAAATAAAGTCTCAAAGGACATTAATGGCTTTAAATTTCTAAGATCAAACAACAAAACAGACCCGAGACACACAAGATGAATGGACAGATGGTGAATTCCCTCTGCCAGTTTCCTTTAGAGAGATACTACAGGCATCCGGTAGGAACTGCAGTTGCTGACAAATCATGAAAAAAAATCACAAGAAGCGAGAGATAGAAGGTAAACATCACTCAGATTCATCATCAGCTACCAAATCTATTCTGTGAGACAGCATCTCAAACTGGTTCTCAAAGTATAGCCCATGGACCACCAGGGGTCCCTGAAACCCTCTCAGGGGTCTGTGAAGTTAAACCTATTTTCATACAAATATTAAGTAGTCGCTTTTGTCACTGTGCTGACACTTGCACTGATGGTACAAAAGAAATGTGAATGAAACTGCTACCACCAAACAATACACCTTTTTATTGTATTCTTCACCCCAAGCACTCAGAAGGGGAAAAAAAGTCAGCTTCACTTAAACCTGTCCTTAATGAAGTGCTAAAAATTACTGACTTTATTAAAGCTTGCTCTTTGAATATACGTCTTTTTAATTCTCTGTGTGACAAGAGGGAAAGCCCACATATAGCACTTCTGCTGCCTGCCCAAGCACCACGGCCGTCTTGAGGAAAAGCACTGGTGCAACTGTTGGAGCTGCAAACTGACCCAGCCATTTTCTACATGGACTGTCCAATGACAGACACATTGTGGTTATTCTGTCTTGGGTATTCGGCAGATATTCTCAAAAGTGAATGAAGTGAGCCTGCCATTTTCAGGAAAAGAACTGACAATATTTTTTGTCAATGATAAAATCTGAGCTTACAATCAAAAAAATTAGAATTTTGGAACACTTATATTTACCACCACGAGTCTGACAGCTTCCCAATACCTAAAGTAAATTCTGATGACACTGGTGATTATTAACAAACATGATTGTTTTTATATTGTAGAATAAAATGTGTTGATGTTTGAAAGATCAGGATAACTCAGTGAAACAATATTTTTCAAATGATTTTTTCATGATGTTAAGAAGTATGCATGGGTAGAAACACCCATTCAAAGTGAAAGACAGCACAATGGATTTTAGTATTGACGGAACAGAACACAAAAGCTCACTGGTACGGTTTCAGATTCTATCAATACATTGCAACTAACTTTAAGAAATTACCATCTTTTGGTGTAATATCAAAGAATAGCCACAATTATCTGAAACGGTTACTTAAAAACTCTTCATTTTTCCAAGTGTGTATCTGTGTAAGGCCAGGTTTTCTTCCTATACATCAACTAAAACACATCATAACAAATTGAACGCAGACAAAGATATGAGAATCCAGCTGCCTTCTATTAGTGAGACAGTAAAAAGATTTGTAAACGTGTAAATCAATGTCACCCTTGTCACTAAATTTTTTGCTTTGGAAAATAGTTATTTTTCATGAAGTATGTTATTTGTGCTATATTATGTTTATTATTTTGTATTTATATATTTATATTAAATATTTATTGTTAAATAAATATTAAATTTTATTAAATAAGCATATCTAAAATTTATCAGTTTAAATTTCCAATATGGTAACATTAACAGATAAAACCCACATAAAAACTTACTGGGGCTCAAAATAATTTAAGACAGTAAAGGAGTCCTGAAATCAAAAAATGTAAGAACTGCTGGTTTAGATAACAGGCTTTAGATTTGGACATCTCCAGGTTCAAACCTCAGTGCTTCTCAATTGTGTGGACTTGAGCAAGATATTTAATTGCGGACTCTCAGTTTCCTCATCTGTAAAATGGAGGTTCAGAGGAAAAGGGCAATAAAAAAAAGATTTCTGGAAGAAATAATACATCTAACTTACCTAATACAGTGCTTAGTAACAAATACAGTGTTTAATAAATGCCTAAATGGTTATGATCTTGAGGACTTCCAAAAAGCACCATCTAAGGATGAATTAATCGTAGGGTAGCTTGAGGCACACATACACGTGTTAAACCCCAGAGAAGACACTCACTGCACATTCCCCAGCATCTTCCTCCTTCTACAGATCTCCTCCTCTCCTTGCCAACTTGCACCTCCTGCCTGTCACCTCACGCCCATTCTTCTCATCTCCCCCACTGAGATACAGTGAAGCAAGCATCTTTCAGGACGTCCATGACCTTGCACTCAGGATGAAAAGTAATTTTCCATCATAATAGGCAGTTTTACTCAAATGACCTACCTGCAAGGAGGGCGAGCCTACACCTCAGTTTCATGGACTAACACCCGCCAATCTGTCCCAACCGCCAGCGCCTCTCGAATCTTACCACCCCACATCCAAGACATCCCAACGCCCGTCTCCCAGTAGAGCACAGCCAAGCCAATGTGCTCTAACAGTGCTCAGCTCCCTTCAAGGGTATTTCAAGTCATCGCAAGGGCTTGCATTAGTCATAATCCAATTCTCCTTGACTGTTATAGTTCCTAAGAGTAAGTGAATGAGATTATTTCTAGTCCAATTCTTATTTCAATTTGGCTCCCCCCAAAAATTAATTATCTTTCTCACATGACTGTTCCATTTATAGAGTTTTAGGCTGACCCTTTTGCTTGACAAAGCTGTAGCTTGGAATGTCACTTCAGCAAAGCCCCAGATTTTAACCTTGGAATGCAAGCATATGCCAAAAATAATTTTTTTTAAAGACAAGTAGATTTTAAATGTAATTCTTCCTTTTAATTTCTGCAAATCATAAACTCCTAGGTAACAGGGTCCTTTTAGACAGAGAAGATAACATTCTCTGCATGGTTTTCCTTAGGGATATATTACACAACACTGTCCAATAATTATTACATATAATATTATTTTCAACAAGCATAACAACAAATAACAGCTATCATATATTGAGAGTAATTACTATGTATTAAACCCTGTATTAGGTCTTTCATAAGTTATCTCATTTAATCCTTACAACATTCCTATTAGATAAGTATTATTATCCTCATTTTATAGATGAGAAGTTAACTTAGGTCACATGATAAATACAGAGAGTTTATGTAACTTACTTAAGTCTAATAACTGATAAGGGGGCATGGCAAAAATATGAGCCAAGATCTCTCTTTCCCTAAGGAAAATGGGCACCCAATTACCTTTCTAATATGGTACCCCAAAGAGTGCAATAAAAATCTAAGGATTCCCTATGCAGCACCTTGCATTCCCAGAATTCCTCACTGTAGTAATTGATTACTTTCACATTATTTAGTAATTCTTCAGAAGTTTTCCCAATCAAATACGGTCAAGCCAGTTAGTTTCCATCAAGAAAAGTCCAGTTCAGGTTTGGGTTTTCAGGACAGGCAAATCAGGTCAAATTCCTGGTGTGTGGTTTCACTCCATATAAGGTTATGCCAATAATTGGTTTCATAGAATCAGACAACGCACTTCCATGAATTTTTGTGCTGCTAAAGCCAAAGCTTTCCAAGTGTCTCACGTAGGTAGTAGACAAGGGGAAACTTCAGCTGGTGAAGATGAAAGAAATGCAAGAATCTTTCAACATGCCTAGAGTATCCTAAACAACAAACCACTCCAACTGCTTGCAGATTTGCACTGGCTTCCACCCAACCAGAGCTCTTCTACTCAGCCAACTTTATATTGGAAATGATCGTCTTGCCTTGGTATTTGATGGTCAATTTCACATTATTTCAGCAATGCTTGAAGAAATGCTTTTTGACAATTTGTAGAAATCCTGGCTGCAGCTCATGCCACCATTTTCAGTCAAGAAGAAGTGCCAAGAGTATGGGGTTGGACCCTACCAAATGGAATCTAGCTCCTGATCCACAAATATTGGAAAGTATTTGAATTTCCTAAGCTTTGGATGCCCAGCTATATTAAATCACCACCACTTTCACCCCCAATAGACAAACCTCATTGTTTTGATCCCAGAGTCCCGATTATCTTATTTCCTTGCAAGGAAAGAGCTGCCAGATTAGGCTAGATAAGAAAAAGAACATCGCATTTTGAACAAAACGTCTGGCTGGCTCTACAGCTGTAGACTTTGTGGAAGTCTCTCGCCTTCTCTGGTCCTTAATTCTTTTAATTTGTAAAACGAGGGTCTAGGTAATCCTAAATTTCTCTTCCAGTTCTATTTTCATGACACTCTGATCCACTGTTCTATAGCCCATTTTCTGGGACAAGGGTGATTATCAACCTTAGGTTAGAATCAGTTCATTTTCCAAATATTTCATTCTCAAGGTGCCAAACATGTGAAATTATCCTTAAGGAAATGAATATTCTCACCCAGGCTATGGAGCTATAAATTAACTTTGCATTTCTATGACTTAAAAAAGCTTATTCTGAAATAACTGCAGAAAACAACCATTTGAATGGCTTATACCAAACATACTCAGAAGTAGAAGTAAACTGCTACTTAGGTAATTATTTTACAAAGACGCTGAAAAACAAAAATGTAATATATTTGTAAAACTTCATTTCCAATAGACCTATCACAGGGGAAAATTCTAAAAGATCCAAAGTCTACAGTCTTTCCCTTGCAAATCTCAAAGAATCAAAATCCAGAGGGGTTAAATGATTGCCAGATGTTAAACAGGTACTTTAGGAAGAATTGAAGCTATAAAATAAAATACTGACATCATTCTGCCTTAGAGAGAAACCTTATTTGAAGGTACTGTACAATTCTGATGATCTCAGGAGGGAGAGAGTGTGTAATGAAGTTGTACTTGGCTTGAGGCAAAGCAACCATGCTGTTGTATGAAAAACTCTTCGAAATGCTTAGTGCAGAGATTCCCCAAACTTTACTTTCCAGTGCGGATTTACATTTCATGGTCCTGAAATTTGGGGATGTAGGAAGCAGAGACTCAGAACGAAGTATCTAAGTGCAAGGGGGTATGTCAAGTGACACCACTCCAGCTTCTGTCCCCTTCTGGCCAGGGAATTGAGAAAAGAATGAAGAAGCTTCAAGTAACCAGGTCAAAGACCTCCAGGGAAGGCTTCAAGATCTTCCAGGATCTCAGTCTACATGACTTGTTGGGGGTTCCTGACTTCCCAGGGAATCACTATACACACACCATCACTGCATCCAAGCAGAGAACTTTACAATTAGTATAAACATCCCAAATCAAGGACTGTCTGTCCTGCTTCTGATTCTTGTACAGTGAGCAATTCAAGAACTAAAACAAAGGTTCCACCCATCTAAACCTCAGTCTCAACTTATAACAAACAGTAAGGAAGCTTAATTCTTTGGATATGATTCAGTCACTTTGTAAAGTGTCCAAAAGCTTTAGAGCTAAAATGTTCAGTGGGCACACTTACCCAATATGGTTGGTTCTTAAAGAAATTTCCAGTTCTCTTAGCACTTGTGTGGACTCTTGAACACGCCGTCTGAATTTCTATAATTCAAGAACACATATTCTCACAAAACATATTTTAGCAAGTGCTATAACTGCAGCTTACTTGTAGTAAGTTTAACAATATGAAAATATCTCTGCTTCTAAAGTGGGCTTCTCACACATTTCTTTTTGCAAAGTGCACAAATTTTTCTCATCGTAACCGTCAGCTTATGTGAAAGGACTGGGGAAAATGACTTATTTCATGTACTAAGTGTCTCTGAGTAAGTAGCTTATTTTTTTCCCTACCCCACAATACAACAATACTCACTGACATACCTATGTTGGGGTCCCTAAAATCACCCGTTTCAATGATTCGCTAGGGCTCACAGGACTCAGCATGTAATTGTCCTTGCCGCTAGGATTTATTACAGCAAAAAGATGCAAGGTATAATCACCTAAGGGAAAAGGTGCGTGGGGTGAAGTCCAGAGGAAACCAGATACAAGCTTCCAAGAGTATTCGCCCATAGGAGTCATAAATGACAATATTCGTGAAATGCTGTCAACCAGGGAAGTTCATTAGACACTTAGTACCTGGGGTTTTTACTGGGGGCTCATCACTTGAGCACTCTCTGCCTAGCACATACCAAAAGTGCAGCCTCCCCAAATGAAAACTGGCATTCCGCATAAACCATGTAGTTGGAATCAACAGTTTGGGCACAGTGAGTCATTATTAACAGGGAATTCTGGGAACTCTCCCGAAATCCAAGTCCCCAGTTGCCAACCAAGAGCCAAACTTGCAAGCAGGCCTTTCTAAGGTGGCAATCTCATACCTACTATGCTTGTTCTTTTCTGCATGACCTCACGTGGAAGGTCCCTCCTCTAGACACCTCCCTTCTACTTGAGGGATGTCCTTCCTCATTCCCCTGCCTATCAAAATCCCACGTGTCCTTCCAGAACTCCCTCAGGTCTCCCTTGGCCCAATGAATCCTCCTCTGATAGTAAATGTACTCATTTCTCTATCCTCTCAACTGCAAATAACCTCCAAGGAATCACTGGGTTGCACTGCACATGAGTTCTTTGGAACGCAATTTCCTACAGAAATATTTCTTTACAGTCACTAAAGTCTTAGGCCAGTCTGGAAGAAGGCCATTTGATATGCAATGCCTTCTGAGAAGAGTTCTACGCTCTCTGTGCTAGAGACCCAAACCACCTTCAGGTTACACTGTTTTCAGGAAAAGCCTTTGAGAATCCTGGCCAGGATGTTGGGGATCCTTCTCCTCTGCTCCCATGACTGCAGAAGGAACCGGGTCATCCAGCTCCAAAGACAAAGGCATCCAAGGGCAGGAAGGACAGGAGGAAGGTTAGAAAGGAGGATTCCGGGATGTGGGGAGGGGAGAGCCCTGCCACAGGCAGGCCCCGGTGCCCCAGGGAAGACTGGACCCCTGCTCAGCACTGACGGGCTCCTGCTACCCTCTTCTCTCCTGGAGGCCCTTTACTTCTCCACCAGCTGCTTCTCACCGGAGCAAAAAGTCTCAGTTTCCCCGACTGCCATTCCGGAAGCACCCAAAGACCTTCTCAGGTGTGTAGCATCCGCGATATGTGAAATAAAAGCATCCCTGATGCCAAGAAAAAAGAGAGCCGCCCCCTCTTTTGTCAAGAAAGGCTTAAGAAACAACAAAGAGTCATCCATAGGTTGGAGGGACATCCAAGCCCAGGGCTTCCTAGAGAGCCTTCCAGCAATGAGGACTGCCAGTGAGGTAGGGTCTATGGCCGCACAGCTGAGGAAACCATTTCCAGGTGTGCCGGATGCTGCAGAGGGGCCAGTCCCATGTCAGGGTCACAAGTCTTGGGCTGTCTGCACATGTGGCCTTTAGGAAACGACTCAGCATTCCTAGCTATGCATTATGCATAGTTCTGATTCGTTCCCTGCAGCCTGTGCTGGTTCCCTAACTGAGCCTTATGCTTCCTCAGGGCAAGGTCATCCCTCACATACACTGTGAGCTACAAGGGCACCCAGTGTAGCACGGAGGACCTAACAGAGTGCGAAAGAGGATCTGCCGAAGGACTAAGAGGCATGTATCAAACCAAAATAACTCAAAACACTGAGATAAGAGAGGCGACAACAAGAGCAGATAACATTTATTAGGCTTTACTTTGAGAGGCACTACACTTTTGCAACTGCAGGAAAACTGAGGTAGAACTAAACTGACTTCGCCCTGTATTCTATTCTCTTGGCAACCGTTTGAATTTCAGCTGGTGGACTTTGGACTGCAGAGAAATCTTGGCATCCACTTCCCTAACACATAAACAACGGCTGCCAACACTCCGCACTTGTACAACGCACCCAGAATGCTTTAAAACACTTCAAAAGGGAAATCGTGCGACTGTGGGAACCAGCGAACAAGAGCTGGGTACCACTTATTAGCAGTGTTCACCCTTCCCCCAGCCCTCTCTGTACACGGCAGGCCCAGGGAGGAGCCCACGGAGACAGCTGAGCCCTGGAGACCCGTATAATAGGGTTTCTTTTACAAGTGCAGAGCCCACAGAGGACCAGACTCCTTTCTTCATGGCCTGTCACCTCTCCCCATGCCAGACATGAGCACATCCCCTCAAAGCACAGACTGAGAACCTCCTGGTATTAAATAAGGAGACTGGTTTGGAGAGATATCTAATTTAGGCTCTTCCTTCCCTGCCCTACAGGGTTTCACTTAAAACTACTTAGAAGAAAATCAAAATAGAAGATGCTTAAGAAATTTTTTTAGAAGACAGCAAATTAAGTATCTTCAATTCAATGTGAACAAAAGATTAATGAATGAAGTGCTTCAGGACTCCAGATGCAGTTAAGGGTAAACTGCTCAGCTTAGACTGTCTGGCTAAAATGGAAAGCCTGATTGGAAATCTCTTTCTCCCTGCCTCTAATTCAGCTGAGAATCGTAAACTCATTTTAACTGCAAGCCATGCCTTACTCCAAGCAAAATCTCCTTTTTTCCAGGCTTTAAGCATGACAGTTATGGTGAGTGGAACAGATCATTTCCTACTGCCAGCTCCTGACAGAACGCTTAGTAAAGCAGGGATGGTTGATCCAACATCCACTTTATTTTTTTCTGAAAGCTGAATGACTGATCTTTTTTTTTTTTTAACATTTCTTTAATTAATTAATTAATTTATATTTATTTTTGGCTGTGTTGGGTCTTCGTTTCTGTGCAAGGGCTTTCTCCAGTTGCGGCGAGCGGGGGCCACTCTTCATCGCGGTGCGCGGGCCTCTCTCTGTCGCGGCCTCTCTTGTTGCGGAGCACAGGCTCCAGACGCGCAGGCTCAGTAGTTGTGGCTCACGGGCTTAGTTGCTCCGCGGCATGTGGGATCTTCCCAGGCCAGGGCTCGAACCCGTGTCCCCTGCATTGGCAGGCAGATTCTCAACCACTGCGCCACCAGGGAAGCCCCTGAATGACTGATCTTGAAAGATGAGGCTCAGGCCAAACACGGCCATTCAGGTGAATACACATGGCTAGGGCAGAGATTTCAGGAATGAAGGTCAGCCCAGACAGACATCCTTTGTCTTGGGCCTCTTTATGAAGTTATTTGCGAGGAAGCAAAACACTTTCTGAGCAGCTGATCTGTTGTTGTTGTTCATTTTACATCTTACATTCCCAGGAATAATTGTTCCGAGGAAGAACTGGGACTGGGCCAGGAAGAATCCACCTCTTCTCTCCAACCATCTTCCTCCCCACGGGGCTTGGGGCTGGAGTCTAAGAAGCACTCTCTCGGAGTTTATGTATTTGCCTTTTTTAAAGAATTCGACAAATGCTGAGATAATTGTCAGGGGCTGGGACACTGAGCATACTCTCAGTCTTGTGTACGAATATGGCATTTCTGCCAGACTCAGCTCGGGATGAGAGTGCCTAATCCTGGGTCTGAGCTGTCCAGCCAGAAGGTTTACGAGTTGGGGGATTTCTGAAAATATTTCTCATACAGAATCTTGCTGCCCCTGTGCAAAAGAAATAGCCTGGTTTTTTTTTTTTTTTTTCCTGGGTTGTGTTTTGTGTATATGGGTATGCCTTCCTTTAACCCTCTCTAATGTGATGAAATTGCAAGGTGCTATATCGTTGGGGAGGGGGACAAGAAAGAAACTAAGAATTAAGCAGCTGTCTCACTTAGCAGACCTGACAGAAGCTCTTTTAAAAAAAGGAATGTGTGTGCCGTAGTTATAAGGAGGGTATTAGGATACTTTGATAGGTACATTCTTAGAAGAGGAGGTTATGTCACATATGGCACCTAGGCGACAGCAAAGGTCCACAAGCCATTTGCATCATCACTCCTAGACTTTATTTCCGCCTGTCTGCATAGTAACTTACAGGACAAAGGGCCAGGAAATGTCCAAAAGGAAATAATAGTTGTTCTCCTTTACTTGATTTCTTTCGGCGGGGGGTGGGCACAGTGTTTAGAATGTAAGCAGAAGATGCAGAAAAAGGAGCTTAAAAAATATATCTCAGAGCCAAGAGCCCTAGAAATAGTGGCTAACTAGGAAAACTGTGCCTTTCTGCTCTCATGAGTCACACACTGAAACAACAGAGGGAATTCAGCTCAAGATATTTTCAGGGCAGCCTTGAAAGCAGGAGCTGTGGAAGGTCAACCGAAAAACAAGTGCTGTCTGGTGACTAGCCCTTTATCCATCTTGAGCAAGGGCGGCTCTGCCCTGAGACATCCCAGGACTGATCCAGGCCCCAGGGCTGTGCCAGGCTACATGCTTTACCAGAAGGCATCAGTTTAAACCAATTGTGTGGCTGCACAAAGCAGGGCTTGTTTGTAAAAGGAGAGAGTCCGCTGAGAATGGAATCAGCTATTCTCTCCTTACCTTCTTGGGGCCAGGGGCACGGCTGGGGCGGGGGAAGCAGCTAAAAGCATCAACACAGGATGTGAGTGCACAGCTGGGATGACAAAGCCCCAGTGATTTTTCAAGGTCTCTGGAAATGCACCAAGGCATGAAAGACAAGTATTCCCTTTGCTAGGCCTATTTTTCTGGGGCCCTGAACACCTCTGGACTGAACCTACCGCCCTGTGTAATTGCAAATGGCAGCAACTCAATAACCATCAGAGGTACATGACTCCCAACTCAGGAAAGTACTTTTAAACACATTCTCAAGCGAGGATGGCTTTTTTCTTTGTCTTTTCATGTTGTCCGGCTCCAACAACTCCAAGGTTGTTTTCCCAGAGGCTCCGGCAGAGGCTATAATGGAGAGGAAGGAAGGTCTCCTCCAGGGCAGGAGGATTCTGCCTGCTAATGAGGAAGCAACAACACAAAGTGGAAACAAATCCATCTTACCTTCCGGGTTACAGCTGGATCCAGATAGCCTTTGAGCTTTTGAATGTAAGTATGGGGAGGGTTCTTCACCTGGAATCGTTCCTGCAGGAAGCACGAAAGTAAAGTAAAAAGCATGAAAGCTCTGAAGGCATGACGGTCAGCCATATTCACACAGATTTATACTGCTGACCCAAAGCCAAAACGCATCTGCCGCATGACCATGGCCCTGCAAAGAGTCACTGGTTTTGAATCTTTAGAGTCGATGTTCCTATCCCCTCTTTGCCTACGAGGAAACTGAAACTCAGAGCAGATCAGTCCTTCCCTAAGATGATGCAGCAAGTCAGGGGTACAAGTAGATTCAAACCCATGTTCGCCCAACTCTAGAGTCTGACCTGCTTTCTCGGTGGGGCTCTGCAGCTCTCTTTCTGGGAATAATGTTCTGCCCAACCTGTGTTCAGGGACCTCTTTTAGCAGGTCTTCCATCTATTGCATATTCTTTGAATATCTTCAGTGTTGGCAAATCTTTTTCTGTTGAATATTTATTTTATCTTTGAAAATATCAAAAATTTGTCTTAAACTAGATAAAACTAATTTGTTTCAAAAATGAGTAATGAGTCTATTGCTCAGAGACTGCGGTGAGTGTGTATTTGTGTGCATGTGTGTGACCATTAAGGTGTTCCTAAGGCAGTTTCCAAATCAGAAGACTTCAAAGTATTGTGAACAAAGGCACAATCATTGAAATAAGCATATTATATATATATATATATATATATATATATATACACAAAAAACACATATATGCCAAGGTGATATTTGAATGTAGATTGGGGGTGGGGCCCATGAATCTGCATTTCTCACAAGTTTCATGCTGACACTGTGGATGGAGGGACCACACTTTGAGAAACTCATGCCCACGTGTATCAGGTTTTACAGACCATAATGTCCAAAGCAGAATAAGCAGGAGTAAGCTGGGCAAAATCCAAAGGCCCACACTATAGAATGGTAAGTACTATATTATAGTCATATAATGATATATGACATTCTGATAAAAAAGAACACACTGTATTGCATGGTTCTATGTGGATGGATTGTTGAGACAAAAAAGAACAAATGATTTCTTTCACAAAAGAGGCAAAATTAAATATTAACTGTTAGGGACACATATATAGGTGGTTTATTCACATACACACACACACACACACACACACACACACACACATACACACACAGACAAGAGGTGGGGGAGATTTGCATTAAAATGATAGTCAAGGACCAAGGAGGGGGAAGGGAAATACAGTTTGATCCTGAGAGGCCGGCAATGTTCTTTTCTGATCCTAGAAGTAGTTACACGGATGTTGGTTTTATCTTACTTATTATGCTATTCTTAAGTTTCACAACCTTTCCTGTATATACACTATATTTAACACACCAAAAAAGTTTACATAAAGCAGCCCCAAAAGGAACAAAAAGATTTGTCATGAAATCAGGACAATTCTTATCAGGTACTTTTCTGCATACAACTCAAGAGATGTTTTCCTAGTAATTCTTTTTAACCTGATTATTGCTTATGCCAAAATGGAATTTTTTAGTATTTCACAACACTGACAATTGGTCAGTATGTTAAGCGTTTGTTTATCCCATATAAATTTGTATTTCTCCAATACAAGGAACCACAACATTCTTCCCAGTCCACTCAAGCCTTGTTCACTTACAGATTTAGAAATGCTTAAGATCGTCCTACTATTATCAAAAGATCATCTTGTTAGTGAAAATATACATTTTATTATTGCTTAACACTACTCTAAAATAAAAGAAAGTGGCTTAGAGTGAGACCAATACTTCCCCTTTATTTAAAAGTGATCATGGTAAATTTCATAGTATACAAACTGTCTCTCAACGGAGCTGTTTTAAAAAATGGTCAGCTTATTATTTCTAATTATTCCCCCAATTTTCTATCCCACAAGCAATTTCTAATTAATGATTCACACATATTCAACATCTCTGGTGCCATCACTGTGTATCAAGTCCTATGTATCAAGTCCTAATTTTTTTAAACAAACACTATCAACTTTACGAAGGGATCAGATAGGATCCAATGGTCACAGGGTTTTAGCAATAGCCCAGCTGAGGGCTAAAATAATCACAAAAAGTTCCCCAAAAAATGAACTGACAAGCTATCTAGAAACCAGTTACTATTTCCAACCTTGTGTATGAAAACAGCTGATGCCAGAGATATACTGGGATATAAATAAAAATGCTTTTTAATAATACAATCCAATTACCCCAATTTTTAAAAATCCCATGACAGAGACAACTCAACCTGTGCTCCATTCTACTATAGCAAATACTACCTACCTCTAAATATAAAGTTCTTAACACATGAAACTCAATGAATTTTAACTGTGGCTAAGGCAGCATTTGCTTGAGGACCTAAAATTTGAAATCTGTGGACAGTTACTGAGAGATTTCTAATGTTTGTTCTTGCAGGCAATGTCTTCACACCATAAGAGCCATATTTATTCCTTTAAAAATAACAAAATTTAAGTAATTCCCTGGCAGTCCAGTGGTTAGGACTCCACACTTCCACTGCTGGGGGACTGGGTTCGATCCCTGGTCAAGAAACTAAGATCCCGCAGGGCACATGGTGCAGCAAAAAATAAATACATAAATAAATAAAACAAAATCTGGATGACTAGCATATAGAACATATTGACATTCACTCAACTAGTAAAATCCCATTTTTGACAGTCATAAATATAGCTTTCTCTGTTTCTTACTTAACACTGTGGTCACCCAGAGGGGCTTTCTCAAACAGACACATTTGCTGGTCCTGCTGACTTGATTAATTTCCTTATAATTAATCCCTTGAAATTATGGACAAGGTCTATATTTAATAAACGCACACTTTTTCAAATGTGCTTAGCATTTGCTGTTGTGTTTTAGGCATTTTTTCTTCACGTGTTTGAGTAACTTACTAACATATTTCCAAGAAACAGAAAATGAAGAAAACTGATGCTTTAAAACACATCATACATCGTAGCTACTTCTCCAAACACTGCACCTACCTCCAGGGATTCAAGTGAAACCCTTATGGAGGAAAAATACAAAGCCCCAGCTATTTTCCTAAAACTTGGGAGTTGCTTGTGTAATCTCAAAAGGAGCTACTGTTTGAGTTATAAATCCAGCACCTGGCGCACCAAACCTTTTCAGTCTGTCTGTCTTCAACATGGCCATTTGCACAACAGAAACATTTGTCGGAATACACTGGAGAATTCCAGCACCTTGCCAAAACATTTATTTTGAAGAACTCTGGATGGATTACTGGCATTATACTTATTTAAATTAATAATTTTTTCCTCTAAGCATTAGAATTTTAGGTTTTTCACTCAAACCCAAAATTGCCTTGGCTTCTGGGACCGCTTCATATCCCACGTGCTATCTTCAATAACTAATTACCATCACAGCAAGATCTTTTTTGATCCACCTCCTAGAGTAATGGAAATAAAAACAAAAATAAACAAATGGGACCTAATGAAACTTCAAAGCTTTTGCACAGCAAAGGAAACCATAAACAAGACGAAAAGACAACCCTCAGAATGGGAGAAAATATTTGCAAACGAATCAACGGACAAAGGATTAATCTCCAAAATATATAAACAGCTCATTCAGCTCAATATTAAAAAAACAAACAACCCAATCCAAAAATGGGCAGAAGACCTAAATAGACATTTCTCCAAAGAAGACATACAGATGGCCAAGAAGCACATGAAAAGATGCTCAATATCACTAATTATTAGAGAAATGCAAATCAAAACTACAATGAGGTATCACCTCACACCAGTTAGAATGGGCATCACCAGAAAATCTACAAACAACAAATGCTGGAGAGGGTGCGGAGAAAAGGGAAGCCTCTTGCACTGTTGGTGGGAATGTAAATTGATACAGCCACTATGGAGAACAGTATGGAGGTTCCTTAAAAAACTAAAAATAGATTTACCATATGATCCAGCAATCCCACTACTGGGCGTATACCCAGAGAAAATCGTAATTCAAAAAGACACATGCACCCCAATATTCATTGCAGCACTATTTACAATAGCCAGGTCATGGAAGCAACCTAAATGCCCATCGACAGACGAATGGATAAAGAAATTGTGGTACATATATACAATAGAATATTACTCAGCCATAAAAAGGAATGAAACTGAGTCATTTGTTGAGACGTGGATGGATCTAGAGACTGTCATACAGAGTGAAGTCAGTCAGAAAGAGAAAAACAAATATCGTATATTAACGCATGTATGTGGAACCTAGAAAAATAGTACAGATGAGCTGGTTTGCAGGGCAGAAGTTGAGACACAGATGTAGAGAAGAGACATATGGACACCAAGGGGGAAAACTGCGGTGGGGTGGGGATGGTGGTGTGCTGAATTGGGCGATTGGGATCGACATGTATACACTGATGTGTATAAAATTGATGACTAATGAGAACCTGCAGTATAAAAAAACAAACAAACAGAACAACTAATACTAAACTTTCATTGGGTTATTTGTATGGAAATATGTTAATATAAATGTTTAAAAAAATAAAAAATAAAAAAAAAAATAACTAGTTACCTGCTTGTTCAACATCACTGATAAGGGTAGCTTAATTAGATTAAACCCCTAACTTGAGTTAGGCTATATAGAAATATTGTTCTTAGGGATAAATCATGGTGATATGTCAATAGGGATGGATAAGCCATCTGAAAAAGCTTTAAAAATACAAATTTCTTTCAAAATACCTAATCATACAGCATCACCATCACTCTGACCTCTTGCCATTTATATCTTTGTGTGACCAAACTTTCTTCATGAAATGTTTCTGGATGGGAAATAAAAATGGCTTTGAGGGTTTTAATTATTCTCCAAAAACATTCAAAGAACGAAGCCCAAAGCCATTTCTTAACATTCAGGACACTATGCTGACAAACTGCACTGAAAGAAGCGTGGAAGGAAAGAGAGGGGGAGAACAGACTTTAATATCTTCATGAAGCGTCTGTGTCATTTGCAAACAGTTTAATAAATTAGAGTGTTAGGAATTCAATTTCTCTGGTAACGACCAGAAAACTTCTTCTCATTGCTAAAAGCGACTTAATTTATACAGGCCCAGGAGCACAATTACCCTTGCATCTGGGGCAGCACTTCTTGTTTCTCAAAGATTATTAACTTATCTTTTAATAACACTTTACAGTTTACAATATTCTTTAGGCCTCTTAACTTACTCAAGCTTCTCTATCTGCCAAGCATATGTAAAATTCCATTTTATAGATGAGGAAACTGAGGCTCAGAGAGTAAATGACTTGCCTTAAATTTCACACTCACACACACATATACACACCCACACCACCCCCACTCCCGATCAAGGATTAAAACTCAAGTTTTCTGACTCTCTAATCCTTGTTCTTTTCACTACACTATAATAAGTGTACTCATCTTGCTTTTGATAGAGTAAGTTTTTATTTTTTTTTAACATCTTTATTGGAGTATAATTGCTTTACAATGGTGTGTTAGTTTCTGCTGTATAACAAAGTGAATCAGCTATACCTATACATACATCCCCATATGTCCTCCCTCTTGTCTCTCCCTCCCACCCTCCCTATCCTACCCCTCTAGGTGGTCACAAAGCACCAAGCTGATCTACCTGTGCTATGCGGCTGCTTCCCACTAGCTATCTATTTTACATTTGGTAGTGTATATATGTCCATGCCACTCTCTTCGTCCCAGCTTACCCTTCCCCCTCCCCATGTCCTCAAGTCCATTCTCTACGTCTGCATCTTTATTCCTGTCCTGCCCCTAGGTTCTTGAGAACCATTCATTCATTCATTCATTTATTTAAGATTCCATATATATGTGTTAGCATACAGTATTTGTTTTTCTCTTTCTGACTTACTTCACTCTGTGTGACAGACTCTAGGTCTATCCACCTCACTACAAATAACTCAATTTCCTTTCTTTTTATGTCTGAGTAATAGTCCACTGTATATGTGTGCCACATCTTCTTTATCCATTCATCTGTCAATGGACACTGAATTTGCTTCCATGTCCTGGCTATTGTAAATAGAGCTGCAATGAACACTGTGGTACATGACTCTTTTTGAATCATGGCTTTCTCAGGGTATATACCTAGTAGTGGGATTGCTGGGTCATATGATAGTTCTATTTTTAGCTTTTTAAAGAACCTCCATACTGTTCTCCATAGTGGCTGTATCAATTTACATTCCCACCAACAGTGCAAGAGGGTTCCCTTTTCTCCACACTCTCTCCAGCATTTATTGCTTGTAGATGTTTTGATGACGGCCATTCTGACTGGTGTGAGGTGATACCTCATTGTGGTCTTGATTTGCATTTCTCTAATGATTAGTGATGTTGAGCATCCTTTCATGTGTTTGTTGGCAATCTGTATGTCTTCTCTGGAGAAATGTCTATTTAGGACTTCTGCCCATTTTTGAATTGGGTTGTTTGTTTTTCTGATATTGAGCTGCATGAGCTGCTTATAAATTTTGGAGATTAATCCTATGTCAGTTGCTTCATTTGCAAATATTGTCTCCCATTCTGAGGGTTGGCTTTTCGTCTTGTTTATAGTTTCCTTTGCTGTGCAAGAGCTTTTAAGTTTCATTAGGTTCCATTTGTTTATTTTTGTTTTTATTTCCATTTCTCTAGGAGCTGGGTCAAAAACAATCTTGCTGTGATTTATGTCATAGAGTGTTCTGCCAATGTGTTCCTCTAAGAGTTTTATAGTGTCTGGCCTTACATTTAGGTCTTTAATCCATTTTGAGTTTATTTTTATGTATGGTGTTAGGAAGTGTTCTAATTTCATTCTTTTACATGTAGCTGTCCAGTTTTCCCAGCACCACTTATTGAAGAGGCTGTCTTTTCTCCATTGTATATTCTTGCCTCCTTTATCAAAGATAAGGTGACCATATGTGCGTGGGTTTATCTCTGGGCTTTCTATACTGTTCCATTGACCTATATTTCTGTTTCTGTGCCAGTACCATACTGTCTTGATTACTGTAGCTTTGTAGTATAGTCGGAAGTCAAGGAGCCTGATTCCTCCAGCTCCATTTTCCTTTCTCAAGATTGTTTTGGCTATTCGGGGTCTTTTGTGTTTCCATACAAATTGTGAAATTTTTTGTCTAGTTCTGTGAAAAATGCCATTGGTAGTTTGATAGGGATTGCATTGAATCTGTAGATTGCTTTGGGTAGTATAGTCATTTTCACAATGTTGATTCTTCCAATCCAAGAACACAGTATATCTCTCCATCTGTTTGTATCGTCTTTAATTTCTTTCATCAGTGTCTTATAGTTTTCTGCATACAGGTCTTTTGTCTCCTTAGGTAGGTTTATTCCTAGGTATTTTATTCTTTTTGTTGCAGTGGTAAACAGGAGTATTTCCTTAATTTCTCTTTCAGATTTTGTCATTAGTGTATAGGAATGGAAGAGATTTCTGTGCATTAATTTTGTATCCTGCTACTTTACCAAATTCATTGATTAGCTCTAGTAGTTTTCTGGTAGCATCTTTAGGATTCTCTATGTATAGTATCATGTCATCTGCAAAAAGTGACAGTTTTACTTCTTCTTTTCCAATTTGGATTCCTTTTATTTCTTTTTCTTCTCTGATTGCTGTGGCTCCAACCTCCAAAACTATGTTGAACAATAGTGGTGAGAGTGGGCAACATTGTTTTGCTCCTGATCTTAGAGGAAATGCTTTCAGATTTTCACCATTGAGAATGATGTTGGCTGTGGGTTTGTCATATATGGCTTTTATTATGTTGAGGTAGGTTCCCTCTAGGCCTACTTTCTGGAGAGTTTTTATCATAAATGGGTGTTAAATTTTGTCAAAAGCTGTTTCTGCATCTATTGAAATGATCATATGGTTTTTATCCTTCAGTGTGTTAATATGGTGTATCACATTGATTGATTTGCATATATTGAAGAATCCTTGCATTCCTTGGATAAACCCCACTTGATCACTGTGTATGAGACTTTTAATGTGCTGTTGGATTCTGTTTGCTAGTATTTTGTTGAGGATCTTTGCATCTATGTTCATCAGTGTTATTGGCCTGTAGTTTTCTTTTTTGGGGACATCTTTGTCTGGTTATGGTATCAGGGTGATGATGGCCTCATAGAATGAGTTTGGGAGTGTTCCTCCCTCTGCTATATTTTGGAAAAGTTTGAGAGGGATAGGTGTTAGCTCTTCTCTAAATGTTTGATAGAATTCGCCTGTGAAGCCATCTGGTCCTGGGCTTTTGTTTGTTGGAAGATTTTTAATCACAGTTTCAAGTTCAGTGCTTGTGATGGGTCTGTTTATATTTTCTATTTCTTCCTGGTTCACTCTCGGAAGGTTGTGCTTTTCTAAGAATTTGTCCATTTCTTCCAGGTCGTCCATTTTATTGGCATATAGTTGCTTGTAGTAATCCCTCATGATCCTTTGTATCTCTGCAGTGTCAGTTGTTACTTCTATTTCATTTCTAATTCTATTGATTTGAGTCTTCTCCCTTTTTTTCTTGATGAGTCTGGCTAAAGGTTTATCAATTTTGTTTATCTTCTCAAAGAACCAGCTTTTAGTTTTATTGATCTTTGCTATTGTTTCCTTCATTTCTTTTTCATTTATTTCTGATCTGATCTTTATGATTTCTTTCCTTCTGCTAACTTTGGGATATTTTTGTTCTTCTTTCTCTAATTGCTTTAGGTTTAAGGCTAGCTTGTTTACTTGAGATGTTTCTTGTTTCTTGAGGTAGGATTGTATTGGTATAAACTTCCCTCTTAGAACTGCTTTTGCTGCATCCCATAGGTTTTGGGTCATCGTGTTTTCATTGTCATTTGTTTCTAGGTATTTTTTGATTTCCTCTTTGATTTCTTCGGTGATCTCTTGGTTATTTAGTAGTGTATTGTTTAGCCTCCATGTGTAAGTATTTTTTACAGATTTTTTTCCTGCAATTGATATCTAGTCTCATAGCGTTGTGGTCAGAAAAGATACTTGATATGATTTCAAGTTTTTTAAATTTACCAAGGCTTGATTTGTGACCCAAGATATGATCTATCCTGGAGAATGTTCCATGCGCACTTGAGAAGAAAGTGTATTCTGCTGTTTGGGGATGGAATGTCCTACAAATATCAATTAAGTCCATCTTGTTTAATGAGTCATTTAAAGCTTGTGTTTCCTTATTTATTTTCACTTTGGATGATCTGTCCATTGGTGAAAGTGGGGTGTTAAAGTCCCTACTATGATTGTGTCACTGTCAATTTCCCCTTTTATGGCTGTTAGCATTTGCCTTATGTATCGAGGTGCTCCTATGTTGGGTGCATAAATATTTACAATTGTTATATCTTCTTCTTGGATTGATCCCTTGATCATTATGTAGTGTCCTTCTTTGTCTCTTGTAATAGTCTTTATTTTAAAGTCTATTTTGTCTGATATGAGAATTGCTACTCCAGCTTTCTTTTGATTTCCATTTGCATTGAATATCTTTTTCCATCCCCTCACTTGTAGTCTGTATGTGTCCCTAGGTCTGAAGTGGTCTCTTGTAGACAGCATACAGGCGGGTCTTGTTTTTGTATCCATTCAGCCAGTCTATGTCTTTTGGTTGGAGCATTTAATCCATTTACATTTAAGGTAATTATTGATATGTATGTTCCTATTACCATTTTCTTAATTGTTTTGGGTTTGTTTTTGTAGGTCTTTTTCTTCTCTTGTGTTTCCTGCCTAGAGAAATTCCTTTAGCATTTGTTGTAAAGCTGGTTTGGTGGTGCTGAATTCTCTTAACTTTTGCTTGTCTGTGAAGGTTTTAATTTCTCCATCAAATCTGGATGAGATTCTTGCTAGGTAGAGTAACCTTGGTTGTAGTTTTTTCCCTTTCATCACTTTAAATATGTCCTGCCACTCCCTTCTGGCTTGCAGAGTTTCTGCTGAAAGATCAGCTGTTAATCTTACGGGGATTCCCTTATATGTTATTTGTTGCTTTTCCCTTGCTGCTTTAATAATTTTTTTTGTATTTAATTTTTGATAGTTTGATTAATATGTGTCTTGGCGTGTTTCTCCTTGGATTTATCCTGTATGGGACTCTCTGCACTTCCTGGACTTGATTGACTATTTCCTTTCCCATGTTAGGGAAGTTTTCAACTATACTCTCTTCAAATATTTTCTCAGACCCTTTCTTTTTCTTTTCTTCTTCTGGGATCCCTATTATTCGAATGTTGGTGCATTTAATGTTGTCCCAGAGGTCTCTGAGACTGTCCTCAATTCTTTTCATTCTTCTTTCTTTATTCTGCTCTGTGGTAGTTATTTCCACTATTTTATCTTCCTGGTCACTTATCCGTTCTTCTGCCTCAGTTATTCTGCTATTGATTCCTTCTAGAGAATTTTTAATTTCATTTACTGTGCTGTTCATCATTGTTTGTTTGCTCTTTAGTTCTTCTAGGTCCTTGTATGTGCCTTGTATTTTCTCCATTCTATTTCCAAGATATGGATTATCTTTACTATCATTACCCTGAATTCTTTTTCAGGTAGACTGCTTATTTCCTCTTCATTTGTTTGGTCTGGTGGGTTTTTACCTTCTTCCTTCATCTGCTGCATATTTCTCTGTCTTCTCATTTTTTTTAACTTACTGTGTTTGGGGTCTCCTTTTCACAGCCTGCAGGTTCATAGTTCCCATTGTTTCTGGTGTCTTCCCCCAGTGGGTGAGGTTGGTTCAGTGGCTAGTGTAGGCTTCCTGGTGGAGGGGACCGGTGCCTGTGTTCTGGTGGGTGGGGCTGGATCTTGTCCTTCCGGTGGGCAGGGCCGCGTCCAGTGGTGTGTTGGGGTGTCTGTGAACTTAGTATGACTTTAGGCAGCCTCTCTGTTAATGGGTGGGCTTGTGTTCCTGTCTTGCTAGTTGTTTGGCATGGGGCGTCCAGCACTGGAGCCTGCTGGCCTTTGGGTGAAGCTGGGTCTTAGTGTTGAGACAGAGATTTCTGGGAGAGCTC
Source organism: Balaenoptera ricei (assembly GCF_028023285.1). Lineage (NCBI taxonomy): Eukaryota > Metazoa > Chordata > Mammalia > Artiodactyla > Balaenopteridae > Balaenoptera > Balaenoptera ricei. The sequence goes on along the minus strand of NC_082645.1, from coordinate 43,068,646 downwards.
TTGCCAATTGATATTATGTGGGGCTGGGAGGTCTCTGGTGGTCCAATGTCCTGGACTCAGCTCTCCCACCTCGGAGGCTCAGGCTTGACACTGGCTGGAGGACCAAGACCCTGCTAGCCACATGGCTCGGAAGAAAAGGAAGAAAATAAAGGAAAAAAAAAAAAAAAGAACAGATAGAACCCCAAACCAAATGGTAATAGCAAAACTCTGACATGTCGACCTCCACATGGAAAAATCCTTTCTTTGTGTGAAGAAAGGCGGCCTTCGAGGTCCAGGTTTTAGGGAACTGTCTCCCGGTCCCAAGGACAGTCACGGCTTCGGCCAGTGGGGGCCCCCTCCAGAGCTGGCAGCCTCAGTGAGGCCACCCTCCCCTTGGGCTCTGGGGCAGCTCGGTGATGGCGGAGGGGAGAGACCCCAAGCCAGGAGTTCCAGCCTAGAGTAAGTTTTTAAAAGACAAAAAACATGTTCTACTTTTCCTTGAGTCTCAGTATGTAGATGAATACTCAGCACCCAGTCCTTAAAAATGTTCAAAGAATTAAACTTCTTTTAAATGTCATATACAAGTCACTTCTCACATAAATTACAAGTAAGTTTTTAAAGTTTAAAAGTACTCAGAGAGACTGTAAACACTCTGTACAAGGCATACACCCAGTGGATTCTGTGCTAGATATGTCAGCCAAACTCATGTCATAGTGAAAGGACATTTGCTGATAAGCTTGTGTTGTACCTCTCATGGCTCTGAAACTGCCTAGTAATTATACATTTCTCATTAACTCAATCCACTAAGGCTTACACCAGCCTCCCCTCTCCCTACTGGCCACTAGGAAAGTCACTCTGCCTATACACAGGCCAGCCCTGCAGATAAGGAAAAAAACAAAGCATTGATTGGATTCCATTTAATGACCAAGGTTCAAATCTACTACAACTCAAATTAGAAAACCAGGCCATTCATGTAATGACCTATATGGGAAAAGAATCTAAAAAAGAGTGGATACATGTATATGTATAACTGATTCACTTTGCTGTACAGCAGAAACTAACGCAACATTGTAAATCAACTATACTCAAATAAAAATTTTAAAAAAGAAAAGAAGAAAAGAAAACCAGGCCATTCTTAAAAGGAGCTTAAATGAAGGGCTGTGACAGGGAAGTGTTAGATTCGTTGGGTAAGTCACAGTACCTGGAACCCATCACCTATGCTACAACATGGCCTTCTCTATGAGACACAGGCAGGCAGTCTTGGTTCCTTTCTGACCAGCTGAACTGTTTTCTCTGGGGCCTCCCTCCACACCCCCCTTTCCCCATGTATATCTAATAAACTTTGTCACTGAAAGCCTTTTTGCATAAAGGTTTGGAACTGGACATTCCACTCATCTAGCACAACATTTCTGATCCTTTGCATCTTCTCTATCCATGTGTATAATTACAGGAGAAATTACTTAACTGAGGTTAATTTGGCATTGGCTGGACTTACAACAAGCATGTTATAAGCATTTCTGCTCCATAAATTCTATTTGGATAAGCAGCTCCAAAATCAAACAGAATTTCATTCAAGTTTATCTTATATCTTCATATTCTGAGGTTTAAGAAAAGAAGTTATAGTGAGTCTCTGGGAAATGAATGGCTTGTGGGGGACACACTTAGTGTTGAGTTTCTTCCCTGTTTGGGAAAGTCACAGGGTCACCGGCTCTATTTCAATAGTGGATTAAGCAAAGCTACACAAACTGCTTAAACACCCTTAGGGATGAATTAGACGTCACCATCATTATACCATTATTAATGTTTCATTATTCTGCTCCTGTAATAAATTTAGATGGTGAAAATTCAAAGGGCTTTGCTTTTGTGCACATAAGCTCACTAAGCTTGAATGATTTTTCTTCCTAGAAGCTGAAAGTAGTTGGCCTTCCTTTGCCAAGGCTGAGTAAGCAAACTGTTGTCTCTAAATGAGCTCTAATTACAACCAGCATCATTGCCATTAGTGAGTACTAATTTGCAGGACTTAGCTTGGTGCTAAATGCTCTTCAGAGCTACACTGACGGGAATAATCTGTGTCCTCCAAGGGTTTACCCTCTAAAATGGAGAACGCTGACAAGAGTAGATGAGGAGGAGGAAAGACAAAAATAAAATATTGCATTCATATTGTATATAGACAGAAGTGAAGTGATTTACACAATATGGCAGAGGCCAGGAAAGGGTGCATGTGTGGAAGGAGGAGGTGCCAAGACCAGAAACCAGGTTCCTAAGCAGGGGAACTAAGGTTAGCCATAACATCTCAGCTCTCACAGCGGCAGCAACTTATACACACATGAAGGAAATGTACGCAAACAGAGCCAGATTCCCCCAAGAAACTGAGAGTACCAAAGTCCCCAAGGGAATGCATATTCAATGTTTCCCAAAAAGACAAAAACAAAATTCTGACACTTTGGAAAGGCTGCCAGATGACTACCCCACCTACAGAAAGTATGAAAGAAGAGGACAATTAAGAGAAAATGAAGAAAAAGTATTAAGACTCTACCTACTTATAACAATTGATGGCCAAGAAAGCACGTTCAGATGGGATTCTAATTTTGTCTAACGACTACCAGAGGCAGCTAGTGCCAGCTGTGCTACTATTTAGAAGGATCCCTGCGGTTATTATTGGATGAAAACATTTTGCTAGACAAGTCCCTGCCTCTGAACATCTTGAATCTTGCTATCACATTTGGGTCTCCTGTTTCCAGGCACTAACATGAAAAATACCAAGATGAAAAAAAAAAAAAATTTTTTTTTTGTCGTTTCATTCTTCCATTCGTCCAGAACACATTATGCAAGACACCATGTAAAAAGCACAAAACGAAACAAATTCGATGCCAAAGCATTGAATCTCATCTCTGAGATACAACAGACATTTATGTAATACAAAGCAGAATATGATAAGAGCCATATGGGATCCTCTGGAAGTTCAAAGAAAGGTAAGGCTCTTTCCAACAGAGATGATCAAGGGAACTTCCCTGAAGAAACTGGCTTTTGAATTGTGTTTTGAAGGACAGGCAGCATATAGGTATCCTGGGACGGTGTGAGAGGCAGGAGTCAAGAGATATCCAGATGCGGGAACATGGGAACAAAGGCAGAGAAGCACAGGGCATGTGCCAGCAACTTCAAGGCTTTAGCTGGGTTCCAGTAACACAGTTTATGAAAGGTAATGGCACAAAGGACCTAAACGGTAAGTTGGAAAGGACAAAGGCAGATGTCAAATAATAAGCTAATACGTACAGAACAGACAACAGGGAGTCAATAAGGAATTCTGAATAGTGGAAGAACATACAGTTAATACCATGTAACTCCCCTTTCTCCATTCCCAACTTTAAAAGTTGGCCATTTCTGCACTTAAGACTAGTGCAGAAAAATCAGCATGTCAGATGCATTCCACGGCCACAGTTTCTTGGAGAGCCGGGAAGCATTCTTCAGCTCTGAATATGAAATCATTTTCCTAGTCTGAGAGGAGAGGACAACTTTCCAAGTGTTCCATTACAGCTCTCAGACTGAAAATAACTTTTGATGAGACTTTTCCAAATGATTTCCTTTATTTAGACTAGCAAAAGTCTCTTCTAGTTCAACAGGTCTTTCCTAATCAAAACATCCTATAATTCATTCTTTAATATTAATTTGGCTTCTTTAATCCTATTCATAGTTCATCATTTTCCCCTATTTAAAGTGTTTTAATTGAATTTGTTGAATTTGTAAGGAAGGAAGCCATACTAATAAAGTTAAACTAAAACAGCCTTCCACAGCAAAGATGATGAGTTAAATATCCAAGTGTTAAAACAACATAAAGGGCTTCCCTGGTGGCGCAGTGGTTGAGAATCTGCCTGCTAATGCAGGGGACACAGGTTCGAGCCCTGGTCTGGGAAGATCCCACATGCCACGGAGCAATTAGGCCCGTGAGCCACAACTACTGAGCCTGCGCGTCTGGAGCCTGTGCTCCGCAACAAGAGAGGCCGCGATAGTGAGAGGCCCGCGCACCGCGATGAAGAGTGGCCCCCGCTCGCCGCAACTAGAGAAAGCCCTAGCACAGAAACGAAGACCCAACATAGCAATCAATCAATCAATAAATCAATAAATAAATCTTTAAAAAAAAAAAAAAACAACATAAAGTAGTATTTGTATTACCTAGTCGAAATTCTTGGCTACTACACCTTAATAAATAATTTAAATTATTTTCTGAAGGACAGTGTCAAAGGTCAACCTCAGTCTAGCCTGTATGCCTTAAATTGGCTATATGGTTCGTCATTTCCTGTAACAGCATTCCCAAGTTTACAGAAGATGCTCATACAATAAAGTTTATTTCAAACAGCATAACCAAGTTGTCTGGGTCAGCTCAGGCAATTTAGCTGTTTTAAGGGGGGTTCGGGGGATCTGTAATTCCATTTGTATTACCAGGCAGGAAGGCAGGCAATGCGATGTTCATTTTGGCAAAAGATAACCTAAACTCTTCATATCAGACTGAGCCCCAGGCCTCTTGCTCTAGCTGCTAATGCCGAATAGCATTTCTGAGAGAACATTTACATCAAGCTGCCAAAAAGGATTCCTTTAAAAAGGAATAATTCCCCCCTTGTTTAGCTAACCTTCTCCCCATTTTCTGTCCCTCTCTCAGTCCCTGTGGGATAGGCCAGCATCTTTTCTCCCCACTATAAAAATTGTATGACAAAGGGAACCTCTGGAAGAGGAAAGACGTAAACTCACTTCTGGGTTCAGACTCAATTTTCCATGTCTCCAGAGACACTAAACTCTAGAAAGCTCACATATAGAGAGTTGGCATCTGCTCCTCTCATTGCTTCTCCAGCATTTTAGAATCAAGAAATTGGAGGCCTGGAGTAAGTCTTAATGGAAGAGAAACTTGCTTTCTGGAGGGAAACTAAAACTTGTCTTCTTTTTAATAGCAACTAACTCAGGTTTGGCAACTTCAAGAAAAGGACAACAGTCCCTTTAAACTCTCAAGGAGATTCTGAAGAACCTAGGGGCAGGACAGGAATAAAGACGCAGATGTACAGAATGGACTTGAGGACATGGGGAGTGGGAAGGGTAAGTGGGACGAAGTGAGAGAGTGGCAATGGATATATATACACTACCAAATGTAAAATAGCTAGCTAGTGGGAAGCAGCCACATGGCACAGGGAGATCAGCTCGGTGCTTTGTGTCCACCTAGAGGGGTGAGATAGGGAGGGTGGGAGGGAGACGCAAGAGGGAGGAGATATGGGGATACATGTATATGTATAGCTGATTCACTTTGTTATAAAGCAGAAACTAACACACCATTGTAAAGCAATTATACTCCAATAAAGATGTTAAAAAAAAAATCTCAAGGAGAAGATAACTCAGAGACAATTTTTTTTTTAATTTGGCAAGAATGCATGTCCCAAAGCCAATTCATGCCTGGCCTGGCCCCCCGCTGGAACTCAGAACAGACTGGTACTATCAACCATTTAGAGTCCTTTCCAGACTCCAAGTATCACAGGAGGTATCTGTTTTGGGAGAACTCAGACCCATACCCTCTCTCACTTTACTCTTTGCTTTCCCTCACCTATACAACTAAATGCTTATTCAATGAATAAATTAATGAATACATAAATAAAGGCAAGTTTTAAAATTGAATACAATCTAAAACAAATGAAACTATCAGACTATCAAAATTGGTAATCATAGCAGAGACTAGCTGTTTACTAACACTTTCTTCTCTTTCCTGGGTATTCAGCTAGCCTACATTTCTCATCCTCCTTGGCAGGCCTAGCCAAAAAAAATAAGACTATAACACATGCCACTTTCAAACCTGGCCCAAAAAACTCTCCAGGTGTCCACCTGCATTTTCTTTCTTCCTTTGATTGCAAAGCTGAAACTTTATGTTGAAAACAGCCTCAAGTGGATCCCTGATTAATTCTGTGTAATTTAACCCCCAATGATCAACAATACCAACTTGGATTGTTATGTGAACGACAAGCTTGTTTTGTAAATCATTATGTGTCTTGGCATCTATAGTGGGTTGAATGGTGTCCCCCAACCCAAAATATTTGTCCATGTCCTAACCCCTGAACCAGTGAATGTGACCATATTTGGAAAAAAGGGTCTTTGTGGATACAATGAAGTTAAGGATCTTGAGATGAGATCACCCTGGAGTATCCAGGTAGGCTCATATCCAGTGACAAGTGTCCTTATAAGAGACAGAAGAGACGGATCAGATACAAGGAGAAGAGTTTGGGAAGGCCGTGTGAAGACGGAGGCAGAGACTGAAGTTACACAGCCACAGGCCAAGGAACGCCAATAGACACCAGAAGCTGGATGAGACGGGAAGGATTCTCCCCTGGAGCCTGTGGGGGGAACACAGCCCGGCAGACAGCCTGATTCCAGACTTCTGGCCTCCAGAACTGTGACAAAACCCTTTCTGTTGTTTTAAGCCATGGAGTTTGTGGTCATTTGTTACGACAGCCCTAGGAATCTCGTACAGCATCTGTTTGTTATCTATCATTACTCTAACTTATACTGGAAGTTAATAACAGAAAAGGTATCAACATCAAGTGACTTTAAATGACAATACTAGGCACATCTTTAATAGGATGCACTCTGAGGACACAAAAGTACAAAAAAATTTATCCTTCACCTAGTAACTTTAGTTAGTAATGAAATATATTGGTAGGTGTTATTTTGAAATTTTTAATATTATAGGAAAAGAAAAATAATTGATGTTAGGAATCAAATATTTCAATGAAAAAAAGTGATAATTATAAAATCAAAAAAATAAGTGAATTAATATTAAAAATTGGTTTGGAAATACCAATTTGAACTCATAATGTTTAGACATACATTTTCAAGGTCCAGACACTTAAACTGAGACACAAATTCACCCAGCAGCTGTGACAACCTAATAATATGACAACTTCTAATACCATCCCCTGGGAAAAAGAATAGGGCTCCTTGAAAAAATGTCTTACTCTAGGTCAGGTGCAAGGAAAGTACAAGTTAAGCCTAAGAAATGATTTTTGCACCATACAACAAGCCTGTAAGGATTAATAGGGTCATGTCAAAAGGAGAGAAGAGGCAGCACGAAGGAGCTCCCAAATGTTAAAATGTTGTTAATGTGAGCCCCCCTCAAAAAATCTCCTATTGATTGTTGTAACACACTGACTATGAAAATCCATGGGTTCACAATGATATTCACAAAAGGAAGCTAAAGAAAACATTTGTCACCTTTTGAGGTATCTATTAAACCAAGCCCTTACTTTGAAAAATGACAATTGAGGGAAAGAATTACAGGAATAATTAATTCCAGGGTAAACCAGGACCAGGTGAAAGCTCTAGTTGCTGGCTTAATGTTGAAGGGAAATAAAATTAGAAAATCGGGTTTGTTTTTTTTCCTGCAACTCCTAATGAAACTGATTCAGCCAAAAAGTATCAATTGGTTTTAAAACTCACTAGGTACAAGGCTGATAGGTAACAAGACGTATATGTGATGCCAAAGTAACACCCCACAGATTCCTTTCTGCATAAGGGAAAAACATAATTATACAACAGAGGAATCAGGTTGTCATCTGATCCTTTGACCTTTATTATCTAATGGTGAGACATCAGACATTATTTGTCTCTTATATTCCAGACAAAGACGTTCAACATCAATCTATCATATCTTTACATCTAACTTCTGGTTAACAGGAAATTCAGGAGCTCAGACACCTCTAGGAAACAATCAGGTAAATACAGGAAACAAGATTTCCTACAAAATGGCTTGCCTGGTCGCTTTACTATATGAGCATCATGAATAAAAGTCTGTGCTAGATTAAAAGAGACTTAAAGAACATAACCGCCAGATGTAGTATGTGATTGATTCTGGACTAGTTTGAACAAAACCAGGTGGGAAGAACATTAAGAAAACTGAGAAATATGAACCGGGCAGTAGACGATATTAAGAAATTATTACTCATTTTAATTGTGATGACTTTATTTGGATACAAGAGAAAATTCTCATTTTTATAAGATGCATAGTGAATTTTTTTAAGATAAACTAGAAAACAAAATACCAAACAAAAAATCCAACTAACGCATAGTCAAAAGGAGGATTACACAGAAGGGAAAGACCAAATATCAAAACGATAAAAGAAAAACACTAAGGGTTTGAAAGATAGAATTTAAAAACAATTAAACAGATCCCAAAACCTAATAATGATTTTAAAATAAATAGCATTTCAACATACCACAGAACTATGGAAGTACAGTAAAAATGCAAACAACTTAACACCAAATAATATTAAATATAGTAATAATGTCAGCTAGCCAGAGGAATGAATAAGGGGGAGAGGGCAGGGGAGATGGCTGTCTGCTGAACCGACAGCTGGGAAAGCCTCAATGAAGTGAGCTGGGCTAAATGTAGAATCAAAGCCTGGAACTCGGGGATAGAGGCTAAAGGCAGATTAAATCGGGAGTCTTGGAGCAAGAGGAGCGGGGGTAGAGCAAGGCGAAGGCTACTGTTGCATCACCATCTTTTCCTTCTGCTTCTTTCCCACTATCTATGCTATCCATACACTGCTCCAATGACTAACATGGCAGCCGACATGGAAGCAGGCTACAACCACCCTTCCCACCTTCCCTTGTCACGACTCATTTATTTCCCCTGGGGCTCCAAGGACAGGCCCTCATTAACTGAATCTGATGGTCTACAAGAAATAATTTATCAGTATCCAGTAATATTTGCTTAGCTGGCAGAGAAGAGCTCTAACTGGCTCACAAAAACATGAACAGTTAAAAAAAACAAATCACAGAGATATATGTGTGCTCTTCAATATTTTAGGAAATTTGATTCCAGTGGCAAATGGGCTTATTAGTAAGTTATCCAGTAAGTAACTTTCTCGTCTTTCAGAAGAAGCAGTATTAGAAAGTAAGTGAAGGGTTTAAAAATAATTATATTCTTAATGATTAAATACATTCAAATGGTATGGGTCAGTTGTGTTGAAAAAGACAAGAGCAGCTCTCACTGTACTGGAGTATCTTAGTACCACCGGCCTGGCTCAGCTCTGGCTGAGTGGCAGCAAGGGCCTTCCCCTTTCCTGACTAGGACACGTACGTGCCAAGCCTTGAGAGCTGCAATCTGATCTCCCTGAAGTGCTGAACACAGGAAGCTGAGTCTAAGTGGGTATGATTTTCTGCCACCTCTTCACTCTCCCCTTTTTTGTCTTTGTTTTTAATCTCCTTCTCCCATATCATTCTATACAAGCAAAGGGAAGACACCCATCTCTCACGAGGCTACAATGCAAAGCAATGGCCAGCCATTAGGGGGCAAGGTCGAGCCGTGCCAAACCACCGCCCCCTGCAAAAAAACAAATTGTGCCATCACCAGCAAAGCCACAGGGAAGTTTTCTGACCCAGCTCAGGTATGCACTGCTAACATTTTGGGACGGGATTACGTACATTCGCGGAATCTACACCCATCAGTATTAGTCATCTACTATGTCCTGAATTTTTGACTAACCACTTCCACGTGTTCAGCTGAGGCACAGTTACGAACCAAGCCACCACCACCGCTAAGTTCTACAGACCCCATTCCCCCCACGCCAACATCACCTGAGAAGCCACAGAATGAAGCATTGGTGATAGCCCCTTACCTACCACAATTCTGGTTTCAATGGATTGTTTCTAGGTCCCTAATAATTGAAACGGCTCATGACCGGAGTTTGGAATTGGTGTTCTTGTCTAACCCAGGTGGCCTTGGCACTGGCCTAGTCATTTATGTTCTTGAACCTCCATTTCATCATCTATAAAATAAGGAGTTTAGTGAACAGGCAGGAAAGGCAAAAGGATTTCTGCTTTACTTCCTATGATTCAATACAGTTAAAAAATTTTTTTTTTGACAAGCATGCGTTGTTTTCCAGTAGAAAAATTTAAAGAGCGGCTTGAAATAAATGATCTCTAACAACCCTTCCAGATATAATTATCTTAAAGTCTTAAATTCATCCAGGATCTCTGAAGCTCCCTATATGCAACCTTTATCCTTAACTTGTGGGAAACTGCCAAGACCCCAAAGCCAAACCAGTGCAGCACAGGGTCTGTGTTCACGGAGCACTGAAAATTGAGGCAAAAGTGAGAGCAAGGGCTTTCCCTCTCTGCATAGATATAAAGATCATTGAAAGAGCCCTCTTATTGCTACACAGCTTGTGAGTTTTCATTTGCGTTTGGCAAAAGAACTTAGTATTTCCAGTTTTTTACTCTCACACTGTCATTTCATCTATTATAAAATTAGCCTCGGTGTCCCCACCGAGTCATCGAACGAATGTCCTCATGGAACTCTGCCCACTTACTACAGCACAGAAATAAGTTCCCTGGGATACACCTCACACTGCCCAAAACCCAGCAGGGAAGCCTCTTTCTTCGGCTTCTATCATCCCACTCAGAACAGACTTACACGGTTCTCCCATGTCGAACCTTTGAGACCCACTGGAAGCGCAGGTCATCTTTATATTTATGCAGTAATCTAGGAAAGGACTAAAGGACACTGCTGGAATACTGTTACTGTAGAAAGCTCTTTGGGATTTACTCTCTTAAAAACTTTTATTTTGCTCCTGAAATTAGCCAAAGAACTGGATTTTCAGTTGACCATGGGTAGGTGGAGATGGAGCTTCACTGCAGATATGCCCATATAAACTCCTTCTTATCTACATTAGGCACCCTGCCCTCTTTACCGTAGTTTCCAGAATTGAGAAGTGAAGTTTAGTTTCACTTATCACAAGCAAATTACACCAACAGGTAGAGGAAGGTGAAAAGAATAAAGCAGCAGCAAACCTCTACCTCCAGGCTACGTCTTCCACCTCCCTCTTTCTCCCTTCTGCCTTCTCCTCCTTGTCCACTGTCTCTCAAACATTATTTAGCTTTTTCTTCCATTCAACACACTTACGATAAGCACCTATTATGTTTCAGGCACTAAGCAACGTGTTGGATGTACACCAAGAAACATGGTCCATGCCCTTCAGTAACTTACTCTTGGTGGAAGAGACATATTTAAATACTTACAAAATAAGTGACAGACTAACAGAAACCACATGAAATTATGAAAAAACTGATGCTTCTAATTAAATGGTGAATTGTATTCAACTGAATTCATAGGTGAATAATGATGAAGCATTTATTCTGACCCTTTATATGCTGCCTTAAAGGAAAATAACAGATATGATGCAACGATTTGCATAATGCCCACAGCAGATAGAAAATTTTAGTATTGTTATCTGTGCAAACTTAATTTTTGTTCACCAATAATGCTGATATATTTTATGTTCATCTTGTTCAAAAAGAAGACTTCTGAAACTTTACAGCTTCATACAAGATTTTTTTTTTAAGTGACGAAATCAATGTGGAGGGAAAATGTGGGCAGGAAAAATTTGATGAAGCCACGGATGAGGCTGGTAAACAAAACGTAGGCTACTAAGACACTGTATACTCAGTAAGGGAAGACCACAGATTTGGCTCCGAGCATTCTAGCAGCCAAGGGAAAAAAGGAGAAACATGACCAGTTCCATGATTCACAGTGTCCACATGGTAATTTTTCATGGAACTGAAACCTGAAGTAATCTCTCCCTGGGTCCTCCAACACTCTTGTTCACATACTTCTTTTTAGAATTAAATTTCTTTAATATCCAATTTTACTTTGCACACCTTGCATATAACGTATATGTTAAGATAACAGATAATATATCTGCATTATTTGTTTTAAAAGAAATAAAATTAGGGCTTCCCTGGTGGCGCAGTGGTTGAGAATCTGCCTGCCAATGCAGGGGACACGGGTTCGAGCCCTGGTCTGGGAAGATCCCACATGCCGTGGAGCAACTAGGCCCATGAGCCACAACTACTGAGCCTGCGCGTCTGGAGCCTGTGCTCCGCAACGAGAGGCCACAGCCAATAAATAAATAAATAATAAAAGTGTAAAAAAAAAAAAAAAAAAAAAAAAAGAAATAAAATTAATATTTGTATTTAGTACGCTATTTGTGCACAAAGCAACAGGGGCTAGGGAATGGGTTGTGTGTCAGGGAGCAATGACAACACACCACGATCATTGTTTTAAGACTTCACAAAAAAGAGGTTCACCTTGATGTTTTCTTGGACTGAAACCTATAGCTGTGGTTTTTCCTGACAGCATCATGCACCATGTATTCAAAGCGCAAAGTATGTTTGGGGAACATATGATGATTGATTCAACAATAAATTTCCCTGAATCTTCTGAAGACAAGTTGACAAGGAAAATAATCATGATTCTAATACTTAATATCTGGGCCCCTCAGCCACAGCAGAAGCAGCCCTACCACTTATGAAGCACTTACTATATGCCTGGTGTTAGTCTACATACTGTACATATATTGCCTCTAATCTTCAAAATAATTTAAGGATGTTAGTATTAACTATATTTTACAGATGAGGAAAAAATGAAGGTAGTTAAGTAGCAAATATCTTTGTTTTTAAATTTTATATTATAAATTTTCCAAAATTCACAAAAGTTGAGATTTTACTATAATAGACCTCAACATATCTCACCAAGATTCAACAACTAAAGGTTCTTCCACATTTCCTTTATCTACCACTTTTTTTCGATGAAGTATTTTACAACAAACTCCAGTCATATCATTTCATCTTTGCACAAGTAAATGTTTCTTAAAAAGTAAGAACAGATTCTTATTTAATCCAATACCAAAACCAAACCCAACAAAGTCAACGATAATTTCTTGGAAATCATCTAATAATTACTTGGGAGTCACAAGTCAAATATCCCCAATTTTCCCAAAAAGTCTTTTTATAGTAATTTTTACGTAATTTGGTGTAATTTTTGTCACACTAAAGAGAAATCCACACCCATTAGCAGTCACTCCCCATCCCCCCTCCCAGGCCATGGCAACCATTAATCTACTTTCCGTCTCTACAGATTTTTGTATTCTGGACATTTCATATAAATGGAATCATAAAAACAAATGTATTTTGAGTGTCTATCAGTTTAGGTACCACTGACAGATATAGATAGGTACCAAATATATATATGACATGGTCCATGTAGGTAACAGATAAACAGTCAACAAACACCGATACATTATATTTACCATATAAATACATTATGAATGCTCTAAGCTCATGGTTTTTATCTTTTCCCTCACAAACATACATAGGAGAAACGATATTCATGTGTGTGACATACCAATGGGTTACCTATATGTGACAAAAAGCCCAGTTTTCTGCTGGCCACAATTCTCACAATGACTAATGGTTAACCAAAAATGGTAGTTCACCGTAACGGCAGCTTAGTGCCTGTGTTACAACTCCCCGGCTTTCTCTCCCTCTCAGGAAAGCACGCCAGAATGCAAGTCGGAGAAACAAAGATAACATGTATTTTTAAATTTATTTTTAGTATATCATTCACAAACTTGAGCACTTTATAAGGAAGGGAGCAAAGAGCTAGTGGTTAAGGGTACAGACCCCAGAATGTACATATTCTCCAGGATCAGACTGTGTACGCCCCTTTACCACATAACAGCTATGTGACCTTCGGCAATGATATCTCTAAGTCTCAGTTTTCCCTGTACGTCAAATGGAGATATTAATAAGTATGACTGCTTTCGAGACTTAACACAGAACTCTTATGAAGAAAATCTGCTTATTAAATGTTGGTTACTCGTAATAATAATTATTATGATTATTTCCCTGTTATTAACAAATCACACATGTCGCCTCAGAACTGATGGAGCCACTTCCGTTTGCAGCTGTCAGCATGTGTGAAAGTGACCACCAGAAAGGAACCGATGAAGTAGCTCAATTCTCCACATCCTGGCATATTAACATTTAAGGGCAATAATAACCTGAACGTTGAGGATTTGAGAATCAGAAACATAATCAAGATAACTGACTTGTTCCTCCCTCTGCCTCAAGATCCCCGCTAGACCACATCACCAACTCCATGAAGCTACTTATGGGCTGAGAAGAGCACAGCTGTTAGAAATGTCCATCATCAGCAGGCTTCCCTTTCTGGCATGTTGGAGATGCAAACCACCACCCAAGAAAACCTTCCTTTGCCTGAGCTCTGTGCTCCATCACAACCTGTCATACGCAGGATTTCTAACCACCCCTGGACCTCTCTCAGTTGTGTGGTTACCTTTCCTTTACACTAACTACCCCTATACTCTTTGTTCACTATCGTAAAATCATTTCTCTTGGCAGTAATAGGTTTAGGTAATACTCATTTAAAATTAAGTCTCAAGGAAGAAGACTGTGTCAGCAAAATTTTATTCCTTTGCATCATGGTCCTATAAGCAATAAGCTTTTGCTTCAGCTTGTATCTACTCGTGGTGCTCAATATAGCATGCAGAACAGAGGATGATGTCCCCACCACTGCTTTACTGTTTTAGTTCAGAAGCTAAAGTAAAGCAACACACAATGGGCACTTCAGAAGCTCCATGTGAACTGCAGGTATCTATTCCTTAGGGAACATGGACCATCTACCTCTGGGGAACAGAAAATGCCTCTGCTCCCCTGACACATTTGTCCCACAGCAGAGACCCAAGGGTTGGAAGGAAATTACAACACTACCAAGAATTTTCAGGGTGGCAAGGGGTTGGGGGGACATGACCACCCTGAAGACGCACATGGCACAAAATAAAAGAGTTAATATATAATATACAGAGCCTATCTTTACTTTACAGGGTGAGCCTTCTAAGCTTTAAACAATTAGGCTGTACCTGCCCAGGAGTGAAGTTCCCAAAAAATTACTACCAATTACAATGATATATTACATACTATTTTAAAAGAATGAGGTAGAGACATCCATACTGAAGAAAATATCAAGATGCAGAGGAGTATGTATGGGTATTCACATACTGTTTTTAAAAAACAAAAACAGAAGAAAAAACTAGATGGAAATACTTCAGAGTCTTACCAGTGGGCCTCTGAAGTGTAGAATTTGGAGGGTAGAGAGAAAGAAAATGGAGAAATCTCCTTTTTATTATATATCTCTCTGAAGAGTCTAAATTTGTTATGAGTTAATGATAAAATAAAAACACCTGGGGAATTGCTATAATATGAAATAATTTTTTATCAGCCCAAGCAATGTTTCTTTATAAACAATTCACCTTCTTGCATCAGTATACATCAATACACATGAATAAGAAAGCCAACTAAATTAGAGGACCTGCATTATTCAAGAAGCATAAACTGCTATGTAAGGTAAACAGAAAAACAAATCAGCTGAATTTGATTTGTCCACTTGACCAGAGTTACCAGAAATTTTAACTAAAAAACATTTAAAAATAAAGTAGAGAATTAAAATAATGCAAGAATAAAATGTCATTCTCTAACTTTTCCTTTGGTCATAAGCAACAGGAAGGCAAATCACAAGACAGAAATTCATGCATCTCCTGAAAAAAGTCTGATATATTTAGGGAGGAAATCCGGTTCTCTTCTCTCATTATTTCTTGAACAAAAGCATCAATGTTTCTTACCTGATCACAAATCAGTTCCCACTTCTTCTCATTGTCATATTGCCGCAGTAATCTGGCTTTGTCAGGGGGTAGGTTCATAGCATTCTGTGAGAAAAAAAGAGAAGAAATATGTCACATTCCACAACAGACTGCTAATGGGTAACTCATGGACAGACCAAAGAATACTACTGTGGTTCTTTAATGACTTTTCAAATCCTAGCATCTGATTAAACAGAAACTCCCTATACAAGTCATTTAAACATCAAATCGGTTGAATGTGAGGAGAGAGACTCTGAAGTCCTATGTTGGGACACTGAGGTAGTCTGCTCTGAACTACAGACTTGCATTTCAGGAAAGATAATGCCTTATTTCTTCATTTAACTGCAGGCTCCCAGTCTCCTCAACAAAAGGTCAGAGGTTATTATTGAGAAGGTATTGGCCCAATTTTTTTTCCCAGGCATAAGAGAGTCTTTCATTTTGGACAGTGGGAACTTGATCTTGTTATATCCTTACCAAAATTTCCTTAGAAATCACAAATCAGTCCAGGAGAAGACCTCAAAAGACCATATGTCCAGTTTCCTGCCCCCAGGGGCCTGTTTTATTGTCCCTTGCTTCCCCAGCCATCCGAAACTGGGAGCACAGATGCTCTCTTTGGCAGTCTTTCCAGTACTTCCTTTTCTTTTCCTAGTAGCCCTTTCTTTTTAATTGAAATATAGTTGACGTACAATATGAGGTTAGTTTTGGTGTACTATAAAATGACTTGACATTTGCATACATTATGAAATTACTGCCACAATAAGTCTAGCAACCATCTGTCCCTACAAAGTTATTACAGAATTGTTGACCATATTACTTATGCTGCATATTACATCCCCATGACTTATTATATAACTGGAGGTTTGTACTCCCAATTTCTTTAATTTCTATCTATCTATCTATCTATTTATTTATGGCTGCATTAGGTCTTCGTTGCTGCGCGGGCTTCCTCTAGTTGTGGTGAGCGGGGGCTACTCTTTGTTGCAATGCGCAGGCTTCTCATTGCAGTGTTTCCTCTTGTGGCAGAGCATGGGCTCTAGGAACACAGGCTTCAGTAGTTGAGGCACGTGGGCTCAGCAGTTGCGGTGCAGGGCTTAGTTGCTCCCCAGCATGTGGGATCTTCCCAGACCAGGGCTTGAACCCGTGTCCCCAGGCAGATTCTTAATCACTGTGCCACCAGGGAAGTCCCCCAATTTCTTTTTTTTTTTTTTTTAGAACCATTTTGGGGTTTTGTTTTGTTTTTATTTATTTATTTATTTTTGACTGTACTGGGTCTTCGTCTCTGTGTGAGGGCTTTCTCTAGTTGCGGCAAGCGGGGGCCACTCTTCATCGCGGTGCGCGGGCCTCTCACTATCGCGGCCTCTCTTGTTGCGGAGCACAGGCTCCAGACACGCAGGCTCAGTAGTTGTGGCTCACGGGCCTAGTTACTCCGCGGCATGTGGGATCTTCCCAGACCAGGGCTCGAACCCGTGTCCCCTGAATTGGCAGGCAGATTCTCAACCACTGCGCCACCAGGGAAGCCCCCCGCAATTTCTTTTTAAAGCACTACAGCCCCACCAAACACAGAACAGAAAACACCAAAAGAAAACTCAATGAACAGAACCACTGATAGACAGCGTCAACTTTGACTCGCTTTGATAGACAACTATGAGTAAAAAACAGATGAAAGAAAAGAAGAAAACAGTGCAACTGGTTTTTGTCCCCTCTGTGAGATGACAGCACTCCTTCAGGACATATGTTACCATCAGCAACCTCAATTCTCAGTTTAGCTATACTGGTTTATGACGTTGGGTTTGCAGTGAGAAATGTACCATGAGCTACAAGATGTCTAGACATCAGTCTTCATAAAACCCTCCTCCATCAATACAGCACACCTTCTATAGTGCTGATCATGATTTTCCCAGGTACATACATATGTTATTAGTCAAATGTCCCAAATAACCAATCATATACATTTTCAAGATACTTGGCTTGGGACTGAGGTGAGATCTTTGGGCACAGAACATGGCAGAGTGAGAGAGCCCCAGAAGGAATTCCTATCTGTTCCCCTGGTCTTCCTGTAAAGCTCCCATGCTCTAAACAACTGAGCCA
This sequence comes from Balaenoptera ricei, assembly GCF_028023285.1. Lineage (NCBI taxonomy): Eukaryota > Metazoa > Chordata > Mammalia > Artiodactyla > Balaenopteridae > Balaenoptera > Balaenoptera ricei. Next base: position 43,051,058 of record NC_082645.1, on the reverse strand, counting down.
AGTATTCAACTAATGTCTTACATGTTTAACTGCCCTAACCCCTTATATCAACACTCTAAATCATGCCTATCTCCTAATAAACAATACAGCCCCTTGCATGGGTGAATATTCGAGTAGACAAATGCAAAGCTCTTGAACTTACAATGCTCAAGCCCCTAGTTCTCTGGAGGACTTGTACTTACAGAGAAACAGTTCCCCTTGCCACCAGTACTGTCTCATGTCATCCAGTGAAACAAATTTAATAGAGGCAAGGGTGGGTGGGTTATTCTGACTTAATGGCGGAGAATTAACCTTTGATGATTTTGATAGATATAACTCAAGCATTTTCCCCAAAGCTCAATCTAGCATCCAGACTGGTATGCCTAAGTAGGTAGTAGATATCCCACTTACTGATTTGAATCTAATAATCTCTTCAGAATATTAATTTTTTAAATAACCCCCAAAGCTGACAGCATACTTAGAAAATCTTTGGACCCCAGAGATTTCAATGATACTGCCAAGGCTTCTCCAAAGAAATAATCTGAAATGGGAAAAAATATTTTCATATGGCCTATCTCCATGTAATATTTACTTGAACTAGAATAGAAAATAACTACTTGTATTTATTTGTAATTACAATTTTATAATGTTCAGCAACAACTCCTGGGATAAAGCAAAGGAGAATCCCATGTGTGTCTTTCCGAGGGAGCCCAACATTACTGACCATTAAATAACCAGTCTATCATTGCTTATGCACCCTAGAGATGGATCATTTCCTCTTAAACTAAATTTGACCCTCATGTTAGTGCCCATGGGTGTGATTATGCATTAAATAAGAACAATAAGATAATAAGGCAGGTGAAATGAGTTTTTCTTCAAGTTCTTATTAATCTCTCATGATATAAACGGGTAAGACAAAGAATGCCTGACCTCTTACAAGGTGCCAAGCCCTGTATAAGGCAGACTGCATACACAATTTCATCTAATCTTCATAACAAACCCATGGGATAGGTACAATTTTCCCCATTTTACAAATGGGAAAACAGGCCTAAGAGTGCTTGCTCAAGGTTGGACAGCTTGACAGAAAACAGGACCTAAACTTAGTCTGTTAGACTCCAACGACAAGCACTAAAAATGCCTCCAAGTTTTTTTTGTTTGTTTTGTTTTGTTTTTGTTTTTGTTTTTGTTTTTTTTTGCAGCAAAGTAAAATTGAAAATAACTGACCTTCTGTTACTACTCCGCAAGACACTCATGCAGAAGCAGTCTGCAAACACTGCTACGGAAATTAGATGCAGGCCCTGTTGTTACTGAAAAGAGAAAGCCAAGATGCTCCTTTCTGGACCAACTTTTATTTTAATAAAACAGTCTTTCTTTCAAATGTTTATGAAGCACCACCCTTGTACAAGCACTGTGTTCCACAGCACAGTGGGGAACCAAACAGATATGGTCCCCATGGAGCATTGTATTAGGTACATATGAAACAAACTAATCTTCTCAAACTCTGATAAGTCTTGATAGAGGTTATCAGAGGGCAACTTTATTATTATTTTTTTAAATATAAGCTGTTAAAGGAGTTTTTGGAGAAGGAGGTCGAGAGTTTTGTTTTGTTTTGTTTTGTTTTTTATTTATGGCTGTGTTGGGTCTTCGTTTCTGTGCGAGGGCTTTCTCTAGTTGCGGCAAGTGGGGGCCACTCTTCATCGCGGTGCGCGGGCCTCTCACTATCGCGGCCTCTCTTGTTGCAGAGCACAGGCTCCAGACGCGCAGGTTCAGTAATTGTGGCTCACGGGCCTAGTTGCTCCGCGGCATGTGGGATCTTCCCAGACCAGGGCTCGAACCCGTGTCCCCTGCATTGGCAGGCAGATTCTCAACCACTGCACCACCAGGGAAGCCCAGAGGGCAACTTTAGATTGAACGATCTGGAAAGACCTCTCAAGGAAAAGGTAACATTAAGATGAGACCTAGAAATGAGAAGAGGTGAGCCAGGTAAAGAGTGGATGGCAGCATTCTGGGCAGAGAAAACAGGGAAAAGACACTAAGGTAAGAAACAGCTGGACACATCAAAGAGCTGAAAGTGAGTCAGTGTGGCTGGAGAGAAAGTAAAAGAGAGGGAATGAGAGAAAGATAAAGTTGGAGAGGTGAGTCAAGGCTATGTCATGCCCAGCCACGAAGGACCGGGGTAAAGACTTTTCCTTTGACCTAAAGTGCAGTGGGAAACCAGTGAAGGCTTGTAAGCATGAGAAGACATAAACAGGTGAGTTTTACAAAGACTGCTGTGGGTGCTATATGGAGAACGGATTAGAAACAACACAAGTGGAAGCAGGGGAGCCAGTTAGGAGGCCAGGGCAGTAGTTCAAATGCATGGTGGTGACTGGGACAAAGCAGATGACACATCAACTGAAGTAGGTGGACAGATGTCAGAAACAGTACCTGAAATTGATTGGGTAGACTTAAGGGCTGAGGAAGGACGCCTGGCTTCTACCTTGAGTCACTAGGTGAATGCTGGTCTCCTTAATGAGAGGGGCACACTGCAAAGGCGGCGCAGATCTGGAGGAGGTGGTGAAGAATAAGACTTCTAAATGGCCCTGGTTAGGTCTAAGATAGCTAGGAAACATCCAAGAGAACAGTCAAGCAGGCAAGTACGTACACAATTCTGAAGGTCAGAAGAAGGGTCTGCATCTTTCTGAACGAGAAGAGTCTTAAGAAGTCTTTTTGAACCTGATGACTAGTTACTGTCAGAGAAGTTATTCAGCATCAATACACCAAAACTAAAACTGTACTTGGTAATCATTCACCAAGCATCTAAAATCACCCCTTCCACGGGTCAAGCCTCTGAGCAGTTCAGGCATACATTGCCCAGCTTAATAATTCTACAGGGACCGCAAGGAGGCAGCTCCATCTAAAATCAGACCCAGCACAGAGGCCTGGTTAAAGTTTAGGGCTGTTGTAATTAGCTGGCAAGAACTGCCCGTAGACTTTTTAGAGGGAACTCATTCCTTTTGTGCTGTATAGGGCAGGCCTCTGGAGTCCAAGCTAAATGTTTGTGCAGGTAATTCCTAAGAGCCCAAGCTATTTTCTGAGGAAACTATTGGCTCTCTTTCCAGGCACTATTACTGCCTGTATAAAAATGGATTGCCCTTCTATATGGCAGAAAATGTACAACTTGCAAGTTGTCCTAACACAGTGACAACTCCACCTCATCCATACTTAGTGACATCTTGACACAGGGCTCTCCTGTCCTTCCTTTCCTCTGTCAATCCATCCAATATGTAAGCACTGGGCTTTGACCACGTGCCAGCATATCTGCACTGCAGGCACAGGAGAGGATTTGATCACGAAGTTGCTGCACTCAAGTACACGCCAAAGGTCCATTGAAGACATATGATATTTGAGTTGAAAAGTTTAGTGGATGTTAATTATATATTTTCTAGACTGTATAAATTCCTAGCTCAAATAAATTAGATCATCCAAGAGCATTTTTTTTTCTGTAAGGAATGTCCCTTTCCTTTCCACCTGGCAAACTTTAAGAATCAGCTCAAATATCATTTATCACTATAACCTTCTCCCAACTACTCCAAGAAAACATACCCTCTCGTTGAGCTCTGACAGCAGTGTATACATCTCTCCTTTACAGCACCACACACACTGTACCCTAATCATCTGTTTGCCTACCTGAATTCCTCCACGGACTAAGTACTTCAAGGCCAACTTATTTTGTTAATCCCCAATATCAGGCACAGTACATGGCAGACAGTAGGCACTAAACAAGTTTCTCAATCAATGAAAAGCAAACTAACTCAGTCATGCTGTTCAGTCTGAAAATATCTTCACTGATTTAGCATTTATGCTTCAGCTACTAACAAAGTCTACACACTTAAGAGCATTTCTGTTTCTTATAAAACCTCAGTCAATGACAACGTCTATTACTTATTAATAATTATCTTTCAAACAGGAATTCATGGGGAAAAAAATCTTCAAGTTCAATTCTAGCAACATTTCCTTGAAAAGAAAAATATTTTAGGCATTCTTCTGTCACATATAATAAACCATGCAACCTGCACTTTTTGTTTTTGTTGCCAGTAAACTCAAATCAGTATCAACTGTAATAATCAGTCTAATCCAAGGGGTAGTTACCTTTATGGTCTATATTCTGGTTTTATCCTTACCTATACTATTTTACATTGCTTTTAAATGCGCTTTCTATCTTAGAAACTTTTAAAAATAGAAGATTTAATGACTCAATAACAACAGAATATGCACGTTCCTGGGTACTTCATGGAGAAATTAATTATGGTTAAAAGAGTCTCTGAGAGTCTATACATTAGAAGTGATACTTATAGATGAATTATCATATACAACACAGAGCAGAATGAAGGTATCCAAACCATTCAGAGCCAAATAAACCCATGCCCTAGAAATAGAGTTTTCTGGTCTCAGCTCTTGTCCTGGTTTCATGGGAACAACAAAAACTTGCAAAATATCCTTCTTTTCCCCTGATATCCTCAAGGCTCCTGTTGAGAAACCCACAGCCATATGCAGTTACAGTAGTGAAAGTGAATCATATCAAATACACCTTATGTAATATAGTTTTGTTCTTATAATCTCTAAATTAAAGCTTTCAAGTATTAAGTCACCAGACTCCACAATGGAAACTCTTCTGTTACACAACCTCACCTGCATACACTTTACAAGCAGTGTTGCTTATGGAAGTAGGGAAAAGATGGCACTAGAGTAAGAGCTGAGACCACCAATGGCAGTTCTTGAACGATAAAGGTACAAACACTTTACAAGAACTCAAATGAAGGAGCCATTACTCTTTTTTTAATGTGTGGTAAAAAACACATAATACAAAATTTGCCTTTTTAACCATGTTTAAGTGTACAGTTCAGTAGTGTTAACTATATTCACAGTGTCATGTAACAGTTCTCTACAACTTTTTCATCTTACAGAACTGGAAATCTATACCCTGAATAACTCCATACCCTGAATAACTCCATACCCTGAATAACTCCCCTTTCCCCCACTCCCTGGAACCATTATTTTTTGCTACAAAAAGCAAGGAAATGTGATGGATTCCAACTGGACAGTTGGGCAGCACAGTAAAGAACTGCATTTAATGAGGCAGCGTGGGGCAGGGATTTACTAGTTGGGCTTTGGAGTTAGACTAGCTGGATTCCAACCTTGACTTTATCACTTATTACTGGTGATCTTGGGCCACATAACTTGAATCAAAAAGCAAATCCAGAGTTGAAAAAGCCAGTAAATGAAATTCAAAACTGAAGGTCAGAATCCAGTCAGAATCAAAGCTAAGGGTTAAAAACAACAAGATGTGACGTTTATTGACAGTCTGATACATCTCAGGCCCTTAAGCTCTTTGCATTCATTACCCAATTTAATCTGCTTTAAAATCATGACAAGCAGGTATTATCTTCTCCATTCAACAGAGAAGGAAACTAAAGGGCAGGAAGGTTAAAGTAGCTCTTCCACACAGGAGACAGGTGAAAAATTCCGAGGCTCAAAAGAGAGGTCTGTATGATCACCCTCTTTCCGTGACATTTAAGCTATAATGTGTCTAAAACATGACCTGAGTGAAGCAATCCAACAATTCTACTTGAATAACCAGAGACACAGTCATTAGCATGCAAGGGTAAGGCGAAAATGCACATATTTATTAATATTTTTAATAAGCTATTAACATTTTCAGACAAAATACTGGCATTTCAACCGAATCCTTCAATTTCTTTAAAAATATAAACTAGAAAACACCTCTCCCTCCAAAGTTAGTAGATCAAATCTGTAGATAGCCAGGTACTGTCTCAATTTCACAAACACTTAATAAACCCTGTAAAATATCAAATGAAGGCAGAGATACAAATATGAGGTGAACTCAGGCTTCAATGATGTGGAAGGAGAGAAGATACACCAATACGCAACTGAACATGTTATGTAATATAACCGAACCGCAGAGAAGAAGCCATTACTTTTTGTTAAGGAAAGCAAGAAATGCTATGGACTGGTCTTGGATGTGCAGGGAGAGCATAAAGATTGGCATTTAACGACATAATATGGTTTTTAATATTTGGGCTCTGAAGACGGGCCACTTGGGGTGCGATCCTAGGTACATTATTTAAACTAAACCTCAGTTTCCTCACTCGAAAAAAATGAAGATGGTGGTGGTGATGATCCTACCCGTCTCACAAAGTTTGAGAAAAATTAAATTGGATAATGCTCATAGTTAGCATAGAGTTAGTACATGGAAAGCAGTCAATATATTAGATGTTATGATTCTCATTATTTTAGGTGAACAGAGGTATGAATATAGCGTGAACAGAGGTATGAATACAGAAGGCAGAGGACTGTGAACCACACAGAATAAATCAGAGGGTAAGGAGAGGGTCCTGTGAGACCAAGTTAGAAAGGCAGAGTCCTGGACACCAGAGCACAGACTTTCAAATTTACTCGACAGGCAGTGGTAAATCATCAGCCAAGGAAATGTTTAGGAAAAGCCAGCCTTGGGGACCTCAAATCACACGAGGTAAAGGGTTGCTCCTCCTCTGTTAATTCTTCCCAGATTGCCGTTTTTCCTTATTCCATAACTGGGACATCAAGTTGAGTCACTTGATACTGAATAATGCACCAATTCTCCTATGAGTTCACTTAAAATTGCAACATCTGAGGCAGCAGGAGGGTGGCTGCAAATTCAATACATGACCCGCCCCTCCATTCAACTAACCTCAAAGCCATTTCCTTCCATGCCCTATGTTCTTGTTCCAAGCAACTACCTGACATCCTAAATTTTAATATACTCCTAGCCTAGAGAATGCTGCTGAAATACAGTCAGCTTCTTTCCTGGCACAGGACTCAGGCAGCCAGCCAAATAGTTCCCCAAAGCAAACCATCAGTCAGTCATCTTTCATTGTCACTGTTATTTTTATTTAATCATCGAGGGTATTAATATCATTCATTTGCCAGCGAACCCCACAATAAGAGAAATCAGCCTGCCCCCTGATCTAGTTACATCTTCAAAATGAAATCTGACTGGAAAGCTGTCCTTTCTGGGGAACCTGTGAGAATGAGACATTTCTCTTATCTCCCATTCACAATTTTAGCTACAGCCTGCTTTCCTGGAAGGCTTTCTTTTAGGACTGACCTAAATACGAAGGACTCCTCCATAACATTTTTATAATGTAGAAAGTACAGAGCTGGAAGCTTGTGATATTTTAGTCCTATTCTGTTTTTTAGAGGTGACCAAACAGACTCCAGAAAATGAAGGCAATGTTCAAGTTCGTTTAACTGGTTATTACCAGAGACAGAAAAAGAATCTGGGCCGATATGCCTTCTATTCTTTTCTCACTCTCAAGAAAGAAAGCCCACTTACATCTGTCACGTGTGTGCGTGCACGTATGCACATATATTTTAGAAAATCCAATCAGATAATGCCCGTAGAGTAGTTAGCACAAAGTTCTGCACACAGTAAGCACTCAGTACATGTTTGACATTGCTACTCTTGTTATTATCATTTTAAGGAATACATGGAATTACTATTATGCTCTCCTCCTACTTTAGTAAGTCTCCATCCTTCCTGGCTACACAAGTTTACTTATACCATAATAATAAGTACCAGCACTTGCCACTGTCTCCACCATTCCTCCTTGACTTGGGGCTTTGTATTCAGAGAACAATTCATTTTATTTGTAAAATTATAAACCTCTACAAACTTACACATTTGTTTTTACCGATAAACACAAACTAAAACAAAAATTTCCCGAAGTCGCTTATGAATTACCTATTGTTTTAAATTAATCACACTTTCACTATCCTTAGTAAATGGGAATGAACAAGTGTTGATTGTATATGTATGTTCATATTATTTATATTTAATTGCAAGGCCAGAGCATCGTCAATAAGGGTGAAGTGGATGGGAGAGCCCACGTTATCTACAGAATAGGAAGGCATAGCTATAGCAGTCTAGGCCAAGTTTTCCTGTGGCCCATCTTTCTGCTACTCCCTATATCAGTAGCTTAAGTGATTCAAAACCCAGTAGATGCCAAAACCACACATCCCTCCTCTGGCCATCATGCCAACTCCTGAAATACAGATTCTTACCATATTCAAACACAAAGGGAATAAATGGAAAGAAACACTCATTCAAGCTCTTTCAAACCTCATATCTGATTTCCATTAGAGAGACCTGATGTCTGATTCCTTGACACGTTCTGGAAGCCAGTTGTTTACCACCTGTCTGCCAACTGCTATTCCAGGAGCAGTGTCCACCTGCACACTTCTGTGTACTCGGATGGGGAGTTACACAAGAGGCCACATTTAAGATGTGAGAAAACTATTTCATGGGCAATCATTTGGCAATATAAGAGCGAATATAAGGTTTGCTGGCACAGTCAAAATCCAGAGAAAGGGTTCTTAGTCTATTGATAAATATCAACACCCTATGACATAAAATTCTTTAGAGTAAAAATGTTTTGAGAATCGAAGATACCAAACTCAAATTAATTGCAACATATTAGATAGCTGGATTCCATCACAATCAAGCCATAAGAATGGGATCTCTGTCACCTGCTGACCTGAAACAAGTGTATTTTTTCACCCTGCCCAATTCCCCTGAAAGCCTGGCCTCCTTCTCCCCTAACCCTTTCCCAGCAGCAAGCCTCCACTTCCCTTCTTAGATCATTAGGATCATCAATAGTCGCTTCTCCCCTTTCACAGCAATCACTCTGGAAGACTACTGAACCTGGGCTCCATATTCAAGGCTGGCGCAACTTACTGCCTCACGCTCTTCCATTTCACGATGTAGATAATCAAAGGAAGAACACAGTTCAAGTTTATGCTCGACTAACATCACATCTTCTGAGATAACAGGAGAAAGATTATACTTTGATTTAAAAATAAAGATTTCTGGGCTTCCCTGGTGGCGCAGTGGTTAAGAATCCGCCTGCCAATGCAGGGGACACAGGTTCGAGCCCTGGTCTGGGAAGATCCCGTGTGCCTAGAGGCCGTGCTCCGCAGCAAGAGAAGCCACCGCAATGAGCAGCCCGCGCACCGCAACGAAGAGCAGCCCCCACTCGCTGCAACTAGAGAAAGCCCGCGCGCAGCAATGAAGGCCCAACACAGCCAAAAATAAATAAATTAAATAAATTAAAAAAGAAAAGCAATTAGGATTAAAAGTTTCCATTTAAAAAAATTAAAAATAAAAATAAAGGTTTCTGCCATGATCGTGACCAAAAATTACAGCCTCAAATCTATAGCTCTTCATTTGTAAACAGCCACAACTTCAAGGGCAGACTTGCTGTCATAGACAGAACAATGGCCCCCAAAGATATCCTCACTAATCCCAAGAACCTGTGAATGTTTCCTTACATATTAAAATGATATTTGTAGATGTGGTGGGGGGGGGGGGAGGGAACCGATGTAATCACAAAGGTCCTTAAAAGTGGAAGTATAATAATTTTCTTAAAAACCGGAGGTTGGTGAAGACATAGAGGTATTGGAACCCTTGTATATACATTATTGTTAAGAATGTAAAATGGTGCAGCCATTGCAGAAAACAGTGTGGTGGTCCTTCAAAAAGTTAAGCATAGAATTAACAGCTAACCCTACACAATTTCCCTCCTAAGTATATAACATATCCAAAAGAATCAAAAACAGAGATTCACACAGATACTTGTACACCGATATTTACAGCAGCATCGTTCACAATAGCCAAAAGGTGGAAACAAGCCAAGTGTCCATCAACGGATGAATGAATAAACAAAATGTGGTATATATTATATATACAACAGAATATTATTCAGCCACAAAAAGGAATGCCACTCTGATACATACTACAACATAGACGAACCTTGAAAGCACACTTTAATGAAAGAAGCCAGACACAAAAGGTCAAATACTGTGTGATTCTATTTATATGAAAGATGTAGAATAGGCAAAAACAAAGACAAAAAGTATATTAGGACTTATCAGTAGCTGGGGGGAGTGCAGAATGGGGATGATTGTTTAATGAGTACAGAGTTTCTGTTTGGAGTGATGAAGAATTTTGGAAACAGGTAGTGGTGATAGTTGTATGACACTGTTAATTACTTAATGTCACTGAACTGTACACTTAAAAAATGGTTAAAATGGTAAACTTCATGTTATGGATATCTTACCACAATAAAAAAAATAGTTTAAAAAATAGTAGAAGGTGGCAGACCAGAGACAGAGGGGAGAAGTCAGAGTAATACAATGTGAAGGACTTGACCAGCCAATGCTGGCTTTGAAGATGAAGGGGCCCCAGGCCAAGAAGTATGGTCAGCCCCTAGAAGCTAAAAAGGGCAAAGAAATGGACTCTCCCTTAGAGCTTCTAGAAATGGAGCCCTGCTGAAGGGCCTGATTTTCACCCAGTAAGACCCCTGTCAGACTTCTAACCTACAAAAGTATCAGATAATTAAATTAAGTTGTTTAAAGCCACTATGTTCACAGTAATTGGTTACAGAAGCAATGGAAAACTAATACTCTGGCTGACAATATTTTGGCTCCCCCAATGCACAGCTTCCCTCTTTCCGCAACACCAAACTCCAAAATTTTCATGTCCGCATCTCACTGCCAATGATCAGATGCATGGTTTCCATTTCATATGTTGTAGATTTAAACAGATAAAAACTAGTACTTAATTCAATTACAGTAGGAAATGGAAAACCTTGGGGGACTAGACAATGTCCTAAGATTAAATTACTGAAAAACCTAAAAATAAAACTACCAGCGCATGAAGACGACATGGTAGGAAATAAAACTCGACACTATCCACACAACCAGAACAACATTGGCACAATTTAGGTTTCACCGCAACAAATGTTCATCAGACCCTATTTCAAAAGATTCATAGCATCTCTGAAGACAAGCCCCGTCAACACAAGCAGGAAAATTAAGTCTTGAATGGCAGGGCTTCTGACATGTGACGAGTCTTTGCTGTTCTGCTCCTGATTTTCCCCTCATTAACCTGCTAGGTAGCTTTTTGGTCCTTACCTCATAATTGTGGAAAAGACCACCAAGTAAACTTTTGTGTCAACGTGAACAACCTCCCGGTATTAAAAGCACTACTTTAAGTACAGTTTATTATAAATCAGTTAATTCGAAAAAGCTGTTAAAAAATAAATTTTAAAAAAAACCTTGATAAACAAATTTGAAGACTTTAATAAGTAAACTCATGTGTGGGCAAAACACCCTCTACTGTTTTGCATTACTATTTAAATGCCTTTGTTTACTATTAAAATATCATCCTGATTTTTAAGTTAAAGAAAAAAAAAAAGCACTACTTTAATGCTGCTGGTGTTTTTGTGGTCGGTACCAACAATCAGCAAGTTAATTCACACACATGATGTCTAATGGGAGACTTTCCTATTTAAATTTTTAAAAAGCACTTAACTGTCATAAAAACTGAAGAACTCCCCAAATAACTGACATTAAGAATAAAAACATTCAACAACTTCAAAATATTTTTGAGGGTACCACTGGTCACATTCTACTTTACTGATTTATCCTTCTGTCGCTACAACACTGCAAGTCCTTGGACAGAAGTCCTCTGTATAGCCCCAGCCCCCAGCAGAGAGCCTAACACTCAGGTGGTGTATAATAATTGTGTGCCGAATTCTGCTCAGCCACACAAGCCATACTTTAATAAACTAAAGACATCACTCCTCCAAAATCTTTTAACTAATAAAAGATTAGGGCCACAAGAGAAGTGTCAGACTCAGCCATCATCTATTTGCAGGTGGTTATTAAACATTATACAATACTACCAACAATGCCTATTTAAATCCTATAAAGCAAAAAATATATATATATTTAAATATATATATTTAAAAGGTCCAAAATGTATCTTCTCCTCTCATCCTCCAGCTGGTACCTGATCTGCCCATTCTACAGCCCCTACTCCATCCTACTCCTCCACCAAAATCTATGGGTCTTCCATATATGGGTCTTCCATATACCATGCTTAGAGTTGCCTTTTCTATGTATTATCTCCAGTACTACAGTCCACCCTTAAATAACACAGTTATTCAAGGGGGGGGGAACCCTCCCCACAGTCAAAAATCCATGTATAACTTATAATTGGCCCTCCACATTTGTGGTTTTGCATCCATGGGTTCAACCAACTGTAGATTATGTAATTCTGTGGTATCTACTATGAAGAAAACCCACGTATAAGTAGACCCACACAGTTCAAACCCGTTTTGTTCAAGGGTCAACTGTACTTGTTTTGGGGATCAAACATGACTGTGTATGTTGTCCTACCGTTTCACACATGTAGGCTTTTTCTCCAATGAGAAGGAACGTTTCCCAGCATACTGTGATATCTTCTACAGTACTTAGGACATGGGCAGACACATAAAACATTTAATAAACATCCATGAGTTAAGTAAACACTCCCAAAGTACCAGCCAAACCAAAACCTTCTGATGTTTGGTATATGGTACTTTAGATTTTACACATGTACTGCAAAACAACTATGACAGTAAATAATAGAGTATTTATTAAACAGCTGAGCTAAATCATATATCACAAACATGAACTCTCAGATACCTGGGGAAGAGGTATTTCTTGTTTGGGGTGTAGGTTTTCAATCTTTGTTGTTTCTAACTAGGAGAGTGTGAAATAAGATCCACGTCATTTGATTTATTCCTGGTTTTATATTCTCACAATACAGCGATATGTTCTAGGCATAAAGTGCTACCTAAGTGTATGATCTGGTCTCAGTCTAAAATGAGGAAGAATGGTCACATTTGCACTGCGTGCACCAAGAAAAGCAACAAGAACAAAACACCTTCCAGGGAATGCAAACACCTACATTTATAGACAACGGATTTCTGGGAAGCAGCCCCCAGGGTGTGCACTACTCAATTCTAAGTGCTAGGCTTGGGTGTGTGCAAGAAAAAAGAACGAGAAAGCACACAAGCAAGAGGGATGAAGAAGCGGAGGAGCAGGGGTGGGGAGGACCCGACTGTATGGATACCCTGTGCTTCTCAGCTGGGTAAACCACAACAGTAGGCCTGGGGGACGTGACCCTGGCTGCTGAACTCAGCACACCCCCTCAATATGTTCTGGATGTAAACACTTTTCTGTTTCCTACAAAGCAGTGTTATGCTTCTCCAAGAGAGCTAGAAGTATTTGGAAAAATGCCAAAATATGACAGTGGCCATTTAATCTTTGCATTCTTACATTCTGTAACAACTCTACTCTCCTGACTTGAGATAAACCGTACCCAAGTCACCGCGAACCAATTTATCCTACTGCAAATTAAACCTCAAGTTCAAGTCCTAAGGATCCCAGGGGTAAAGCAATACAATGTATTCAGTAATCTCCACCCAAAGAGTTTGCCAACTTGGAGCGCGACTCTGATTTGGATTTGTCTTCTTCCAGAGAGAAATTCAACTCCACATGAACTCCAGGGTAAATGAACCACTGTTGGATATTAAGCTTTAAGGAGAAGTGACAGGATCAAGAGAACTTCCAATTTGTGACTTGAAAAACGACCTAGTACTTCCTTTACTTCCTAAATGAATCTTTATAACCTGGTCCTGAGATGCAGCCCTCCACACACGCTCCTACCTCAGGGGTCTGTAGGCCTGTGCCACTGCAATGCTGCATCCTAGCCAGCGGGCCCACTGACAAACAGGTCCATTCATTCTCCCTTTTTCTCTTCTATACATATATTTATAAATGGTAAGCACAATATATTCTCTGTTATTCCACATGGTTGGCCAATAAAGACACTGTTTAATTGAGAGGTGCCACGCATACCATGCATGATTTTAAAATGAATAGGATTTATCAAAATATATGAACACAAAAGCCATATTACCATAACTTAATCTTTCTTTAATGACTCTGAAAAAACTCCAAGATTTTACAGTGTTTTCTGGTCATCCCTATAGATAACAATAATAAGCTTTGTGGTTGGAATTACTGAGGTCTGGGTTCAAATTCCAGTTCCCAGCAGTTCATTTTGGCAAGTAACTAAATTTCTCTGAGTATCAGCATCTTCTTCTGAACGTGAGGACAGAAGAACCTCCCTGTTAGGGTCACCGTGAAACACGTATACCTCTCATAGCAGGAGACACAAGGACAGTAGTGTGGTGTCTATGGAAGAGACTGTGGCTGGGGACAAAGACTCCGGCCTTCAGAGCTCAAAAAAAAAAAAAAAAAAAAAAAATAGAACTTGCGTTTATATCCTAGAAGCGAACCTACTTGCTGTATGTTCACTAGCAAGTCACTTAACTTTTTTTAACTTTAATTTCCTCACTTGTAAAATGAGGATGCTATCTGCTCCAGGGGTATTTCCAGAGGAGGCGGACAGAAGAGGCTTTATACAGTAGGGTTGCTATGAAAACTAAACATTCAATGAGTGAACACATGTAAAATGTGGCATTAAGTTCAGTGCCTGACATAAGGGTTCAATAAACTTGTAGCTATGTGTACCAGAATCCAATACAACTAAATTCAAGGAGAGGGGTGGGGGAGATGGGTGCATCCCAAAGACATAATGTCTTTGAGAGCTTCTCAACACACTTGTAAGAATTTCTGGCACTATAAATACAATGCATTTTAGCTAATAGTTCAAAGGATGAACTTAAGAGAAATGTCTATTTTTGTGGTTCCTAAACTGGGTGCCAGAGCATCCCAACACACTATGACAATCCCACAGGGAAACTGCAGAATTATTTTAAATTTTTGAAGGAAGCAACAAAACTCAAACTCTACTGACACCACTACTACCCTGAAGTAGCTCAGTTTTTATTTTAATTGCACTATATTCCTTCCCATAATGGCGTACCTTTGCCAAGTTGATTTTCTTTTAGCAGTTGCTGTGATAGAAAGCAAGTCTTGGGAAAAAACAGAAATTCAACAGGAAAAGAGAGTGACAGTATCGAATCGGAATTCAAGGTTAGAGAAGTCATGGAGTGCCCCACAGATACATACATCATATTTATATGTAACTGTGTGTCTTTTTTTTAAGGAATACAGTTAAAGTATTTTTCCTTCAATTTACATGTAATTATTTTTTTCAAACAGCCACTAAGTCATTAGGACATAAACACTTATTAAGTTGCTTGGATATACACACTTATCAGAGTACCATAGGTATTCCTTTTGGCCTCAGGCACCATGAAAAATTGCTGAGACACCAAAGGCACTGTGAACCGATAAAGTGTGGAAACCTCTGGTCTAGATTACATCCACGCTTTCCCTCTATCACACCTGATTACAGCTTTCTGGAGGTATTCTAAAATAAAAGGAACCTCTATAAAGAATTTTAAACTTTCATCTTGAGCCATATATGTGAAGTTGACTTGAGAAAAATATACATAAAATTTTTTCAACTAGATATATAAAATTTTATCATAAAGAGATTTCTCTGGTGGTTCCATGTAAACAAAGTATCACATGATATGTAGCACCCTAATCACCCTCATAAATAAACTCCACTTTAGATCATTTTTTTTTCACATGTAGTTTCTAAAGAAATCTTTCAGGCTAAACACTGTGCTTCAAAAACCACAGAACTTAGTTTTGTGATAGAGTATTATTCAGAAAGCCCTGTGGTCCTGGCATAATTATTAACAGTGCCTTTCACTCTTAAAAGTACTCCAATGTGGAAGATTAATTTATGGCCACCCTATCTTAATCACCCTATGATTGTTTATTTGGAACTAAGCAAGAGTGAAAATTTTAAGACTGGATTTTAGTTTTTAAAAAACCCAATAGCAGACACTCAAAAGACCAGGCTGGGACCAGATGACCCCTAGTATCCTCCTTCTAATCCTGCAATCCTGTGACTCTGAAGTCACTGGGGGTAGACAGTGAATCAGTACTTCCAGTGGCCATACCTACTGATGAGTTCGTCAGGCTCTGCACTTTGCACATTCTACACAGGTTTTAATAAGTTGTTAATAATAATTAATGATTTGTAATAATAATCTATAATAATAAGTCAAGTAATAACTTGGCTTTACTTAAAGGAAATACCCCAAGAAAAGCAATTTATTCTAAATTCTCATTTGTTCAAAGGTTTTTCATATTTCACTTTATTTATCCAATTCACTGCAATTGGATCTTTTCACTAATTCCACCAATCTTTTTTCTTCTAACTCTCCAACTTGCCCTTAAGCAAATCCTAATTGTTTTTTCATACAAAGACACACTTCTTATACACCAACACTTTATTTCCTTCCCAAGAAATTCACTGACTGGAAAGTTTTCGTGTTGTCTCCTGTTCTCTAAAAATGAAAGACAAAACGATTTTTTTTTCTCCTCACAAAACCTCTTATGCCTCAGGGTGAAAAAAAAAAATCTTTTTTTTTTTTTTTAATTATTAGCAACTTTAATTATTATTTATTTATTTATTTATTTTATTTGACTGTGTTGGGTCTTCGTTTCTGTGCGAGGGCTTTCTCCAATTGTGGCAAGCGGGGGCCACTCTTCATCACGGTGCGCGGGCCTCTCTTGTTGCAGAGCACAGGCTCCAGACGCGCAGGCTCAGTAGTTGTGGCTCACGGGCCCAGTTGCTCCGCGGCATGTGGGATCCTCCCAGATCAGGGCTCGAACCTGTGTTCCCTGCATTAGCAGGCAGATTCTCAACCACTGCGCCACCAGGGAAGCCCAAAAAAAAATCTTTTGACTTAGTAAAATACAGACTCCTAAAGAATAAGCATACTCATGTCTAACTGTCCATAACACCCAGGCCAAAAATACTACAAATAATTTCAGCTAAATAGAGGGAAATATCATGAGATATCTTCACTCCATTTCTGCTGAACTGTGCTTCAAATGTGACGGTATTTCAAGACAAAGTTAATTCACTGGTTTCATTCTTGCTTTCCCCTACAACTTAGTACTTTCCACATTTAAGGCCTAAGATGAAGGTAAATAACAGGGGCATTTCCCTGAATGTCCTCAGTGGTATGAACATGCAGATATGCACATTCCTAGGCCCCAGCAAAGTACCAACTCGGGAGCCCTGGGATCCAAGCCCAGGAATCCACACCTCCTGCAAATCTCTGGGGGAATCCTCATATACATAATGTTTGAAGACATGATTTAAAAAAAAAAAAGTACCTCCGTGCATAACAGAGAGGCTTAGATTCAGTACATAGCCCATTTACTCTTTTCTTTTACAGTTTTGAGCATGAATGCATTTATATATTTTTTTAACATCTTCACTGGAGTATAACTGCTTTACAATGGTGTGTTAGTTTCTGCTGTAAAACAAAGTGAATCAGCTATACATAAACATAGATCCCCATATCTCCTCCTTCTTGCGTCTCCCTCCCACCCTCCCTATCCCACCCCTCTAGGTGGTCACAAAGCACCGTGCTGATCTCCCTGTGCTATGCGGTTGCTTCCCACTAGCTATCTATTTTACATTTGGTAGTGTATGTATGTCCATGCCACTCTCTCACTTCGTCCCACTTACCCTTCCCCTCCCCTGCATTTGTATTTTTAAAAAGCATAAAATAAGAAGCAGCTATGAAGGAGACAGACAGGTTGTTAAGAAGTCTCCCTGCATGAGGATAGGAGGAACCAGGGGAAAGGAAGTATAAATCAGAAATGGACCAATGGCTCCTCACTGTGAAAAATGTACAAACAGATCACCTACCAGAAGCAAGGGTAGAAACTCATTTGCAAGGGAGCATCTTGGCTCTTATTTTAAGGATTTTTCCTATCATACTTTCATACTTTCATACTTAGTATGAAAGTAGTATCATACTACAGTATAGTATGATAGTATCATATCATACTTTCCCCAAATTTGCAGATCCTTAGTAAAGAACCCCATCAGCTCATTCCTACCTGCATTTCCCTCCTTATGAGAATCTATGGTCCAGGTAAATAACATTCTTGATAACACACTAAAGTATTTTGCTCCACTAGCTGTCTTCTCAGCACAGCCACCTAACAAACCCCGAAATCTAGACAAACTTGGTTACCAAATCCGCCCATCCAGGTATGTAAGCAGCATTGCTACAGGGTACCACCAACAGGTTAACCTGTCTACTACAGAGTGACAACCACCACTCTTCAATGGCACTCAACACTGCCCATCCAACCGTCCTCATTTCTCTGACCAACTCACTCTGCATACACACTGCATCAACCCTTTCCAGTCTCTTCAAATCTCTGTCCCCTCTCCTCATTCCCTCGTCAATCCAGCCTCACCTGCTATGCCTCACAAAGGAAATGAATGAATGCCTTTCCACCAGAACTCTCTCTACTTCCTGCTATGAAATGTACAAACCTACCACACAGCTGTACCCTCCTCTTCCCTCTCCTCACTGTAAATAAAGGAAGTATTTCTTCCCGTCTTTGGAGACCATCCTATCCTGTATTCTTTACTCATAGGGCCATTGTGAAAAATAAAGGTTAGATCCATGCACAATGAGTGGCACATTAAAAATTATTCAGTAAATTGTCATCGTTTTCACTAGTAAGGTTTCCAATAGAGATCTGTACAAGTGGGAGCTCCAAGGATGAAACAATCCCATATTCAAATAGCGAGAGAGAATCAGGTAAACATGTACTTCAAACAAAATTCTCACTGCTACCACCTTCCTCCAAACCTGGGAAATAACCCAAATATTCATCGCCACGAGAAAAACTTACCTCACAGCTCAGTATGAGAAAGAAAAGGTGAAAAGTTAAGGCACCAATATTTTGTTGCCTTTGCTGATTTTAGAATTACTCTGGACTACTTTTAAATGGTGGGATACAATAGTGAAAACTAATCCTATACCTTCCTCTCCATACTTGTTATGATACACTCACCAGTTTCTCTTTCGGGAAACCGTAACTTATGAAATTTAAATGACCTAGAGCATTTGGATCACATTCAAAGTATACACACCATACCTTGCTGCCAATATCTGAATCACAGGGTGCACAGGACGTCAATAGAGAAACAGTACAGCACACACATTCATAAGACCCACATGGTAATCTTCCTTCTAGATGGAGTCTTGACAATTAATCTCTCAAAAAGAAAGAAAGAAAAAGGGAAAAAAAGCTAGACAAATGTATACAGAGTGAAACAGAATTTTCAACTTGTTAAAGCCAGAAACACAAATCAGGCTCTTTGCTCATTGCTGTGTAAATATTCCTAAAGCCCTCTCACTCAAAACCCTGGACAGCCTAGGGATTTCACTTCTCAGGCATCAGAGTAAGCTGACTGGTTCAGGCTGGAGCCTCTGTACTGGCTGCCCATTCAAGGTAATTTGAAAAAATGAACAGAGTCTTGGTTACCGTGTCCATCAACCCACCTGGTGCCCTCAATATCAGCTCATAAAGACTTATGTTTTTAAGTTACAAACCATGTCTTTTAGAAAAACCAGAGGTACATTTTCCAAGCTACCTTTTAGGAAGGCCATCCTTCAAGTTTCACTGAATGTAGGGAAAAGCTACCTTCTTCCCTGACCCCCACCCAGTCATTGTATGAAAGCAATTACAGTCTTACATCAACAATATAGTAAGGATAAAAATCTCAGAATAAAAAAAATAAGTCCTGAGTTAAATAAATTTAGCTTTAAGAAATCATATTACACCATGAACTTCTATTTAGGAACTACCTACCTACATGGTTTGATTGCAGGGGCACTGCAGACCTAAAGAGGTGTTTTTATCGCCCACAAAACTCTTAAAACTGTGAAATGCTATGAGATGGGGAAGATTTCATGTAAGAATCCAAATTTCTGCCTTCTCGTAAAAATCTGGAAGGCCCTGCGACTCTGGCCTGCCAGCGTAGGCTAACGCTGAGTGGTGCTGGTCCCATGGTCGGGCATTTACTCTCTGGCTTACCAAGGACCCACCACTCCCTTCTGTCTTAAATCCAGGCAGTTTTACCAATTTAAGGAACCTACCCTATCCCTGTAGAGTTTCAATCCCTGTTTTAAGGCATTGTTAGGGGCCTGAGGTATGGCAGAGGGTACGGGATCTATTTGAAACATTCAGCGGCTGTTGATTCTTCAGCAGAACAAACCTCAGGTGGTTTCTGAGGAAAGGTTTTGAGGGAGTAGATGGGAAGGTTTTATTAACAAGGTACTCAGGGCCTAAGTGGAAACAAGGAGGGGAAGTACAATAAAGTTTATCCCCCAAGTCAATTTTGCCCGGGAAAACAACAATCTGTTTTCCTTTTTGATAAAAGACATGTTGTAGAAAGAACATCAGACTGATTTCTTTAAGTTTATTTGAGAGGACAATTTAGTTCTCACTCTCTGGCTCTCTTGGTGGGCCAGAAATAATCCAACGATCGTTATCACAGTTTGTCAATCTTCCTCTGGGTGTTGCCTATAACAACATGTTATCTTCAGAGATTCCCCACCCAAGTGGTCCTGCTCTGAGGTCAGCACTGTCTGATTTACTGTTCTGCTTTTATTAACATCGTGTGAGCTCTAATAACATTAGACATTGCTTCAGAGGTCACAATTCTATCCCAACTGTGCAAAAGAGAAAGCAGCAGTAAAACTCAGATGAATTCTGTAATCAATCCAGAGTTGGGTTTGGGGTAACACAGTACAACTTAACTCTCCAGAAACCAGTATCAAGAGAACCAAAAGCGCCAGATTACCAAAATAACAAAAACAAGAACTTATAACTCAATATGCTGCTAGCTAATATATGCTCACACCAATATATTCTTCTAAATCACACATTTTCTAGGCTTGTGCCACAGAAGAGAATCTTATTAGAATCACAATCCTGGAAGGCTGATGGCCAAATCTGCCCATCATCCACTGGTAGAAACTCATTCGTACCCAGGCTTCCTCAAATAGATTAGAACCTACTCAGGATTAAAAGACACACACCTTGAAAGAGCCTGTATTAGGGCCAGAGTGATCTATAACCAAGTCAGGAAATCCTTTCACAAATTAGGTATTCTCAGTTCTCTCCATTCTAGTGATTTCTTTGATGTAGATTTTAGGTGGCCTTGGTTATTAACTAAGTCATGGTCATGAAAAATTCTAGAGCTGTTATTATATAAGGTCCTAGACATCAGGAACCCCAACACTGCAAACACTCGGCTATCCTCCAAAACAGCAAGTCAAAGCCCTGTAGACCAGGAGGCCAGGCTTCAAAGCAGTCATCTTCAGGATTCCTGACCACTATTTAGAAAATCCTATCAGTGCAAATTCTGACCATTCATTTGTTCATTTCATTTTTCTGAACTTCAACAGCTTTTCAGCTGTCGAATTCCAGTGAGCTTGAAGGAACACCCTGAATACTGATCCTCTACGATCTACACTATCATCACTAATACTCTCCACTGGGCAGACATTCACTCCCTAATCAGGCTTAATGGGAAACATAGCTTACCAAGCTCCCGGAGAAGAAAAGTTGTTTATTAACTCTCACTTTTTCTATTTAAAGAATGCCATTGGTTCCTCCCATTCTGCTTAGGTTATAAATAGCCAAAGGTCCCCCCTCCCTCATGCTTATTGCCTTACAGAAAGCCATATATTCACCATTAGGCCCTCTATGTTTACAAAGATGCCAAATATCTGCATTAATTAAGTTGATTAAGGAACCATTCCTTCTCTTTCTAAAGTAATGACCATTTGCCATGTTTTTAATAACACACATAAACGGTAGAGTCTTTGAACTTTCAGGTAAGTTTACCTGTTTGTTTTCAGTATTTTTTTCTTTCATCATCTCCAAAACTCAGTATTCTCAAGATTTTAAAGAAAAAGAGGGGGGAAAACACTCCTGTTATAAGAATAGCCATATATTTTACAAAAATTATGCAGAACGAAAAGAAAAATAAGTCACAAAAACCATGCCAGCATCAAAATTGAAAACAAAGAATGAAATGCAGATCTGGAAGACTAATGTAATAATGCTGTATGTTGTGTCAACATAGAAACAATACAACTAAAAAAAAAAAAGGAGGAAGGGAGAGTAAAACAGGAAAGCAGAATAAGTTCCTAGATTGTTGTACAGGAGATAGGTAAGAGTTAAAGAATACCATTAAAAGCTGACAAACCAGATAATATAATGTTAAATAAGAAACCAGTGGCTGAGGGCTTTTTTTTTTTTCTTTTTATAAAACAAAGGCATCCACTAGAACAGAAATTCAGACCTTCCTAAGTACCAAAAATAATCTTTTAATAAATTAAAGAACAAAGACAATACGTGTCATAGAGAAGCATAGCAAATATAACAATTCTTTTTTCATAACATCTCATTATATTATGTAAAGTGCACAAGAGTACCTACTGTATGCTACCTGGTAAGGCAGAATTCTAAGAGAGCCCCCAAGACGCCTGCTCTCTGGTGCACATGTCCTGTTATCATTTCCTCCTCTAGAGTGTGAGCAGGAATTAGGAATATGATAGAAGGTCACCTGTGATTAGGTTACATTATATGGCAAAGGTGGAGAGAGGTTATCCTAGGTGGGTCTGATCTAATCAGCCAAGCCCTTAGACTCTACAGTGAGAGAAAAAAAAGTAGAAAGAAAAATTCAAAGCAGCAGGGACACTCTCCTGCTGGACTTGACGAGGCCAACAGTATGTGTAGAGAAGGCCACGTGCCAGGGAGTGGTGGGCAGCTTCTAGGAGATGAAGGCTTCGTCCCACAGTCACAAGGAAGTGAATTCTGTCAACAACCAGTGAGCCTGGAGGAGGACCCCAGGCCTCAGCTGAGATCATGGCCCTGGCCCACACCCTGATTCCAGCCTGGTGAGACCCTGAGCAGAGGACCCAGCTAAGATATGTTCAACCCCCTGACTCAGGGAAACTGTGAGATAATAAATTTGTGTGGTTTTCAGCCACTAAGTCTATGGTAATTTTTGTGCAGCAACAGAAAACCAGGAAATATATCACCTTTCATATAAGAAATAAGGAAATACCTATGTGTCTACTAATTTGTGCAAATATATATATATATATATATATATATATATATATATATATATACACACACAGGAAGGATAAGCTAGGAAGTAATAAGATTATTTACCTATAGAGAAAGGGTGGGAAAGAGGGGGGAAAGAATGGGGCAATGGGAAAGAGGTAGAAGGGATGAGGAGAAAATGACACTTTCTGAATACACTTTTTATATAATTACAACTCTTAGAACTAAGGCAATATTTCACATAGCCTAACAATAAATAATTAAAACCAACTAGGATTTGGCAGGAATCAAAACAGTAATAAGTGAACCTGACTGTATTACAAATGAATAACAAAAGCCCACCGAAGTGGGTAGAGAAGAATTAACCCAAATAACTTTGGAAAACACTAGTCTGACTAAATATTCTAATGCTGAAAAAAAAATTTGTCCACAAATATTGTATCCTAGTGAGTAAATTTTTTTCTCCCAGGAGTATATGTTAGCATTCTGAAACTACTTTATGTGTAGTTTAGGATTGCACAAATAAGTAAATATACTGTGGCTAATGAAAGCCAGGTTTCTCACTTTCAGAGAAAGGAGTTACAAATAAGGGGGAAAGCTAGAATGAACCCTGTGGTTTATGATACACAGATACACATGTACGTGTATACATATAT
The DNA here is from genome assembly GCF_028023285.1 of Balaenoptera ricei. NCBI lineage: Eukaryota > Metazoa > Chordata > Mammalia > Artiodactyla > Balaenopteridae > Balaenoptera > Balaenoptera ricei. The sequence continues at coordinate 43,027,536 of NC_082645.1, read as the reverse complement.
ATTTCCTAACTCCATCTGCTGAAAGGGCCTAGAAGTAATGATGTCTCAGTAGAAATGGACATACCTAGCACCCAGATTTTGGTTTCTATATATTATACCTTTCTCCAATAAAAGGAACTAGAGGGGCTTCCCTGGTGGCGCAGTGGTTGAGAATCTGCCTGCCAATGCAGGGGACACGGGTTCGAGCCCTGGTCTGGGAAGATCCCACATGCCGCGGAGCAACTAGGCCCGTGAGCCACAACTACTGAGCCTGCGCGTCTGGAGTCTGTGCTCTGCAACAAGAGAGGCCGCGATAGTGAGAGGCCCGCGCACCGCGATGAAGAGTGGCCCCCACTTGCCGCAACTAGAGAAAGCCCTCACACAGAAATGAAGACCCAACACAGCCATAAATAAATAAATAAATAGATAGATAGATAGATAGATAGATAGATAGATAGATAGATAGATAGATAGATAGATAGATAGGAACTAGAGCTTCTTGGAGAAATGGCTGATCCCAGAGCTGGAGAAGGAAAAATTCAGGATGAGCCTGGAACATCTTAAAGTGTCAGAAAGTTAAAAATGGCTCCTAAAAAATGATGGGATTATGTCAAAAGGACACAGGAGCTAAACTGAAGGCGCTCCTGATGGCCAAATCTGGAACAATCTGAGCAACAAAAAAAAAATGACAGTAACAGATTATAACTCATAGAAAAATATCCCCAAGTCTGTACTGATATAAATAATTGAATACATAATGAGGGGAGAAGGAATAGCTCTTCCTCACAGTAGAACTCCAAGTAATAAAGGAAGGAAGGATGATGGAAGTTTAAAAATCACTACTTGGCAAGCACCACAGCAAAAATTGTTTCAGACAAGGAATCAATGGATGCTAAAATTAATGAGCAAAAGTAACATAGCTTCAGAACAGCTACCCATGTCAATCTTTACTTTATTTATTTATTTTTAATTTATTTTTGACTGCATTCGGTCTTCATTGCTGCGCATGGGCTTTCTCTAAGTTGCGGGGAGCAGGGGCTACTCTTTGTTGCAGTGCACAGGCTTCTCGTTGTGGTGGCTTCTCTTGCTGTGGAGCACCAGCTCTAGGTGTGCGGGCTCAGTAGTTGTGGCACTCAGGCTCAGTAGTTGTGGCTCTTGGGCTCTAGAGCACAGGCTCAGTAGTTGCGGCGCATGGGCTTAGTTGCTCCGCAGCATGTGGGATCTTCCCGGACCAGGGCTTGAACCCCTGTCGCCTGCATAGGCAGGCAGATTCTTAACCACTGCGCCATCAGGGAAGTCCTCAATCTTTAGTTTAAAACAATAAACAAAGCATCCTGGTCAACTGGCATTTAGTATATGCTGCCTACAGGTGTGTTTGTGTATGCACATGTGTGTATTGGGGTGCGTGTGTCTGTCCTGTCACTTCACCTAGGAGGTAAAGATTTTTAGGGCATGAACATCTATCTCATCAATCTTCAAAGTCCCTCTGTCTGGTAATGTGATCTTCACAGAGCAGGAACATGATAGAACTACAGGTGATATGTTCCCATTACATCAAAGGAATTGCCTGGAATAACAGTGGTACTCAATGATTCTTTAACCCTGAATGGCTCTCCTGCTGTCTCTTAGTATTGCTTTTAATAAAAGCTTTTTCTAAAAGAACTCTGAACTCCCCTTTACATTAGGAGACTTTGTATAGAATGATAAAAGTAGTGGGCAGACAGCACAGCCAAATAAGGTGTTCCAGTGGAGAATTCCCAACTGTTCCGTGTATTTCCTCAGAACAAATTTTTTCCTTCTGTTAATCAAATTGAGCTAAAACAGAAGAGCTGACTTTGTAGGAGTGACTCATGTGTTCCACACACACTGTCTACAACACAGTAGGTATACAGTAAGTATTTGTCAAATATCAATAAATAAAATCTATATGACCCTGATCATGTGTTTTCAGAGCCAAGAAGCCCAAAGCATACCACGTCACTGTTCTAACAGGCTGATAACCTAGGACTTTCTTTGACAAGAGCCAAGGGACTTGAGAAAGCGCACTTCATAAAACTTTTCATTCTGAATCAAATTTCACTCTGAAATCATTGTGCAATTGTTTGGACAAAAACTCGTTCACCACAATGAGGTTAACATCTTTAAAACAACTGTTACTTAAACTCAAATGATAATTCTCAGGTCAAATTAGTATCCTTTCTCTCTAGAAGGAGAGAAGCTAGCAGCAATTTAAGAAGTTTTTGTTTAATACCATGTGTTTCTGAAGCCAAATGTAAACACTACTGAAACATGAGAAATGCAATTACACATCAGGTGCGAAAACACTGCAGCGTTATTATCATGGTGGTGGTTTCCCTATAAATTTGGCTCCCATCTCACTGTGCAGTTTATAATCCTCATTTTACAATCAGGCTCCTTCTATATTTGATTGCTTTTTATCAGCTTTGTCTCTTGTTTCTAAAAAGACGCTTGTTATTTGGGGTCAGATCTTGACAGTGAACTAGGAAGTACAACAACACAGAGGTCAACGGCCCTTTATAATTTTGGTCCAACAAAACACTCTACAAAAGGAAAAGCTCACAGCTTCCTGAAGATGGCCCCCTTCCTCCTGCCTCACACTGGCTGGCCCTTGTTTATCTATCATTCGGCTTTCCAGAGGCCTCCGTCTGACTTACCCAGTGCTACATCTGTTCCTGGGGTAGACGGTTAAAAGAATTCACCAGGAACTGCAGCTGGCTTTCTTTTCTTATAAATCAACAGTATGTATTCTCTTTTGTTTTTAACCAAGCCTGTGTCCTCACCAAGCGAGCAACCTGTGTAAGTCAAATGATTTGGTAATTCCTGAAATGGGTATTTATGATTTTCTAAGAAAAACTGCAAGATTCTAACTGCCAGCTATCTTACACCCACAAATTAGAAGTGACTGAGACCATTCATTTTATCAGCACCTTAGTTTCTTTTCTTTCCCCAGTACACATTCTTCTAGAAAGGACAGCTGAGTTTTAAAAGACTCTGCTATCTTTCCTTATAAAGAACATTTTCAGAATTCTCAGGCATTATGTAAAGGGGGAAAAAGATATTAAATTGGAAGCCTATCAAATGCTCAATTTAAAATGAGGACAAGTTCGGTGAGAAAATAGTTCCAACTCTCAACTTCCTCTTTCTCCAGAACACTTTCCATAATTGCACAACAATCTCAGCCTTCTTGAAATTCTTGTAGCTCTTACAGGCTGCACCATACCATCTATAACCTATTCTTACAAAGCCTATTTTAATCATTAATTGCTTCTAATCATCTAATCACTACTTCATAATGTACTTCTTGTTAATCTAACAAGATTATACATTCTTTAAAGCTAGGAAATAGACATCTACTCTGCTACCCATGATTATGGCTGCTATCAAATTGGGCAGTAGTAGGTACAGAATTCTTGTTGACTCTGTTTTCATGAAAACTGTTAGAGAGGAAATGAAATAATCTTCCACAACAATGTGATAGGGAAGAAAAAAAATAGAACAGTCACTAACATCTCGGCTATTTTCTTTTTACCACCAACCCACGAAAACTGCTTCTTGGTTAAAACAAATTTTAATTAGGAAGTTCAGTAAAGGAACAATATCTGATTTGTTTAGGTCCTGAGAAAAATTTAGTGTCAGTAGGAACAAGGGGATGATTAACACCCCAAAAATGCTAAGACACCAGATCTTTTAAAATACTAATTTCTTGTCTAATTCAAAGCTAATTAAGACAACACAATTATGGAAAAGGGTGAAAGATAAGGGGAAGAGGATTTTCCTGATTCCACTCTGTACTTGAGCATCCCACTTACAAAGCATTAGATTAAAATGGATGAAAAAATTGGTCATTTCAAAGCACTTAAACTAAAATTGTTCTCCAGCTGATAAAAGCCAAAACTGTAAAGACAACAGAGCATATCTATTACTGAGATGACAAAGCCAAAAATATTGAACTAATTTCCTTGCTAAAAAGCATTACTGAAATATTTCTGATACTCTGCTATTTTAGCAAGTGATCTTAAAAAAATCTTCCCCGAAATGAAGTTCCTGTTTTTACAGGCTGACCATGAGCTTCGATTTAATCTATCCCAGTTGCTTTTGAAGGTAGAGATTATTCTAACAAGAAATTACATAAAGCAAGGAAAGTGTTCTGAGGGCAGAATGAAGAGATGTGTTACACAATGACCATGACTTAAATAGGCAGGAACATCCCTAAACCAGAATTTATTAAACTACTGATCCCCAAAACCCCTTCGATAGGAACAATGTTAAGTCCCTATTCCATTAAAAAAAAAAAACAAAAAAAAAAACAATGGCTTGCTTTTCATGATACATAAATTATTAAGTAGACATATGTACTTTAGATCAGTATCATTCTGTCTTATTACAGAGTTCATTTTTAAAATGACTCTTAATAGTCATTATGAAGATAAAATATTTCAAGGAAAGGCGGTAAACAAAGCAAAATTTGGGAGATGAGCAAGTGAGATTTACGAGACTGGAATTTCTTGTGGCCCATGTGGCTTAACTCTGGTGAATGATCAAGAGGACAAGAGCTTTCAATTCACACCCACTGTCCTTTCCCAAAACTGAATCAGGATAGAAAACAACAGCATCCTGGCAGGCCAGCAGCCACTCAGCTGATGCAAAATGTTTTTCCGGCCTAAGCAGTAATCCCAGTGCCCCTACTCACCCCACCCCGGCCCCCTGACCCCTGAATAACTGTGCAGCAAATTCTCTCTCCAGTTTATACTTGAGCAGAAAAGGGAGCTCATAAATCCAGGGAACTTCCTCCTTAAATCAGGACAGCTTCTTTGCCAGATGCTCGTTTTTACTGGCTTTTTTTCACAAAAAAAATGGGAGGGGTGGATGGAGGTGGGGAGGAGATGAGAACACAATCATCGTACAAGTGATTTCCAAGAGAGAGCAGGAGGCAAGCACAAATATCACCAAACCGCCCCGGGCTCCCCCGAGCAGTACAACAGAGCAACACAGTGAGCTCTAGAAACAGCAGCATTATTTGAAGCAAATGGCAAGCAAGATGGAAGGAATAAAAATAATGTAATGCATTTACGATGATTTTTTCCACTTTTGGACATAGCCAGATATTACTTGGCCAGCTACGTAACACATTTGCCTTCCCATCCCCACCCACCAGTAATTTTTTTTTTAATCTGATGTTCTGTTCACACACTGGTCCATCAACAACTTGATTGGAGCCTGATGATTTTCCTTTTGCTTATTTATTTTCAAGCCTAGGAATTGTCTCCTGAAAATAGTTTTCTCCAATGTGGAAGGCAAGGCCGAATGTGATTCCCAAATGTAGGCCGTGGCTCGTCACCATGGCATGGAATCGACAGGTTTTCTAAGTTACACACACACACACACAGAGAAGCTGAAGAGACGCATCTGTGGCCTGTGCATGTACCAGAGCCCCCCTTACACTCTTAGCTCAAAAACAGGTCAGCTCAGAGGCCAAAGATTTCCAGGAAAGTTTATGTTCAAGTACATCATAAACTGTGGTAGTAAAGTCCTCACAGAATCTGCCTGAGCAGGGTGGTAGTAAGTTTTTAATTTTCAAAGAAAAAAAGGAACATAAACACCACGGACCTGCATTTTATTTTCCCTCATCCTCCCAACCCCTAACCCCCTCCTTGCCCTGACCACTTGTTTAACTCATTCCCTACTGATGCTTTATGTTTAATTCCATCGCACCCATTCCTCCCCCGCTTCCTTTTTTGTAAGTTTCCTCATCACCTCTGTCACAGCAAAATTAACAATTTAAGACATTTTTAGTACAAGTTTTATATCTCTCCCACTAACAGGCAAAACTAGAGATACGGCATCTGGTTTTCTAAATTAGGGAGATCTAAAAGGGTCTATCACACATTCTCCTCGCTTATCCATAAGTAGCAACAAGATGCTAATTTAAAACCCATTCTATTCCTTGTGGTTTACACTAAAATACAGGAAATGTTTTTATATCCCGTAGTGGTAAAATTTTCAGTTCCTATGACTAAAACTCTCGGTATATTTTGACTGACAAAATTTTTTATTAAAATTATCAATCATGCAAACTTTTCTGACAATAGAATCTTTGCAGGTCATCTTCACAACATCATCTCTCTCCTAAGCTCAAGATGCAAACTACGCATTTTTTAGAAACTTGTTCAAGTTTAAAATGTTCACTGTAATCAATGAAATAACCTCAGTGCATAGGGGTAAGAAGTTTAGTTTCCACTTCCCACACCCACCTCCTCAAAGGAGATCGTGTGGCAGGCATCCTTCCCCAAAACCTCTGCTCTACCCTGACAAGCATTATGGTTGATACACAGGAAGCATAGAGGATCCACAGCTATCCTGTTTGCTCTGGGGTCAGTCAGCTGTTGTGTTCATCTTGGTCCTTCTTCCATGCTGTTCATTTTCCTTAAACGTCACATCCCTTTTGGTACAGGCAGCCGGAGGAGGGCTTCCTCCACAGTAGTGTAAGGCATTTCTACAGCTGGCCCCTCCCTACAAGGGGGAGGCTGTAAAACAAACTCTTCTAGAGTGGCACTTAGAAGGCATGAAGCAGAGGACAGACAAGCTGGGGCCCCAGAACTGCCAAATAAGGCAGGCCTAACTGCAGGTGCAGTATCTCCTTCCTTTGCGGATGCTGCCTTTCTTTTTCCCTTTCTATCTGTTTTGACAGCCAGGAATTATTTTGCTGCTGCTGTTCCTTTCCCTTCAATTCTTCCCCACTACAAGAAAAACACCTGCTATTCCTCCTCCCCACGCCCTAAGAGTTTCTTTTAGTTGGAGAGATCTTCTTATGGTTTTGGCCTGAGAGCAAGTATCAAACAACAACTCCTTACTGGGCGGGAGGGCAAGTGCCCCCCAGATTCTACCATTCACCATCTCACAGCAACCTTGACATTCTCCATCCCAGTCTCTGACCACTCCACTCCCTCCCCGTGCACCCTGAACTCACACACTGTTTGGGGTTTGACAAGAAACTGCTTCCTGTTTCTCCAATGGCCTCTTCTTCTCTTTATGGGAAGGAATATCATGAGTGTTCTTTGACCCCAGCTGCCAACTATTTTCCAGAAATTCCTCAGTATTTCTTGCCCTCTAAGGATTCCTTTCCTATTTCTTATGGATTTATTCCTTTTGTGTTGTTCAATGGGAAGAAGAGAGAGAACCCACGTAAGTGGATGCATTGTAAATCCATCCACCCTATAGAGTTCCACAATATCCACAGTCCCCCACCTCATTCTCCAACTGACACCAAAACCTTGTGCGAAGATCCTGCAGATTGTTTCAAGCCAATCTAATTTAACTTATAGGCATTAATCTGGCTACTAGGTTTAGAGATAAATTATATAGACTACAAGAAAGTACTGCGATTAAAAATATATATGCACACTGGACTTCCCTGGTGGTCCTGTGGGTAACACTCTGTGCTCCTAATGCAGGGGGCCTGGGTTCGATCCCTGGTCAGGGAACTAGATCCCACATGCATGCCACAACTAAGAGTCCGCATGCCGCAACTAAGAGTCCACATGCCACAACTAAAAGTCCACATGCCGCAACTAAGACCAGGCACAGCCAAAATAAATGAATAAAATTTTTTTAAAAAGATTGTTAAAAAAAAATATATATGCATATATGTGCATATGTGTGTATATGTATATGTGTATATATGTGTGTGCATGTGTATATAAATATAAATGCATTCTGGATCCAAAGTAGATATGCAATGAGGAAATTCTTTGAGTGCTATCTTAGTATCACTCATTTTTCTTGTATGACCAGCATCTGTCTTGGAAAAACAGCACTTTTGATTGAGCAAGTGTTGCTGGTGTGACCAAGGTTTCAGTGCCAACAATACAACTTGGCTTAAGCAACTAAAAAGCTTATTTGCTGACCTGCTAGCTCTATGGGTTCCACCAATAGCCTGGCCTTTCTCTTGCCCTCAATTGTCAAATAATAAGATGATACTTGCTACTACCACCCACAGGCAAGTTCTTTTATAAAGACCTGATAGACATAGACTGCTTCATCTTGAAAGTGTGAAATTTACTTTAACATCTATAAATCACAAACCCCAACAAGACACAGCATACGGTCCATTCATTCCACAGTACTAAAACACTTTTGCAGACATGTAAAAAATAAATTTCTAAAAGAAATGATTCACCTAAAAGTGTTTTTATTATGTTTCAAAAACACATACGTATAGAGAATTTAATGCATTCCCCATGAACCCTGACTAACCTCTTGTCAAAACTTAACCTTTACTACATCTTCTTCAGATTTTTCTCAGATAAGTTTTAAAGATTATTTTTTGATAGTTACAATATGACTAGATCAAGAACTAAGGGGAGAAGCCATTAGAAAAGGGCTCCATTTTTATATAAGCCAAAATCTAGAATATAAACTATTACTCTTAGCTTACTTCCTAATATTCTTAGCTCTCACTCATTATCAACAGATGATGTAAACTCTATCTTTATCTGAAAACATTCAACTCAAAGACATACTTGAAAATCAGTATTAGATTTTAGATGAAATTAAAGCAATCCTTTCACCTAAGTTCCCTACCTATCTCCAGGAAAAATTTCTATGTTCTTAAATATCTGTAACTTATGATTAATGAAAATGGCAGTACTTTAACTTTGGGAATTAAATTTCTTTTTAAGTGCAAAAGAAAAAAGCAGGCAAGTTTAACAATATTTCAAACAAGGAAATCAGAACTGCTATGACCACAAAGTCCCTCAGGGACAAGTTTCTCTTGCTTTCAGAAAATAAGATTTAGGCAAAGGTTATCAGAGGTTGATACATTTATGCTCTGACATCATTACTGACATTAAAACTCCCTAACATGGTATATAAAGAGCACTGAGCAGGGGCCTGCTAAATAGCTGGATGCATTTATTGTCTGGATTATACAGAAGAACTACTCAACAGCCTATTAAAGCAAATACAACTTGACTTTAATTAACTCACACTGAAGAAAAATCAATACCTTAAGCAGTTTGTTTATTTATTTAACATCTTTATTAGAGTATAATTGCTTTACAATGTTGTGTTAGTTTCTGCTGTATAACAAACTGAATCAACTATATGCATACATATATCCCCATATTCCTCCCCTCTTAAGTCTCCCTCAGACCCTCCTTATCTCACCCCTCTAGGTGGTCACAAAGCATAGAGCTGACCTCCCTGTGCTATGCAGCTGCTTCCCACTAGCTATCTATTTTACATTTGGTAGTGTATATATGTCAATGCTACTCTCTCACTTCGTCCCAGCTTACCCTTCCCCCTTCCTGTGTCCTCAAGTCCATTCTCTACGTCTGTGTCTTTATTTCTGTCCTGCCCCTAGGTTCATCAGAACCATTTTTTTTTAGATTCCATATATATGTGTTAGCATACGGTACTTGTTTTTCTCTTTCTGACTTACTTCACTCTGTATGACAGACTCTAGGTCCATCCACCTCACTACAAATAACTCAATTTCGTTCCTTTTTATGGCTGAGTAATATTCATTGTATATATGTGCCACACCTTTTTTTTTTTTTACATCTTTATTGGAGTATCATTGCTTTACAATGGTGTGTTAGTTTCTGCTGTATAACAAAGTGCATCAGCTATACATAAACATATATCCCCATATGTTCTCCCTCTTGCATCTCCCTCCCACCCTCCCTATCCCACCCCTCTAGGTGGTCACAAAGCACTGAGCTGATCTCCCTGTGCTATGTGGCTGCTAGTGGGAACACTAGCTATCTATTTTACATTTGGTAGTGTATATATGTCCATGCCACTCTCTCATTTCGTCCCAGCTTACCCTTCCCCCTCCCCATGTCCTCAAGTCCATTCTCTACATCTGCGTCTTTATTCCTGTCCTGCCCCTAGGTTCCTGAGAACCATTCATTCATTCATTCATTCATTTATTTAAGATTCCATATATGTGTTAGCATATGGTATTTGTTTTTCTCTTTCTGACTTACTTCACTCTGTATGACAGTCTCTAGGTCCATCCACCTCATTACAAATAATTTCGTTTTTTTATGGCTGAGTAATATTCTATTGTATATATGTGCCACATCTTCTTTATCCATGCATCTGTCGATGGACACTTAGGTTGCTTCCATGTCCTGGCTATTGTAAATAGAGCTGCAATGAACATTGTGGTCCATGACTCCTTTTGAATTATGGTTTTCTCAGGGTACATGCCCAGTAGTGGGATTGCTGGGTTGTATGGTAGTTCTATTTTTAGTTTTTAAAGGAACTTCCATACTGTTCTCCATAGTGGCTGTATCAATTTACATTCCCACCAACAGTGCAAGAGGGTTCCCTTTTCTCCACACCATTTCCAGCATTTATTGTTTGTAGATTTTTTGATGATGGCCATTCTGACCGGTGTGAGGTGATACCTCATTGTAGTATTTTTGTTGTTTTTTTTTTCACACCCACACACACTGTATTTTATTTTTACAAGAGATAAATAGACTGACATCAAGCATTGTACATGGATGACCACAACAAAAGCCACAATGATTGCAATTACCAAACATGAAACACACTCATATTATGTCATAATATTGACATTCAGTCCAGTAATCCTCTACTGTAGCAGCTCCTTTACTTTGCAGTGAAAATTGATTTGTATATTCTTTGCCTCTGAGTCCTTGTGGGATTTTTTTCTTTTAATTCAAACAGAAAGTCACAAAAATTATACTCATCCTCATCAGTTCACTCAGTCCCATGTAATTAATTTTTTTTTATCTTGATCTTTTGTTAGCACTTTTATGAGTTCATCAGTTTTTCATTAGAGTTCTGAAAATGCTTATTCATTCAGTTCAGCAGTACAGTCAGTTACCAGAAACCTGTACTTGTCAGAGTCTTTTCCATGAATCTCTTGAAGATGAAACCCTTTTATAGGAACATATTTGCAAAAGCATCAGAGTACACCCAGAACTGTCTGTAAATGACAAAAGACTTAAAAAATGACCACAGTTAAAGATTTGATGAAAGTTCATAATAATGCAGTTGACAAGAAAATTAGTTATTTCTGAGATACACATTTTAAAGTTATAACTAGGATTATGACTTATAACATTATACCAGAACATATAAGATTTTTAGAAATTTCATGTAATGTCTGAAACATTTATATTAACATATTTCCATACAAATAACCCAATGAAAGTTTAGTATTAGTTGTTTTGTTTGTTTGTTTGTTTTATACTGCAGGTTCTTATTAGTTATCAATTTTATACACATCCGTGTATACTTGTCAATCCCAACCGCCCAATTCAGCACACCACCATCCCCACCCCACTGCAGTTTTCCCCCCTTGGTGTCCATATGTCTGTTCTCTACATCTGTGTCTCAACTTCTGCCCTGCAAACTGGCTCATCTGTACCATTTTTCTAGGTTCCACATACATGCGTTAATATACCTCATTGTAGTTTTGATTTGCATTTCTCTAATGATTAGTGATGTTGAGCATCCTTTCATGTGTTTGTTTGCAACCTATTTATCTTCTTTGGAGAAATGTCTATTTAGACCGTCTGCCCATTTTTGGATTGGGTTGTTTTTTTGATATTGAGCTGCATGAGCTGCTTGGGTATTTTGGAGATTAATCCTATGTCAGTTGCTTCGTTTGCAAATATTTTCTCCCATTCTGAGGATTGTCTTTTCATCTTGTTTATGGTTTTCTTTGCTGTCAAAAGCTTTTCAGTTTCATTAGGTCCCATTTGTTTATTTTTGTTTTTATTTCCATTTCTCTAGGAGGTGGGTCAAAAAGGATCTTGCTGTGATTCATAACATAGAGTGTTCTGCCTATGTTTTCCTCTAAGAGTGGTTTCCTTTTACAGTGTCTGGCCTTACATTTAGGTCTTTAATCCATTTTGAGTTTATTTTTGTGTATGGTGTTAGGGAGTGTTCTAATTTCATTCTTTTCCATGTAGCTGTCCAGTTTTCCCAGGAGCACTTATTTAAGAAGCTGTCTTTTCTCCATTGTATATTCTTGCTTCCTTTATCAAAGATAAGGTGACCATATGTGCGTGGGTTTATCTCTGGGCTTTCTATCCTGTTCCATTGATCTATATTTCTGTTTTTGTGCCAGTACCATACTGTCTTGATTACTGTAGCTGTGTAGTATAGTCTGAAGTCAGGGAGCCTGATTCCTCCAGCTCCATTTTTCTTTCTCAAGATTGCTTTGGCTATTCGGGGTCTTTTGTGTTTCCATACAAATTGTGAAATTTTTTGTTCTAGTTCTGTGAAAAATGCCATTGGTAGTTTGATAGGGATTGCACTGAATCTGTAGATTGCTTTGGGTAGTATAGTCATTTTCACAATGTTGATTCTTCCAATCCAAGAACATGGTATATCTCTCCATCTGTTGGTATCATCTTCAATTTCTTTCATCGGTGTCTTATAGTTTTCTGCATACAGGTCTTTTGTCTCCTTAGGTAGGTTTATTCCTAGGTATTTTATTCTTTTTGTTTAAGCAGTTTATTGACAACTCATTTCTGTTATTATATTTTGCTACAATATCTGTAAACCCTCAAACAACAGGCTTATATAAATAACTAGGCCTACTGATGCTGGGTGTGGTGAGATAGCTTTCTCATTCAGAACTTTAAGATACAAGCAAGCAAAACAACACAAAAAGGGATTTATTCCCACCCCAAAAACTTACAAAACTCAGTAGCCACACCCTGTGCCTCTTCAACCTCTGTAGAAAATAAAGCCTGAACATTAAGACTCATAACTCATAAGGACATTCCAAAAACTAACTCAAAGAAACCATTTTCAAAGTCTTGACGTCTGAATTCCAAAAGCCAAAGAAAGTAAGTTAATAGTAAAGACTGAGAAAAGGTAAAGTGTTTAACCTTCAATTCAAGAGAAAATTCAATTAACCAGAAACTGCCCTTTCTCCAAGTAGTCCCAACTAATTGAGGTTTTATTGTATAGCACAGTTCATAATAACCAAAAGATGATTTCTGAGTTAAAACACTTAGAGCCCAGTACCCACCTCTCTATTACCCAGCCCCAGCTATGTAAAGAGAGCATCAAATATTGTTAAGAACATGAAAAGTTCTCCTTTAATAAAGGGTAGCAGGAAACTCGAGTCTTGTGACACACACAAGTATACAGTGTGGCAGGGAACATCCTGTAAATTAGATTAATTTTACAGCAATTTGCTGATTCCAGAAGGGGAGCAAATCCTAAACAGCTGAAAGGTGATCACACAGGCAGAACTGACACAGGTCAAGCAGGACAGCAATCCAATTGAGCTGGGCTCCTTGTAACCATGGGGCCAGCATGACCCATTGATACCCCTGTATCTTAGGTTTCACAATATCTATGCCTTTTCCATGAAATCAAGCAATTATTCCTAAAGATGAGAAGTGTACCAATTACACAATAAATTCCTACCTCTATATACTCTTTCAAAAGTTGCATGTTCCTCCCATGTCCCTGCACAGCCTGGGGTGTAGTTTAACAAGCAAATAAGTATGTTTGTAAAGCTTTCTCTTGGCAGTGAATTCACTAAGCTTCCTCTCAAACTGTTCTTTCCCTGTAGGATGGGGGTGGGGTAGTCTCTTGCTTAAGACAGTGAGGCAAATGCAGCGTCTCCCTGTACCCGCCAAGCCCCCTCTTCCCCACATCCCAACCAGAAAACAATATCCTTATTCAAAGACTCACTGGATTTCCCCTTAATGGAATACTCTTACCACACTTAAGTTAAATATGCTTGGGGTTTTTTTTGGTTTTTTTTTACATTTATAAAGTTATTTGTATGGAGGAAGTATTTTCAGATTTCAAACAACCATCAGACAAATTTTCAAATACACACACACACACTCTCACTTTTAAGTTGAAAACTGCCCATTTCAGAATATTTTAAATTCTAGAATAATTTTACTTTAAAAATAAAAATAACCAACAGCAAACATCAAATACCTATTCTTCTACCACTGGTGAGCGACCTTGAACATGACAATTTCTCATGTCCAGAAGCTACCAGGAAAACCAAAAGACACTCTTCCACAACCAGCTATTTTTTTTTTCAAGACAGGAAGCATTAATGCACCAGAGACTCCCAATTCCCTAAGAACATCTTGTTTTCCTTCAGTTAAGCAAATCTCTTCTGCATCACTGCTTACAGCCTGAACCCTAAAGCCATTGATCTCTCTTTTTAATTAGGCTTGTTCATTGAGAAAACAGCAACACGGACTTTCAAAATTACATGCGCAAGAAAAACGTACTGGGTGCCAAGACCCAGGACTGAAGCAAATATTTAAAGTCATTTTGTAAATGTTGGGTATCTGATGGAAAAACTGAGAAATTCTGGACCTGCACCAGTGGCACTGTTAAAATTCAGCATGTGAGGGGGGAAGGAGGCCAAAATAAACCACATGTGAAGTGACTGGAGCCATTACATTAGAAATTGCTTACCCGGGAGCTTCTGGCAATAGTTTGATTCAAAACAAGTGCCCAGTGTAGGGGATCCATTATCTGGCCCCAACTCTGCGGATACATTAAGCACCAGTGACGAACACCTGCACCCTTTACAAATATATCATAAGCATCTTGCTCATGCAAACTGCATCTTCCTTACACAAAAACAGGAACCTGGATCATGGGTAGTTTTTCCCCCTCTGCACGGAAAACAGTGTCTGTGTATGCATTTCTCAAGAGTCACCAAATTTTTGTAGCTATTAGCTATTAGCTACAAAAATAGCTTCAAGAGATGAACAATCCCTATAGTAAGGAGTCTAGAAACACATGTGTACAGTCGCAGTGCTGGAGCCTTGGCAAGCTCTCTGCTAGTAAAGGAGAGTTGGAGAGCGTGGACACAGTAATGAGCTATTAAGTGCAAATAATGTCGACGCGGAATCCTTCCCTGGGCTCGGCGTCAGGGGAGGAGGGCACAACAGACACAGCAGAGGACAGCAGTCTGACCGGCCATCTGCTGTTCAGCTCCTGATGACAACTCCTAAGGAGTTGTCCGTCCCTGGGAAGAGTTCTGAGCTTCCAAGACTAGGCTTAGGAAGTCTGCCATGCATGTCATGTACCAAGTTCAGGGACAGAATGCAATTGTAGTTAGCTGAACTGGGTTGAAAACCTCTTGAACCCACAAGCAAAAACTAGTAGAGCTGTCACTTTTTTTTTTTTTTTTTAACTTGTCTGTAGTTCCACTTATGGAAATAGTTGATTCTAATTTTAACCAGCACCTACTACTGTTTCAGCACATTCCTCTGGTTAAAGGCAACGATGACTTTCCAGTCAGTGACTACAATGACACAGACATGAACTTGGAGAATTAAGCTTCCAGTTTTCAGCCACTCCAAGATGTTATTTTAAGTATTTCTTTTTAAAGTTAATGTATCATGAGGAAACGTTGTCTGATCTTTATGGAATTCCTATTGCTATAGGATTATACCATAAGATTTATATTTAATAGCCTCATATACTCAAATACAGCTGATACACAAAAATTTTGCATCCCCTGGCAGGGAGAGATGGATTTCTTTTTCTTTCTTTTTTTCAAATAGAATAAAAGATTCGTACTCTCAGTGAGCCTGTAACCACGGAGAGATATGCTTCTGACTCATGAAACAGAAGACCACATGAGAGAACTCACAAAAGAAGGCCTAGAGAAAGATAGCTGATTCTTTTTCTTAATAATTCATCAATGACCTCAGTCTATCTGATGTTTTATAAGACTATAAAAGAGTAAAAACTGGAACAGTACCAGGAAGAGGTTGCAGCGGCAGCCAACATTTATAGACTGCCAGAAACTTTCAAAGGCTTTAAAACATATCATTTGTCACTACTACTCTATGAAATAGGTAAGTGCAATTATCCCCATTTTGTAGGTGAAGAAAATAAGGCTTAGAGAAGTTTAAGAAAAAACAAACTAACTACCTAAGTCACTCAGCAATTAAGTGGAAAAGCCAGAATCCAAATCCAAAATGTCTGGGTTGAGAATCTATACTCCTCATCACATGGTCTTACACGCAAAACCCATCGAATCCAGTCTTACGAAAAGGATCATACACATTTCTCCAAAGATGACATACAGATGGCCAATAGGCACATGAAAAGATGCTGAACATTACAAATTATTAGAGAAATGCAAATCAAAACTACAATGAGGTACCACCTCACATGGGTCAGAATGGCCATCATTAAGAAGTCTACAAATAAACGCTAGAGAGGGTGTGGAGAAAAGGGAACCTTCCTACATAGCTGGTGGGAATGTAAACTGGTGTAGCCACTATGGAAACAGTATGGAGGTTCCTCAAAAAACTAAAAATAGAGTTGCCATATGATCCAGCAATCCCACTCCTGGGCATATATCTGGACAAAACTATAATTTGAAAAGATACATGCACCCCTATGTTCATAGGAGCACTATTCACAATAGCCAAGACATGGAAACAACCTACATGTCCATCGACAGATGAATGGATAAAGATGTGGCATATATATATATACAATGGAATACTACTCAGCCATAAGAAAAGAATGAAATAATGCCATTTGCAGCAACATGGACGGACCTAGAGATTATCATACTAACTGAAGTAAGTCTGAAAGAAAGACAAATATCATATGATATCACTTCTGTGTGGAATCTAAAATATAACACAAATGAACGTATCTACGAAACAGAAACCAACTCACAGACATAGAGAACAGACTTGGGGTTACGGGGAGTGGTTGCTGAGGGATGGACTGGGGGTTTGGGGTTAGCAGGTGCAAACTATTATATATAGGATGAATAAACAGCAAGGTCCTACTGTATAGCACAGGGAACTATATTCAATATCCTGTGATAAACCACAATGGAAAAGAATTTTAAAAGAATGTATATATGTATAACTGAATCACTTTGCTATACAGCAGAAATTAACACAACATTGTAAATCAACTATACTTCAATTTTAAACAATTTTTTAAAACAAAATCAACATTTTTTAAAGCTCTAAAGAGAAAAAAAATGATCATAAACTTCCCCCCAGGCTGATGAGCGTCAGAGAAGAGCAAGAATGAATAAGACTCAGTGCGTCACATTATCACTAATTACCGTATAGTATGAGTCCTGCTACTTGTGGAACAAAT
Source organism: Balaenoptera ricei (assembly GCF_028023285.1). Taxonomy (NCBI): domain Eukaryota; kingdom Metazoa; phylum Chordata; class Mammalia; order Artiodactyla; family Balaenopteridae; genus Balaenoptera; species Balaenoptera ricei. The sequence goes on along the minus strand of NC_082645.1, from coordinate 43,010,412 downwards.
ATGCTGCTTCAGATACGAATGGAAAGGAATCCATGTACATGCAGTTAGTCTGTAACCAGAAGACAAATATTAACTGGAGGAAAAAAAATCCTATCCTCTTCTAAAAAAGATTTATACGGTAAAAGAAAATACACAGTTCCAGTTCTGTGGATTTAAGTATTAAAAAAAAAAAAAAAAAAAAAGGCACACATGCTAAGGTTTGTATTTCTTCCTTTCAAAGCTTAGTATTCATTTAGGTATTTGAGACTTCTACAGTGACCTGTCATTGACTGTTTACATAAGCATCTGGCAGAGAAAGGTAAGATGCTGCCTCCTGGGCCCTTAACAAGGCTCTACTGTGCTCCGTGTAACTGAGGTCACCTGAGTGAATCCACTGGGCTCCTCTCCATGGTGAAGGAAAGTTCACAATTGAAATCAGTTTGTGTAAAGTTGGCTGAGGCAGTGTGATTTAAACAACAAGGTCCTACTGTATAGGACCCAAATGGATTACCATTTGGGAATTACCCAAATGGCGGAAAGGAGTCATAAAGGAAGGCAGTGATCCCCCAGACTAGCATTAGGCTTTATTTATGCAACTAATTTTCCTCCATCCGTCTATCAAGAATGGTCCAAAAGCAGTAGATTGAAAACAGGATATAAATAAAACTGGTTCGACATGATGCTAATTCCCTAGAAGATCTGACAATATCAGATTGATCTGAACAACAGAGATGACCTAACTGGACAATCCTACATGTAAAACAGATATCTAACCTGAATTGCTTAGTTTAGATAATACAGTTTGCAGGAAGGCTGTATCTATGTCAGTGCTTGTCAACTCTGACTACAAGTTAGAATCACCTGAGAAGTTTTATTAAAAAATATCAATGCCTGGGCCCTGCCCTAGCAATTAAATCGGAATCTCTAGGGAAGGAGCCTGACCATCACTGTATTTTTAAAGCTCCCCACTTGTAATTCATATGAAACCAGGGTAGAGAAGTACTATTAAAAAGGCCAATATCTTGCTTTTTGGCTGTTGACAGTGCTACATTAGTCAGAGGCATGAGCAAGTTAATCATATGAAAGGAAATGGATGATTATGAAGGAGGGAGAGTGTCAAAATTTGGTCAGTTAAAAATCAATATTTTAAGAAAACATAGCACAAACTGGCTTTTTTCAATTAAATTATCTACTGGGGGATCTAAATCTCTTGAGTAAACTGGGTAAGCAGGCAGATAAATGCAGACAGAGGTATTTTATCTAGAACTGCTCTCACTGAAAAGAAAGTTTTAAAAACATAAACCTAAACTTTTTATACAGGTAGTGTTTTGTTTAGAGAGCAATAAAAGAGTACATACAATAAACTTATTTAAACACCCATACAGAGTCAGACTGGCTATGCAGAAACACATACTTATGCTTAAAACCTGCCAACAGATATGGGAGATGTTCCTGGGTATACGTGCATGTGTTTTACAAAATTCGATGAATGTGTACAGACTTTGAAACTGTGCCTAACACTAAAGTCAAAATTTTGTTTCTACTATGCTCAAAAATGAGTCATCCAGGAGGAAAACACCAGGCTCCTATTCATAGACCCTCTGGAGGTCTCCCTGGAAAAGTGACACTCAAGTCTGGCAATATTTTTTTAAACTGCATACATCTGGTTTTGCTGTATGGAGTATTCTTGAAAATGCCTACTATCACGAATCCTAGGTCACTGCATAGACCAATTAGCCCTTGTTAGATGGTCAACATAAAGTTATTTTCGATATAGAAATTATCTAAGTAAACCATCTTGGGTGCAACTCCTAGTTCTAATTCAGACAAAAGAAGAGTAGAATGTTATACAATTGGTGAGTTGTGGTAGTCAGATTAGATCTGCTAGGCCAACAGGTAGTTGTAGTCTGATGCATCCTCAAGATGTGAGTCTGTCTGCTCAAGGTCAGCTACACCACCTGGCTTGACTCATTGTGGGATCCAGGCTCAAGAGGCAGTACCTAGCTGGAGCATATTTTTCTCATGACAATCATAGGAGCACAATAGCCCAGTTACACTTAAGGCATCTGCTTGCGTCATATTCATTTATATTCCATTGGCCAAATAGGTTACAGCCCAAGCCCAACATCACTGGAGCAGGAAAAATACTCTTATGCAATGTTAAGTCACCTAGCAGAGGAGAGAAGAGAGACGAGAAAATAATCTAATCTACAGTATCCATGATCCATGAATCTGCCAGTTATACAAAAAACAGAGGGTTAGTGCAAAATTGACATCATCATACAGACTCTAAAAGTGCCATATTTTTAAAAGTTAGGTGGAAATGAAGATGAGGTGCTCTAGAACTATAAGAGGAGCCAAAAAGTGGCTCTGGTGATGAAAAACTTGTTGTTGAAGCACATGTAAGACAGTTTAAATAAAACAGGTTCATGAAAACAGAATGGAAAATGCAGATTTTCTAAATTAATGTGTTTTGTGTATTATTTTATATATATCTAATCCTTAATATACTTTCCATTGTTTTATCTATATTCTGAGAAGCTTATATATTCAAACTCAAAACTCTGGATATCCTTCTTGAGAAAATAGGATACTGCCTTATTTGAGGGTTGCCTTATATTCAGACTCAAATGGTTTTTACCTACTATATTTGCTTTAAAATTTACCAGGCCACATATTTTAATCTGGTCTTTCTACTTAGCCCACATGAACTTTTTAGTAAAACTCATCTTTGTCTTTATGATACTTTTATCAGTAAGTACAAGGCAATAAAACTTCCTGAAATTCCACTCTCATGCTGCATCTGCCTTTATATAATGGATATTTGTTCCAACCACACAATGTTAAACACACATGATTTTTAATGTAGAGGATTAGTTCTTAGTATACTAAAAACAAAAACAGTTCAACACCATAATACTGGAATGATGTTTTGTAATTGTGTTATTTGGTGTATTTTTCCTCCTTATAATGATAACTGAGAGATATTTCCATCAGGTTTTTCAGACAATGTAACCTCAGTCCTTAAGGTCCCCTGAAGGCCCTAAACGAGCCTAGGGAAGTAGAACTGTTTTGCTTTTAAGTAGTTTATATACTGTGGTTCTGTGTAAGTTTTAATTTGGGAAACAAAGGTTATATTTTAACTTTTTTAACCACCAATTATGAATTATCAATAGTGTTTAGACCAGTTTAAGCAAGGGTTCAAGTTTCCTGAGGCTTGGTTTAGCAGACTGTGCTGACTCAATAAAAATTACATGTGGTATGAAGGTATGAATCAACAATGGGGCATTCAATTTAGAACCTGCTATGTTTACATGTATATATTTTGTGTGTATATATACACCATGCATCACTTCATTTAACCAAAGACACCTTTACTGGAACCATGTCAGACCATAATTATAAAGGATCCAAGTCATTTTTATATTGTTGTTGTCCAACCTATATTCAACATCCATCTTCTGCTTCCCTCTGTCTTTTTAAAAAAATTTTTTCAGTGTAAAATTATTTAAGAACCCCACCTATTTGGAGTGGTCAGGACCTGAGAGGCTCCAAAAACCTCATCAATCAACAATCTGCTCAAGACTCCAATCTTGTTTATTGCCCTTTTTAATTTTTTTCTGAGACCCTAATTTGTCATGATCTCAGATCTACAGCAAGGAAAGTGGAAAGGAATCAGAGAATCAATACCCAAGTTCAAGACAGGGTGGGTAGCCCAGCACCAGAATCTGGACACCATGGTTTGTTTTTCTCTGGGAGATTTTTCAATGGTCATCTAATCCTAACCCCTCATTTTACAGATGGTGAAGAGACTTTCCTAGTTCACACAGGTATTTCTTTAGCTCCCACCCATCCCAGAATTTACTAAGGAAAATTTTAGTTCCACAAGTGAAAAAGCTAGTGATGAGTAGACTTTTCTCTAGTAAGTTTTTTTTTTAATTTTTTTAAATTGGAGTATAGTTGATTTACAATGTTGTGTTAGTTTCTGCTGTACAGCAAAATGAGTCAGTTATATATACACATATATCCATGCTTTTTTAGATTTTATTCCCATAGAGGTCATTACAAAGTACTGAATAGAGTTCCCTGTACTGTTCGGTAGTTTCTGTGGGTTTAAGGAGCTCACTATTGGCCTATAATCCCTGTTAACTAAGGCAGCGAAATATTTCCTTAATTGTGCAGGATCAACATGACCAACTTTCTGACTAGAGAGGTATCAAGCTACTTGCCATATCTTTTCAGAAAAGTTAAGCATTCCCATACCTTGTGTTTCTAACCAGGGGCATTTTCATGTCCTGGGAACTAAATGGTGTTTATAATCGTGCTGTTTGAAGACTGCAAAGGTTAATAGCATGTTATACAAATGATCAGTGCAACTTCCCAGACAGGAAATTCTGCCCCCAAATTAGTCAGACAAGGGACTCACCTCTCAGCCCAGACCTCTTCCCATGAGCTCTTACTTCTTAGAGGTGAGGATTTCATGGTCAGCACAATTATTATTTTTCTAAAACCCCATAAACATCTGTCAGACTAACTTCAGGCAGGGTGTTCAGTCTCAAGTGGAGAGTTCTTGTATAGTCTGTTATTTAGGAACTGGATGACCTTTGTGCAAGTCAAACTCCATCCCTCATCTATAAAATGTTGGGAATACTTTTCCTTTATGGGAAAATAAATAGAAAACAAACACAAATGGCTAATAAAAATATATCACCAAAGAGTAAAGATAGCTGGTCCTTTAAGTACAGCCATTCCTGGAATGGTGAAAGCTTGGGTATTTCAACCAGCTGCCACCAAATACTCTTTGAAAGGAAGCCACATTGTTGACATTATTTACAGGCTCCTTCGGCTACCATTTAAGGCAGAAACTTTGAAATGAACTGTTGTTGTGTTCATAAAAGAGAAGGGACTACCCCAGCCCCCAAAACCCTAGCATGGCAGGCGCCCTACTCAAGGGATAGTTGGCTTTACTAGAAATGTATAATCACCCAAGAGGTTAAATCTAAGACTGAGTCCATTTTCAGTGTCAATACCTCAGTCTAAGAGGTTGAACATCTATCCTCATCCTCTTGGTATTCACATCTAAAAATTATAAAGAGAAATAAAACTAACAGCTTTCAGAGTCATTCAGAGGCAAACTAACATCCCAGAATTTACTCAACAGCTACAAGGCATTATGTTAGCTGTATTTTATATGGATGTGAAGATGAATCAGATGCAAATACTATCTCAAAAAACTTCCAGTATTCTATCACCATGCATTTTACATGTGAATAGCAGTTACCAATTTTTGAAAATGATTTCACTCACTTTTGCATAATTATTCAAGGTGAGTTACGTACATAGAGTTTCCTTCATTTTATAGATAAGCAAACAGGTTTCAAAAGATTAAATGACTTGCCCATAGAGAGGAAGCTGTAGGGGTGAAGCTCCAAGTTTTTACTCCACCCACTATGTTATGTAGCCCCCCAAAAAGACAAAAATCCCTGCAGTCAATTAGTGATACGCATAACACAACGCCTGACACCCCTTCAAATGTCTGTGACTGTTTTCCTCCGCTTTCCAGCCTTCAGATCAAGAACTGTTAAGTAAAAGCTCCACAGCTACATAGGTCCACTCAGACCCAACTAATGGTCATTAATCCTTGTCAACAAAGCTCAGTCTACACATGCATCTGAAATAAGTGCTGACTGCACCTTAATTACATCAAGTTACTTAAGCTCATTTTCCACTTAATTAAAATGCTTTGCATTTAGAGGTAGAACTCTTCAGTCAACATTCAGACCAAAACGAACTGTGAGTCACAGAGCTAATGGCCTTTCCTGATGTCGAAGTAGAGTGGCATAGGGACACGACCACAAGATAACACTCTGGTTGGGAAAGCAACATGGGACAAGAGCAAAGACAGTTCCCTGGTTTGGTTTTAAGTAAATTTGGCCTGTGATGAAACAAACTCCTGAGGGGCAGAAAATCCCAAATGGGATAAAATACACAAATATTCATGGTCCAAGAAATTCAGTATGTGCCTTTCCTACACTAAGAGTTTCCTAACAGAAGAGTAATGTCAATATTTTCTATGGAGACGTTTCAATGCTGGGACTGCACATGCAGCATGAAATGAGTGAAAGCAACTGTTCAGACAGTCAGAAACAAAATGCAGTCTTTGGCCTTGATTTTTTGGATATTATAAGCAAAAGGAACTTCGACTCATATCATCCCCATAATTTTCTCAATTCTCTGAATCACCATGTGAGTATTACATGTGTATTAGACATCTCAGTACATTACCAAAAAACAGACCACAAACAATAGTTTGGGGACTCCTGTATCCTCTGTTTGTTTTCCATCCCCACAATTCAAGGACGGTGACTCAAAACACACATATACAAACGTACAGGTATTAAAAAAAAAATTCACACACAAAAATCGCCTTGACTTTATGCTAGGCACAAGTTCTTTTTATTCTATTACTGTATTTCTTTCCTATACCAAAGTGGTCACAAGATCACAACCTACTACACGTAGATTCCAAGATCCAATCTTGACGTACAGCTTGAAAAAAAAAAAAAACACTTCACTGGGTCTCACTACAATACACAGTGGCCCCCCACCTAGAAGGAACCTATATTTGAGGCTCTGCCATGTGCCATTATAGTTCCCAAAGAAGGAACTCGTGGTATTCGCAACTTCCTTAAACTTCTATGTACATTATTCCTCTTAATCTTCACAATAGCCCTTAAAGCAGATACTATCATTTGCATCACTTTATAGATGGGAAACCAAGGCTCAGAAAGGTCAAGTAACTTGCCCGAAGTTACATAATCAATAGCAGAGCTGGAAGACACAGGCAACCTGTGTGACTGCAAAGGGGACTCTAGGAATGGCATAAATCACGACACGACACAGATCCACAATCCCTTATCTGAGTCAAATGGAATTCAGAATTCACAATTCTTTCAGAATTTAGGAAAGTAACAAACAGTGCCACATCTTCTTTAACCCTCACAGTGGTGTCTGGGTTAAAACAGTAGTCAAAACAGTAGCAGAAGAAATGTGCACACCGAGTGAGATAAATCGAGACTGTAAGTAGCTTCCCTTTAGCTGAGGTCGGGGTGACTGCCAGGCGAGCTCAAGTTTGGCCAGGCTCTGCCAACCAATGAATTATTGTAAAAGAAAAATTCTTTGTTGAAGCTTTTAATCTGAAATACGTACCAATACAGGGTTGCAGACCTATACAAAAAAACACAAATTGAGATATAGGTGACTGAAGTGGTTTCACGTGCACTAACCGGACATAGAGAGCCTGTTGATCTTTTATTACCAGGAATTAGAAGGTACTACGTCAGGTAACTGAAGACACTTCAGGACACCACTGGGAGGTTTCTATTTCAATAAAGGAAGATTATGATATGTCTGATTCATAAAGCCTCCACTACTGTAATGTAGAAAGGCTAGATTAATCAGAGCAATGAAATCACTCAGCTTGACCATATTATCATAAGAATGTCGCTATTATACTGTCACTTTGTATTTGAAAGGAAACTCATCTTCCTTCCAGTGGGTAGTGCACAACCCAATCTTTAGATGACATCAGATCTGATGACCTATTCTCAGTGTTGGCTGTGCTCTGGAATCCCCTGGGGGGCTTTAAGAAATCTCGAAGCCAGGGTCCCTCTCCTGAGATTGTGAATCAGTCAATATGGGCTCAGTACAGGGCACAGCCTGGTGTTTGAAAATTTCAAATGCTCCCCAGAGAGCTCCTATTATGCAGCTAAGTTTGAGAACCACTGGGTTAAAACACATGCCAAGGTGGGCTCCTTGTCTCAAAGAAACGACCTGGCGATGTCATAGGCAAAGAGTACTATTTCCCAAAATATCATCATCCTTCAGAACCCCAAACTAACTAATAACCGGCCTCCAAGTGATCCAGCATAAGAAGAGGTTCCTACTTATAAATTTCAGGGAGTATGAGAAGACAGGGTTAAAAGTTTCTAAATCTAACCACAAGGAAACAAATGCTGGCTCCAGCTCTGGAGCGGGGCTGCTACAGAACCAGACCCAGGCGCCGACCTCCACACCCACGTGGATTGTACTGAGAGCTCATTCTTCTGCTTATTTTTGGTCCCTTGCTTTTTTATGGCACCCTGCAGTCAAGTGCTAGGTACAGGAAACTAAAGAGCTTTCTGGTAAATAATTTGGCTTTCTTTGTCCAGAAGAATAAATATATCTTACTTGCTCAATGTAAACAGCCTTTCACTCCTCAGAGGATCAAAATAAGGGGCTGAACAGCCTCACTTTGTTTAGTGAAAGACGTGATTTGTAACTGCATTTTCCCGAAGGCAGAATGTGGTCCCAATTGCCAAGGGAGTTAAGCTCATATCCCTTGGATGTTCAAATGGAACAAAGGGCAAAAATGAAAGGCCAGCTCAGATAAAAACTAAGACAACAGCCTCCAGGACTTCTCTGCACGCTCTCTCTTTTTTCTTTTCTTTTCTTTTTTTTTAATGGCACAACTTGGAAAATTAAACCTTCCCAACAACTTAAAGTTACATTCCTTGCCTCTTTAGACATGAAAGGGAGGTCTCTTATGTGAAGCCAAACATTCTCTAACACTTCCACAGAACAGGGTTTGGTCATACCATGAGAAATCAAGGGCAAGGCCAGTTAACTGTTAGTAGGAAGCCAATCCTTCACTTTTAAAAAACAATTACATTAACAGCTTTCATTAAAAGAACATGTGGCTCTAAAGTTCCAGCTCTGTTCCCACTTTCAAATGAGAATTGTATTCATTACAGTTTCTCCAACTAGATGTCAAATTAGCTAACTGAACTCTTGGGTCTTCCATTCACATAATAACCAGAATGTATGATTCACTCCTTCCTGGAACTGTATATAACCATTATAATCACTTTGATTCCATAATACAATTCAAATGCTGCATATAAATCTGAAATTAAGCCTGCAAAGGGAATCTAGAAGTGGCACTGTGAGAAGACTGTATTATAAAAACCTTTACTGGCAAGACTGTATTCATTACGGCCATAGGAGGAAAACAGGTTCATAGGGATTGTTTTTTCATTATAAAGTATTATCTACAGTTTCTAATTTAGAAAAAAGAAATTTTCTATCTCCTTTACCAATAATATTTTCATCTTCACCAGCTTTTCCTCTGCTTTCTTAACACCTAAGGAAAATGTCTTGATTGTAAACTATGGTTGACAAGACATAAACAGCAACCTTTCAAATACTTTCATCTAAATCTTCAAGCGATGGTCTAAGAAAACAGCCAATCATAGTGACTAATATTTATTGACCAGTTACTACATAACAGACCTGTTCTAAGGGAAATATATATCATCTGAGATTAAGGAACATGCTCAATTCACACTATTACTGAATAAGCAAAAATGGAAATAGAACTCAAGTCTCTCCACTTTCCAAGCATATGCCCTACACACTGCATTATTCTGCCTCAGGTACCACCTACCTATCAAACAGCCACCTTCATCCTCTACCAAAGGGACGGGAAAAGGCTATCTTTAAAGCTAAGAGTTATTCACATCTACCTGAAACTTTTAAAGTAATAATGCAGACACAAAGCAAGGGTAAGGGTAGGAAAGAGGAAAGAAACAGACAAATTAAGACATTCATCTTCAAAAGATTATTAGGAATAAACTCTCATTGGTAAATTCAGTGTCTCGATTTACTGCACTGTTTCAAATCCAACAGCAGGTAGCTAATCTGAAATTCAGCACAGAGCCGAATGTAAGGTGTCACAGATTCACTGTGGTTCTCTAGGATGGTGCAGTGCTGCTTCAGGATATCCTTTGGATGCAAATACTGCTCCCATTTTACAATGGAAGAAATTCAAGGACTGAGACATTAATAGCAAAAAAGATTATGACCAGAAAAAAAAGGAGCAGGAAACATTAGAACACATATTTTCTGACTCTAAATTGCATGATCAATTAAGCATAGAATTTGAAACCGTTGGTCCCTCCAAGAGGAGTACAAGGACACATGAGGTTCAGCACTTCCCCCCAGTTTGACCAGCCCCTGGGAACCCAGGCGAAAGGAGCTGAGGCTATGAGAGTGCGTGGGAAAGCTCAGGAAGGGTGGAGAATGAGAGAGCAATGAAATGGGGAAGAAGAGGGCATACGGGGCATACAAACATTTAGAGGGCGTGTAGAAAAAGACATAATGACCAAGACGGCTAGAGAAGAGTAGTCAGAGGTAAAGAGTTACTGAGGAAGGGTAGGGAAACAGCTCTGCGTCATCACTTAGGGCATATGGCTTCCCAAGGCAACACACTCAATTTTGATTCAAGAGACACTGTCTACCTGCCTCCTAGGTGTCACACATGATAACAAGGAGGGCTGAAATAGCATGTGTGTAGGGATTCTCAGATCACAAGAGAATTGGTGAACAGCAGGGGAGATGGTGGGAGAAGGCAGAAGAGGCTGGCAAGAGGCTGGCCATGAGAGCTTCATACATTTAATTGCCAAATCGGGTCAAAGGGAAGGAAAAGCAAATCAGGTGCCACAGTGAAATGCAGCTCACAGCAGAAACAGGAAACTCCTCTTAACCAAGAAAGTAATTGATTCATATTAAATTTCTTCACCTTAATTTTATCACATGATATTCCAAGTGGCAATTTATTCAAAAGGCCATAAAGCATTACACATGGATGTCTAGCTTATTATGTATCATTATTATTTCATATATATCCTAAAATAAGACACCAATTGCAACAAAAGTCATTAGGTTACTTTAGCTCTCCCCACTGAATCAATACTCTCCGACAGCTCCCACCAACAAATTACCCATTCACTAATTATCTTTCAAGCACTTGCATTAGCAAAATATTATTCTATAGGGGAGCATTCACATCTATGCTTCAAAAGAGCACTGCCAAGCAGAATTATAATATGAGCCACATATGGAATTAAACACTCCAGTACCCACATCAAAAAGTAAAAAGGAAGTGAAATTGATTTTAAGAATAATATTTTAGATATGTTGGTTTAAATAAGGCAGATCATTTTAACATGTAACCAATATAAGTTATTAATGAGATAATATGAAAAGAGAATACAAAATTTGTTTTCAAAATCCTGAGTGAATTTTACACTTAGAACACATTCCAACCCAGATGCTAAATTTTCATCAGATATACTTGATTTATGTTTAGATTTCATAAAACATACAGTTGAAAAAAGTAGATTCACATACCCAAGTTGTTCCAAACATAAAGTTTTCCATTAACTGAACTGGGTATCTGTTTTTAAATTTAAATTATTTAAAGTGAAATAAAATTAAAACATTTGCTCTTTAGTTAAACCAGCCTCATTTCAATGCTCTGTAGCCACATGAGGCTACCGGTTCCTGAACGGGATAGCACAGCTCTAGATCCATGCAAACTTACTCTTGAGGAAACCAGGCAGGAATCTCATTATATATCAGGGAAAGTTGTTTCTGATAAAAGTCCTCAAGGGAAGTAATGAAGTCAGAATTCTGCAGAATCTCTCAAATAAAGACATCACTGTTAAATTAAAGCCATGACTATTCTATGTTTTCTCATTCAGGGTCTAAATCAATTCCTCGCAATGATAACTTGACTTAGCAATTTAAGAGTAGCAGTTTAGATCTGAGGGGAAGCATGGGCTCTGGGTTTAAAATCTGCCTGGGTTTAAAATCCAGACCACTAGCCATGGGACCTTGGGCATGTAGCTTAACCTCCCTGTGTCCTGGGTTCCTCACTGGGAAAATGGGATGATGATGATGATGATGATGATAGTATCCACTAAAGAAGGTGATTTTGAGGATTAAATGAGCTAAAACACATAGCTGAGCACAGTGCCCAGCACACATTAAGAGCCCAATAAAAAAATGCTATTGGTTTGCACCCCCTTTCACCAAGAAGTAAAGCGCTCTCAGAAGTAAAGTGCTAAACCCATTGTGTGCACATGCACATGCCATGCACACACTGGAAAAAGACAACAGCTCTCTCACTACCAAAATGCCAAGCAGAATAGACCTTATATATACTGTTAACAACTTCCACAAAATAACGTGTACAGAGACAGTTCCTTAAACAGTGTATACAGTCAAAACAGGGTGCAGAGGATCAAAAAAGATGCAGCATAACTACACAGACGTGAGTCACTGGAGAAGCTCTGTCAGCCTTCCATCTGCAGAAAAGAGGGAGGCAGGGAAGAGGCAGGAGAGTGGGAGAAGTACCACTTACCGAAGAGAACAAACTAAATTCCAAGTGTAAGCACATGTGGTCTTCATTAAGTTTGAGGAGTCTGGTTACATCTATTTTGAGATTTTTGTGTTGCTGTAATTTCAGTTTGCCAAAAGGAATGACAATCCATCAAGAATTACTGATGAGCAGGTTAAGCACATAGAGAAATATTCTGGCACTTCCAGGAAAAAAGAGTGGAGTGGACGGGCAGGGTCCGTGATCTCACCTCTTGCTGAGAAAAGAAAAAGAGCCAAATTACCAGGAAAAAAGGAGACATGAGATTTTGCCCAGGCACCAGGCTTACTCAAGGGTTAAGGTAAGGTGGGTGTCAGTCCAGGGAAGAAATAAATACAGGGGTGAGGACCAGCTATGGCTTCTCTCATGACAGGAGCAGCCCTGCCTCACTTGGCCCCTCTGGCTCGAAGTGAGGCTTCCCAGGCTGGAGGAGCAGGATGAAGAAGAAGGAATAATCCTCTGCAGCGCCAGCAACTTCAGAGACACAATCCGAGCAGCCTGATACTCAGGAAGAGAAGCCACAGACTCAACGGCACCAACCCAACTCTACAGACAGATGTGACTAGTACTGCTGGCCTCCCGTTACAGCACCTCAAGGGAACAGCAGATGTTGCTGTTTCTTTGGATCAAGCTGAGAACAGAAGATCTCTTCTATCAAGTACAAAGGAGGAAATCGGTACAAATTTATAATGCTTTAGATACGAGTTCAGGAATACCACAGTTATCGGACTGTCTGCTCCACCACCTCCTTTCCCCACTGCCCCTCAACGCTAAGGAATACTTGAGGGGTCTTACGAGGGAGAAGGACAAAGGGGGCCAAGTGTTAACAGAATGGCCCAGGGCCATTTTCAGTTCATGAGGTGACTTCAGCTCAACACTCGAACTCCACTTACTGGCCGGACTCTCAGTTTGATGACTCAATCCCAAGTGGTCCAGACTGTATCAACCATTACTCAGAGATACTGAAGTGGTAACTGGGGATAGAGAGGCTATAAATGGTGAAGAGAGAAAACAGAATTCCAGATTCTTCTTCGAAATCATCTCAGTCTAAGAAAATCCCGAAGAAATTAAGTTTTACTGGTAGTGAAAACGTTTTCTTCAAGATAAGGTGGTTTGCAGACCAGGGAGTCACCCAGAGGCTGGTCCAGCCCCGGCTCACTGAGGGGTATCTCCTCCCTCACCACAGGCAGATGGCACACAGGGCGGGCAGATGGAGGTGTCAAATGACAGGAGTCAGTCAGGGCTCACAAACTGTAAAGTGCTGTGTCATTTTCTAGGCTTGCTTGGGTATTGCCTGTCCTATTTCGTAGAGAAATATGCTCTTTCAGATTCTTCCAACTCTATTTTCCTCCTTTGTCTATTAGGAAACTAAGGCTCAGAAAGACCTAGGTCATGGGACTAGTTAGGATAAAACAATGATTAGATCCCAAGGTTCCCAAACCCTTGTCCAGTGCTTTTTTCCACAACACCAAGCTGCTTCTTGAAAACAACAAACCATAATTCTCTATTTAGCAACCTTCCCAGCAGTCATTCTGGTCCCTGTTACAAACCCTCATCTCCACCATTAACTTATGCTTTCATCAAGGATAGTCTTCCAATCATACCTGTATGTTCCCAGAACAGAAAGGAAATTCCAGGGAACCCCTTTCCTTTGCTGTGGGTACAGGGCCACTAGTGTCCTGGGGCCCGGGCATTAAGATAAATTTGTTGACGTCTTTCTTGCATGGGAGAAATGTGACCTCTCAAGAAAAGCAAGCACTTCCAGTCGACGATGCGGAGCTTTCTGCTCCCTACGCAAGCAAACTGTTTAATTTGGGCAGCGGGAGGATAGGTCCATTGCCACAATCTGGAATCATTCCTGGGGTTGAAGTTAACAAACAAGTCCTTAAAGAAAGAGGAGCAAAAACAATCAAAATAGAGCGCTGTATTTGAACTCATATCTAAAAGACTCATTCAGGACACTAAAAGGGCCACATGTCTCCCCTTCCCTCCATAAATTCCTTCCTATCCTATGCCTTTATCCCACTTTAACCACTTTGTCCATGCAGCCTGCTGATCTGGAACATTCCAGCAGTATATTTCCAAATCTGGCTAGCTTTGCTCTTGGGCTCCTCTGTACTGCCTACCACATACAGAATAATACGTAAGTCTTCCCCTACTCTTATGGTACATTCTCCAACACACCAGGCTGTCTCATACCTCAGTGCCTTTGCACATGGTGCTCTTGCCTCCAAAAATGCCCTGTCCCACAAGTCTAAGGGGAAACCTTTTCAAAACTCTGCTCAACTCCACCTCTGTGAAGCCTCCCTGACTGTCCTGACGGAGTTTACCGCTTGCTCTGGGCCCTGAGCCCTCACTGCTTCTTGTTCACTCTTCTGCGCTGCTACTGATCACACTGTTACACAGGTCCTGGAGGACTTCTCTACTAAGCGGTAAATGCAAAGAGAGTAGCAACTGTGGCTCTTTTTAACCTTTGTACGTCTTGTGCCTAGCAGAGAGGAGCTAGATGAGTGTCTAGCAAATAAGGTCGTCTTCCCAATTCTATAGGCTTCCTGAGGCCGGAGATAAGAACACTTTTTTTGCATCCCTCACGGAACTGAGCACAAATGTCAAAGGCATAAACAGCAACTGCATGCACATGGTAGTGTAATTCTCTACAAAGTAGGACAGGCAATACCCAGAGCGGCTCTTAGGGAAATGCTTTTCGACCCCACTAGACTAGAGGACTTAGCGTCTTAACATCCTCCTCGTGGACCGATCTGTTTCCGCTTCATCTGTGCTAACTCATTTTACACTCAATAGAGTCTGTGCTAAGATCCAAGCTTATCCTCTAGGGGCAAGGACAGTGAGATGGAAATAATAAAAGCTCATCAACAGACGAATAGCAGGGGAAACCTTCTAGAAAGTGTATTCTGCTCCCTTTTCCCCTAAACAATTTCACTGGAGTAGACAAAGTTGAGTTCATAAAGATGCATTCCCAAGGAGCAACAGAAACCTTGAAAATGATCATACCCAGTGAACGGGAGCCAAATAAGAAATGTCTGCATCAAGCTTTTAGAAAACTTACAAAGCTAAAAGAAGAACATGTTTAAAGCTAGCCAAAGAAGAAGATAACAAAAGGACTGGGTAATCAACTACACTCCAATAAAATTAAAAAACAAAAAGGACTCGGCTTAAAGCAAAAGAGAGGGGAAAGAAAATACATACGGTATTTGAACTTGAACCATCATAGAAGGCAAATACCAAATTCTAGATTTAAAATACCCTTCTCCAAGGGGAAGAAGCCAGAGAGAATGGAAAACAATATTCAATTAGTTATTAACTAATTCAATTCAAATTAAATTCTGGATGAATGGTACTGGTATCTCCAAGGATCCCTATTAGAAAAAGCTGGAGGGAAGGGGACAGTGTGAAAGCTGCCTTTGCACAGCAAGCTCACTGCTCTTAAAGTCTGAGCCATATGAAGAGCAGTATTTTCTGAAGATGCTTTTATCCACATTTTACTGGAGACTGAGGAAACAGCCACCATCTATTTCAAGCCTAAGTACAGGAACTTCAAAGTCACTAATGCATCTTGCCACCTCTTGGTACCACTAATATAGAACACAGTAGGCACCCTATTGAAGGCAAACTGCACTCAGGCCACAAGGGTATGACTTAGTTCCCTGGAGCAGATGTTACCGAGGGCTTTGGAGCAAAAGCACCTCGGTTCGAATCCCAGCTCTGCCTCTCCTAAGATGTGTGACCTTGAATGTCACTGAATGTCTCACTGAATGTCGATTTCTTCAACAGTAAGATGGGGTAATAAGCTCTATCTCCCAAGGCTGCTGTGAGGGTTGAGTTAATTCGTCTCTGGAAAATGAAAAATGCTCTTTATTATTTAAAGAGAATGAAGGAAAAATATATTTTACTCTCATAAGCATTTCAAGGACAATTTACAGAAGTATAAATAGTCTTTCATTCACAGCAATGACTTTTTTTTCATAGCAATCCTTTAAGTTATAAAACTGGCAGGTTTGATAATTCCTGTTCTGGCAACTAGAAATCAGATGCACCAACTAACTAACTGGCTGGCTTAAGGTCATCAAGCTCATATGTTGTACTAGGAAAAGAGCAGAGATCTCCCAACACCCAGCACAGTGCTCTTTAGAGGATCATGAATCTGTTGGACTACAAACATCCAATTGTTAATGAGATTTTTTTTCCTAAATATCAAAGGAAACATTCTTTATAAATCTAAGCACAAGGGCTCTATTATGAAGACAGAGAAAACAAGTCGTGAATTGGAGGAAGCTGGATACTCTATATTGCTCTGCTCATGTGGCGGCAGAAACACAAGATACAGGTTCAAGACACGACATTCGGACCCCCAGCTATGTGACTCTCAGCAAGTGAGCAAACTTTTGAGTCTTTTTATTATGCAAATGGGAATCATTTCTGTTCCATCTAATGCACAGGGTTTTGTATGATCAGCAAGGAGTATATATTCAATAGTCTTAGGAACCTAGAAAATACCAGGTACTGATTTGGTTTCTTCTTTATTTGTGCTTGTTTCTAGCAAACTTATGTATGATATGAAGAGAAAATAGATTTAAAATGCAAGCACAGATCTGTTCCTAGGGAGCTCTGGAAAATTTTAATAACTAGGTCACCTACACCAATTAAATCAGCACGTCTGGATGTGGTAGGTGAATACAGGGTTTTTTTTTTGCAAGATCCCCCTGTAATTGCAATGTGCACTAATGTTTGGCAACCATTGGTCTATGCTGTTCCCCACTCAGTAATGTCTTATCCTTTTCTCACTGCCTATATTAATTCACGCTCATTTATGAGACTTTAGTGCAGCACTATCCAATATGGCAGCCACCAGCCCCATGTGGCTATCTAATTTTGAATTAATTAAAACTAAAATATAGTTTCTAGTTGCATTGCCACATTTCAAGTGTTCAAAAGCCGCACAGGGCTAGTGGCTACCTTACTGGGCTGTACCTACCTTACTGGGCTGTGCCAATATAGAGCATTTTCATCATAGAAAGTTCTATTGGACAGCACTGCTCTAGCCCACACTTCTCTTAATTATCAAATACAAATACACAGGAATTCATTTTTCTAATTACATACCATCTGCAATTATTTAAGTATTGAAGGTGCATAAAGTCTTGTCTCAACATCTAAATTTGTGCTGTCCAGTACAGTAGCCACAAGCCACATGGGGCTACTGGCGCTTGAAATGTGGTTAGAGGGACTGGTGTACTGAATTTTTAATATTAATTTTTAATTCAATTATAAAACAGATGTTCACTTCAGTTGCTGGGCAACTTTAGTATGTGACTGTACTTTTTCGACTCTGCCTTTTGTGGTCTAAATAAAGATCAAGTACTTCCAGCAAAAATTTAGCATCCAAACTGAGATGTGCTTTAAGAATAAATCAAACACCAGATTTTGAAAAGTTAGTATTTTTAAAAGAATGTAAAATCTCATTAGTAATTTTTATACTGAGTACATGTTGAAATGATAATATTTTTGATATTGTGGGTTATTTATATTAATACACAATTAAAATAACAAAAATCTGGATTTTTAACATTATTAATTTCACCTGTGTCTTTTTTATCCTTTAATGTGGCTACTGGGAAATTTAAAGTTATGTGGTTCACATAATATTCCTATTGTATAGTTCTGTTCTAAATTATCAATTCTTCGAAGGCAAGGATTACATTACTCTCTTACTCTCTACAGAGAGTGCCATTGTGGGCAGGAAAGATATTACACAAATATTGACTCAATTTAATTCAATACTAGGCCAAAATACCTTGATCATTCCTAAGTTTGGTTATACAGGAGTGAATTTTAACTGTGAGCTTTGTGTCAAAGTGCAGATTTCCATCCAGAAGAAACAGTGTATGCAGGAACAACTTAGTGATAACTTCCTTCAGCCTTTCATTTTATTTCATCTAGAAGGACACTGTACACATAATCGCTGCTTTAAAGAAAAAAGAAACTGAAGCATTTGAAACCAAACAATTGCATTAATTATCAATATTTTAACTTAGCTCTAGATGCACAGCACATGCTTCTCCTTGCCCCTGTTATTCCCACATGGTTATTAGTTCAGTCAGAATCAGAAATCATCACAGAACCAACTGAAGAGAAAATGACCATCAGATAGGCAAATGAGCCCACTGAAAAAATAATGAATTTTCACGACTTACTCAATTTATGGAATATTTTAAAAATTTAGATAGCACATAGAGAACTGGCTTAAATTGAATCAAAACTGTTATTAAAGTGCCTAGCCCAATTCATCTTAAAACATAGCTCTTTTCCTCTAAACAAAAGATAGTAATATAAATGCTTCTGTTTTGTCTGGTGACTAGGGAAGCAGAAGGAAATTTTGGTAATTTCCAATTCAAGTATATCACCTCTGTGACAGCTTCCAGCTCACAGAAACATCTGTTATTTTTAATACTGCCTCTTCTGATCCAGGTTAAATTCATTTAATTATTTATAATGGGTAGACTCCTATTATAATAGGAACTATAAAATAGCTAGTTATTTAGAGCTCTACTCTCAATGAAAATTGATGTCTTCCCTTTCTGCCATAAAGTTGATAGAAAATTAATGAGAAGTAGAACACTGAAAGAAACAAAAGATATTTTTGCTTCATTAGTTTGTTAATAGTTTCAGTTTATGCTATAAGATCCCCCAAAATGGGAAAAGGCAAAAATCAATTTTCGTAAAATAAATCTGCTCATTGGATTTAAACTCTCCAGGAGGTCTAGGAAATAATGTAAAATAACAAAGACTCCATTCCAATCTTAACAAAAGCAGAAATTAAAATCATGGCATATTCATGAAGGGCCTCATTCCAAAAATGCTTGGTTCAGTGGGAATTCAGATTTTTGGGTATTCTTTGCATTCCAGGCATCAAGAAGAACTAGTGATCAGAATGGGCACTAAAAGCACAGAGTTCCCTCTGCATATTCCCATGAATTAGCCATCTTTCCTTTTTCAAATCTTTTCCACAACAGAATTTCTGCTTCTGATACATCACATTAGGTCCCTGAAACACAGACAAGTTAAAATAAAGTAAATCTAGAGGTATGGCAATTTTGCCATGTTAACAGGTTATTTCCAAATCACAACTGTACTGTTGATCTTACCCATTTCCACCAGGGTGCACAGACTGACTCTCTCTGTCCATCACTGAACTTTCCAAAAAGATGGCGCACAGTTTGGTGCCCTTAACTCTATTATACACTTCCCACAAGACCCTCTCTTTCTCTCTAAACTCACCTGCAGAAAACTGGCATTCATGTCCACAAAACATCATCATCTCCCCCTCCAAGGACAACACGACGTCCATCGCTATGAGAGGACAGATCATTCACCCCCGCTCTCAAGGAGTTCCCAGCACATGTTGCATGTGGGCTGCCTCTATCAGCATCACCCACAGGGTCTGTTAAAAAGCCAAACCCCTGGGCCACATCCCAGGCCGTTCAATGAGTCTCTCACGGCGAGTCCCAGGACGCTCACTTTCTAACAAGCACCCTAGGATGACTAGTCTATATGGGAAGATCAAATGCACTCACATAAAAGTTAAATAACAGTAATTATGATAAACTCCAAATGTGGAATAAAGATGACCAATGTCACAGGATTTTATAGGAAGGATGGGCAGAGATAAAAGAGGGTGGTCTGGTTTGGCAAGGACAACTCAGGCAAAGGCGTGGAGTCAGGAATGTGTAGAATGGAACAGGGGACAGAGGGCAATGGCAAATAAACACATCCAACCAGAACACGGAGTTCTCGCTCAGGACCAGGATGGGAAGGGGTCATTAAGGACCTCCTGTGGAGTGACCTGAATGTCTGGCCAAGGAGTATTCTGAGCCAAGGAATGACCTACCAAAGAGGACTGTCTAGCAATTATGGCAGTGGTGTAAAAGCTTGAAGGAAAATTAATCTGGAGGCCCATTCACCCTGGTTAAGAACCACAGGCACAGTAGAAAGAATCCAGGCCTCCTCTTCTGGTAGACAAAGATGTCCACACTCTCATCCCCAGAAACTGTGACTATGTTAACTTACATGGTGAAAGGGACTCCGAAGTTTTATGATTAAAGTTAAGGACCCTGAGTTGGGGAGAGTCTCTTGGCTTATCTGCATGGGCCCAATGTACAACATGAGTGCTCAGAGTTAGAGAATGTTTCAAGGCTGTGGCCAGAGAAACAGAGAGATGGCAGCACGAGAAGGACTCAGACTGACATTACTTGCTTTGAATATGGACAAACAAGGCCAAGAGCCAAGAAACATGGGCAACTGGAAGAGGCAAGGAAACAAGTTCTCCCCTAGAGCCTCTGGAAGGAACACGGCCCTGCCAACACCTTGATTTTAGCCCAGTGACATCCACATCCAACTTCTGACCTCCAGATCAGATTATTATTAAGATAATAAATCTGTGTTGTTTTAAGGCAGTTAAGTCTGTGGCAATTAGTTACAGCAGCAACAGAAAACTAATGCATCTTTTGATCCTTTTTTCTTACCAAGGCCTTCACTATATACCATCCTCTCAGGCCTATACCCACCCACCACAAACAGTTATGGAGAGATCTCTTGAATTGAATACAGACTCCCAACTCTGTGTAATTGTCACTAGTTTTAGAGACTTTTAAAGTCACAGGTGTGAGGAAGGGGCAGTTAGGCACCACTCTAGTTCATGTACCTTCCCCTAATATCAGCTTTAAGACTTCTTCCTTAACTACAAACAAGATGAAAAGACAACTCTCAGATTGGGAGAAAATATTTGCAAACGAATCAGTGGACAAAGGATTAATCTCCAAAATATATAAACAGCTCATGCAGCTCAATATTAAAAAAACAAACAACCTAATCCAAAAATAGGCAGAAGACCTAAATAGACATTTCTCCAAAGAAGACATACAGATGGCCAAGAAGCACATGAAAAGCTGCTCAACATCACTAATTATTAGAGAAATGCCAATCAAAACTACAATGAGGGGCTTCCCTGGTGGCACAGTGGTTAAGAGTCTGCCTGCCAATGCAGGGGACACGGGTTCGAGCCCTGGTCTGGGAAGATCCCACATGCCACGGAGCAACTAAGCCCCTGAGCCACAACTACTGAGCCTGCGCATCTGGAGCCTGTGCTCCGCAACGGGAGAGGCCGCAACAGTGAGAGGCCCGTGCACCGCGATGAAGAGTAGCCCCCGCTCGCCGCAACTAGAGAGAGCCCTCGCACAGAAACAAAGACCCAACACAGCCAAAAATAAATAAATAAATAAATAAATAAATTTATTTTAAAAAAAAAAAAACTACAATGAGGTATCACCTCACACCAGTTAGAATGGGCATCATCAGAAAGTCTACAAACAATGAATGCTGGAGAGGGTGTGGAGAAAAGGGAACCCTCTTGCACTGTTGGTGGGAATGTAAATTGATACAGCCACTATGGAGAACAGTATGGAGGTTCCTTAAAAAACTAAAAATAGAAGTACCATATAACCTAGCAATCCCACTACTGGGCATATACCCAGAGAAAACCATAATTCAAAAAGACACATGCACCCCAATGTTCATTGCAGCACTATTTACAATAGCCAGGACATGGAAGCAACCTAAATGCCCATCGACAGACGAATAGATAAAGAAGATGTGGTACATATATACAATGGAACATTACTCAGCCATAAAAAGGAACGAAGTTGAGTCATTTGTAGAGACGTGGATGGATCTAGAGACTGTCATACAGAGTGAAGTAAGTCAGAAAGAGAAAAACAAATATTGTATATTAACGCATATATATGGAACCTAGAAAAATGGTACAGATGAACTGGTTTGCAGGGCAGAAATTGAGACACAGATGTAGAGAACAACCAAGGGGGTTGTTGGACACCAAGGGGTGAAAGTGGCAGGGGGTGGGGTTGGTGATGTGATGAATTGGGAGATTGGGACTGACATGTATACACTGATGTGTATAAAATGGATAACTAATAAGAACCTGCTGTATAAAATAAATAAATAAAATAAAATTTTTTAAAAAAATTTTAAGAAAATAAAGATCTTTAGAATCGAGAGGAAAAAAAAGACTTTTTCCTTTCTGTCACTTCTCCAAAAACAGTGGGAAATCTTGGAGCAATCCATATCACTACAATTATGGTAATGTTTAAAAGCATCTATGTTGAATGGATAAAGAAGATGTGGTATATACAATGGAATATTACTCGGCCATAAAAAAAGAATGAAATAACGCCATTTGCAGCAACATGGATGGACCTAGAGATTATCATACTAAGTGAAGTAAGTCAGACAAAGACAAATATCACACATATCATTTATATGTGGAATCTTAAAAGATGATACAAATGACCTTATTTACAAAACAGAAACATACTCAAAGACACAGAAAACAAACTAATGGTTACCGAAGGGGAAAGGGGTGGGGAGGGATAACTTAGGAGTTTGGGGTTAACAGATATACACTACTATATAAAAAAAGATAAACAACACAGGGAACTATATTCAGTATCTTGTAATAACATATAATGAAAAAGAATCTGAAAAAGAATACATGTAATCGAACCACTCTGCTTACACCTTTAACACATTATAAATCAACTATACTACAATCGATCAATCAATCAATCAATAAGCAAGCATCTGTTCATGTTTGTCATCCCATTTTATCATGGGCTCCATGAAGAACTGTGCTATATTCACCTTTATTTTGCTCGATCCTAGCACAGTGCCTAGCCTATAGTATTTGCTTAATGAATAAACTGAGACAAGTCTTAAGTTCTCAAAGTTACCTCCTACTCTATCCAACTCTTACAGTTTCTTCATTTCTTGCCCACAACTCTTCTAATTTATTTCAGATATTTACCAGACTCTGATTAATAGCTAATTCCATTCCTTAGGCACTAAAAGCTACCTTTAATCATAACCAAAATATGGTAGCAAGTAAACAGTGTCACTCGAAAATATTTTAATAACGAAACCACCATCAAATGGTATTCCCTACTGGCAAGTGCTTTCAAAATCACCACTTCTCTCTAAATTCTTTGTAGCAAGAGTAAGCTGAAGGGCATACTATATACAAAGGAGTCTTAACTCAGCACATTCTCCAGAATCTAGTGTACACACAATGTATTAAATGCAACATTCTGGTATTTCTTCTTATTTCTGACTTGCTGAAGGGTAAGTTAAGAGATGGAGCCACTCATTTATTGGACTTCTTCAAACCTCATTTACCAGATCTATGATTCTAAGAAATGAGGTTAATGAAGTCTTCCTCTTTCTATTCATAGGATAGTTGGAAAGAAAATTTGATTAATACAGGAATTTACCAAAGAAACAGATCTACAGGGAGCTTAGATAAAGAAGAACAAAGTTCCTGGCTCTCCATGTTCCTCATCTCAAAACCTTCCCTTCCTGCATTTATCTAATGTTCTGCCTTTACATTCAAATGCATCAATCAATACATATGATGCCCCAAAATACAGGGAGCCTACTGGGCATTATCCAATGAAGAAAACTATGACATGAAATATACCGATGGTCCATCTCCCAATGATGTCCCCATCTTCCAAGGCCCAATCTTTTAAAGCACTAGCCTCATTTTCAAACATGAGCTTCCCTCTCTGCTATACACTAGCTGGAACTCTCCTCTGCCACTTCCACCAGTGTTCTTGCCCTCATTTTCTGTCTATAGATTTGCTTTAACACCATCCTTTCCTTAAAAGAACTTCATCTGATTTGATCCCATTTCCTTATTTGTTTTCTCTCCCTAAGACCTTGTTCCTCTTGCCTTTAAAAGGTAGTAAATCCCCACTCCCATCCCTTTTAAGTGCATTTTCCTCTACCTCTACGCTTCATTTTTTTTCTTTTCTCTCTGCCTTCTGGTACAAGGTTTCCCCTTGCCCTCCCTCCTGGGCCTCCCTTCTGGCTGTCCATATAAAAGGAGGGTTCTCTCCCCGCTCCAGGGGTCCCCTCCAGGGAATCTCATCAGAAGAGAAAACCTTTGAGGTGGGCTTTGAATACCAGGCCCTTTGTGTGCAACAGCTTCTACCCCCATATCTAGGGGGTATCTAGGGACTCCCCACAAAAACTTGGAGAATCTTAACCATCTCTCTACTTCAAAGGGAGGTATCTGGATAGGGTTTTCCCGCCCTGCAGTAGCATGGGATGCAAGCTTCTACTCAGGGTGTGGAGCTCCTTGAGGGACACTGCTTCTTACATCCCAGTAGAAACAGCTACAGGTGGGGAGTGCTTCCCCCCCAGGGGTCAGTCCTTGCTCTGATTAATTCAGTGGCATTAACACCCACCTTAGTCCCTTCCTCATGCACGCTGATTAAAGTTCCAATCATTCAGTGGCCCTTGAAGACAGGGAGCCTGAGCTTAATGAAAAGCTCCTGGGATCTCCTTAATGCCCACATTCTTTCACAGCAAGCCAGCAGTGAGCAAATCTGTGTGGATGGCAGCAGGAGTAAGACAAAGTTTGTCATCTGACAAGGCTCAGAAAGCATCTGCAGTCAAAACCCAGCTTTTTCTGTGCCTTTTGCACTCTATTTGTTACCTGTGATCCCGCAGGACTTTAACAGTTCTTTTTCAAGTGAAACATTACACCCACTCAAAGAGAGATATTTTCAACTTGATGTGTGAGGATTTTCACCTAGGTGTCTCCAAGAACTAGTGATAAGTCCACAGTCTTAAATTTAATACAAGACCAAAAAAGATTAAGAAAATACTGAAAATGAGCCGTGTTTATCAGTTTACTGCACATCCTCTTCCCAGCTACAAAGAAAAAACCAACTCTAATATTATTAACTTGTTCATTTCCTGCCACACAGTATCTGAGCTATTTAAGCTTTCTTAAGTATTTTTCATTGCATTTTCCTATTCAAGTTTTTGAAACCATTTTCTTGGCTACTGGAGAGCACACTTTAGACATGCGTAGTCTCTAATTCTGTTCCCATGCCTTGTCTCTTTGTTACAAAGAATCTCCCTTTTCACTTTCTACTCCTAATGGCTCTGTCTCCGAAGAGAGCATGCAAGGGACAGAAGGGCAGACCAGTCTAAACTAATCGATAACCCACACGGATCATTCAGATCTTCACCTTCCACACTCCCCACCCACCCAGCTAACCTTCAATGCAAGCTGCTCAACCAGAAGCAAAACCAGAAGATGAGTTTTAACTCTTTTTGTTTGTTTCCTCCTCTAACAAAGAGGCTTATAAGCAGTAAAACAGCCAGAAGGCTGGGCTGCAGGGGAGGAAAAGAACAAAACAAGCATCCTGCAATCGACAAACTGGACTGTCCCCTCCTCTGGGACGAAGGGCTGATGATTCTAGACACCTACCCCTCCCCACCAAGTGTTAATAATATCCAGTAATTCACCTTTCAAGTGAGACAGAGAAAGCTCTTTTAAAATATATACACAAGGGTTATTTCTTAGCAGATGGCTCCTAATTAAGGAGTCTGTTCGTGACCACACAGGGTCAGCCAGGCCCCAGAACCCAATCCGGACCTTTCATCCCGCCATATTTTCTTCCTAATCCTGCCCCACACTGAGGCTAAGCTCTAGTTTATACTTGGGACTGAGCAGCTGAGAACCCAGCCCTGCTGATTCCCCCGCCTGCGATCAACCACTAATTGCAGCTCACCTGGCACAACACCCCTCCCATCTGGTCCCCACAAACGTCTGCAAAGACAGCCCTGGGCCGGAGGCAGACCCTCCTCTGCACTTAAAACAGTTTCTCCGTTACTTCTCCCACATCCTCAAACTGCCCCTCACCTGAGAGAGAGAGGTAGAGAGAGGTAGAGAGAGGTAGAGAGAGAGAGAGAGAGAGAGAGAGAGAGAGAGAGAGAGAGAGAGAGAGAGAGAGAGAGTGTGTGTGTGTGTGTGTGTGTGTGTGTGTGTAGAGAAAATATATTCTAAAGGGCCCATGTGGGAACGATATGAGCAGTCACATTTGTCCCATTACAAAAGTGCTTTTTAAAAGACTTTTTTTTTTTTGCACAAATTCCTACCAACCCACATTTGTCTTTGTAAAGAAGTTTTTGCTCCATCAACCCACTGCGTAGTGGCTTCTGCCCACAGAAATAAAGTGGCAGCCTGGCTTTGTCCTCCAGTGGTGACCCCCAGGATCAAAACGTGTGTGACAGAGGCAGACAGACCGACCAACCGACCGTTCTGAAATGTGACCAAAGACAGGAGGGGCACTGGGCACAGAGGCTGCCTTCTGCCAGCCTTTCTGGTGGTGCTTCTGGTGGTTCAATGAGCCATGCTCCTGAGAATCTGATTTCAACGATCAGAGATTTTCCTCCAGCGTCTGCGAGCCCCTTAACCATCTCTCAGGATGTGGAGAGGAAAGAAGATCCAACACCTGGAGCGACCAACACAGCAAACCTCCTCACTGAGGAGTGAACAGAGTGAAGGGCACACGGGAGCCCTACACTGGGTCAAGGGACCATGGGCACTGTCCTGACCTCAGAAATTGATGGTCCAGAGACTTCAGATCAAGGCTGGGGAGCACACTGGCCAGAGTCCTTCTGGGCTGGGGGGAGATGGCCAGTGGCCTCTGTTTTCCCGACTTTGTGGCCCAGTGCCTCCTGCTCCCATCTTCCTCCCTCTGCCCACTCCCGACTTGCCCCACGCAGGCCTAGGCTCAACAATAATGTGAGGATACATTTAGCCCCAAATTGAAAGTTCAGCCTGTAGACAGAAGTGTCTGATGGCTGTGCTTCTTCCAGATAAGTCCCTAAAAGCCACGTCACTGTGTTAATGCACCGAGTGTTTGAGAGTGTGGATTCTGCAGGAAGTCTCTGAGCTCAGAATCCTGGCTCTACGCTTACTAACTATAATACCTTGGGCAAGAGAGTGCCCCTCCGTGCCTCAGTTTCCCCATCCATAAGATGGTGCTAAATAATAGCACCGACATCAATCAAGAACAGATTGAATAAATTAATATGCATAAAAGCCCTAATCACAAAAAACAGTCAATAAACATGAGCCCATGAACTGGAGAACTGCGAGCGATTTGAACATAAACATACAATGTATTTTGGAAGCTTAAAAAAAACAGAATGCCAAAAGTCAAAGTTAGCACCTCCAGCAGAATATGGGAGAAGATGCAGCGTTTTCGTAGTTATCTGATCCCAAAAAAGGTTTGCAAACCTTTTTTTTTTTTTTAAGTCCTGGAACATTTTGTTCAACAAAATCCTACTCCAAGTTCAAAAGGCAGAACAAAAGTGAAGCTGCTCCAGCTGAAGCTGTGAGGATGCGGGTAGGGGGAACGACAACCTGGGAACTCAGTGGCCCAGCCACGTCCGAGAAAAAGCTTTGAAAACCTTCACCATATGCAATGGACACACAGAGCAGGGACCAGAGCTCATGATCTTGCCCTGTTTTTTGACATGACAACAGTCAATGATTTTGAAGTGTGGAGCAAAGAGGTAAGAGGCTGAAGACAGAGACTGGCTATGAGATTTTTGTGAGAGCTCAGGCAGGAGACAGTGAAGTCAGGCAGAAGAGGAGACTCGGGGCTGACTTATTCAGAAGTGGGGTGGGGGAGGAGGACAGGGAAAGGGGGAGAGCTGAACATGACTGCTTTCTGGCCTAACTCTATGTATGTGTGTGCTATGGGTTGTTATGGATATGAAAACTGACCAATCACTTTTTAACAGTAAAGTTTTAGGGGAATGGTTTTTTGAATAATCAATCTAGTTAAAAGCAGAAAAGATTCGGGGTTTTTATCCTTAAATATAACACCAACACGTATAACTAAAGTTTCTAGCTATCATAATTACAATATATGGAAAGTGTGTAGAACCTTAAGGTACTATCCAATCAATTCTCACTGTAGAATACCACAGAAGTAAAAATTTAAGCTGTTCGTGTCTTCACGACCTCATTAGTTTACTCTAAAGTAAGCGTGAGTTCTTATTAAATCTTTCTTTCAGCTTTTCTAATATCTTCTCTTTCCTAACAACACAAAGCAAAAAAAAAAAAAAAAAAAGTGACTTTAACTGCAAGTTCTGATTAATACAGGTTTTATGTATTTGGTTTTGAAACGTAGATAATCATCTGTAGTATATTTGTCTAATTGTTTTGCTAAAGCAAATACTAAAATTAGTTTTTACTCCCTGAGCACTTAGTTATTGAAACGCCTCATGGGGCGTTTTCCAAGAATTAGATTATTTCCACATGGGTAACTGAGAAAGAGCTACAGCTACAGAGGCCTTAAAATTAGAGGAAAGAGTACAGAAGTGGCAATGGGCAGATATGGAATAGGGTATCAATCAGCCTTGAAATATGCTTGAATGAGGAAAAGTTTACATCTGGGTGGTGATAATTCTTTAGACCACTGTAGGAAAATACAGGGATTTTAGGTGGTCTATCAAATGTGCTTTAGCAAATAGGTTCGACACCGTATCAGAGAAGCTTCTTCTATGAGCAAATTTCATTTTTAAAGCCTTTGGATTTTTAAATGACTGTCTCTATTCTAAAAAGCCACAACTCTTAAACAAGTCTATTTGCACTAGGTGACCAGGCAATTAAAACAAGACCTAAGTAAGAACATTCGCTCTGTGCAACCCCAAAGTCCCACCCAAATGGTGTGGACCTCACTGGAAGGTTTTCCCTCAGCTCTAGAAGCTAACAGCAGGTAATTTCAAACATCTGAAAGAGACATTTACCGTGAAAGCCTTGATAGGTCCTTCCCTGCAGGGTTGAGAGCCCCACAGTCCTGCCATAAAACTACAGATTATTTGGGGAGCGGGGATCAAGAAAGGAACTAATGGGGAGATTGGGATTGACATGTATATGCTAATATGTATAAAGTAGATAACTAATAAGAACCTGCTGTATAAAAAATAAAATTTAAAAAAAAGGAACTAAGAAATCCTACACTTATTAATTTTGCAGAAATCTTTAAGATGGCAGGGAAATCCTGAAAAGGGATCTTATATCCCAAAGCCTATGAGTGAAGAAAAAAGAGAGAGAGAGAGAGAGAGAGAGAGGAGAAAGTAGTACCAGGCAGAGAGTCTGCTCCTTGCGTATAACCATGGATTAAGCTTAAAGGTTACACACCTAAGAGGCCTCCTGCAATAAACATCCCATCATGTGGGAGAGAGAAACCAGAGTGAAAGAAGAAAGAAAAGAAAGAAAAAGGGAGGGAAGATATATGTCTATAAAATAGATGGCATCTAGTCCTTTCTAGCAACCAAGAGGCACAAAGCATTCACAAAAAGAGACACATTTGACAGCCCCCCTCTGGTGCCCTTGACTGGTGAGTTCAATGTTGAACTTGACTACTGAGTGCCATCTGACCCAACGACATTGAGGCTTCAATGTGCCGTTGTCAGGCACAGGTCTTTCGTTTTTTTCCCTCACAAAGCTAAAGAGCAAGGCTTAAAAGCACTAAACAATTCTGTATTTCAGACTCTTCAAGGGACAAGAGCATGAGAGAGAGAGAAAATCTAGACACGTGCATTGAATCAGTTATCTGGGGGCAAGCTTATAGATCTTATCAAAGGAGCACTCCCCAAGGATCTACTTTTTTCAAAATTTTTTCTTACCCAAGTGGTCACTGACCTACTTCTAAATTCATCACTGAAAACGGGGCAAGGCTTCAAGAGAATTGCACAGCCTAATACCGAGGTGTTCAACAAATGCTTTGGTGAATGCATCCAGGCTCCGAGGGCATGCTCAAGGTATAAAAGGTTTCCTCTTACATCATACTAAAAACCCCCAAAAAGAGGAAACCCCCAAGAACTGTACTCCACGTTTTGCCTGTCGTTCCAAGATCAGTCAAAAAAGGAGAGGTTTCTGAGCAAGCTCCTGGTCTCGTTGGTTTGACTGAGGGGCAGTCTAGGCTTGTTCTGACAATTCACATTTCGTGTCCCTGGGCGATTCTTGTATGTTATTCTTGTATGAACATTACTAAAACTCCATGCAAGAGACAAAGGTGCCACGTCCTTTAAAAATACACACACACATACACACATATCAGGTATAAACACTTGCTTGACTAATGCTTTGCACACTCCCTTAGAAGCAGCTCCATAAAAGAGCAATACAACCAACAGTATTATCCAAAAATATGAAATCAAGCAATAAATACTTAAACACCAAGGACTCCTGAAACAACCAAATACAGAACAGCCTTTTTGTTATTATATGTTTTTTTTTTTCCAAGCTCCAAATGCTAGGTGCAAAAAACTCTGCTGCAAAATATTTATTTGAAGCAGCTCCCTTACAGATGAAATGGTGTGTTTCAACGAATTCAACAGGTATAGGAGAAGGTCTAGAATTGCATTTACAACCACTAGTACAACCTGCAGGCTTGGAGGCAATGCCTTATACTGACGAAGATGCCACCTTTGAAAAATTTATTCTCTATAGAATTACAGGTAAATAATAAGGTAGAGGTAGAGGCTCTAGGTAGAGCCTGGAAGTTTTATTAGATTTCACAGCTATTTTCTACTGAATACCAGCAGTGTCAGGTGCTTTAAGAGATATCCCACTGTTATACACAGGCATACTACCTGCGTAATTGGAAAACAAAGGTGGCGCACATGTCATAAAAAAGCAAATGAATGCTGAATCATGTGGTCCAAGTAGAGAAGACAGTCAAAGAAGACAGAAATCACTGGAGAGAAGGAGGGAGGGGGGACAGGGCACTACTTACGGGCAGTAATCGAGGCAGAGGGTGATATGGACTGAACTAGGGGGTGAAGGTGATGAGGGATAGAAATGGGATGGAAATGCAGTAAAGGGATATTTCAAGTGGGGAAAGATGGATGACAAATTGGCTGTATCAAAGGGAAAGAGTAGGCCTAGGTTATATACTATAAACTGGCAAGACACTCACGGCTATTTTATAAACCACTTCTTATAATTATCAAGATAATTTTAAATACTCAACTCCAACTATCATCTAGTTAAAGAAAATCTAAGACCATTTCCTAAACCAAAAATAAGTTGAATTTATTCATACAGCCTTTTGAAGATCAAGAAAAGTCTTAAAAAAAAAAAAAAAAACTCTCCTCTCCTCCTTCAGGGTATCATCACTCTACTGGAAAAATGTAAACTCAGCCATCCAAGAAGGCTTAGCCGCCTACAAACCCCTGTGATATGATCTGCCACCACCTCTCCTCCTCCCCCACTTCTTTTTAAAGCTTTTCAGAAGTTTACCTTTGTCCAAATGAAGGAAAACTCTGACACATCAAAGTGAGCACCACGGTGCTGGGGATGTATGTTTGTAAGAAGAGTTATCTATGGTGGTGTGCAGAAAAACTAGCAAGGGTGTAGTTCCCCCTCCTAAATACCACACACACACACACACACACACACACACACACACACACACACGAAGTACCTCACTCATCTGCAGTTTCTTTGTTAATGGCGGTCTTTAATCCCCTACACTGCAACTGCTAATTCTCTTCCATCTAAATTAAAATTTTACTCCAGTTGCATTCCCTAGAGGAAAACCAACGAACTACTTTTCATTTTCCGCTTCAACTGTTCACCTGGTACTCCATAAAAATGCTATATTTAGTTTCTCTAAGAGCATTTTTTCTTATTATGTAAAATTGCAAACAGTCACAAAAGTAGAGAGACTAGTGCAGTATACTTCACCTCCATGGCCCTTCTACAATCATCAACATTTTTCAATCTCGTTGCATCTACCCTCCCCCACACCCAGTACTCTAAAGAGAATTTCAAACAGCATGTCATGTCATCTGTAAACACTTCAACATGTATTATGAGAAGGATCTTTTTATAAGCAATTACCCACAAGAGAATGCTTAGTTATTACAGAAACTGTTATTTTATTTGATGGCATTTCTGAGTACTAAAAAATTACTATCATTTGCTTAAAAATAAAGGTTACTGGTTAAAACAGGATTTTAGGGAAGTTCATCTGAGTCCAGTCCAGCCAGCCAGAATGAATGCAGAAATCATTCACTATAACGCCAAGTATGAACTTGGCAAAAACAAAATTACACTCTGCATACACCATACACATGGTCTAATTTCTTACAAGGTTAGAAAATGAATTAATAAAGCTGGAATGAAAACCAGAGTCTGTTCAAGACTGGAACTTCCCCAGAAGGCCACTGTTTCAGCCACTGTGGCAGCTCAGAAAGTGGCACGAGTTAGCTTGAAAGGTGAGCTGTACTGATTTGGAAAAAGGATCTAGTGTGGGTTTTGGGGGGAGGTACTGGGCTGCTTGTCAACTAGCTGACCAGTGGCCCTGAGGACGGGCTGATGGCATTGCTATCTGTATTAATGAGTTGAAAACTAAACGCTGGAAACAGGTCTGCAGTGGTGGTCCTCCCCAGACCAGCAACAGCAGCACCTGGGAAACTTGTTAGAGAAGCAAACTCTCAAGCCCTAACCAGACTTACCGAATCAGAGACGTTCAGGGCCTAGCAATCTATGCTTTATCAAGCCCTCCTGACGATTCTGCTCTACACCAAAAATTTCAGAACTGCTGGCCTAACATGGTGGCCACTAAGCACATGTCACTCTCTCACTTTAAATTTAAAGTAATTAAAATTAAATAAAATTTAAAATGCAGTTAGCTGTGGCTACCATATCAGTCAGCACAGATGACAGAACATTTCTACCATCGCAGAAAGTGCAAACGGGCAGCAATGGTCTAGAGCGTTTAAACTGAACTTTAATTTATAACCCATAGACTGCAACGGCTTCTCTAATTCTGAGGGACCCAAAAGTGAAATTTTGAATCTGGCTGGATCTCAAGAGCCTATAGCCTCCAGGTATCTATTGCATGACTGGATTCCACAGTGGAAACATCAAGAGAATTGGGGTAAAAAGGAAAGCATGGTGAATGTTGGCCACAGAGGCCAGGTCTGGGTCCACGGAAAACAGATGTGGCTACAGGCAGCTGCTGAAGCTACTGTTTTCACCAGGCACTTTGTGAAACACAGATTGGAGCAAGTAAAGCTCTTTGTTTCTTTAAAGAGATAAGACTCTGACATACCGGGACCAAAGGTATCCATATAAATTGGCTCTGTCAAAGTTTTGCAGATAGGGATTCAATGAGACTCCTGGGAGGTTTCTCCATCCTCCAGAAAGGCCCCTGCAGCAGCAGCGGAGGTGAGAAACCTCCCTCCAGTGCCTTTACCAGAGGAGAACATGGCAGGACTGTTTGTGTCTCTGTCCTGATCCTCCTAAACCCAGGGCTGTCTGGCTTCTGCCTCTTCCCAGTCATTGAAAAATCTAGGTCATGTGTGTGTCTAGCACAGAGCCTGACCCCAAACAGGCTCGGTCAACACTGAATGAATGCATGGGGGACTTCCGTGTTGTTAATCAAATAGACCCCCCTCAGTGCTTACTTTCCCGCATTCCCAGCAGCATTTGACATCGTTTCTACACCCCTCCCTCCTGAACCACATTCATCTCTTGGCCTCCAGGAGAGAAAGCAGTGCACACCCCTGCGTTTTTTCACCTCTCTAGCTGCTCCTAATCTTCCTCCTCTAGCTTTCCTTGATTACTGTGACCCTCAGGGTTCTGTCCCAGGCTCTCTTCTCCGTACTCATTTTCCTACCAATCTCGTCTACTCCCATGGGTCAGCTCTCAATCCCACACTGATGACTCTCAAAGCTGTATCAGCAGCTTCACTCCCCTCTGAGCTTAAGGCAGCGTCCCAGCAACCGACTCAGATGTCTCAAAGGCACAGAATCTCATCACCATCCTGCCCCTTGACCGCCCACAAAAAATCTGATCATTGTATGCTTTCTAGTGAATGGCACCACCATCCACCTGGCTGCCCTTGTGAGAAACCGGGGCTTCAGCTTTTCCTTCATTTCTCATATGTAAGCAATCACTATCTCTTAAGCATCTCTTGACAGACCATCTTCTTCTCTTCATCCCCATATCCTTATTTCTCATCTGAAATAGTGATACAGCTTCCAAATTGTTTTCCCTGCGTCCTGTCTTGCCCACCCAGCCCCATTCATTCCCACTTCAGTCTGAGTGGTCCCTCTAAAAGGATAATTCTACAAGTGGGGTCCTCAGACCAGCAGCAGCAGCACCTGGGAACTTGTTAAAAATGCAAATTCTCAGGCTCCACCCCAGACCAACTTAATCAGAAACTCTGGGGGTGGGGCCCAGTAACCTGTGTTTTAATAAGCCCTCCAGGAAACTGTGACGCACGATAAAGTTTGAGAACCACTGCTTTAAAATATCAATCTGCTCACGTCACTTTCCTGATTGAAAGCCTCCAGTGGCTTGTGACTGTCCCTACAATAAAGATCAATTCTTCAGTAACATTTATTGCCGAAACAATTACCCCCAATATGAGAACTGAGGGGTAAATAGGGACTTAACAGACAAATGAACAGATAATCGGTCAGCCTACGGGTGGGGGTACAAGAAAGGTATTCCTGGCAAAAGGAACAGCGTATGGAAAATGACTAAAGAGAGGAATACGGCACACTGAGGAAACTGGCAACACGTAGAATGATCAAGAGATGAGGCCGAGAGGACTTCCCTGGTGGCGCAGTGGTTAAGAATCTGCCTCCCAAGGCAGGGGATACGGGTTCGAGCCCTGGTCTGGGAAGATCCCACATGCCAGGGAGCAGCTAAGCCCGTGCACCACAACTGCTGAGCCTGTGCTCTAGAGCCCACGAGCCACAACTACTGAGCCCATGTGCCACAACTACTAAAGCCCGTGCGCCTAGAGCCCATGCTCTGCAACAAGAGAAGCCACCACAATGAGAAGCCCGAGCACCGCAACGAAGAGTAGCCCCCGCTCGCTGCAACTAGAGAAAGCCCGCGCGTGCAGCAACAAAGACCCAACACAGACAAAAATAAAATATAAATAAATAAATAAATTTATAAAAAAAGGGATGAGGCCGAGAAGGTAAGC
The DNA here is from genome assembly GCF_028023285.1 of Balaenoptera ricei. NCBI lineage: Eukaryota > Metazoa > Chordata > Mammalia > Artiodactyla > Balaenopteridae > Balaenoptera > Balaenoptera ricei. The sequence continues at coordinate 42,975,258 of NC_082645.1, read as the reverse complement.
TATCTAAACACAGTGGCAAATGATACTTTCTTTCCTTCCTTTCTCAGGTGTCAAAATGTTACCTGTTCCTCATCCAGTCCTCCTGTCCCCCTTCACCAACCAAAAAATCTGCCACAACAAAGATTTACTATACAAAACTCCCGAGTCACTATTTCCTGCTTAAAAACCCTACGTGGTAAGAACTTACACTCTCAATATCTGATCTTATAAATTATACACACACTTCAAATTGGACTTTAAGGTTCTCACCAATTACTGTTTTCCCATCACAGTCCTACATCTACTTTAACTCTACTGCCCCAAGTCCCTCACCTTTTGCTAAAATTGGTTCAAATCTCACTCCTCCTAGTAAATATCCCTACAATCAGGCAACCTCTTATCACTTCACAGATTCTCAGTATTTAAATGTGTTGTATGTGTCTGCATAACTCAATCACTTGCTACACCGTAAAACTCAAGACTGTTTATAGACACATGTATCTGTTCAATAGTTTGACTTCTTCAAGGGCAAAACTGTTTCTCTTCTCAATTGCCTCATTTTCAAATTAAGCAGGTTGAATAAAATGACAATGAAGGTCAATTCCAACTCTAAAATTTCATCACCTATAATCACATTTAGTGCTCTGTATATATTATACAGTCCATAAATGGTGTTGATTAAGGCTCCAGAATTCACACTTCTAAAAAGTCACAGAGGACCTTGCCTTCCCGGTATCTCCCTCTCTGAAAAAAACAAAGTAAAGGCATGGGACTTCCCTGGTGGCGCAGTGGTGAAGAATCCGCCTGCCAATGCATGGGACACGGGTTCAATCCCTCGTCCGGGAAGATCCCACATGCCGTGGAGCAACTAAGCCCACAAGCCACAACTACTGAGCCTGCACTCTAGAGCCCGCGAGCCACAACCACTGAACCCATGTGCCACAACTACTGAAGCCTGCACACCTAGAGCCCGTGCTCCGCAACAAGAGAAGCCACAGCAATGAGAAGCCCGTGCACCGCAACGAAGAGTAGCCCCTGCTCACTGCAACTAGAGAAAGCCAGCGCACAGCAACAAAGACCCAATGCAGCCAAAAATAAATAAATAAATAAATTTATTTTAAAAAAAACAAGGTAAAAGCAGTTTTTCTTTGATTCCCACCTTCTGAGAAGTTTAAATTTCAATTACCTCTTTGGCTAGTAAAATTTGGCCGTATTTCAGATTTAAGTAAACAAGAATTTAATAACCTTTCCATAATAGCATTTTTATCATTCCCATAAAAGTAGTCTCCTATCTCTGGTGGGGAAAGACTAAAGAAAACACTTTGAAGGTAAAGAATGAAAACCTGTCAGCATCTTCTACATGCAGATTCTCCCCTAAGGACTCACAGCTTGATAAAGAATGTATTCTCCACATGGCTCTATCTGTAACAAATTATTCTTTTTTGTTTGTTTTTTAACCACAAAGTTAGTCACTGTTGTGAACTACAGATAACATTATCAAGGAGTGCTTCTGAAACGGATGTGACAAGAATTGAATCCTGTGAAGACAGTTTCAACTTGACCTTCCAAGAAAACACTTTTTACTTTAAGGCAAAAGGAAGAATTCCTGACCCCAAATACTGTCAGTCATGCTGTTTCCCTTGTCCTTATCAGCAGTATGTTTGTCAAGAAGAAGGACATGGCAGTATTTACAACCATACTAACAAGCGGAAGATTTTGGTTCTTTGCAAGCACGAAGTCACGGCACGCACATTTATCAAACGTTTCTCTTTTCCACGTTTTCCAACAAGCAAGCAACTTCACAGCTGAGTTTGGTACTAAACGCCACATTAATACCCAATAAAGCCCTACCTCTTCCATCTGGGAAGCCAGGCTGACCCAAGGGTCTTACAAGCCCACTTCGCACCTTGCTCCTCTACCTTAGATGTTCTCAGTAGAGAGGATACACTCAGCAGTATTGCAAGTTCATCATCTGCTTTCTACTAGTGGTTAAGATGCCAACTCTTCTGTCCAATTCTACAAAGCATGTGATCAAAATTTATTTATGGTAAAAAACACTTTAAGTACCCACTATATGCCTATAACTTCCAAGGAGTTTAGGAAAAGAGGTCAATGTTGCATAAAAATTATAGTCAAGGCACACTAGAGCAAACAAAGTCAAACATGACCCCCCCCCCGCAAAAAAAAGGTCCAAGTTATATTCCTTCCCCAGCTAGGATCAGTATGGTAGCCTCCTTAGAAGTCAGTGCCCTGATATCTTTAACCGTAAAGACATTGAAAAAAGGAACGAGTCCCTATTATGTGCCAAGTACTGCAACAGGCACATTATATAGTTACTCATTTAATGCTAAAGAACAATCTGCAAGATACAGGAAACTATTCCCAATTTACAGATGAAGGTTCCCAGAAAGAGACAATGACTTAGAAAGGTCACTTTCATACATTCAACAAAACACCTGTTAAAATAAAAATGCTTGTTTTAAAAGCTGTTTTCTTATTTAATTTCAACACCCATTACGTAAAATAAAATAAAGTTCGGCTTAGAACGAAAAACAAAGCGCAAAGACACACACACACACACACACACACACACATAAAGACTTTTCTTCTCTTAAGGAAAAATAAATCTTGAACCTAACATAGCATTCAGTTCCTGACTTGAGTTGTTTTCAGGGTTTATTTTTTATGAAGTAGTTTGTTAGATTTTCAATCCTCAAACTAGCAGTTTTTAAACAGACACACAACACTCACTTTCTTTCTGATTATATTTCATCTTTGTCAATTTCCATATGTTACATGGTAGTTTCCTTTTTTTTCTACACTAAGGAAATTTTTTCCCCTAAATGCCAAACCTCCTAAAAAGATAGGGATATTAAACCTAGAACACTTAAATTAGCTATGACAACTCACATACACAAAAAATTAAACTGAATTCCATCTACTTTATAGACCAGCCAAGAACTTAAATGCTTTTAATTTTACTTTCTTTTCAGTAACTGAAGAGATTTTAAACTGGTTATGCTTTCAATCCCAAATAAACCTTCTTTATTGATTCCCAATCTCAAGTACCAGAAACTTAAGTGTGGGCAACTGATGATTATGGCATTTCTACACAGTAAATAAAATTTCAGTTCATGAAAGAATATCAAATAACAGCACGTTCCCCTTACAGCTCTATAACCTTGTATATTCAAAATAACATTAGCACCCTGAGGGCATGACGGCAAAAACTGAGCCTGACTGTTTACTCAGAGAACATGCTGCTAAACCGGGGAGCCTTCCCTGTTCATCCCATGCCCTGAAGCAAATACGGCTTCCCTTGCCACTAAAATGGAAGCCACAGCCAAGCGGCTCTCAGGACAATTAAGACATGCAGATCAATTTTCACTCACCTACACAGTACATGCCTCCCTCAAAAAACCCAAATTCCGGGCTTCCCTGGTGGCACAGTGGTTAAGAATCCGCCTGCCAAGGCGAGAGACACGGGTTCAAGCCCCGGTCCGGGAGGATCCCACATGCCGCGGAGCAACTAAGCCCGTGTGCCACAACTACTGAGCCTGCGCTCTAGAGCCCGTGAGCCACAACTACTGAGCCCGCGAGCCACAACTACTGAAGCCCGCATGCCTAGAGCCCGTGCTCCGCAACAAGAGAAGCCACCGCAATGAGAAGCCCGCACACCACAACGAAGAGTAGCCCCCGCTCGCCGCAACTAGAGAAAGCCTGCGCGCAGCAACGAAGACCCAACACAGCCAAAAATAAATAAATAAATTTATTAAAAAAAAAAAAATTCCCAGCTTCTCTTAAAAAATCTGAAGATTTTTGGTCCTGTATTTCTGTAGAAAGTTTCAATACCTACTTTCTCTCCCTTCCTCCAAAGATTTGATCTCTCCCCCAACCCCTCTCCTCCAAGCCTGCATCACTCACTTAGGTTAACTGCATGGCCCCTACACACCTGTGAGTTTGTGACCCTTTTGCCTCTAGATACAAGAGGAAGCTGTACAAAAGCCAATTGCTTTTGATTTCTGAATGACTGTGTCCAGAAGGAGGATGAGTCAACAACGCATGACACCATTTCCTATTTACTCTACTGAAACCCAACGCTGAACAGGCTGTCTCAATCTCCCTAATGTCTGTGTGGTCTAATTTGAGCACATTTCCCACTTTCTATCCACACTTCCCTTTCAATGTATCAAATGCTAGCATTTGGGCATTCTGCCTTCTCATTTTGGCACTAAGAAGAGAGAAGACAGACTTCAAGGGCAAACTTCACTAAGAACACCTTCCAGAATGCCCATGTAACTCTCTCTCATTTGTCATGGCCAAATTTGAGGCAGACAGCTCTCTTGTTTCAAGTATACATTTCATACAACCTCTGGATTTTTCCTGCCCCACACATTTTACTATGTCTTTTACAACAGATTTGAGAGGTATAGAACTGAGTCAACGGTCTCAAATTGGCCTCTTCAAATAGATAAATCCAAGAAACGGCCAAAAGGCAATGATACTTAGGGACCAACTGTGTGACTCTTGTAGATGTGATGAAGAATGGCCAAGAGGGGACTCCTGTGTCATTTTTGTTTCTACTGTTTGAATTTGGGGTTTTTACTAATGGACCATGGTATCCTAGCTGTTCTCACTGTCACTGGGATTACAAAGAGTTTCAGACAAACTGATAGACTATAAAAAGGCATAATCAAGATTTATCTGTTTTCAAAAAAGCCGCATTAAATCAATCCAGCAATCTGCTTCAAGTCAGGAAAGGTTTCATGAAGTCAGTGTCATTTTTTTGCTGGGCTAGAGCATCTTCTACACCACAAAGAGGGCTCACTGTCGTCATGCCACCGCTGGGCAGCTAGAGTCAATTTCCTCTTGTCAATATACTCGCTTTCTCTCTCATTTGCAACAACCTGTGCAAACAGGCATGGCAGGTAGTAAAATACACCCTAAAAAGTTTAGACTTTGATTCCATCTCAGATATATAATGACAAATCTAATGCCAAGGCCCGTGATACCCAAATACTGTCCAATCTAGATTCTTGGAATGTATAAATGTGGGCAGAGGGGACAACCTGTCCAACAAGATTCCTACTTCCCCTTCATACTGTCAGCTTGGGACGTGGGTTTCTAACCAGGGCACTATTTCCCAGGCCCTTTGCATCTAAGTGGCATACTGGGATTATTCCTCGGTACCAGAGACAACAAGGGGAAGTGATGTACATCACTTCTGAGCAAAGGTGGCAAAGAAGTGCAGTGTCTTCACCCGCTCTTTCCCATCTGCTAGCTAAACTCTGAGGAGTCCAAAGCTGAAGGGACAGTAACACAGAAAAAGAAAGAAGTCTGACAGCCCTCCCACCTAACAAGAATACCGACACTGAGCTGTAACTTGAGCAGACTAACAATAGGCCCGTGAAATTCTGAGATACGGTATAGCAGAGAGCATTCAGGTCCTAACTTCTATATTAGGTTTGCAATGGTGTGAGGCAGTTGGGAAAGGTCTGAGTTTAGCAAGCATGGGATTGCAATATTGCACGGTGTTTTCTATTGGAGAAATCTTAATTGAAAAAGATGAGAGGGAAAAAAAACAAATCGGTCTTCTGGTGGTAGGGACATTTTTCGTACACACTGGTACAGTGGAAGAGTGGAGGGAAGAGAATGTGGAAGGAACAATCTAGGGGCTCCAGCGGGTGGAGGAAGCATGGGGTGGCGGCAGCCTCTTTAAGTCTCTGCTCTCTGGCTTACTTCTAGAAAAGGAAGAGTCAGGCTCCCTCTAACTCCAATCAAGTATCACAGTCAAATACTAAAATATCACAGTGACTTGCTGAGGACATCATTACCAACTTAGTTTGTTAAATTTCTCTCAGTCCCAACTAGGTATACCTCTCGATCCCACAATGAACAAAATTAAAATGCTGGAAAATCTATATTCAAGAGGCGTAGTCTAGATCAACCCACCCACCTCACCCCACCCACCTCTTTTTATCACCTTTACAGACACACAATGCACCATCACTTGTTAGGGCTTTTTTTTTTTTTTTTTCCCCTCCCTCACCCCCTTTCCCCTTTGGTAACTATAAGTTTGTTTTCTATGTCTGTGAGTCTGTTTCTGTCTCATAAACAAATTCATTTGTCATATTTTAGATTCCACATAAAAGTGATAGGATATTTGTCTTTGCCTGACGTACTTCACTTAGTATGATAATCCCTAGGTCCATACATGTTACTGCAAATGGCATTATTTCATTCTTTGTAATGGCTGAGTAATATTCCATTGTACATATACACCACACCTTCTTTACCATTCATCTGTCAATGGACATTTAGGTTGCTTCCATGTCTTGGCTATCGTGAATAGTGCTGCCATGAACACTGGCGTACATGTATCTTTTCAAATTACAGTTTTCTCAAGATATATAGGACGCTTTTTTTTAAACTATTTATATTTGGTCTCTGAGGTTCTACCTAATAACAGTTTACATCCCACTAACTAGTACGGAAAATTATCTCTTCTGTGATAGTACTTAGGAATTTACCACATGTAACAACAAATCCAAAGCACAAATGATGGACTGGAAAAAGATGCCCAGGTATAACCCATATGGGATATCTAAATATAATTACCTTGGATGTATAGAGAACTTAAATCCCAAAAGATTTTTACATAACCCATCCCATTTCCCCTTAAACAAGTGTGTGAGGAGAGCCCAGTGAAGGGTGTGTATGTACAGGTATTTGAGTAAAGAAATCAAAGCCACATGACTCCAGTGTCTCCGGAGACATGCAGTATAAGAACACCTTCCAGACTGCATCTCTGATCTCTCTTCGAGACTGACAAATGTGCCAAACCTCCTAGGCCATAACCACGCAGCCTAGATATTAAGTGCCAGAGCTTGTTCAGCACTGCTAAGCATGTGCTTGTGAACTCTGGATGGGAAAAACAGGCATGTGGGTGCACTGCTCAGAGGGACCGTCCCAGGGATTAGTATCACATTCATGCTAATTCCGCAGCTGGCCTGGCCAAAGAATTCCCACTCAAATCCAGGCCCCGGATCTCTGAATAGGCAGTTTATGCTTTCCCAAAGTGGCATGAATAATTAAAGGAGCTAAGCCTACCTGCCTAATGACAGCCAATAACAAACCAATCGGCCACCTAAAGCCAAGTTCCAGCCCACTGGGGCAAGCAGGGCTTGGGCTGGTTAATACACCCACTGCTGTGTTCTGCAGGGGCCCTTCAGCTTTACGGGAAGATTCCGCCATCACCAAGGTGCCACCTAATCACTGCACCCAAACTAAAATCAAAGGCCATCAGGGATCCGGATCATGTCGAAGCTGAGGAAGCACCAGGGTTCCCGTGTATTGGATAAGATACAGGAGATCAAATGTCTAATTCTTACACTATACCTAGTTTGATTCAGATATTAAAATCTCAAAATCAGATTGAGCTGCGACTAGAAACATGAGCCCCAGACATGCAGTTTTCAAAGAGCCACCATATACAATCCTAATGCCTTCATCCACCTACAGCCCCTGGCATTTGTAAATTTTAAAAGGGGCTGTGAAAAAGGGCTGATCTAATATGGAAATTTACTGTACATACTTTCCTGCTATACAAGCCGGTCTGCACAAAATTTACATACCTGACCCTTTCCCTTCCCTGCTGCTCTAGGTCAGAGCGGATTTTTGTTAACGGCTACTATGCTGATTACTAGACAACTTCCAACAGTTTGAGGAGTCCTTCTAAAAAAATTCAATGGAGTGATTATAGTTAAATTTCCTACTGCTCAGTTTTGCCACCACCAGCCGACTTTTCCCTCATAAACATCCTTCTGTTTCTACTCAAAATGGGCTTTCTCCTTCATGACATTAATAGTACCAGTTTCCTCTATCATGTTAGTAATAATGCACTGTTTGGCCTTGCATTTGAGATTTTTCAAAGCTAGGGGAAAGTAGGGCGGGACACAAATTTTCTCCAGACTACATCAGACTAATTTTCTCCCACTGCCATCTACAGAGCTTTTTCTTTAGAAGGGCAGAGCCAACAGTGGGGAAGGACCAGAAGAACACAGTAATGAGAGGAGGGGAAATGTCGACCCTGCTTTAACCACCACCCTCTGATCCCAGGCTTAGTCAAGCAGTCATAGCCGACTGAACGTGGTGACATGTTTTCCTCGAGGACTCCCAGGCCATTATTTCCTCCACAACCTCATTGACTTTTTCCAACTTTTCCTGTCATCTCTCAACCAAACGTCTTACGCAGGAGCATTTAACTTTACGGTCAGACCAACCTTGATACCCTTACTGCACTACATCAAGAGTCAACCCCTGCATGAGACAAGACTTCCCATTCTCAGCCAACCCCTCGGCCTGGTGGCAGGAAGGGAAGAAGTTGGGTTTATTTTCTCTCCCCCAGAATGAGCACATCAATGTCCTTCATTCACCTTTAGGTCTTTTGTCTATGGACACATGTAACCTATATGATTCCTCCCCATAAAATGAGTTCTCACAAACAAGGGCATGCCACTGCCTTAAGACAACCTGTATTCTCTGTTGGTTGGGTTACAACAGTTAAAAAGCGCCTAAGGCAATGAATTACACAACAGATGAAAAAGGAGCTAATAAAATTACTTGCTTGATTCTTTTTCCGATTCTCTGCTGGTAGCACACAACGTCCCTCCCCTTGATTAGCTCTAGAGCCCCCTGTTCTTGAATACAGAGATTTAAGAATGAGCTCTTAGGAGACGATGTTAAGTGACCTACCACTTACTGAGCACCCCTTAGGTCCGATCAGCTCTGGGCTGTGCGTATACATAGGGCCTCAATTCAATGCTAACAGCTCTACAGGGTAAGGTTGGCTAGCACACAGCAGAGGCAGAACTCAAACCCAAGTCTGCCTGACTCCAAAGACAATGCCAGGCAGCCTGAAAGCTTCTTTTAAAGCCAGCCCTCAGCAGAAGCTTACTGAAGCTTCTCCTATATGCTCTCACACTGCAGGACTCAGGAACTACCACGGAGCGTTCTCCAGTTTCATCTCACTCATCTTTAAATTTGTTACAGTCCCAAGAAAGCCTATGCTGTGTAAACCTCAGAAGGAACAGCCAAAGAATTGAATGTATTTATGACAACTGACAACAGATCTACTGGTGATGGCCTGGAAGTCTACTCCCAGAAGAGATTTGCTTTTCTCCAGGCTAAAGGTCACGCAAGGTACAAATTTAGAGCTTTGGACAGCCATCTGCTGATGCATCTGGAAAACAAAGGGAGGAGACAGGAAAAGAACAGAAGGCAGCCAAGTCCCTTCAGATGTCTCACTGGGCTGTGTGTGTGTGTGTGTGTGTGTGTGTGTGTGTGTGTGTGTGTATTTCCTGGTGCATCTTTAGAACAATACTGTGAATTAAGATGGGTGTGTCAAACCTTAAGAAAACTGGCATGATTCTCATAATGCTTCCGCTACACTTTGCATTACTGCAAAATCAGAAAATGACTGAATCATGATGTCAAGCTTTCACATGCTCACTCAACAGAGGCAGTAACAGAATGAAAGTAGAGATGAAAACTGAATCATCGCAGACACTTTAAAAAACACAACCACTGATCCCTATTTACGAGAAGAAAACACATATTCAGCATAGGAGGTTCCCACGTCCTTCTACACAGGTATTAGCCAAACACTGATAACAAACGATAGCATAAAGCCCATTTCATAAAATTTCATACACATACAGATGGGGAGGGGGAAACTTCTCAAAAATATTCAAAATACTTCTCAGATTTAATTTTTCAGATGTAATCTTTAAAACAGCACATGGCATATTAATTTCTATTTTGTCAAGGTACTCCAAATTTTACATAATAACACAAGTTATGATACTAAACCTAAAAATGATATATTTGATGTTTAAATCACATTAGCTTCAAAAACATGTTGCTCATTTACTGTGGCAGCTAGAAAAGAATATGTTTCAACTCCATAAAAAAATGAATCTTTCTCCATTTGCTGAAAAGCAGAGTCTCTCAGATTAACTGTGCACAGGCAACAAGTTGGTAGACAAAACACCTTTTAAACTTGAGGTTACTGAGACATTGATAAGTAAAGCTAGATTAACTCAATTTCTCTTAAGTATGATTTTCAAAGTTTTCACACCATTATCTCAACTGAACTTTATAATGAGCCTATCAGGGTACGGATTAATTTCCTCCATTTTTGGATGAAACAACAGAAAACTAACACTCAAGGAAGATGATTTAAAGCAGTAGTTCCTAAAGGTGATCTCTTTTCCTTTGTGTGATAAAGAAAATAATAATTGACCTTAAAAAAACATTATTTTCCAGATCCCTGCAGAAACCAGAAAAAAAAAATCAGCTAAGCTTTCAGCCCCCAAAGTCACTTTGCTCTTTGTAAAGCCAAACACAAAACATAATCATTCAAAACAGATGCAAGGCTGTGTGGGAAATGCATTTTTAAGGTCCACATTTAACGATCAATGAGCAAAAAAAGAAAAACCCTGGAGATTTGTAATGCCAGGATTTGCTGAAATAAATCCAGAATCAAACCTGTAAAGAAAGATGAGGGATTAATGGAGCTGAAAGTAGGTATATAAACATTAACTTGCCCTACAACGTTCCTATCTTCAACCTACCCCATAGACCTGGGCTCTAAGCCATCCCTAGGGCCATTAGGAAATGATATTTCACTTTCACCTCAACTAAATGACTTGAGTAAAGCACACGCAGCACAACGTTCGTTTAGCCCAGAACAGAACATTAACAAGGGGTGAGCGCACGCCCACGTGCATATTGGTGAAGGGGTGCCTTTCGCCAAGGAATAGACAAAGAATTTCATGGCCCCAAGATCCAAAGAGGGCTAATATGAGGACATTTCCTAATCTCAGGCAGATGAAAATCTCTCGACTCCCACATGGAAAATAAACACAACTGTACTTTGCCAGTGAGAGGATACCATGTCATTGTTTGATAAAACCAGTATTTAAAAAATCCCCAAATTACCAACTGTTCAGAGTACACATCTGCTGCCACATTTTTTTTTAAAGATTCAAGAAAGATATGTAGATGCAATACATGCACGGAACTGCTGAGCTGAATGAAAAAGATGGAGCTAATCGAGTCCAGTACCTTCATTTTAGAAGGTAGAAGAAAACTACAGAGAGGAAAAATAGACATTTCAACCTGATTAACATAGCATTCATGGCCCTGGGGAGCAAAATCCGGTCTTGGATTCCTATCCTACTGTGTCAATTCAGAGACAAATCTTAAAGAATCAATTTCTAAAAGCTTAAGAAGTAAAAAATGAAAGAGAATTCGACCAAAATTGAAGGCAAGTTGAAGACAGGTACCATGTAAAGTCTTAGAAGGGAAAGAAGTAAGAGAAGTGGGTCATCTAAGGGATCTGTCAACAAATACCAACCACACTGATTTGGCAACAGTTCTTCACAGCAAGTCAGCAAAAGCTGGCAAATTCGAATACTGAACTTTTATCCTTTTCTCCCTTTAAATTTCGATAAAGCCTCTATCTCTGAAAGGGTGTGGGAAAGAAAAATGAATCACTAGAGGCAGGACGTTATTACCAATTCATGCTCCAGTTCTCACAGTAGGCCCTTAACCAGATTCTAGAAAGGAAGGGAGCAGGGGTTTAAAGGCAACAGAAGTCAGGCGCATTGGCTCAGGAGGGGGCAACTCTGCATGGGTACATTTGCATGGATACTGCACCCTGCCTTGGGCTTTAACCATTTTCATACAACAGTCATTAGGTAGGTCTCTAGACAGACCAGAAAAGTAGCATCAGACATTAGATTACGCTGTATGTGACATACTGTAATAACTAGGAACACTTTCTACACCACAACTTGATTTTCATCCGAAGTTATAATGATTTAAGTCCAACAGCCATGTTACAGAATTATAAAACACAATTTAGTTAAAACACAGGGTTTCTATAAACTCTTGTTTCAGATTACTAGATATTTCTCAGCTTCCCAACACAATGTATAGTAGCCCCCTAAAAAATGGTATCATTTCAGAAAAGTTTTAAGAGTCTCTAAAGACTTGGTATCTACTGTATATTCGATGTATCTGGAGTGAAAGGAAAAGGCTCTTGAATTATGGAGATAAGATTACTTAGAAGACACAAGAAGATATCAAATGGAAAACATACTACAAATAAGAAAAACAATGCAGCAACATAAGCAGCAATAAGGCCTATTTCTGTGACATTTTTAGCTTTAAATTAAACCATACAGATTACTACAGCTGCCCCTTTGTTTCCAGGGTAAATTTATGCATAAAGTTTTCGTAAATTGTGATTTGCTTACTTTTCTGTCCCTCCCTCACACTAAACCATAAGCTTCTATAAGAGCAAGAAACATGCCTCTGATGTATAGAGCACACAGCATAGGGCACACAGAAGTCACTTAAAACATTTTTGGAATGAGTATTTTATCAAACAATTGACAAACATTTGATAAAATACAAAGTTGGCAAGAATGGAGGGAAAATAACAGTTACTCACATACACCGTTGGTAATGTAAACCAGTACCACCTTTTAAAGGGTAATTTGGCAATATGGCAATACAGTAATACCATTTAAAAACAATCGCAAAGTTTCCATTATATATACTGTTAAATGGAAAAGACATGGGATATAGCACAATACACTGCGTGAAATCCTATTTCGTTTTGTTTTAAAGGCAGTGTATACTTACTCTGCATATGGGGCAACCACAGAGGGCAGGGGGAGTCATTCAAAGCATAACCTAAATGTAATACACATATCCAATCCCAGGGGCCCTGCCTGAACACATATCCAGTTCTGGAAGGATTTACGAAGAAGCTTCACAGGGGCTACCTGGAATGGTAATACTGGGGAGTGAAACTGGCATCATAAAGGAGAAGAAGTCTTCTTTTTCATCATCATCTACCCTTTTGAAGTGTCTTCCCTTCCCATATTAAAGTTTTAATCTCTTTTTTAAGAGAGATGTTATGTTGCTATAAAAGAAAGAGCACGAGAGAGAAAGAGAGAGAGAGAAAGGAAAGAAAGAATTATAGAAAGGAAAACAACAAATGATTTTAAACCATAACTTTTCCCTGCTTGTCTTCCCCCTCGTCCACATAATATATTTTAGGAGTCAGTGGTTAGAGCACTGGTTTTCACTTTACGCTTGTTTGGGGCCTAATCAGAGTCATTTCCCGTTTCCAGTCACTCCAACATCAGAGTGGGAGAAAAACCTGGTTGACACAAACCTCCCCAACCCAGGGTAAGAAAAGGTCCACTGAGGGGTTCTATAATACAAACATAGGCCTGCTACCTATGCCACCTGACCCCGTGGGGTGGAGGCCAGGAGGCCAGGCACAAGAGTGTACCTGCTGGGCAGCAAGTGCCTGATTTTTTTGTGTCTTCAGATGGATCAGTTGTGCTTAAAATTTTACTTTTCTTACAAATACCTTCTAGGTGTCTTGAAATATTACCTAAATGTGAACAGGTGATGAACTCGACCATTAAGTATATTTCCTTACCATAGTTCAAACTAACAATTAGAATGTAGGCTTTTCTAAAACTGTCTAAAACAGCTTTTCTAAAACTATCCAATAGTGAGCATATGTAAAATATATCATTGCTTTATACGCCTCTTTGTGTTTTCTGAGGAAAATACATCTCAACTTCAGCTGCCCATTAGAATCACCTTGGGAGCTTTGAAATAAAAATCCCTATACCTGGGCCCCGTGCTTCAGACCAATGAAATCAGAACCACTGTGTCTTAACTGATGATCAAAGAACACGTTTCACATCAAAGCTGAGTATGTAATCATCCTGTTCCTTGATAAAGTGAGGAATGAATTTTCAAAAATTATACACACAAACAATTCTTGGCCTCTTTGAGTGTCCAGTAACATGGCCTTTGTCTTTGGGGCTAAATGCTAATGGAGGAAGGGATAAAACAAGCGACACAAGATACTAAGATGTTACGGCAACCACCATTGGCGGGAGTTTGGGGTGGGGAGGATGGGTTGCCATTTTAGGTCTCTTTCCACTACCTGCTTGTCTGTGCTGCTAGTGATGCTTAAAAGGTCTTCTAAATACAGAAGCGCCTTGCCTCACTGCTGTTCCCAATGCCTACAGCTATTCTGGTGAGCGTTTCCGCCACAGACAACCACAAAAATGAAGAGCCCTTAACTCACAGCTCAAAGCCCATTGTGGCCCTCGGTATATTGAGATGCCATAACACTTGAATTGTTTTACCTGACAGCAATGAGGCAGGTGAAAAAACACTTCATCATCCTAGAAATGATGTGCCACTACCATAAACCTTCTACATGGTATAACCAAATGCTGACAGAGGCTAATGTTCAACCTGTGAAGTTAGACTCCTCCAACCAAAAATTGCTAAAAAGACTTGCAACCCTCTCTGTGCGTTCTAGTCAAAGATTATTCAGTTTGTTTCTTGGAACGCCCATTCCAAGGAGATGGGGGTGGAGGGAGTCATTTGGAAACTGCCAAGGAATAGTCATTGGAAAACCACAAAAGGCATTACCTTGACTAACATGAGCCTAAAGGGTGGGTTCACATCTCTTACCAATGTTACAGACATGCCCTAACTAGAATGCCATTCAAGATGTCAAGGGAGGGGGACACATTTCACGATAAAATACCTGGTAAAAATGTGACAAACTCTCATTGGTTCTAGCATATTAGGATACAACAGTTTTGTTATTTTATTTCCATTATAAATAAGGAGTATCATCAGTACAATCATAAGTAGGACTCCTTATCATTTTTACTTTTGGTTTCTGTTTGGAAATTAAGCCAAGGAAGAATTCAAAAAGAATTTTTGGAAAAATATTGTGTAATAAATTAAAATGTTCCATAACTATCATTTACAGGAATTTTACCAACATTTCTGATACATGCACTGGAAATCTTTATTAAGTCTGACTTAGCATTAATCAGCAGCAGAGAATGGAATGAAACTGTAAGACTATTTGCAGTTACTTGATTTCAAATGGGTCTGTCTCCAATCCCATTTTTTCAGTAGCACATGGTGCTCTTACCTAGAAAGTAAGCTCTCACAGGTCTGTGTACTGAGCTTTTTAATAAGGGTCTATATTGGATTTTTTTGGATGAAGAAGCACCAGAAAATGAAGTCAGAAAACTGTATATAAAATGAGCAGGTTGTGCTTGAAGATTTGCTGAAGTTCCTTTCAGCTTCAAAAATTTCTTCTATTTTTAGTTTTTTAAGGAACCTCCATACTGTTCTCCATAGTGGCTGTCTCAATTTACATTCCCACCAACAGTAGATTTTTGATAATGGCCATTCTGACTGGTGTGAGGTGATACCTCACTGTAGTTTTGATTTGCATTTCTCTAATGATTAGTGATGTTGAGCATCCTTCATGTGCTTATTGGAAATCTGTATATCTTCTTTGGAGAAATGTCTGTTTAGGTCTTCTGCCCATTTTTGGATTGGGTTGTTTGTTTTTTGATATTGAGTTGCATGAGCTGCTTGTGTATTTTGGAGATTAATCCTCTGTCAGTTGCTTCACTTGGAAATATTTTCTCCCTTTCTGAGGGTTGTCTTTTTGTTTTGTTTATGGTTTCCTCTGCTGTGCAAAAGCTTTTAAGTTTCATTAGGCCCCATTTGCTTATTTTTATTTCCATTTCTCTAGAAGGTGGGTCAAAAAGGATCTTGCTGTGATTTATGTCATAGAGTGTTCTGCCTATGTTTTCCTTTAAGAGTTTGATAGTGTCTGGCCTTACATTTAGGTCTTTAATCCATTTTGAGTTTATTTTTGCATGTGTTGTTAGGAAGCGTTCTAATTTCATTCTTTTATATGTAGCTGTCCAGTTTTCCCAGCACCACTTACTGAAGAGGCTGTCTTTTCTCCACTGTATATTCTTGCCTCCTTTATCAAGATAAATCCATGCATATATGGTCACCTTATCTCTGGGCTTGCTATCCTGTTCCATTCATCTATATTTCTGTTTTTGTGCCCGTACCATACTGTCTTGATTACTGGAGCTTTGTAGTATAGTCTGAAGTCAGGGAGGCTGAATCCTCCAGCTCCATTTTCATTCTCAAGATTGCTTTGGCTATTCGGAGTCTTTTGTGTTTCTATACAAATTGTGAAATTATTTGTTCTAGTTTTGTGAAAAATGCCATTGGTAGTTTGATAGGGATTGCATTGAATTTGTAGATTGCTTTGGGTAGTATAGTCAGACACTATAAAACTCTTAGAGTAAAACATTGGCAGAACACTCTATGACATAAATCACAGCAAGATCCTTTTTAACCCACCTCCTAGAGAAATGGAAATAAAAACAAAAATAAACAAATGGGACCTAATGAAACTTAAAAGCTTTTGTACAGCAGAGGAAATCATAAACAAAACAAAAAGACAACCCTCAGAATGGGAGAAAATATTTGCAAATGAAGCAACTGACAAAGGATTAATCTCCAAAATATACAAGCAGCTCATGCAGCTCAATATCAAAAAAAACAAACAACCCAATCCAAAAATGGGCAGAAGACCTAAACAGACATTTCTCCGAAGAAGATATACAGATTTCCAACAAACACATGAAAGGATGTTCAACATCACAAATCATTAGAGAAATGCAAATCAAAACTACAATGAGGTATCACCTCACACCAGTCAGAATGGCCATCATCAAAAATCTACAAACAATAAATGCTGGAGAGGGTGTGGAGAAAAGGGAACCCTCTTGCACTGTTGGTGGGAATGTAAATTGATACAGCCACTATGGAGAACAGTATAGAGACTCCTTAAAAAACTAAAAATAGAACTACCATATTACCCAGCAATCCCATTACTGGGCATATACCCTGAGAAAACCAATAATTCAAAGAGAGTCATGTACCACAATGTTCATTGCAGCACTATTTACACTAGCCAGGACATGGAAGCAACCTAAGTGTCCATCAACAGATAAATGGATAAAGAAGATGTGGCACATATATACAATGGAATATTACTCAGCCATAAAAAGAAATGAAATTGAGTTATTTGTAGTGAGGTGGATGGACCTAGAGTCGGTCATACAGAGTGAAGTCAGAAAGAGAAAAACAAATACCGTATGCTAACACATATATATGGACTCTAAAAAAAAAAAAAAATGGTGCTGAGAACCTAGGGGCAGGACAGGAATAAAGATGCAGATGTAGAGAATGGACTTGAGGACACGGGGAGGGAGAAGGGTAAGCTGGGACGAAGTGAGAGAGTGGCATTGACATATATACACTACCAAATGTAAAATAGATAGCTAGTGGGAAGCAGTTGCATAGCACAGGGAGATCAGCTTGGTGCTTTGTGACCACCTAGAGGGGTGGAATAGGGAGGGTGGGAGGGAGATGCAAGAGGGAGGGGATATGGGGATATATGTATATGTACAGCTGATTCACTTCGTTATACAGCAGAAACTAACACAACATTGTAAAGCAATTATACTCCAATAAAGATGTTTTAAAAAAAATTTTCTTCTAACTCAAAAAGACACCTGAAAGGTTAAAAGTGAATAAACATTACAGACTCAGCACTCTCACCAATGCTGTCTTTGATCAACATTCCCTGTGGGTGTCTGATGTATGCATGTTATACCAGACATGATGGGAAACAGAAAGGAATGGATAGCTTCCTAACCTCTACAAATCTGGGAAGATATTTTATAAACATAAATATTTACACACACATATATGAAGCAGTTGAGTTATGGGGCAAGGCAGTATGAGACTACGGGACAGAAAGAGTCATACAGACCGAAAGAAAGGTCAGTGTGAACCAAGAAACAGGTCAGCAAGTAGTCTGGGGTGGAAATGTGGCAGGAGGAATTACCTATGCAACTACCAAGCACCAGAAACTAGTGTTTTAGTTTCATCTAATTTAAACCACAGGGCAATCCAGGAGGTGGCTAGTGACATTGCACAAGTGGGAACACTACTAGCTCTCCATGTTAAAGAGCGTGACCAAGGCCTCTCACGGAGCTAATAAAGAAGGCCCACTCAAAGGAAGGGAGAGTTGAACTTAGTCCTATAGATTGGCCTTTTGCTTTACTGGAAACTGCATCTGTGTAGGGGCAAATGCCAAGAAAGTCTCTTAAACCAGGTGCCTGACCCATTCTGCTTACCAAAGAATGTCCTTAAATCAGTGAGGCACAAACCCTGAAAGAACTATTTCATTTGTGTGCAAACTCAGAAGGGCAAAGGCAAGAGCTTCCCACAAAGCTTCCCATCACCCGATCCACACCATCCCTTGAAAAGAGGCGACTTTCACGCTCCTGAATCCTCCCCTCTTCTAGTTCTCAAAGCTCATCTCTGTGGCTCCACAGGTCAGGCCAAGACTCTACACCTAGGACTTGAAGGTTCTAGCAAACACTGGACCAAACTGTGGTTCTAACAGATACAAACCCTCTGAGAGCTACAGGGAGAGCACAGGCCCAATTATCTTCATTTTTTCAGATAAGGAAGGTTCAGAAAGGTTGACAATTCAAACTCCAAAGCCACACTGCTGGTGAGTCAGTACCATGGACCCCTATGGTCTTAGAGCAGAGGCTGCATAACCAACAGGAAAGGCCTCTCCACCAAGGCACATCGTCATCAATGTTACTTAACCTCTACAAGCAAAACAAGGCTAAGCTTGACACCTAGCTCATGAGTTCGACAGAAAGCTGATTAATGCAAGACAGAGAAGCCAGACTAAAAACTCAGTGATCAGGAAAAAAGGTTTCTATTACATTTCAGGTATTCTCAGCACCTAGCACTCAACAGAGGTGCCCAAATGCTGCTGCTGTTGTTGAATTTAGAAAACTAATCAATAGAAATTACTTAAGACCTATGTTCTCATTTGAGTCCCAGTCAATGTACAGTCCTATGTCCATATTTTGCTTTTAAAGTCTATATAACCCAAAACAAAGCCACATGAGCTGGTGCAAGGAAAGAAAAAAAAAAAGCAGTGGGGTTTCAAGTTGAGCAGTTTTCCAAGTTTCAATACATTCAAACAGTTCTGACATTACCCTGCATTCCAAATACTATCTGATTCCCTCTTGGGCATGTTTTTGTGATTTTTAATAAGTTAAGATACCCTCAACTGATGAAAATCTGCCGACAGCAAGATGAGGGCTGTACCTAGCAGAATAAAAAGATGGTAGCCCCTCCCACCAAACAAAAAACACCCAAAAGCCAGTATATTTGAAATGAGCAAAAATTAATTATTGAATCCCAAGTACATTACAGATTAAGTATGAAGAGCCAAATTTTTCTCCCATCGGAATGCACTAATCAATTAATATTTATTAAATATAAATGTGAACACACACCCAGCATGGGGGTCTCGTATATACTACCTAATACTTCCAAAACCTTTCTGTGCCCTAAAGACACGGGGGAACGCTAAGCAAAAATCAGATTGGCAATTTTCCCTTTGAGGCTAAATTACTGCCATGGTTGGCATTTTCCAGATTCCCCCATTTCCAGAGTTTGTTTCTGGTGGGCAGCTGAACTCAGTCACTACCATCCTTATGGGCTTGCCTTCCCAGAATTCTGGTACCCTGAGAGACCCAGAGACCACCCCCTTAACAAAGAAGGGGTCCCAAGCTTCAAAGTAAGCAAGGTTAATGGGTAGACCCCCAACAGCCATAATATAACCATTTGTAAGAGAAGAGTGATGGGACCAGACCAAGGACAGGACACAGGGCAACAGACTGGGCACAGTTCCTCCCCCAGAGCACGCCAAGCCAGGCGTCTCAGATCCTCATCAAGGACCTTTTCACCAGAACACAGACCCCACCTCCAATCCTTGCAACATACGCCCCTCTCAGGTAAGGAACCCCTAGCACAACACTCTCTTTGGTGCCCAGTACATAAACTAAAGTCCGTGAAAACATGTTTTGCTCCCTGTGACACCAAGGCAAAAGGGAGAGTGAATGGAAGGAAGAATCCTAGATGACAGACAGTGCTACAAAGACCACTAGGATAGATTTATGTGGCTCATTCAATACCTTACACTAAGGCTTCTAAGAGAAGGGTCTGACTAAAGGCCTTGACTCTTTCCTGGAGGGCACTGGCTTACTCTTTCTGATGTTTTCCATCCATCTGGCTCACCCCTGCTTCCCCTACTCTTTCTGGTCTCATCAGGTGCTTCAGAATGTTTAGAATAACATGTCTGATTCCTGACTCCACCGTTAACTAGTGCTGTGACGCTGGTCAAGGTATTTAACTTTTCTGTACTTCTGTTTCCTCATCTGTAAGATATAAATAATAAGAGTACCTATCTCAGAGGGTGTTATAAGGAATCAATGAATTAAATAAGTTGATCTTCACAAAGCACTTGACCTTCACAAGGCACTTCAGAACAGTGCCTGACGTGGCAAATGCTGTATTAAATGTTTGCTAAAACTGAAAGATCATTTTTAAAAATGGTTTCTTCCTCTTCACAGCCAGCTTTTAGAAAACCTGATCAATCCAGTTTTCAAATCAGAAGAGGGTACCACAAATGAGAAGTTAGCAACTGAGACAACCAGAGCACAGTTTCTTTTAGGGGCAATGAAAATGCTCCGAAATTAGATTGTGGTGATGGTGGCACAATACTGCAAATCTACTAAAAATCATTAACACACTTTAAAAATTAGCGAATTTTATGGCATATAAATTATGCCTCAATAAAGCAGTTTTTTTTAAAAAGTGGAGTAAGACAACCACATATCCACCTAAGTCAACTATTTAGTCAAAATAATGGAAATCAAAATGCTGAACTCAGTTGGGGACTGAATCCAGGATGCAAACCGCTATTCCTGGTACCTCTTCACAGGACAGCATGAACACATGTGACCTCCCCAAACTGGGTATCCACGACTCAAATAACTGGCAAACATGGGAACAAGAGAAGCCCTAGGAAGCTTTCGGATTCTGGGAGGAATGTTTCACGCAAGCACAAAACAATTTAAGCACCTGGTGACTAAGAACACATGCCTCAACAGGAAAGTAATTTCCCTGAATTTAAGCTTATTCCCCTAAACATGGGAGGCAGCACAGTATGACCTACCAGCTCAAGCCTTCTGAGATTCACAAAGGTGATTTCAACCCAGCCTGCTTGGCCTAGAAAAAGTTTATTTTTACCTTTTCAAGCCAGTTTCCTCATCATTAAAACCACCTATCTTGCAGGTGTTACTAAGGATTGGAGTCAATCAGCGACAAGCACCTCGTGTATGGCACGTGGTAGGTACGCAGTAATAGCAATTCATTATAATTACACACAAACATAATAAAATATACATGAAGGTACCATCACACAAAATAACAAGGCAACTCAACCTTTCCACTTACCTACACTTACACTATTCCTGTAACCTTATTCCTGAGTAATCTCTCTGTACAAAAGGTAATGAGGGCTTCCCTGGTGGTGCAATGGTTAAGAATCCACCTGCCAATGCAGGGGACATAGGTTCAATCCCTGGTCCGGGAAGATCCCACATGCCGTGGAGCAACTGAGCCCGTGCGCCACAACTACTGAGCCTGTGCTCTAGAGCCCGCGAGCCACAACTACTGAGCCTGCGTGCCACAACTACTTAAGCCCGCGTGCCTAGAGCCCGTGCTCTGCAACAAGGGAAGCCACCGCATTAAGAAGCCTGCACACCGCAACAAAGAGTAGCCCCCACTCGCTGCAGGTAGAGAAAGCCCGCACGCAGCAACGAAGACCCAACGCAGCCAAAAATAAATAAATAAAATAAATAAATTAAAAAAAAAAAAAAAGGTAATGAGCTCCACGGTAGCTGAGGTTCGGTAGCAGCAAGGCATGCTGAAAGCAGAATGAGTCCTCTTACATTTCTAGAAGTTTCTAGGTGAATTAATGGTCCTGTGAATAGCACCTGGGGGAAATCCTAAGAGGAAGAGTTGAGGGAGTCTGAAGGTACCGACCATGCACTCTTGGCCATGTTTGTAGATTTCACAAAGTAAGTGGCCACCCCTCCAGCCCCCCCCTTTGCCGGCCCTGTGAATGGACACTTACATTTCACAGGTGCACCCAAGTTTCCCAGCCACCTTAGCACTGACCTGATGCCCCAATGTGGCTGCACATTATTAACTGTCCAGAACAGCATGACGAGGCTGTGGAGCTTAACACCTTCGCAGAAAAAGGAAGAGAATTAATTCATGGCTGGTTCAGGTACCTCATGTTATTGGTGATGTGATTAGGTAAACCACAATAAGGTTCGTACTAAACCAACAATCTGTTTTTTGAACTCTGAAGCCATTCATTCAACTCTGACGTCTTCTGAGCCAAAGACTTTAATGGGAGCTTTGCACCTGCTGACAAGAGAACCCTAAGTGATGCCAAAAGAGGAAGTGTGTTGGTGAGGGCAGGGCAGTTATTCTTTCATTTCAGTTTTACTATTTGACTTACTAATAACAATGCTTATCGTATTCTACAATTGCAAAATGATCCATGTACGCGATGCCTCCGACAGTTGCCAGCAAACCTTGCAGAAAGATGAAGCAACCAACACCAGATACCTCAGGCCAACAACAGGCAAACCTGAGTCAGGAACCCATGCCTAGTCTTGAGCTCAATCTCATGCTGCCTCTACAACTGAGATACAGAGAGGAACCTGGTCAAGCTCCTTCCACCAGTGGGTTTCTAAGTATCTTTACAGAGGCACTGTTACCATGGAAGTAACCCCCTGCAACCACTGCCATGGAGCTGAATTATGCAGACATGGAAAAAGTCCCTCGGGCCCATTCAATTCATTCTTCTCTTCACTCTAGTCTGCAAATCTCCACATAATCAACTGGAATAACTATGCAGCTCTGAGCTGACAGTCTGTCTGGCAATGTTTGGACTCAGGTGAATGGTCAGCTACTTCCTGAAACACAGATGAACTCGCCACTGATGCCCAATGGCCCAGTGTCAAGTGTGATCCCGGTCACCTCTGCCTCATAGGACAAGTATCTAGTCTCTGGGAGGGACCTGATTAACAGCTGGTTCTTTCAGATAAAGACTGAGAAATAGATGCTTCTTTCCAAAAACCGCAGGTTAAAAAGCAGTCAGTAAAAAAGTGTTTTCCTACTGGCATTTTAAGTAATATTTAGAATTGGTTTTAGAAATGTTTACAAATGAAGCTCCGTAAGTAAACATTTTTTTTAAACTCAGTTCTACAAAGAGTTCCATTTCCCTTACAAGCATTCTCTGTATCTTCTGAAAGTTTCCATAATTTTTGGTGACCAAATTAGTCTTCGCACAAAGCACTCATTTTTGCTTCACGATTCTCATTTAAATACTCTGGTGTTTAATAACCATACTCTGTCATCGTTCCGAATGGGATATTTTAAGATTCTTTCTCAAAGGCTTTGCTTAATCACAGCCTTAGCCTTTTGGTAAAATTGGTCTTTTAACAAACTGGCCTGTAGGGGACAAGTTTTTAAATTACTCTCAAGCTTTCCCTCCCCCTTCAAAGTTTTCCCAAACTACTTAAAAGCCTCTCAGCCCTGGACTTCCCTGGTGGCGCAGTGGTTGGGAATCCGCCTACCAATGCAGGGGACACAGGTTCGAGCCCTGGTCCAGGAAGATCCCTCATACCATGGAGCAACTAAGCCCGTGCGCCACAACTACTGAGCCTGTGCTCTAGAGCCTGCGAGCCACAGCTATTGAGCCCACGTGCCACAATTACTGAAGCCTGCGCACCACCTAGAGCCCATGCTCCGCAACAAGAGAAGCCACCGCAATGAGAAGCCCGCGCACCACGACGAAGAGTAGCCCCCGCTCGCCGCAACTAGAGAAAGCCCACGTGCAGCAACGAAGACCCAACGCAGCCAAAAATAAATTTAAAAAAAAAAAAGTCTCTCAGCCTTGGGGGAAGGATGATAAATTAGATGATTTTGCTCTGTCTCTGTTGCTTGGCATTGCCCTGGTCTAATCCCTTTTTGTCTCACCAGGAATTTCCTTCTTGCAAGCAGACTCCCTCCTATATCCTGAAGCATCCAGCATGTAGATTTACTGGTAAAGTTGCTCAGAGGCCCAAAATGGGCATAGGAAACACTTCAGTTTCCTCCTAGTGTGGCTACTCTTTTACTCTGCCCTTTCCCTTTCTGTAGTGAAGGCCACGTTTGTATCGTTGGTTCAAATTCTAATTCTTCAGATACCTGGTAACTTCCAGGTGGATCCAGAAAAATGCAATTAAAAACAGTCGTTTAAAGGCAACACATGATAAAAATAGTAACTAATAAGCAAGGGTGCAAAATGACATATATGCTCTGTTGAAACTTTTTAAAATTTATGCACACATGCAAATCAAAATCACAAGATTCTGTGTGGGATACCACTTCACACCCATCAGGATGGCTATTATCAAAAAAATTAAAAGTAAGTGTTGGCAAGGATGTGAAGAAATTGGAACCCTCATGCATTGCTGATGGGGATGTAAAATGGTGCAATCACTGTGGAAAACTAAACGAAGATTTACCTCAAAAAGGTAAACATAGAATTATCATGTGATCTAGCAATTCTACTTTCAAAAGTAATGAAAGCAGAAATGTAAACACATGTAAAGCACTATTTTCAGAGCAGCATTATTCACAATAGCTAAAAGGCAGCAACAACCCAAATGTCTCCCAATAGATGAACAGATAAACAAAATGTGGCATACACATACAATGGAATATTATTCAGCCCTAAAAAGGAATGAAATTCTGACACATGCTACAACGTAGATGAAGCTTGAAGACTCGATGCTAAGCAAAGTACACCAGACACAAAGGACAAATATTGTATGATTCCACTTATATGAGGTTCCTGAAACAGGCAAATTCGTAGAAACTGAGAAGTAGAACACAGGTTACTGGGGCTGGGGGAAGGGAGGAATGGGGAGTTATTTCTTAACGGCAGATCCTCAGTTTGAGAAGGTGACAGTTCTGGAGATGCACAGTATAGTGATGGTTGCACAACAATGTGAATACACTAAATGCCACTGAATTTCATACCTAAAAATAGTTTAAATGGTAAATTTTGTCTTATGTATATTTTGCCACAATAAAAAAATATGGCCAAAAAATTCTATGTACATAAATGAGGAGGGAAGGGAAATTACCCCATGAAAAGCAATGGAATAATAAAGGGTTATTTTTCTAGGTTCCAACTGTTCCAAGAGCTGTTGTATTTTTTTAAAAAAATCAGTGCATTTATTCACACACTCACTGGTGCACAAAGAAACAGATGGGGCAGCTCAAAATAACAGTTCTGGTTCAGCAAGATTTTAGCACTGACTCAATGAGTTGCACGGAAGGTAACGTTATATGTGAGGGCAGCAAACGTAGATGGGAGCAGAGCAAGAGAGGAGGTATATCATGTGTGGCATGTTTTCTTTCTTCTAATTTTTTACCTTGAAAGCCAGCCTCTCAGTCCTGAGGCTCAAGGCCCTGGTTCTCTTGGATATACGGGCACAGATCACAGGAACACTTGTGTCTGCACATCCAACGGCGACTATTGCCTAACGCCCTCTCGGTCCCACTGTCAGCCCACTGCACTGACCAACGGCAAGGACGTTCCCCTACCCCAACGGTCTATCCAGCTGGCAGATTCAGCTGCCAGGAAGCCAAGGAATTTTCTGTGTGTCAATTCGCAGAAAAGAACTCCTAAACTCTTCCAGTTAAGCCAGAATCTTGAACTTTTCTATCTGGAAACTTCAAGCACAAGTTCAACACAAACCTTAGTCACCTCTCAATCACTGGCCTCTGAGGGGCAGAAGAGGGATATGAATCATCCAGATTCACAGAGAAACTCACGTATTTTCTCCTTAGCTTAAGGAACCTCACACCTGTCAAATGTGAGTGTCTATGTTTGCTCAGAAGACTCTGAGTCCCCTAATGAGACTGGGATGACAAATGGCGATGTGGCAGCCAACACAGGATTGCAATTCACTGCAGATACCCATAGAGAACAACCTATACCTGAATCATTAAGGCTTAACTACCCAGATCTACAGATCCAAGTCAAGTCCCCTTGAAAGCAGACTGCCAATCTGGGAGACACTGGGTCTATTTTTCCAGACTCGTAAAACATTCACACAGGTTAGAAACCACTGGTTGCTCTAATTAATTGCCTGAGACACACTGGTAGATTTTAGGGTTTGTTATATTGTTGTGGGTTTTTTTTAATTCTGTTAGTTTACTTGACCCACATTTTCATGCCTTGGTTGTAACACTTGGGAAATTAAAACTTATCCCAATAGGGTATAATTAAAAGTTAAATATAGCAACTAAAATCTCATCTCATCAAAAGTCTCCTCCAAATCGTAGAAGCGTCACTGTGTCGGATTGGCTAGAAGTCAGCATGGACAAGTCTGGATTCAGGCACTTGCAACCACGATGCATCTGAAAAGGCTGCAGCTGAGCAATGAGAAGCCCACATCCAACATATTCGATTAGAGCTTCGGTCTTTCACTTCAAATGCTTGAAAAACTGAGATTTCATGGAAGTTCTGCCAACCATCCAGTCAGCCCTCCATGGTGAGGGCTAAACAGGTGCAGTTTCTTATGGAAATTAGAAAATGAGTTCATTCCTCATGAAAGTTGAAGACAAAGTACTAGTCACTAGTTACCGCCACTATCTACTAAACTTGCTTTGAAAAATGAAGTGAACATCACTCCTCAAAGTCAATTCCAGGAATACGCTAAGTACGCCCAACCCCATACCCTGTCCCAGGCAGTGGCCTAGCCTCGCCATCCTTCTCCTGCTCTCACAGAGGTACCTGATAAGAGAACAGCTCTGCCTCTTCTCTCCTAGTTACCTAACAGTTTTTCAATAGTGCCTCGGAGTCCTGAGCAGAACATCTATACAACTATCCCTCCACTTATCCAGTCTCTCAAGAAGTAGTTTTGTAATCCTGAAAAACCTTCTTCCATCCATGTCTGGCAGATGCTCCAATAAATAGGGTTTTCCAACACCCAAGGAAGCTGCCACTGAACATGCATTTTCTGCACTCCAAACTCCAGACCAGCTGGCAGCCCTAGGAAGGGGCACCTGAATTCAGGACTTGCACTTGTCTAGATAAAGACGGCTGCTATTGTTGCCCCTGGTGACCACATTCACTTTGGCAGAAGCAGTGGCGGTAAATATTTCTCTGGAGAGTCAATTCACATCAACCGGGTGCCTTTGTTTCAAGAAATAACTTCTTGGTAATTTATCTTGAGAAAACTCTTCTCTGAAAGTTTACAATGCTTCAAGGCAGCACTCTCTCTCTCTCTCCCCTCTGACTTCTACATATCTCAGAGCCCAAAACTGGCTCATTTGAAACAATATCCTTGGGAGTAGATTTCAAGTACAGCATAGTTAAGAGTAGGAAAAAGATTCTCTTGAACTCAATATAGTAGTTAGTGGTTTCAATCTTCCACCACCTACCTCAAAAGTACATAAATCAACATTAGCAAGCTCTACCTGAGTGGTGCCTGTATTCTAAGTTGCCCAAATGGAAAACGCTTAGAGAAAACAGCATGCACAAATCGCATATGTAGAGGGACTCAAAGTCTTCAGAAATACTTTTAGGAACCAATATATAACTTTAGCCTTACAACAAGCTGAGTTTCATTATCCCTACTGTACAAGTTAAGCTGACAGGGGTGATGTAACTTGCCCACAGGTACTCAAAACCTGTGGCAGAGCTGGATAGTGAACTTAGGTCTTGACAAATTCAAGCTACTTCTGCACAGACTATGTTGTCCCCAAGGAAAGAACGTGCATGATCCAAAAACTCCTCCATCATTGACAAGTAGGTTTTCACTTCATCATGATAAATCTCTGGGGTTATTTTAAAAACCAGTAATATAACAGAGCTGACAGAAAGCTGCCACAGGGCAACAAGGTTCACAGCCTGCTGCTGTAGGCTTTCCTTATCACAGCTTAAAATAACCGAAATATTACTGACCTACATCACAGCTGACTCTCTGTTAAGACATTTTGTACTGGGATTTTATAATATTTTATATGCTTCAGGCACAAAGCTCAACAAGTCCAAGAGAAACTCTAGGATCTTTCCACACAATATTTCCATGCATATGGCTCACATGTCCCTGAAAAACAATGGTAGTTACTAGATACTCAGGGAGCTCTATCACCTTATTAAAAATTTTTGTAATACTATTATAGGTAGCAACTAGTGAGTGAGTATGGGTGAAATGTACTGTGTGTATGAACCAGAGTGACATTAGAGATAAAAAAAGATGTAAAGAACAAGCTTGATTCAACTGAAACAAACCAGCTAGATGAGACTGGTAAAAGCTGGTAGAGTTTTAAAGATTAGAGCTCACCTAAAATGGGCCAAAACCCCCCAGCTTGCACCCTGACTCTGAGGTGGGCCCTGGTATCTGGTTTCCAGGAGTCTAGTCATTGAGATTTCCACTGATAATCTACTGTGTGCCAGATATCATGGTACAAAGGACAGGAAAGGTCTTGCTATGGGAGAGCTGACAGCCTCACCGGGATACTAGAAAGCTTCCATCCCTATTCTAGAGAGCCGCAACCCAGCAGTGGGGCTGCCTGGAGCATGTCTCCGCGGGCAGGTGATTCTGGGCAAGAGCTTTGATGACAGTTATAAGCAATTTCAGAAAATAAGAGCTACTATGGGACGGATCCAAGCAGGAAATAAGGACAAAATCATTCCACTGCCAGTGGCATTCATTAAGAGTCATGAACTTTTCCAAATGAAAGCAATGGACCAAAACAAAGAGACAAAAGGAAGAGTTTGTATTAGATTGTAATAAGTCAAGGATGCAACCCTGTAATCTCTAGGATAATTACTAAAAGAAGAGCAAAAGAATTAACACGTCAATAAACAGAAAATGGAATAACTTTTTGCTTAACCCAGAAGAAGTCAAGAAGGAGAAAAAAAACATCGAACAGACAGGTCAGATGGAAAACAAATTGTAAGATGGTAGATAAAATCTCAAATACATCAGTAACTACATGAAAGGTAAACTGAAAGCTACCCAATTAAAATAATATATAAAAACAAAAGTTGGGAAGAAAGGAAGGACCCAAGTACGTTTCAAAAAACATGAAAGAGGAGAGATGCCATCACTTGGGTCTGTCTTGTTGCCCACAGTGAAGATCCTGCCAAGTTTTCTAGTCCTGTGTGCATCAGCTTCCCTATCTTTCACAGCTCATTTGTTCGCCTCCTTGCACTGTTAGGAAAGCAAATCACTTCATTGGAAAAGGCCATAGAAAACTCTGCTGTCTTGCTGATTCTTTATTGAGAAAGCCCTTGTTCTTCCCTGCTAGGAAAAATTCATTTAGTGCATCCTTGCATATGCATATTAAACCCTGCACTGTATCCAGATTATCACATTGTTTTACTGGAAACTGCCTAACAACTTTTCTGGGGGTCACCACTAATCATGGAAACGGATTCTTTTTTCCTGCCCACAATCCTTGCCCCACTTTCTCCCCCTCCCCCAAGCCCCCGCCTCCAAGTACCAGGCTCCATTAGTACAGTAATAAAACCACTGCTGTTTGGTTAGCAGTAATGAGTTCTAAAAGCATCAATGCAGTGTTTCATGGAGAAGGGCTATTGTTAGGTGCAGCAAACTTTTCCGGCATCAATCAACTGCCGTAGATCGTAGCAGCCTTTTTTTAAGCTTGCCAGGAATGCAGTGAAAAATTGCATAATCCATGCTCCTCAAGGACAACACGATGTGGCTCATACACAATCAAACGAAATGACCAGTGACTAAATACACTCCTTTCTATAGAGGCTAGCTCTATTGCACGCTTGTCTTAAAATCTGGGTATGGTGACTGTCCTAGTGTTGAGTGGTAGTGTGCCTACTGCTGTCTGCTCACCCCGCCCCCCCCAAAGTATCAGTCATCTTGATTTCCCAACAGCTTCTCCTACAAAGATACCCTTTATTCCTTTATATCTGTTATCTTTTCAAGACAGATAGATAGACAGATGAAAAGGAGAAATAGAAAAAGAGAAGGGAAGATTGGAAGGAAGAAAGGGAGAAAGAATCCAGTAAAATAGCTTTATCTCAGTTTACTGCCTCCTGGGTTGAGGCCAGGATGAGGGGATTAGCTGATTAGCCTTCCTGGGTCTCCATTTCCTCATCAGGTTCACTGGGCTGATTCATGTAAGATTGCTGTTATTCAACTATTTTTGACCTATAACAACAGCAAGTTCATATGATTCAAACAGATGGCATTAGACACACTTAATTACTTGGTTAAGCTAGAACATGGAAATAAATTTCCATTCCAGTTGGGCCCTCTCATCATCTTCTTAAGAGATTAATTTCTTCACCTTTAAAAAAACGAGTTTTTCTTTAATACAGCGACTAGCTAGAAGTATTCTGATAACTTTAGGCTTTGGTCAATCCAAATTCCTCCATTTTTGGCTACCAAAAATGTCGGTGGAGGTGGTAGGGGCTTTATTTTGTTTTGTTTTTTTCTTATGTAGGTACAAAGGGACTCCACCTATGGATGAAGAAACACTAGGAAGACTACTCCTCATCCCTTCCCTAAAGATGCAAACCACCTCAATCTCAGTACCAAGGCCAGTCAAGGGCTGTCTTGCCTTCTGCACAAAAAGGAATAAGGAGAAAAAAAGAAGAACAGAAACACATCAACACCTGAGTGAGCAAGGAGAAGCTACAGAAATGAGGAAAAGAAGGCAGGCTGAGAGAGGAAGTGGATATAAAAGAAGGAAGAGTGACAGAGGAAATGGACAAGCTTAAAATTTTCCATCAAAGTTTTTGTTTTGATATGTGTCAAAACTGAATCTGTTACAAATGCCTGTTCTAAAATTGCTGCTTCTTGATGGGAGATTAAATATCTTTAAATACCTAATCATTTAGCCACAGAATTTATATCAGACTAGAACTGAAAATTCTTTCTTTCTTTCTCCTGCCCCATATGAGTTTTATTGTCATTAGAAAGACATATGTCTCTTACTAATAGGGGCTCTAAAAATAAGTTAATCCAGGAAACAGTTAAACTAAAATAAAATTTAACAAAAGTCTGGCATAAATTTTGCTCCTAATTTAAAAAAAAAAAAAAAACTAATATATACATACCTGCATGGAGGAAAGGAAGGAAAGAAGAAATATAAGACTGAAGAGAAGACAAGACAGAATCAGAAAATATTCTCTTCTGAAGGGCACTCAAATAAGATTCACATGTAAACTGCAAACTGTCCTCCCTTTCCCTTCTAGCCCAGGAAGAAAGTCTATATTTTGGTTTTCTTTCTGTGCCTTATTTAGCTTATGAAAACAATACACAAGGACAGCCTTCACAGGGCTCCCAGTGCCACCTGCCATGAGCTGAAAGACAATACAAAAGAGCAAGAACCAGTTTCATTTATATAGGTGAGACAAAGAAGAAAGATTTTAATGAGTGGTAACACTGTAAAAGAAATGCAAGTTTACAGTTAGCAGTCAAGCTGATAAAGAATCACTGGGTACAAAATCTTAGAAAGGAGGAGATTAACCACCACCCCACCCCACCCCCCGCCGCAAAAGACTATGTAACCCAGCGTTTGACTTCCAAGTGACACTTGGGATGTTTTTATGACCTCAGCTATGGGGCCGCTATAATGGGGTCACCTCCCCCGACCGCAAAAGCTACACAAGTAGGGCTAACACATACCCCTGCTCCCCTAAAACGTCCACCAGGGAATTAGCTGTAGGCTTAATTGAAAGCTCAAAGTCCAAAGGGTACAAAGGTTATCTTGTGACATCAACAGGGTACCACCACGTGCTCAGCTTGCCAGGAGCTTGGTCACAGCGGAGTCCTTCAAGTAAAAGAGACTGTTCAGGGTGTTGGGAATTGGCTGAGATTTAACATGAGTGGATGGAGGGGGAAATGGAGGGTTAGGGACAACACCAAGCCCCAGTGCATGAACTGAGTCATAATCCTACCTAAGGTAATGGAGAAAAAGAGCTGGCTGGCCCTAGACCTAGCTCAAAGTGGGTTAACCATAAAGAGAGCCTATTAGGAAGACGGAAGGAGTGGATATACGACTGACTTCATACATTATTTCTCTCTCCTGAAGAATACTGTCAAAGAAATGAAAGAGCACTATGAGTGAAAGGCGGGCAACGGGCAGATCCCTAAGGGAAGGGTTTATTTCTTGTCCCAAGCAAACATCTACCTCTCTTTCACCACTCTTCTTCCCACTGGCGGTAGGTATGTCAAATACTCACCACTTCACTGAAGCACATAACCAAATACACAACCAATTACGCCCGCTATTTATTCTGGTTTTTATTAGGGAACGCAATGTCACTTTCCCTTCCCAAAATTTCTCTCCTTTTCTCAACTCTTATCAAAAAACTTACCTGCCGGGACTTCCCTGGTGGCACAGTGGTTAAGAATCCGCCTGCCAATGCAGGGGACACAGGTTCCATCCCTGGTCCAGGAAGATCCCACATGCCGCGGAGCAACTAAGCCCGCAAGCCACAACTACTGAGCCCACGTGCCATAACTACTGAAGCCCATGCACCTAGAACCCGTGCTCTGCAACAAGAGAAGCCACCGCAATGAGAAGCCCGCGCAACGCAACGATTCCCGCTCGCTGCAACAAGGGAAAGCCCGCGCGCAGCAACCAAAACCCAACGTAGCCAAAAAAAAAAAAAAAAAAAAAAACCTTACCTGCCTATATATCATTTTCTCTGGACAGCGTATTTGGCTGACTATCCCTTAGGAAAGGAATTGCAAATTATCCGATGGCTTCAAATGTTTCTCCTAATAGCAAAAATTTGGTGGAGGTGAGGAGGGAAGGAAAGGAAAATGTTTCCTTTAAAGAGAGTGTTGCTTTAAGTAATCCAGAGACCATCTGGGGGGCAGGTGGCTTACTCTTCTTTAACTAGAGGTAATTAATAGCTATCAGTACATTGGGTGATTTTGTAGCAAGCAGGTGGAAGAAATCACTTTGGACAAAGGGCACAAGGACATCTCTAGCAGCCGGCCAGCTGCCCATAAGGCCATGTTGCACACATTAGTATTCTCTCTGAAGGGGAGGCTTATTTTAATGAAGGAAATACTTCATTGGGAAAGATTCACTTTTTCACCCAGAAGACAGAAGCTTGCAAGAAGGCAATAAAAACACTTAATGATTCACAGTGAATCCAAAGAGCCACGCATGTACAGACGTGGCGGGGGAGGGATGGTGGTCAACCAGGCTCGGGCCCTTGACAGATCCACTGTTGAAATCACACTACTGAAGTCGAGATTTAGCCAGCATTCTTCCTGAGACAATGAGAAATCTGATCAGCCACAGGTTGCTCACTCAGGCCTGAGAATCCTGGGGCCTCAACACAATGGCTTTCAGAATGTGACATCCACTCAGTATGAACTGTGACCAAGGGCTGACTCTCCTCATGGTCCTAAAAGGGCTGGCCTGGAGACGTCAGAATAAATGTCATCCTCTCGAAGGAGGGTCTTGTCAATCAGTCACTATCCCTGTCCTGCTGCAGTGAGATGCACAGGTTAGCTAAGTCAGAGGACAATGTGATGGTGTCATGTGTGAACCTGGGCTCCACTGCGAAGGGGGTATTGGTCTGCTGCTAGACTCAACACCCACGTGTGACAGGAGGTTGGCACAAAAGCACTGTGCTCACAACTTGTGTTCCACGTTGACAGCCAGCACTTGGAGTGACAGCTGTTTCCCTAAAGCCAAAGATGAAATTAACACAGATAAAAGGCTACTGGCTGTTTTCTAGGAAGAAGAGTCCATAAACATGGCTGAGACAGAGCCTTAGTCTTCCCACCCCCATCACTAGCACTATGATCTTGCTTGCTCTCCAAAACTGTAATTTTAAAATCATCTTTCTCCTTCTCATTTGGCCTCAAGTTCACACACCTAGTCTGTTACTAAAACACTGTGGCTTCTGTCTGTGAAATATTTTCTGGTTCAATTCTTCTTTTGAGAATCTTGCCTTCACCTACAGGTGCAGTATTGCATAATGGCTTCGGACCCAAGCTCTACCCCTAACTGTATAACCCTGGGCAAATTATTTACTCCTCTACGCTACCACCTGAAAACGGTCACTGTTAGGATTAAACGGGAAAGAGCGTGTAAAGTGCTTGGCACGTGCTAAGTCCTCAATAAAGCATCAATACCAGCAGCAACGTCAAAAACCAGGTTTTGATCTCTGCTTAAATGAACCGTACCAACACGACCTAGAGCCACTGTCAGCAGCCTTGTTGGTGCCAACTCCAATGAACACTCTCAATTACATCCCACGTGAAACAGGAAGCCTATACCACAGACTGTAAAACCCTCCACCACCACCACCAACTGCCCTTCCCATGACCTCCATCCACTCCTTTCCTTCACTTCTTCCATAGTCAGGAAAACTTAGTTCCAGCCCTTGGTCTTTTTTTTTAAGCTTCTAGAAAATGCTCTCAGACCACAGTTTAGTCCAGAGCAGGGGCCATGATTTTGCTTCACTTCTCTACCTCCTTACTCAAAAAAAAAAAAAAATTGCTATATATACAAATGAATGAATAAGTGGTATTATATCACCTTGGTTTGTGCCAGCTGCCATTTTCCTAATCCTCCACAGAAACTGAATTGTTTAGGCCTTGTACATGGCAGTGGAGTTAGGGCAGAAAATAGCTAATCATTTGGGATAATATTTTGATTTCCTTGGAGCACCTTAGTATCTCATTATATAAATGAAATAAGGGATATGAAAGTAAAGGATGTACCTCCTAGTGTTCCATCAAAGCTTCTTCTTGACTCATGACTTGAAAAGCCTGAGAAGAACTTTATGAAGTTCTTAAGTGGCAAACTTCTAATTTTTTTTTTAAGCATCTGCTAAGGACTGACTTTAGAAATCACTGCACAGCAAGCATTTCTCCCAAGTCTGACAGTCAGAGCTAACAACTTCAAGGAAAAAAACACAAAACTCACACACAATTACCAAATTTCATTTGATTTCTGATTGATAGAGTCTACAGCTTGGGAAAAACAAACAGGAAAAGAATGCTAAGCCAGCAGTTAACCAGCAAATGTGAAGCTGCAAATTCTGTCATTTCGATTCTCACTCCCCAGAGACTTTAAATTCATAAATGTTTTATAAACCAATCGGCAAGGCTTACTCACTCATCCTAAGAAACATAATACAACAAAGACACGGAAGAGAACATTAGGCTATGATAAAGAACACAAGATAGATTCACTGTTTAAAGTATTTTGTTTTTTTCTTTTTTTTTTTTCATTTTTTTCTTTTTTTAAGTTCTTTGAAGATAAAAAGACCTAAGTGGTATGCATTATAACCTATCACAACTATTCAATATCTGTCAATTACTCTATAAGGAGAAGCTAATCCAAGGCTCTCTGTTAAGTAATTTTCAAATATGTATCTTATTCTGAATTGGGAGCTACAGCAATCCACTTACCCCAAGAAACTCTCCAAACCCCTCCCTATTCCCTGCCACCCTCCCATCTTCAGGTGTCACTCAGAGAGATGAAAGAGTAATTTTCCAACCCAAGTTACTGAATCGAACTCTCATCCTTTGTAAACCACAAATATTGAACAGGGACTGTAGTTGTCCAGTTTCTTTCATCTACGGAGCACATACTGTGTGCCAGGTACTGCACTGGTGACTGTTTAATTAACTCATTCCTGGGATACATCTTCTCTGCCTAGAAAATCCCTTTCTCCCAGGAAGCTGAAGGAAAGGTACGATAAACAGGTTTGTTTCTAAGATAGATGGAACAGAGCAACCCAACCCATGAGAAGTACACCCGAGTGACTTCTGAACACAGAAAAGAGATGGTTGGTGACATCAGCAGTAGGAGCCAACGGACTCAGTGTGGTAGATAAGAATTCACGTGCCAAAATGCTGACAAACAAGGGAAGAAACATAGGTTCCTCTCCATTTAGTGCACAGGCTACTGTCTGGCTACTGGGCCACACTTCAGCAGAAGAAAAGCTTTGAGGACTTTTCCAGTGAACTGAGATATGTGAGAGGGAAGGAAAGCATGAAGAAAAGAGACTGATTACCATGATGCAAGCTCCATCCACCCCCCTGGAGAGGGGCCCTCCAGGAATCAGCCAGGCAGAGCTGTAGCTAACACACTGCGGTGCCTCAGGCTACATGAGTTTTCCCTGAATGACTGGGGAAAAAGGGCATCAAAAGAAATGGTATCTGATAACATTAAGCCCTCATATTCCATGGATGATATGTTCATCCTGTTACTGAGAACTCCCTGAGGGTAGCAGGCATTTAGGGGAAATGACATGCTCTACCCTTAGGAAGTAAAAAAAAAAAAAAAAGTGAGAGCAACATCTTAGGTTTTTATTAATTTAACAGCAACAAAACTGTAACAGAGACCACGCGTTAATTACCTATTATGTGCTAAGCACTACACAGTGAGTTTAACGTACTCCGTTTCTAATGTCACAATAGCCCAGTGCAGCAAATAGTAGTTTCCCTACGTTTTCAAGTGAAGAAACTGATAGAGAATTTTTTTTTTTTTGCTCAAGATTACAAAGTGACAAAGTATAAATAAGTGAGTGACTCAGAAGCCTCTGCCTTTCTTTTCTCCTTCCAGTTCATCATTCGCTACCTTTAAATCATTAATATTTAAAAATGCTTCTATTATGGTCCTATGCCAGGCACTGGAGAATAATGTGAAAAAAAGAGAACAATGAACTTCAAATCAGTAAGAAAATAAGTTAAGTGAAACATATACTAAAAATGAAGCAGAATGTGGCACCTGGAAGGTACTATGGATAAAAGCATGAACCCTGAAGTCAGGAAGACTTGGGTCTGAGGACCCATTGACACCAGCTATACAATTTGGGGCAAGTTACCTAAGCTCCCTAAGACTCACATTTCTCATCTGTCAAATGGAAGTAATAATGGCAAAAGCAGTGATTCAATCTCCAACACCATTCAGACAAAAATTATACTACCATCATAAAGTCAGAATCTAAAAGGAGAAAGTGTGGGCTGTGGACGGAATTCCGAGTGTCATGGATACAGAACTTGCAAAGTATCTTCAACCACAGCATTTAAGACACCTGAAATGGGAAATCAAATGATGGGTCCATAACTCACACACACTGATTGCTTTCTTCCTCTTCCCATGGCTCTTCCCCCTCCTGTCACACCACCCCGAACCTAACTGACCTCTAAGCTGTTAGAGGTCTAACAAGAACCCAGTGGCAAGCTTACTCTGTACCTCTCCTCACTCAAATACTACCAAACACGGTAGAAAACCGTGGGAACTGAGGTAGCCCCTTCTTTGACAAAAACAACATTATGCCAACAACATAAGCCCATGTTCTATAATACTGGAATTAATGAGTAAGGATTTACCCACGTTGCAGGTATTCTGTATCATCATTGGATAGATATATAACATACCTTTATAGAAACATAAAATCGAAAAATTTCAGAGCTCGAAACAGCAAAAGTAACAGTCTAATCCAGCCCCCTTCTGAGTAAAGTCCCATGAGGTAGGAATTGCCCAACATCTATCTTGAGACTAAATTGTGACAGAATGCCCTGACTCTCAGAACAATTCTTACCCCTCCCCATCCCCTTAGCTTCTGAGTAACAGCAATATATGATGCCATGTATTCTTAAAGATTTTACTATATTATATGTGGTTTTAAACATCCACCAACATCGGGACTTCCCTGGTGGCGCAGTGGTTAAGAATCCGCCTGCCAATGCAGGGGACACGGGTTCAAGCCCTGGTCCAGGAAGATCCCACATGCCGCAGAGCAACTAAGCCTGTACGCCACAACTACTGAGCCTGCGCTCTAGAGCACGTGAGCCACAACTACGGAGCCCACATGCCACAACTACTGCAGCCCACGCACCTAGAGCCCGTGCTCTGCAACAAGAGAAGCCACCCCAATAAGAAGCCCGTGCACCGCAATGGAGAGTAGCCCCCGCTCGCCACAACTAGAGAAAGCCCGCGTGCAGCAACAAAGACCCAACGCAGCCAAAAATAAATAAATAAAATTTAAAAAAAAAACATCCACCAACATCAGCAGCATTCTACAAAGACAGAACTTCTAACTAGGCAGCCAAATGAACAGTTCAAAATCCCAATATAAACCACAAAGTCAAGGTCACAGAACCAGGAATCAGGAGACTCGGGTACTACTTAGTCCTGGTTATCACTGACCAGTTTTCAGATCTCAAATCACTTTGCTTCAACTGGGCCTTTGTTTCTAGAACCATAAAAAGGAGTTGGACGAGCTGGTCTCCAAGATCCTTCCCACAGCTAAAGCTCTCCAATTCTCAATCTCCTGGCACACACAGCAGATACAGGAAAGCCCAACAGTTTCTTTTTTTTTTTCTTTTTTTTGAAGTCGCACGCACGCATGCACACACACACAAAATCACAGACATCATATAAGGACAACTATGTGTCAAAGCAATGCTTGCTTTGGGGTTTTTCCACAGAGGTGAGCATTGCGTTTTCCAAAGGCAAACTGTTCCCTCTCTCCAGAACAAGGACAGGATGTTGGGGACATGAGTCATTCTGTTGATATGCTAGGTGCTGGTCAGTGAGAGGACAGGAACCAGATCAGCTTCCTAGAGAGGACAGAAGACAAACTCGCTCCAGAGAAAAACAAAGAGATACTTTGAATGTCAGAAGGATCTTTGCTTCCCGAGCCCTTCCTAATCCAGCCTTCCATTTAATAGTAATACTCAACCTCATGTTGGCAAAAGGAGTGAAAGAACTTACTTCTAGAACCCCAGAGCCCATACGAGCAACCAGATGCTCTAGGGAACATGCAGCTTTCCAAACCAGCAAGACCACCAACAATTTACTCCTCACCTTTTGTTCCCAAGCACCTACCCTTTCTCCCAAACATGTCAGAAGATAAATGTGCCCTTTACCACCCACTCTCTTCAGAGGCAAGAATGAACAAAGACCAGTAAGAATCCCTGACAGGTTTTTTTAAAAAGGGGGAGGAAGAGGATGAGCAACGGCCGCGGTACTCAGCACTCTGGGCCGGTCACGTGGAGGGAGGGCCCCGCTTACCTTGTCATCCAAAACTCAACCCTTTGGGAATTCCCTGGCGGCCCAGTGGTTATGGCTCAGCAATTGCACTGCCAGCGCCCGGGTTCAATCCCTGGTCGGGGAAGTAAAATCCCGCAAGCCGTGTGGTGCAGCCGAAATAAAAATTTTTTTAATTAAATTAAAAAAATAAACTCAATCCTCTGAGAAACATCAACATGGAACATCCTCCATCTCATGTTACTTTGGAGCATATGTTAGAAAATATCACATCTGACCATCTCGCCCTCCTCAAAAAATTTTTTTTAATTTGTATATAAAATATATATATTTATTTATATGTTTTTATAAATATATATCTATTCCTGCACCTCCTCTAGGACAGTGGCTGACCACACCCTAACTCCTCACTGGATTTAACAATGCAAATAGGGCTTCCGTCCTGCCTTTGCCATGTTTAATGCCACTGCTGTGTTTAATGCCACCACCACGTTGCAATGGAGAGTCTAGGATGACTTGCAGATGAAATACCCAAAAGATACTTCCTCTGAATCCCTTACCTCAATCAGAATTCTATGTAGTTCCCAAAAGGCATTCATTCGCCCATCACTGGTAACCTCATGGACACAAGCCCTTGATTACAAGTAATGGAGAATTTGAAAAAGAATAGATATGTGTATACATATAACTGAATCACTCTGCTGTACACCTGAAACTAACAACACTGTTAATCAACTATACCCCAATATAAACTACAAAAACGTTTTTATCAAAGGAAAACAAAATTAAAAAATAAAATTTTAGGGCTTCCCTGGTGGCACAGTGGTTAAGAATCCACCTGCCAATGCAGGGGGCACAGCTTCGAGCCCTGGTCCTGGAAGATCCCACATGCCACGGAGCAACTAAGCCCATGCACCACAATTACTGAGACTGTGCTCTAGAGCCCACGAGCCACAACTACTGAAGCCTGCGCGCCTAGAGCCTGTGCTCCGCAACAAGAGAAGCCACCGCAATGAGAAGCCCGCGCACCGCCACGAAGAGTAGCCCCTGCTCACTGCAACTAGAGAAAGCCCGCACACAGCAGCGAAGACCCAACACAGCCAAAAATAAATAAATAAAATAATTTTTTTAATTCAAAAAATAATAATAAAACTTTTAAATTTTTTAAAAATAAAAAAACAAGTAATGGAGATAATTTTAAGGGTTGAGCTAATAAGAACAATGAGGAAATGACACTATCCCAAAAGCTTATTTATAGTTTTTGTTTTTTCTACTTAAATTCAGTTTGGTGTCCACTTTCTCCATTCTTTTCTTCTCAGCAGATGTAAGTCAGTACCTGTGAGCCAATGCTATGCTATGGGAAGTGAGGAGATACAAGATAAATAACTCAGAAGACAAAATGTTTATGTAGGAAAGGAAAAGCTCCTCAATTAATATCCATTAAACTGGTCAAACAACTGACAAAATGCAGTGTAGGAGTTGCATTCACTGAACGAGCACCAGTTCATTCAACAAACACATACTGGAGCCGCGGGAAGACCCAGAGACAAAGTCGAAGATGTGCTTCAATGACAAAAAGATACTGGGCATGGATTGATAACTAACATAGTAAAATTCTCTTACATTCATTTGATTTTTACTGTAGCTAGAGACTTGTGGTAAATTTATTCTAGAGACAAGAGAGTCACACAGGTGAGGAGAAGTGATCAGCTGAGCAGAAGCCAATCCTGGGCTTCCAGGCCATCGAGCACGTGATCTGTCACTACTCCACACAGGGCAGAAAGCATCACAAGCGCACATCAAGAGCCAGAAAGGAACCTGTAGTGTCAGAAGGTAAGGAAGAGCTTCCAAAAAAAACAAAACATGAGGGTATGCTAAAGGGACACAGTAGCCAACCGAAAAGCTCCTAATGGCCAAAGCTGGAACAATCTGAACAAAATAATGTTGGATTATAACCCAAAGGATAAAATAAAAATCCACCAGTCCATACTGACATAAATAAACTACTGAATAAACAAAGGATGGAGTGGAGGGAGAGATGCATCTCCCATGCAGAAGAATTCCAAATAACTTATGTAGATTCTCCACCCTCAAGGCACTGGAGCCCAACTCCCCGCTCCTTCGGTGTGGGCTATGCACAGTGACTTCCCTCCAAAGTGCGCAGTGTTCAAATGGGGGATGGAAGGGGGCAGGTGGGCGTGTGTTACAGTTTACAGTGGAGAAATCTGGCAAACACTACCTCTGCCAGGTGAACAAGGTCAAAAGCAACAGTGGCTAAGTCATGTTAATCTTGACAGGTGGTGAAAATGGCACTTTACCTCTGTGGCCTTCCTCCCCCCGAACCCATAACCCCAGTGTAACCATCAGAGAAAAACCTCAAACAAATCTGAGTTGAGGGGCATTCTACAAAAAGCTGATGAGTACTTCTGAAAATTGTCAAGGTGATCAAAAACAAGGAAAGTCTGAGAATGAGAAACTGTCACAACCAAAAGGAGCCTCAAGGAGACATGACGATTAAATATCACATGTGTGTCCTGGATGGGATCCAGGAAGAGAAAAAGGACACAAGGTAAAAACTAAGGAGTAAAGTATGGATTTTAGTTAATAAGAATGTATCAACATCGGCTCATTAATTCTGACAAATGTACCACACTAAGGAAAGAAGTTAATAAAAGTGAAACTGGGTGCAGTATATAGGGGAACTCTCTGTACTATCTTCTCGATTTCTCTATAAATCTAAAACTATTCTACAAGAAGAATTTTATTTCAAAAAAGAAAAAAAGTTACAGAGGAGGGAATGAGAGAGTGGTGTGCAAGGGAAAACAGAGAGAGCCCTGCCAGCTCACTGCGGAAGCAACCGCCCACCTCGCCCCTTTCCCCCTTCGCTCTCCTATCTTCAAGGACTAAAAGACACCGCTCAACGTCTTGAAGGCAGAACCCTGTTGGGGTCTAAATCGGCTTCCGCTAAGAGCTGGACCACACTCAGAGGGCAGTCCAGATCTTATTCGCTGACCAGAGGTGTAACAGGCACTTCCTGTTCTTTTCTAAGAGAGAGGATCCCCAGAGCCTACTCCCCAAAACCCCACCTGGAATTACGGGGTCTGCAAAGCCCGCTGAGGCCCACCTTCGCCCCCAGCGCCCCGCTGCTAAGAGCACACCCATTCACATCTCCTCGCTTTTTTTCACGACTATTTATAAATGAGAACAACTCTTCGCATTTGTGGGCTTTTGAAGGATTAAACACAACGACGGAAACTACTTAGAAATAGTTCTCTTTTACCCTGTTTGCTTCTCTTTTCTGACAGCTTCTTGAGCCCCATGAATAGCTTAGCAGGCCAGACAGACCCCAGTCACCACTTCTTCATCAAGCACCTGTCAGAAATCAATCTGAGGTTCCAAGGCAAAAGAGGAGCACCTGCAGAAATGCAGGGAGGGGAGGAAAGCCCCAACTTCAATATGCATCCTCCTCTCTGCCGACCCAACAAGTACCCCCGGATCCACAGGCAACCTGAAAATACAGGTTTCACATGAAAACA
Organism: Balaenoptera ricei; assembly: GCF_028023285.1. Taxonomy (NCBI): domain Eukaryota; kingdom Metazoa; phylum Chordata; class Mammalia; order Artiodactyla; family Balaenopteridae; genus Balaenoptera; species Balaenoptera ricei. Next base: position 42,932,752 of record NC_082645.1, on the reverse strand, counting down.
TGGACACTCCCGACACCCTCACGAACTTGGCCTTTGATGTCTTGCATTGATGAAGCTATCACTCTTTGCCTCCCAACACTACTTCTTCCTCTTTCAAGATCAAAAAGGAAGACTCCCTCAAGCATAATGGACAGCCAGGATCCCAATTCAACTCCAATAACTCATCTACAGGTAAAAGGTAGTGTTCTGGGTACACAGAAACCACTGGAACCCCGCGTGCCTCTTGTGTCAATTCACTTAGTGAGGCGGGGTGTTCAACGTGAACTTTTGGGGAACTTTATTAGGACACATGTCTGTTTTCTTTGATAGGACACACAGAAATGAACGGTTTTTCCTAAAAACACTGAAGAACTGCACAGGGACTTCTGTAAAATAATACACTTTTTGAAACTGATAAATTCCCCAAACTTCCAGAGCTGAAGTTCTCCCCCCACCCCAATGTCCAAGCGTACAGTCACATTACAGGCCCGGGCCTGCTGACAGCTGAAATGAAATCGTCTTGCAAACCACGCCTCCTCTAGTACAGGAAACCACTTCACAGTATAGGTTCCAATGTTTTTCGATGATTATATTGGGAACCAAGTCACAGAACACCTACAGCCCAATAAAGGTTCAAGCCTTCTGCTGTCACTGTCTGCCCCATCATTCCTCCCTGGCTGTGGTTTGGGAGGGATATATATGAAAAAAAAAAAAAAAAAGACAAACCTCCAAAGCCATAGCTCTCAATGATGGGTGACTGTGCCCGTCCCCTGGCACATGTGGCAACGTCAGCAGACATTTTTGATAAACATAACTGGGAGGAGAAAGTGCTACCCAATGCTACCCAGTGGCAAATAACTAATGTGTAGAGCCCAGGGATGTATAAACATCCTACATACGATGCACAGGACAGGCCTCCACAACACAGCAGCAGTTATCCAGCCCCAAATGCCCAACTAGCACTGAGGTTAAGAAACCTTGTTCGAAAGCCTTACAAGAAACTTGGAAACTGCCTAAGAAAATATCTGTGGAGAAAAATACAAGTTTCACTGATTCCTCCTCAATCCTCTTTGCAGCATCTTCCTTCTGCCCCCTAAAATATAAGCTTTGCTCACAAGATCCTGTCTTCTGTCCTCTTCCCTTGAAACTCTACATGTTTCTGATCCACTTTCATCAACTGCCATCTCCAACCTCAGCCCATGATGCCTCATTTTATAATTGATTATTTGCTATGATCAACCTCAAACTCAACTCATCAAAAATTTCATCACTGGGGCCTCTGAGCCGAGTCTTCACTTCCTGCCCTGTTTCAGTAAATGTCTCACCACTTTCTCCATGACAGAGGTTCAAAACCTCAGAGCCACTTTTCCCTCTACTCCTCCCCACCTATCCAGGCACACAGTTTTGCTCAGCACCGTGTATACAGTACCTAGCACTTCGCCTGCCACTAGAACTCGTGCAAATATCTATTAAATGAATAAACCCAGTATTAAAAACATGAAGGTCATATTTTTACTCCTTCCTCATCTCCCACCCTCCAAATCAACTGCAAAGCCTTATGAATTCCACCTCCAGATATAAAAGCCAACTCAAATGCCTGCCTGAAAAATCAAAACGATGTCACCCATCCCCACGCAAATGCCAGATTCATCACCCTCAAGCGTCATCCCCATTTTGTCACCACTTCCCGCTCCCAAAACCCCCCAAAAAGCTTTCAACTGCCTATCAGAATCTCCCAGTCCAAATTTGACACTGGCATCTGGGTTCCATGTTTCCAACATAGGCACCTCAAGTTAACTATCCAGCCTTGTGTCTCCTACTTGTTGTCAAGACCACGAAGAGAACACTGAATAAATTACTCTCACCCACGTCCAGAATCACCAGAATCTATGAAAAAGACACAGTAGAGACCATCCTTGGCTCAGAGAATTCTCTAGGTTCCCCTTACAATCACTACTTCAAACAGTCTCACTCATGTCCTGTTTTGCCACTTTCCACTCCCCTGTCAGGTTCACAGCTTTTCTTTGGCATGGTCACTTGGTTTCTGATTTGACTCGGTCTCTGCCATGGCCACACCGCAGCCTTAGACAGGGGAAGCCTTGCCCCCAAACCCCATATCAGGTCTGGGATCCCGGCACCAGTGCCCAGGGGCTGCCTCATAAAGCCAGCTAAGCTGTCTGCTGTTCCTGGGCACCACGCAAGCTTTCCTATCTCTGTGACCATCACATTCTTCTCTCTTTGGCTCCATCTCTGCCTCTCCACAGCACACTCATTCCTTCTATACCCAGATCAGTGACACACTCTTCCTGAAGCCTTTCCTAAGTTTCCCACCCAAGCCAAACAGAATTGTTTGCTCTTCTAAGTCATCCGGTCATTTTCACTTTTTTTAAAATTGGGATCGAATTTGACATACAACATTAGTTTCAGGTGTACAGCATAGTGATTTGATATTTTTAAATACAGTTGACCCTTGAACAATGCTGGGGTTAGAGATGCCGACCCTCTGCACAGTCGAAAACCGTATATAATTTATAGTTAGCCCTCCACATCCACAGTTCCACATCCATAGATTCAAACAACCATGGACTGCATAATACTGTAGTATTAACTATTGAAAAAAATAAGTGGACCCATGTAATTCAAACCCACATTGTTCAAGGGTCAACTGTATTTCAAAATAATCACCACAGTAAATCTAGTTAACATCCATCACCACGCAGTTACAAAATTTTCTTGTGATGAGAACTTTTAAGATCTATTCTCTTAGCAACTTTCAAATATACAGTATTGACTAAAGTCGCCATGCTGTACATTACAACACATGACTTATTTTATAACTCGAAGTTTGTACCTTTTGACCCTCTTCAACCATCTTGCCTACCCCCTGGCCTCTGTCAACCACCAATCTGTTCTCTGTATCTATGAGCTCGGTTTTACATTGTTTTGTTTTTTAGATTCCACCTATATGTGAGATCACACAGTATTTGTCTTTCTCTGCCTGACATTTCACTTCGTATAATGCCTTTAAGGTCCATCTATGTTGTTGCAAACGGCAAGATTTCCTTCTTTTTATGGCTGAATAATATGCCATTTGTGTGTGTGGGTGTGTGTGTGTTTGTGTATATATATATATATATATATATATATACCCTACATCTTCTTTATCCATTCATCTATTGATGGATGCTTAGGTTGCTTCCTTATGTTGGCTATTGCAAACAATGCTACAATGAATATATAGGGATGCATATATCTTTTTGAATTAATGCTGTTTGCTTCAGATCAATACCCAGACGTAAGATTGCTGGATCATATGGCAATTCTATTTTTAATCTTTGAGGAACCTCCATACTCTTTTCCATAGTGGCTGCACCAGTTTACATTCTCTCCAACAGTGCACGAGGGTTCCCTTTTCTCCACATCCTGGCCAACACCTGTTATTTGCTGTCTTTCTGATGACAGTTATTCTGACAGGTGTGAGGTGATATCTCACAGTGCTTTTGATTTGCATTTCCCTGATGATTAGTGATGTTCAGCATCTTTTCATGTACCTGTTGGCCATCTGTATGTCTTCTTTGGAAAAATGTCTATTCAGGTGGTCTGCCCATTTTTTCCCTCAGATTGTTCGGGGTTTTTGCTGTTGAGTTGTAAGAGTTCTTTATGTATTTTGGCTATTAACCCCTTGTCAGATATATGATTTGCAAACATTTTCTCCCATTCAATAGGTTGCCTTTCATTTTGTTGATGGTTCACTCTTTCTTAGAATAAGTACAGTATTGTGCCTTGTATAACACTCATCAGTTTCTTTTTGCCTCATCCAACCTCACCTCTTACTAGCTATGTGACCTCAGGTAAATTAATCCTCTACACTCTTTCTTCATCGAGAAACTGGAAATAATGATGCATATTTCACAGTCATGTAGAGAAAATTAAACTTGATAAAATGTACATGTAGCTTAGAAAAGTCTTACACTGTAATTGCTCAAAAATTATCACTTGAATGTGAATTCAGTCATCCAAAATTACAATTATTAAGGCCTGGCAGGAAAGAAACTAGTATTTCTTGAGGACCTACCATGTGTACCATGCAATGTATAAAGCACTTTACTTCCTATTTAACTTACAGTTCTCACATCTCTTTGAACTAGATATTATTCCTATTTTACAGATAAGGATCAGAGAAATTAAGGATCTTGCCTAAAGTCATATAAATAGTCTAACTACAAATGCCATGTTCTTTCCACTCAGCCCACTGCCTCTATAATGTGAAATTTTCCCCATTCACAGACCAGACATTTATGTAGCCCAGGGAGACAACAGTGATTAAATACCAGGCTCCCACCGGCAAGTTCTCAGGCCACAGGACAAATAGGCTGAGGCTTTTTACCAATGCCAGCTCTCGGGGAAGAACAAGAAGGTAACCAGAAGCTTACAGATGCTGTATTGTGGCCACTGTTCCCCAAACACCTTACCTTGATGGATGGGAGGACTAACAGAAGTAAGTGAGGGAGAAAAGGGGAGGGAAAAGAGAGGAGAGAAAACTATAAGCTGCACATCTTGGCCAGGAAATCACCTGAGGTTCACAGCCTGGAAGTGCTCTATCACTTTCCCCAGCACGTCTCAGTTTATTTATTGTCTTATACTGGAAAATTAAACTTCTCCCTTGTAATGTTTATTCTGGAAAGCTCACATACAATTCCAGCAGGTAATTCTGACACCCCAAAACCCAATTTACTCTAAATGGCTCAGAGAGTTCAAGAGAAAGCCAGATTACACAGATAATTTCCCTAAATCTCTCCCCACATTCTGCCCATCTGGTTTCCACGCAAATTATCCAGGTGAACCATCTGTGCTTGTGATTTTTTTCTTTTTTAATTCTCCAAACCCAGTCACCAAGTTCTTCCACTGGTAATTTATGAATTAAAAAATATACATTCTCACTTTTCCTTCCTGAATATCCCAGGTGAAGCAGGATTAAGTCAAATCTAACATGCTTAAGTAATGTTAAATCTAAAACATACATAACCTTGGTATATCATCTTCCATCGGCCAATTTTAGAACAGTGCTAATTGCAATTTTAAAGGATGACAATGTCTTCTGGGTGAGTCACAGAAATAATACATTTAGTCTAGAAATTTGTGGAATACTAACCATGCCAAGTACACTGCGCCTCCATGGTCTTATGATTCCTTAAGTGAGACAGGTACTAAGAGAGCTTCAGAAACAACGATGGGGGTGGTGGGCAGAGGGGGCCACAAGTTTTTTTTAAAACGATGCAATTTAGGTAATACTCTTTGAACAACTGCTACTCCAAATGGCGACTGGAAATGTCACATGAGGATGAATTTAAGACAAAAGAACATCCTCACAAAAAGGCATTTCCCAGTTATTTTAAATCTCACTTGAAAAGATGCTTGGAAAATGTTGATGAGACAGGAGTTAAGGCTTGACTTAAATGAAAACATACTTGTTAATTGGGTAAATAAAAGAAATAAGACAATGTCTGAATGCTGAAATACTTGCAGAGGCACCAAAATCTGCCCATAGCAGGATCTATCTATGCCAGGACCTACAGGCACTTGGTTATACTTTATCTTCATAAATGAGCAGGATATGTAGAAATGAATTATCAGAGCCACAGAGGGTTAAGCAGCAGACTTGGATTTCATTCTTAATTGGCAAGCGTTGAAACAATGAAATGGTCAACGACAATACTGCCCACTGTATAAGATCAAGAAATGATGAATCAGTTTCCTAAATTTAGTAGCTAGACTCATTCTTGTTTGACTTTTCAAGCCAGTTCAGCCCAAATAGCAAGTACACAGTATACGACTACTAAAGCAAAAAGGGAAAAATAATTCCCTCCCATGAAAATCAGAACTGTCCTAGCCAAGTTCCTCTTGTTTTCCAATGTGGAAATACTTAGTGATGGCTGTTCAAATGCTTAGTCTAGATCTAAGACACTAAAAGAAATGAGAGGGTGAGATGCAGGCACAGGAGTTCATTTTTGCAGAAATGCCATGATTAAACAACAAGGCTTACATTTACAAACCACATTAAAGACTTTAGAATCCCATTTACTCTCTGTAGTGACAAATATGCTTAAGCAATGACTTTGACTCTGAAAGCAGCTCATAAGAATTATTAAAAAAAAACAAAAGATTCCACATGACTGTTTTGCTTTCACATTAAGAAAAAAAGAGACTTTTTTCTTTTACTTCCCAAATTCATTTTTCCTATTCATCTCACAGTTGGGTCTTTGGTTGAAGCAGATTTGAAAGAGGAGGACAAAGCCTGGGTCAATTATCCAAAGAAGAACAAGCTGTCTTCCGTTAAAGGCCTATAAAAATAAATTTGGCTTACAAACAGGAATTCAAGGAGATTTCCACATTGCCCTCTCATTTCAAGTGAGTCTGTTGATTTTTTACTCATCCCTACTTTTCTCCAAATTTATACAGGATGGGGGATGTTGAACAATTCTAAGTTTATCATTGTAGTCTAGCTAAACACAAACACAGGTTTCAAATTTCAAACTGAAAGATCACATCTAATTTTAATTTTAAGAGATCTGTCCAGATGGTAGCTGAAGACCATTGTAGAGACACAAAATTGGAACTAGTTACCCAAGTGAAGCTAACAGCCCATCTGGGGCATAATCACACAATGAATCTCATTTAAACCCAAGGCACCTTGGAATGGAGTTCTTCCTCTGTCAATTAAGACATTTCATTCAACCTCTCACCTAGAACTCGTTGGCAAGTTGTACTTTCCGTCATCTGTATCCCAAGCACTACTCATCTCTTTAAGTCTTGTATGGGGTTTGACACCTCATGTCACTCAGCACCATGGCAACTCGGCTTGAACATACAGACATGCCTGAGTGTGAAAGAACACTCAAACTGCTAATACAGGCTGATCAGAGGACGGCTTCTGCAGCAGGGTTTTTCTTCTGCGAACCAAAGAATCAGAAAGGCATTTTAACAGATTTTGTAAAAATTACAGCTTGGTGGGAAAGTAAGACAAACCCATCACTGACACTCTAACAACATTTTGGTTCAGCAGGAATAACTTGGTGCTATCAGAAAATAAAAGCATTATATCTATTCTTCATAGTCAAGAGAATTGAGAACAGTTGAGGGTTTTTTTTTTTTTAAGTCTTACGAATACGAAAGCCTCTCCTGAAAGTTTGGTTTTGCAATTTTCAGTGCAAGAGGTTTTAGCTTATCCTCAAATTATATTTTGAGTCATTTCAGCACACCTCTAAGGACTAAATAAAAGATAATTCCTACCAAACCTCACAGGGTATCCTGTGATAAGTTACTTTACTTACAAATTTAAGTACAGTATTTTCCAAAGGCAAAAAAAAAACAAAAAAACTAACAGATAATATTTTGTAATATGAACTATTAGTGGAACGTTTCTTTCTTAGTGTGGGAGATGAAGTTGTCATTCTTAACAATATATATCTATATAAGACCAACTTTTTTTAAGAGAACAACTATTTCCACATGTATTTACTATGCCTACAGGGGTTCCAACTGACTATCCTATAAATGCCAGCTCAAATGGAAAACAGATAAGCCAAGAAGAACTAAGTGGAACTTATGTCACAAGCTGGTGCCATACTTCCAGCACATAAATGAAAAGTGGGGACGTTATCACCGTGCAAGGCTGAGATCAAAAGCACCCAAAGCATAGCTGGGGAACCCAATATTAACTGTGAGTATTCAAAAACAATCCACAATCGGCTTGCTACTTGAATAAAACCAAATTGAGACCTGCAAATCCCACTATACATCAAAATTAATTCCAGATGAATAAAAGTTAATTCTTTAAAAAAATAAGTTTCTCAAACTAAAATAAGTCAGGTGTACTTTGGGTTCCTTCTTTAACAAAGACACTGTTTCAAAATAATGACAAATGATCAGAAATTTAAAAATTCTTGATTATGTAAAAAAGTTATATTTCTGCAGGTCTGAAATGCTGATCTAAAAAGGAAAGTGAGAAAAACGGTCAAAAATTAAATGAGTTATCATCTATTACAGGGGTTGGTAAACTATAGCTCAAAAGACCAAATCCAACCCACAGCCTGTTTTTGCACAGCCCATGAGCTAAGAATGGTCTTTACATTTTTAAATGGTGGGAGAAAAAAATCAAGAGGAAGATTATTTCAGGACATAAAAACTACATGAAATTCACATTCAGTGTCCCTATTGGAGCACACCCACACTACTGCTTCTCCTAGTGTCTGAGGCTGCTTTCGCCTAAAACGGCAGGGCCGAGTAGCTGGGATTGAATGTACAAGGCCCACAAAGCCTAAAGTATCTACTATCTGGCCCTTTGCAGAAAAAGCAAGCTGATCTCTGATCTATTATACAAAGGGTTTATGCACAAGAAAAACCATGAGGCCAATAAATAAGTGAAGGAGATTAAAAAAAAAAAAACTTAAAAAATTTTAACTGGTTAATAAACTAGAAAATGTTCATTTTCACAGCCAAATTAAAAGAATCTCTCTGGCCTATCAAATTAGGAAAGGTTTTTGGAAATAACATACAACGTGAAACATACAATGAAACAAGAGCTAACACTGCTGGTGGCGCTCTAAGACGGTTCCAACCTTCTAGAAAGCCATGTGGCGGAAAGAAACAAGTCTCAAAAATGTCTGCTTCTCATGTATCAAAGGACATAACCTGGAATATGGGCAAGTTTGTACACAAAGATAATTATTACAGTATTAGTAATACAATAAAAAAAACCCAGTAACTTAGTAAGCTTCCCTCAATTCCGAGTCTTTTTTTTTTCAAATTTTAGTTTCTCCGAAATCACGATGTATCTTATCATACATTTAATGCACTATTTATTTCCTGATACTAAAATGGTGATACGCCTTTTAATCAATGGTATCTTATGTATGCTTGATTACTACATAGAGGCAACTTACAGAGTTCCAAAGAAGAGACTTGGTTGAAGGACTGACTTACAAAGATGTGGGGAGGGTGAAGGGAACCAACAGGGGATGTTCGGGCAGAAAGTGACCTGAAGACACAAGGGGAGGAAAGCGTGCTGCTAGAGCCCTGAGGAGTGCCCACCTGGCAGAGTGCTTCCTTGGTGGACACAGCCTCTGCTCAAACTGCAGCAGATAAGCAGGGAGGGCGCAGGGTCGTGATGCCTGCTGTCTCTCTTTCCTCCCACCTTCAGCCCTCCTCACGTGCTCCCACTGGCTGATCCAACTGAAAGCCTGAAGGATACAATCAGCACCACTGCCCACCCAAGAGGAGGGCAGAGAATAGATTTGGGGATGGAAAAAAGGAATAACCATCTCAGTTACTCCCCCATTCTTTCACCTGTGTTTGTTGTCAGCCCTCAATCTAACAGAATCTCCCAAAAGGCCATTACCAGTTTCCAGAGGGTTTATTTGGTATTCTCTAAGTCACACCCACCTTGAGAGTTCAAGGTCAAGTGGCCCAAAAGGCACAAGCCTCTGAATCAAATTTAGACACTAATGTCCACCTCCAGACATAGTGCTAGAAATCAGGCTGGAAATTTGGGAATCTTCTTTAGCTAGAGCTGCAAGAACAGATGGTAATTGAAGAAATAAAACACAACAAGAGTGTGGTTACCACTGCTACGGTATTTATTCATGCCTCAGCTTAGCCAAGAAAGGGAAGTAACAACCCTTTCAAACTAGACTGTGAAAATTGTCAATATCCTATCTGCTTCTGTCTCCTACATGTCACGTATTTTCATGCCTCAGCTGAACAACTAATTACCTTAAGCATTATAATTTGGTATCACACAAGAGGAAATAAATCAGTTCTAATTTCCAAGACGTATGTAAGAATTCAGAGTTAAAGACCTGAGTGTCTTAAGACAAGATAAGTATTTCCCTCATACCCTGTGAGCTGTTTTGGGGGAAAAAACAAAAAACACCCCATTCATACCACCTCCCAGTTCAGTCTGAATTGGGAAACAGCACTTAGACTCTAACCAAAGATGCCCTGACCATTCATACGTTTACTTTACTCATGACTCAGTTTCTTTAGTGTTTACTGCCTCATACTTCTGGCCACCTTAACTTTGATACAATTCCTGTTTTTAGTGGAGACTGAAGTGATTATTTTCATTTAAAAATACATTAAAATACAAAGTAGGCACCCACAAAGTGACATCCAAGTGACAACCTCAGTAATTTTCAATATCTGGTTCACTGGTTCTAATGGCACTTTAATTCACAAACCTCTCTTAAAAAGTGACACTAACTTCCTTTATTTTGAACACCTGAGGTCCTTCAATGGCATTAGAAAGTCAGCAACTTGAAAAAAAGGAAACTGTGGTGACCTTAGGTACTTGAATTATTCAGCTGTTATTATCAATAGCCTTTTAATTCATGCAGAGTCAAGTGAAGATAAGTGACCCAGGGAATGTCATCTTGAGACATTTAAACTGATCCCTGGCCCCACCAGCATTTTCCTCCTCTGAGGACACTAAGCTCAACCAGGGCTTTCCAGCTCTCGACACCAGTATCAGGAAGAATACCAACTCCACTAGAATCTTTATGAATCTTCGACATCAAAGTAAAGATGATAAAGGAGAGGCTTCCTAATTATTAAAATGTTAGCTCAATTATCAGCAGCACAATGAAGCTTTTTAATAAAGAAGAACAAAATTTTTTTTGAGAAAATATTCAAAGTCACAGGCATTCCAGGCAGATATGAGGAAGGATTCCTTGATGGTAAACACCAGAATGACTTTGAAGGGAAGGTCGAGAATGTCTGTCTTAGTTTAAAAACACAGAGGTTACCCTGAGTGCCCTCAATAAGGTGTGATGGTAGAAGTTCTAGAATCCTATCGTAGCTCTTGGCTCTACAGATAGTAATATTTACAAAGCTTATCTTGGAAATCATGGATCTCTAGGTTTACCAAGATAGGAGTAAGAGTACCTAGCGCAACAGGCAGATTCTAGAAACAAACATAAATGAAAGCTCTTCTTTTAAGATTACTTAAAAATTAAGTAATCTCTTAAGTACAACAATAATTTGTTTAGCAGTAAATTGTTTTAGTTGTATTGGGCGATTGTTGGAATCAGTCCATGGCCCACCGAGAACACGAAGTTCAGACTTCTAGGAGACAGGGCTCTCCACGCATGTCAGAAGAGCAGGAGAGAGCCCAGGGGAACACACCATCAGAAGAGCAGCTGAGTTTCCAACAGGCCCAACCCAAGAGATCTGCTTGTGAAGGGCAAAGCCCCCAAGAACAGAGCAACACTGCTTTCTGAGGGCTGTTCTCACTCAACCCATGGGGAAGTGAAATGGCCAGCAAGGAGTTTTCCAACACACTCCTCAACGTTATATTCTGTGCACTATGTCCAAGAGAAACATATTTCACATGGTGCATTCTGCCCTGTTCATCAAACCTCCACTGGACAGGTTCCATGAAAAAATATTTTAAAACAACTATGCACGGAGTTCAAACTCAAACATTAACATGAACTGAACCTTAGCTATTGAATGCAGCATCAACAGGCCACCCAGGTTTCTCCTGGTAAGTCACAATCTTCCTCCCCTAGGCTTATTTTATAACCTTGTTTTATACTTCATATATTTTTAGAATAAATAAAAGAATTTTCTATTTTGTGACTGAATGACAGTTCTCAGTTACAACATATTAGGCTTAAAGTAATCACACCTCAGCACTCAACAAACTGGCAAGCAATTAAATTTAACAAACATTTATCAAAGGCCTGCTACAAAGCAAAGCCCTGGGCTGGTGCCTGTCATTAAGAAAAACAACTGCATAGAAACTCATCCAATAGGGATAACACAAAAGCATCGTTTTCAACCTCAGCGTGGTCTGTTCAACTACAGCTTTACTGGGAGCTTGGCAATGACACAGACTTCACAGGTAACAGCTTGGGCTTTAGTATTTAACCCAGACCTTGGAAGGCATTTACATGGTGTGTTCACCTACAAAGCAATAAACAGCCCATTCCCACGTCCCAGGAAGGGCTTAACCCCAAGACAAGCCACAATTTTCAAGAATATCTAGGAACCAGTCCTTCCCTCGTGACCTTTTTCTTTTAACTATACTATCCCTCAAGCTTCTTGGACAAATGGTGAAGAGGGAAGATGACTCAGGAAAAAAGAACAGCAAACTCTGTCCAGGAGAGTCCTCCAGTCTCATGAAGCAACAAAGTGTATCTCTACCTACTGTTGAGAGGAATTAAACACACTCTGAAACCAGAAACCACTTCATTCTGTATTACTATTAATACTTACTGTATTTAATTAAACTATGGTGAATATTTAATACAGAAATGGGGCATGAGGGGATGTCAAAAGTCAATGATTTAAGGTAATTTGCTTCTGAGTTTACCCAGGTCAATGGAAAACACCTCTGTGTAAAGTCCCCAGGCCTTGAAGCAATAATATTAAATCAGACAACAAACTGTGGAAAGAGCAGGATCACCAAAGTCCTATAGGGAAGAAGAGTCATATTTAAGGTCAAGGGCATGAAAATCAAAGTAAGATAATTAGCAAAGGAGACTGATAATTAAAAAGTGATCAACTGAAGCCTAAAGTTCTTTGAAGGAGTTAACGAATGGATGGCCAAATTACTTCCCACACGCACAGACCCCACCAAGTTGAAGTATTTAAAAATCACACAGCTTACCAACTACCAAGGTGTAACATCCTCAGGGAAAAGGCGAAGACACGAGTAGCAATAGCAGAGATCTCTGAATAAGGAAGCATCACACAAGTGAGCTAAGGTAGGTTCTAAGCAGACCACATCCAGGGTCCTCAGAAGAGCCTTACATTCGGTGACACCTATGCCACACTCCCACTTACAGATCAAGGAGGAAAGCACCCAGCAGAATCACAGGGCATGGGGAGAACTCCGGGCATTACTTCTTCCCTTTTGTTGAGACCACTGGTGAATAAATACCGAGGCAACCACCCACAATGGTGTTAGTAATAGGTCTCAGCAAGCTCATGTCATTTTGTCATTTCCCTAAAATTGTCCTGCCTTCTATTGTCACCAGCTATGGAACCTTTCCTGATACTCTTATTTATAATTTCTTCTGATCTATTAACAAGCAAGCACCGTCCCTCCCAAGAGAAGGAGGGGACTTATGAGACCTCCACCTCTGAGATGCTGACAGGCTGTTGCCTGCAGCGCCGAGCGAATGCCACTTAGGCTTAGAGAGAAGAGGGCAGATCCAGGAAGGGTCCAAGAAAGATAAGACACTACTGACAGCCTTTCCTTACAATTTTGCAGCCATCCTGCTGATGCATTTTCACCCGGTTTTAAGCTGGTCATTTGAAGCAAATCCACAGCGTAAGTGCATATACTTCAGGCCTTCAGAGCAACCGTTTTGACAGTTCTCATAAGTCATTTGAATAAAAACTTCATGAACAAACCATAAAGCAGGGGACTACAACTCCAGTTAATAGTGAAAAGCAAAAAAATACTGACAAACTGCTACGGTGAACTTTTGCAGAGCTCAGATCAGTTGAATGCAACTCTGGCCCTCAGACAGATCTATTTTGCTTTACCCCATCTTTTCCCAGCCAAGGTGCCCCACCATAGGGTTGGGAAACGGGGTCCTCCTTAATTCAAACTCACCAGGACAGTGCACATTATGCGACCATCTGGTCTGACAACATCTTACACATTCTCAGAGTATGGTTCTAATCACAGCACAGTTTAAACAGCTACCCTAGATCCCAGCAAGATGCTCCTAAATGAAAGAATTTTACATTTTGCCTTTCAATTTGTTTTTCCTGGAAGCATATTTGTGAGAACACTAAGAAGTAAAAGGCCTGAGCGTGAGCTTCAAAGCTGCAAGCATTTCACAAACCCACCAAGCTCATTTTCCCACCCCCAGCCTTCCTCCCTCCTGCCTTCTATGGACGGGATTCTATTTCATCTTTACTCTCTAAGAGAGCATGTACCTGCCAACCAACAGCAAGGGCAAATTGCTTCATTCCCGATTTAGATGCCGCTTCTTGCGCACTTGTGTGCTTTTAGCACCAAAAACAGATGCTTCATTGTTCAAGGGTCACTGTTAACTCTTCCAGCAAATAGGCATTAGCAGAACACATGAGCAACCCCAGGCTCTGCGGGGAGGGGTGTCTCCGGAGCCTCTGGATTAAAATTCTCATCACTAGAGTCACCAGCGAGTTAGAGTATGGCCTTTGGAGTTCACTGCTACAAAAGAGTTCCTCCTCTAACACATTTTTATTAGCCCTATTAAAATGGATTCGTTTTTTAGGTCAGTTGATTACAATTTTAGGACTAGGAGATAAAGGAGTGTCGTTGAAGAAACAAGAAAACAAATAAACCTCGGGTATAGCTTTTTTTTTTTTTTCTTTCTATCTTTGGTGGGCGCAGCAAGGAGTTTAAGATTTTAGAACAATGTGCAGGCCCTGGACCAGGGAAGGCCAACCTTAGCTGAAGGTATGATGGCCCCTGCACCAGAGGTCTCTGCTTTCCAAAATCTAGATACAAGCTTCTTAAGGATTGAGACACTAGGGCTGAAAGAGAACCTGAGCGACAAGGCGGCCTCCACTAAGCCAAGGAGAGAAGTACCCTTCTTTCATGCTTGAAGGATGCTCTCACTACTTCGTTAAGCCTGAGATGAAACTCTGCTTCCATACTGAGGAACCAGCCACTGGGCAAGAGGACTCTGCTGCCCTCTCATTAATGTCAGCCATCTATCAGACCACACCTCCCACCAGCTGACTTCAACCCACGATGATTCCCTGGCCTGGCCAGCAATACTGATGCCTATACCCCACTGCCCAAACCCTACCCTCGACATTTCCACCTTCTACTGTACTCCACAAAGGCTGGTAACCCACACATGATAAAAAGAAATATGGGAAATGTGTAAGCTAAATCACTGTAGTAAAGAGAAAACGGGCTTTGGGATCTTTGATTCCAACCTGGGTGCTGTTATTAATGTCACAAGACTTCGAGTAAATTATGTCACTCCTCAGAGTCTGTTTCCTCATCTGTAAAAGATTAAAATGCCTGCTTCGCCAAGCTGCTATGAAAATTAAACAAGTATATGCAAAGTAGGCATTCAGTAAGCGGTAATTAATATTCCTATTTCTTTATGATATCAAAGGGCAATTCCAAATGCACACCAGCCAAGACTGAGATTTTACTAGACATCATTCTGACAATACAACTCTAGAAATGTAAAGGATGAGATCCGTATAACATATGGTTGCTATCCTGATGTAAGAAAAAAGCCACACACAACAGTTTTACAAATTCCTAGTTTATGATGTCAAAATTCTCTAACAAAACAGATGCTAATGATCAAACTGCATGATAACTTCTGCTCATTTCTTCAACATAAATAGTCAAGACCCTGGAAGATGAAGTAAATGTCCTAATTTACTTTCTCTAAGTTTGGGGATGGCTAGGAGGTCTTCAACGACCTTGGTCTCCAAGGTTAACTGTCATGGTAATTTTCAGAAAGAAAAGAGCACCAAGTCTGCTATAACCATTCAGGAAATATAATAATAACACATTGTAATTATACTGTTATTAAGAGCAACTCTTACAAAGTATTTACTGCATTGAGAGCTTTATAGGGGTAAGCTTCTAACACTATGCACAAAAAGCAAATAAATGATTATCACTGCAAGAAACAAATTCCAAAGGAAAAATAAAATGTATTTCATAAACGGAAGTTGCAAAACCCAAATTTAGAGACTAACAGTATTGGTTCCCAAATATGGAGGGAAGAAAGGGAGGAAATATTACCTCTCACGAGTTTACACCTAAAAATTTTCCTCTAGATTTCCAAAGCCCACTTGCTTTACCCCTTCCCAGGGCTCCTAAGGGAAGTAAACTTAACATCAGCATCTCTCCTCCCAGAAATTAAGACTCTTCCCTTTCTCAGCCCTCTTGGTCCTCCCTCACCACACTCCTATTTTTAAGAGCCTTAAAGAATGCAGTCAAGAGTTGAAGCCTAAAAAGTGACTCTTCAGCCAGCCTCTGTTGGCTTCGGGTACTCTGTGCAGGTGGGTGGACCCCCTTCTAGCCTCTGCTAAGTCCTGCTTTTCATGCTAGGACCCTAAAAGCACTGAAAAGGGTCAGAAAAGACCTTGCACACTTTATTAACAGGAGCCTCCCAGCATCTCCTACTGGAGAATCCAGACTAATCCACTTCAGGAAGTCCAGAGGCAGCGAAGGCAAAAAAGCCCACACACTTTCCTTAAAGGCAGCCTCCCCTACATCCTAAGGCATGTTGGCTGCAGCAGTAAACGCAGTTGGCTGGCACAAAACCTCTGTACAAAACTGGAGCACAGTCCTCAGGGTGAGTCAACTCTTTAGGAACCATTCATGTGCTTGGGTTTCCACTAAGCATGTCATTTCCAAGTACATTCATCTTCTATTAAGTGTTTCAAAAAGCAGGACAAAATCATTAAAACTGCCATGTAAAGATCTATTTTGCTATTTGTTATGCTAACTCATCAAGAGTTATATGGCTTCTTGACGTGGTCCGTTTAAAACAGTACTTTAATTCTTTTTTTAAAAATACCACAACAACTGTGTTGAGTACAGCCGTCTGGAAGTTCACAGAGACAGTTCTCACTTTCCTAAAACCCTGACATGCATTTTCAAAAATAAAACAACTGTTATTTCAGAATCCAGAATAAAGGCCATGACTCGTGACCGCACGCAGAGCGGGAACCCCAAGGGCAGGAATATTAAACCATTTTCCATTCTGCCCTTTTTGCTAAAGAGAAGAACTTCAAATAAGATCTCTGCTGTGAACAAAGATGTTCAAACAAGAAGCTCATCTCAGGGCTGCCCCCGTAGCGAGCATCCCTGGAGATCCGGCCCCTTCTGGAAGAGGCACAACACAAAGGACTCATGTGAGTTCACGTGTCACGAAACTCCTTCAAGGAGCCCTGGACACTCACCTGAGATTTAGGAAAAGCACCATGGCCGAGACTGCAAAGTCTCCTGCTCTCATGATCATTTCTGCTTCTCAGGCTACCAGTCTTCTGTGAACTATAATCTTAGGTAACATCAATCCCAGGTACTTAAAGAAATCCCACAGCAATTCAGAAAACAAGTCAGACGTTACCAAACTATAACAACAAGTATGTAGCAGTCAATATCTGTTGACAAGACTTGGTGAGATTAGCAACCCTGGTTTCAAAATAAGGCTCATTTTACACCATTTGAAACAAGGGGAAGGGAAGAAACCTCCACCTATCAGGCACGTACTAAGAGCCATCCTTAAGCGTCATGTTCATTCTCCCACTTAGTCAGGCTAAGTTACCATTCTGCTTGTGAGAACACAGAGGCTCAGTTTAAGTAATGCGCCCTAAATCACACCAGTAGTAACTGATGATGCCGATGTCACCTCATTGTTGCTACCCTTCGTGCTCTCACACTGGCGTGTTTCCACAGACACTATAAACTAGCCACAGTGCAACAGACCCCATATAAACTAACCTACACATTCGTCTGCAAACCAACTATATTGAGTACATGCGGCAGCAAAAAAGTTTTTCCCTCAGTGATCTAAAAGATAGTCTTCTCTGGGAGAAAATACTTGCAAATGATGAGACCAACAAGGGCTTAATTTCCAAGATATACAAACAGGTCATAAAGCTCAATATCAAAAAAAAAAAAAAAAACACCAGACAATCCAATCGAAAAATGGGCAAAAGACCTAATCAGACACTTCTCCAAAGAAGACATACAGATGGCCAAAAAGCACATGAAAAGTTGTTCAACGTCACTAATTACTAGAGAAATGCAAATCAAAACTACCATGAGTTATCACCTCACACCTCTCAGAATGGCCATCATTTAAAAATCTACAAATAATAAATGCTGGAGAGGGTGTGGAGAAAAGGGAACCCTCCTACACTGTTGGTGGAAATGTAAATTGGTACAACTACTATGGAGAACAGTATGCAGGTTCCTTAAGAAACTAAAAATAGGGTTACCATATGATCTCACTCCTGGGCATATATCCAGAAAAGATAAACTCTAATTTGAAAAGATACATGAACCCAAATGTTCACTGCAGCACTATTTACAATAGCGAAGACATGGAAACAACCTAAATGTCCATTGACAGATGAATGGATAAAGAAGATGTGGTATATATACAATGGAATATTACTCAGCCATAAAAAAGAATAAAATAACGTCATTTGCAGCAACATGGATGGACCTAGAGATTATCATACTAAGTAAGTTAGTGAGACAGTAAGAGACAAATATATGATCAATTATATGCGGAATCTAAAAAATAATACAAATGAACTTATTTACAAAACAGAAACAGACTCACAGACATAGAATCCCACTACAGCAATCCCACTACTGGGCATATACCCAGAGAAAACCGTAATTCAAAAAGACACATGCACCCGAATGTTCATTACAGCACTATTTACAATAGCCAGGTCATGGAAGCAACCTAAATGCCCATCAACAGACGAATGGATAAAGAAGTTGTGGTACATATATACAATGGAATATTACTCAGCCATAAAAAGGAACAAAATGGAGTCATTTGTTGAGACGTGGATGGATCTAGAGACTGTCATACAGAGTGAAGTAAGTCAGAAAGAGAAAAACAAATATCGTATATTAACGCATGTATGTGGAACCTAGAAAAATGGTACAAATGAGCCGGTTTGCAGGGCAGAAGTTGAGACACAGATGTAGAGAATGGACATATGGACACCAAGGGGGGAAAACTGCAGTGGGGTGGGGATGGTGGTGTGCTGAATTGGGCGATTGCGATTGACATGTATACACTGATGTGTATAAAATTGATGCCTAATAAGAACCTGCAGTATAAAAAAACAAACAAACAAAACAACTAATACTAAACTTTCATTGGGTTATTTGTATGGAAATATGTTGATATAAATGTTTCAGACATTACATGAAATTTCTAAAAATCTTATATTTGTATTTGTATGGAAATATGTATGGAAATATGTTAATATAAATGTTTCAGACATTACATGAAATTTCTAAAAATCTTATATGTTCTGGTATAATGTTATAAGTCATAATCCTAGTTATAACTTTAAAATGTGTATCTCAGAAATAACTAATTTTCTTGTCAACTGCATTATTATGAACTTTCATCAAATCTTTAACTGTGGTCATTTTTAAGTCTTTTGTCATTTACAGACAGTTCTGGGTGTACTCTGATGCTTTTGCAAATATGTTCCTATAAAAGGGTTTCATCTTCAAGAAATTCATGGAAAAGACTCTGACAAGTACAGGTTTCTGGTAACTGACTGTACTGCTGAACTGAATGAACAAGCATTTTCAGAACTCTAATGAAAAACTGATGAACTCATAAAAGTGCTAAAAAAAGATCAAGATGAAAAAAAAAAATTAATTACATGGGACTCAGTGAACTGATGAGGATGAGTATAATTTTTGTGACTTTCTGTCTGAATTAAAAAAAAAAAAATCCCAAAAAAAAAAAAAGAAAACAAATTATGGCTACTAAAGAAAACAAATTATGGCTACTAAAGGGGAAGGGTGAAGGGATAAATTAGGAGTGTGGAATTAACAGATACACACTAATATATATAAAATAGATAAACAAGGATTTACTGTAGAGCACAGGGAACTATATCCATTACCTTGAAATAACCTATAATGAAAAAGAATCTGAAAAAATATATGTGTGTATAACTGAATCACTTTGCTGTACACTTGAAACTAACACAATACGGTAAATCAACTATACTTCAATAAAAAATAAAAATAAAAGACAGTGTTTTTTGTACAAGCTAGATATGAGCTCAGCCTAGGATGGCTATAACCTCGAGAGTAATCTATTAGGAGACAGTCAAAGTGGAGGCAAGAGAGGACGGGCATTCCAGCTAAGAGGGAACACTTGGGCAAAGGTGCACAGGTGGGAGAGCCCAGGCTGCGGAAGGAAGAATGAGCCATTACTTCAACCTTACTCCGACTTCTCCCTGCCAGGATTGTGAAAACTTTTAAGGTTACAAGCACCTCATAAACTTCTGAGAAGTTACTATATACAATTAGGAGAGTGTGGATACAATATTGCTGTCTTAATAAAGATCAGAAAGAGATAACTCATTCGAAGGTGTTTTCACTTTTTACAAAAGACCTCTGCTGCTAGATGGCTGCACAAGCAAAACGCTTTCCCAGCACTGTGCTGCCAAGGTTGACAATGGGCTCCTTTGGCTCAAACACAGGGATCTGATTCTGCACGTACAAATGGTTCATTCATTCAATCCACAGTTACTGAATGCCTTCTAGGTGCCAGGCACCATGCGAGATGTTAGGGATACAAAGATGAACTGATCTTATTCTTGGATGCTCAAAGCCCAGGAGACAGCTACAATAATTAAAAGGCGATGAGTGCTATAAAAACAGCAAATACGGAGTGACTAGTACCAATTAACTAGGTCCATGTTCAAACAGGAACAGCAGAGGCATTTTTTAAATTCCCCCTTTGTCCACATCTAGGCTGCATCTATTTCTAGTTTACGTATTTGCAGACACTTTCATAAAGCTACTGAAATCTCACCCACCTCTCCATTTTTACAGATTTTATTACTTTTTTCTGTGCCCATAACAGCTAAGAGAAATAATCAACTTGATCAGGTAAGGGATTAAGTCTTTCAAACAAATGCCTTTATATCAGTTATGTATCACTCCCCACCTTTGTGTGCCCTATTATCTATTTAAGAGAGTCAACTAAAAATTGTCAACTCAGAACGCATAATAATATCGTCATCCTCCCAAATATTTAAGACTTCTCTTTCCAGTCAGTGTTCCTAGCATTCCATTTACCAACGCAAAGCTTGGAATATGGCGTGTGCGTGCATGCATTCGCGTACGCATGCACACATACACACGGTCCTGGGAACAGACTAATATTTTTTAAACCTGATGCAAAGCATTCCTTTCTAACATTACTGCATCTTTAGCAGGTTGTCAAAATATTTGGGTTTTAAAAGGAAAACTAAGTTTAAAATGACATGTTAACACCCTTAAAAATACTAGATACAAGTTTAAAAGCAAAATTAAAGGATGTAGAGCTAAAGAAACAAATAATGGACTTATTAACCATATCCTGATATGAACTTCACTTAAGCACTGATCTATACTGATCATATCAAGATGGCCCAGATATCTAACTCTGAGACCAGTAAAACAAGTAATTTGGAAATATATATGCCTCACCACAGACATTCTTAGTTTTAAATGAAGTTATTGCAAATAGACTATCCAACAGTCACAGAGGTCACTAACATGGTGGCACTGATAATGGTTTGTGGGATAAATCAAGGCAGTGCTGTAATTGTCCTAGCTCCCACATCCCAGCACCTGCCCTGAAGCAGGAGACTGGCTTCTGACTTAAATGGCTCGTGTCTAGTACATCGTCTCACTGCACAGACCTTTAAAATATCAGTCTCTAAACAAATCTCCCTTCCTCATCCCCAGGGCTCAACATCACTCTGCTGACCTTAGTTTCCATTTCTCCTACACTAGAGCCAAAGAAAACACACAGACAGCAGGACAGACAGCTGGATTTCACCTCCTTTCCCCTGCCCAGGCTTGTTTCATGGCTGTTCCATTCCATCCTTCCCTAGTCATCCCTCACACCAGGAATAGGTTCTCCTCCCTCACCTGCTCCCAGGCACACCTCTCTCCAGAAAACCCACTCCATGAAGACTCTCATTAATAGCCCACATTTCCACCTATCCTGCTGATAACAGACGATGTCTGTGTAACCATAAGCAGTCTACGGCATCTCACGTTTAAGTTTCCAGTATATCCACTGACAAAGCAAAAAGCAGACAGACCATGCATTACTGTCCCCACTTCACACATGAGGGGACTGGGAGCCCCTCCAGAACAGAAACCACACTGAGATCATTTTTGCATCCTCAGCAATTCACACAGACAATGCTTAATAAATAAGAAAGCAAAAAAAAATAAATAAATAAATAAATAAATAAATAAATAAGAAAGCAAGAAAGGGATTTGGGATGGTGGAATAGAACAAACATGAGGTGTTCTAATTACTAAGCCGATGCTGAAAAGGAAATAGAAAAGAAAAACAGAAGAGTAGGTTAAACATGAAATCAAATACATGTTACAAATATCTAGTTACTTACATCCAAACGTGACCAGCCTGACAGATTTATAAGCCCACATTAGGATATGGGTATATAGTTATTCCAGGACTAAGAAAAACACTGGAATTCTGAAAATGATGTATCATGTTAGTTTAGATGTTTCCACAATTGCAAAAAGATAGTAAAGTGTTAAATACTACTCACAGCAAACCCAATTCAAATACATTCTTTTTAAATGATCCTACTTGAAAAGATGCTTGCGTACAAACTTTCATTAGGATATGGGTATATAGTTATTAGGATAGGATATGGGTATATAGTTATTAGGATATGGGTATATAGTTATTCCAGAACTAAGAAAACCACTGGAATTCTGAAAATGATGTATCATGTTAGTTTAGATGTTTCCACAAATGCAGAAAGATAGTAAAGTGTTAAATACTACTCACAGCAAACCCAATTCAAATACATTCTTTTTAAACGATCCTACTTGAAAAGATGCTTGTGTACAAACTTTCACCCAAAAGCAAATCAATCCCTATGACTTGGTGGAGGTCTGGAGAGCTGGTGAGATTGTTTACAGGGTAAATATGGGCTAAATGTATCTTGTAGCTTTAAGTTTGAAACTTTGAGGAGACTTGAAAAACGTGTCTGAACAAAAACAGTATTGTGGGTCATTACTGCAGGTATCAATCATTCTGGCAATCCAAAGTGAGGGGATGAGAGAGTTCTAGCCACAGGTTGATACAAACAAATATAAGAATGAGGTTTTATTGAAGTTCCCACTTCTTACTCTACAGAATAAGAACAGGCCCGAGCAACAGAACTTTCTGTGATGACGGAAGTGTTCTATATCTGCACTGTCCAATATGGTAGCTACTAGCCCTATGTAGCTCTTAGGTGCTTGAAATACGGCTAGTGTAGTTAAGAAACTGAATTTTCAGTTTTATTTAAGTTTCATTAATTTACATTTAAATAGCCACATGTGGTGCATAGAAAACAGTACAGAAGATGAAAAGTGCATTAAATTTCAACAAGAATTCTTTTTTAAACAGCATAAATTCACTCCTACAAAGTCTAAAAATAATACCAGAAGCCTGTCTAAGAATTTTAATACTAACGCAGACCTTCAAGATCTTGTGAAGGGAACTAAAGTCTTGTCCAAGGTCAGATAAAGTCTAACAGTTACAAGCTAGGCTGGCCCTCCACCCCAATCTCTCTCAAGAAGACAGTTTGCCTAAAAGCTCAGCAATGGACCAGATGAAAAAGGAAATTAATTTACATTTACAAATCATCTATTGTGTCAGCCACTATGACAGTTCTTTACAGTCACTGTCTTATTTCATCCTTGCCACAATTCTAACAAGGAGTCATCACCACTCTGATTAATTAACTCTAGAGAGATTGTCAAAAGCATGATTCCAACTCAGATCTATGCAGCTCCCAAGGGCATGTTATTTCCACACCACCATCCTGCTTCCTTCTCAAGGTCTCTATCAGTCCTCTGACCCTCAGACTTTCATTGAAATTGTTGCTCACATGCCTCTAAAGTTTCCAACATCCAATACTCTCCACCTAGAATGCTGGACATTAACTGGTGTCCTATCCAACCAAGCACAGGGTAACCCCCCATTCCCAAGAAAGCAATGAGAAGTTGCATCTGTCCAGCCTTGTTATAGATCTTCCTATTTTCGGCTCTTTAGCAGGGCTGCCTCTGAGATGGAGAGCAGTCAAAGGAAGAGCTTAGTACAGCCAATATCTACTCATTAATCCTCACTAGTGTCTGGAGGAGGTCATTGCTTTCAATAGTAATATCACTCTTCCCCTCCAGATAAGGCAGCTGGCAGGTTGATCACCTAAGGCCACACTGCACCTGTGCCTGAACTCTCCATTCCTCAGACACCCAGGCTCAAAGCTCTTTCCTCAAGTCCTATCTGACCCCTAGTAGAATTCCCAAGGGCAGATCTTTCTGACTTCAGAGAGACCCTCCCCTCTCCTCTAACAGTACCAGAGATACATGCAGAGCTTAAAGCATCCGAGCCCTGGAAGCCTCAGATAGAAAGAAAGCAAGTAAAAGCTCCCAAGAAAACATATGTCCACACAAAAACATATCCATGAGTATATCCATGAATGTTCAGAGCAGCGTCATTCATAATAGCCAAGAAGTAGAAACAACTCAAATGTCCATCCACTGATGAATGGATAAAGAAAATGGGGTATAGTTATACAGTGGAATATTATGCAGCTATTAAAAGGGGATGAGGGCTTCCCTGGTGGCACAGTGGTTGAGAGTCCGCCTGCCAATGCAGGGGACGCGGGTTCGAGCCCTGGTCTGGGAGGATCCCACGTGCCGCAGAGCAGCTGGGCCCGTGGGCCACAGCTACTGAGCCTGCACGTCTGGAGCCTGTGCTCCGCAACAAGAGAGGCCGCTATAGTGAGAGGCCCACACACCGCGATGAAGAGTGGCCCCCGCTCGCCGCAACTGGAGAAAGCCCTCGCACAGAAGCGAAGATCCTACACAGCCAAAAATAAATAAATAAATAAATTTAAAATACCTTAAAAAAAAAGGGGATGAAATACTGGTAACACACTACAACATGGACAAACCTTAAAAACATCATGCTTGTTGGAAGAAGCCAAGTCACAAAGGGCCACAAACTATGTGATTCCATTTATATGATATATCAAAATAAGTAAATTGATAAAGACAAAGTAGAAGAGTAGTTGCTAGGGGCTGGGGTGGGGAGCAGGGAATGACTGCCAGCTGGTAAGGGATTTCTTAACAGCAATAAAAATGCTCTAACATTAATTACCGGTGATGGTTGCACAACGCTGAATATACTAAAAACCCCTTAATTCTATATTTTAAAAGAGTAAATTTTATGGTATGTGGATTATATCTCAATAAAGTTATTTTTAAAAAACTCCTAAGATAATCATAACAAAGCAATAGCAGGAGCCACGTGGGATATAACCCAGCCCAGGTGTGTTTAAACTGTTAATTAAAATGAGAAAGCCAAATGGTGATATTTTCAAGAAGTCTCCCCTAAATTCACCTAAAGACTTCACAAAGTGTCTTTCACTGAAAGCTTAAAGACACAGAAGTCAAAAAAGAGCCGGGATCATCTCCAACTGATGGGCAAGGAAACTAAGCCCCAGGTATACATGAATTTAGATGACCCACACAGAGTGGAATACCAAAAAAAAGAGGTGTCAGAAAGACCTTGTCCAAATTAAACTCGACATTCCCAGCTACCATTTTTTCATCTGAAATAATATGAATGGATTAGACTGGATCATAATCAGTCATTGAGGACTTGCCGTGTGCCAAGTCCCGTTCTAAGCACACACACACTCTTCTATAACTTTATCCTCATAAGCCCCTATCTTCAGGGGAGAGCATTTAGGGTTATGTAGGGTCCTGCCCCAGTGCCTCTGTCCATTCCTTCAGAGTCTGAAGAGCTACTGCTTGTCGGCAGTGAATAGCGGACAGGACCCCAACTGTCAGGCCTCCAGACCTAGTTTACTGCTTCTTCATTAACTGCAAACAGACAAGATCTCAAAGCTCTTCCTCCATGAGAAGTTTCTGTAACAAAAATAGGTAGCAGTATTCTTGGGCACTAGAAAGTAATAAAACTCAGTCCTCCAGGGACTTAACATATTGGAGAAACAATATAAATATATATGTACTGATAAATATATATACAGTTATATTATATATTATATAAAACTGTAATAACATCTCACATTCACCAATGAAAAACTATAATTCCAGTTCTATACCAACAGTGAAGAGTGGTGACCACCTCAAGGCATAAAGGCAGAATAGCCTAGCAGGGAGTGGAGCAGACTAAATGCTGGTAACTCACTCTTTTTTTTTTTTAAACATCTTTATTGAAGTATAATTGCTTTACAATGGTGTGTTAGTTTCTGCTTTATAACAAAGTGAATCAGTTATACATATACATATGTTCCCTTATCTCTTCCCTCTTGCATCTCCCTCCCTCCCACCCTCCCCATCCCACCCCTCTAGGTGGTCACAAAGCACCTAGCTGATCTCCCTGTGCTATGCGGCTGCTTCCCACTAGCTATCTATTTTACATTTGGTAGTGTATATATGTCCATGACACTCTCTCACCCTGTCACATCTCACCCCTCCCCCTCCCAATATCCTCAAGTCCATTCTCTAGTAGGTCTGTGTCTTTATTCCCGTCTTGCCACTAGGTTCTTCATGGCCTTTTTTTTTTTTTCCTTAGATTCCATATATATGTGTTAGCATACTGTATTTGTTTTTCTCTTTCTGACTTACTTCACTCTGTATGACTGACTCTAACTCCATCCACCTCATTACAAATACCTCCATTTCATTCCTTTTTATGGCTGAGTAATATTCCATTGTATATATGTGCCACATCTTCTTTATCCATTCATCCGATGATGGACACTTAGGTTGCTTCCATGTCCTGGCTATTGTAAATAGAGCTGCAATGAACATTTTGGTACATGTCTCTTTTTGAACTATGGTTTTCTCGGGGTATATGCCCAGTAGTGGGATTGCTGGGTAGTATGGTAGTTCTATTTGTAGTTTTTTAAGGAACCTCCATACTGTTCTCCATAGTGGCTGTATCAATTTACATTCCCACCAACAGTGCAAGAGTGTGGTAACTCACTCTTGCTCTCTGACTTCCGCTGGCTAAACCCAACTGGTCGTGAGAGCACGGCACCCTATGATATAGTCTATAAAGGTGAACCAGGTTGGGGGGAGGGGTGCACAGAGCAAATGGAGAATGAATCTGAGTGCAAAGGAAAATAATTAGCACATGGGATCGCAGGCCCAAGAGAAGATGGTGTGGCAGCAAACTACCTTATCTAAAACCATATTCAAATGGAAGGAAAGTGGGTTTCAACAAATGGCAGTGATGGGGTTCCCATAGAAAATCAATTGTAAAGTATATTTTCACAGTCCCTCCCCTCTGGTCTGTGTCTGTAGTTATTAAATATTCTGAATTAGGCCTGAATAAATGTAAAGCCATTAAAGACTTTGCCGTTATCTACCTCTTTTACAAAAACCTTGGCTGAAATAACCCACTGATACAACACTGTCTTCTAAACTCACATATTGACAACTGACAGAAGATCAGCACTCAGTTTTCTGCAACTGTCAAGGTACTATCTGATCAAGAATGTCAGAGTGCTAAAGACGACAATAAATGATTTTCATCCACATATTTGTAGCAAAAATATTACCTGGCCCTGATGACCAAGACCCTCACCCATATGCCAAACAGGATAGTTAGTCTCCCTTTCAGGACTTGGAAAATACAATGCCCCAGCCTCAAAGAGGTTCGTCCTTCATCCCAGTCTTCAGAATTTAGGGGAAGGGTTCCCCTTTGCCTCCTGTCTCTTTATTTTTATTTATTTATTTATTTTTTTAATGCTAAACCAGTTACTAAGTCTCTTCATTCAAGAGGTATTTAATGACTGTTACATACATAATTGAGATATTTTCTACCCTGAACATCACCCCAAAGGGAAAAAGTACCTAGAAGCAAAGCCTCTATATGTCCACAATCACGGTTAATATAGATTAACCATTGTTTCAAATATTCGTTCCCACTGTCCACATAACTAATCACAACATCTAGGAAATTCTATAATTTTGTATGCAAAGAACACCTCCTAGCCTACTTCTCAAACCCAGAAAACCCTCATTCAATCATATGTCCTGATTTTTAGTCCAAAAATATACTATAGGGATTAATCATGCTTCATAAACTAGGTTGGACTCCCATATTCCAGATTTCTAAGAGTGAAAAATAATCATCTCTATCTAAGGATTTCTTTTAAGTCCCACTGAGTTAAAGTGCTTCAGAAACACCAAACCCAATTCTACCCTTCCATCCACATTTTGGCACATAGTCAAACTCTCCTAAACTGTTCATGGAGAAAATCCTGGATTAACTATACCTATCATGAGGGACCAGATTTCTCCCATCACCATTAAATGCCCAAAGAACTTCTTTTAAAAGACTGATTCTCAAAACCTCAAGTTGAAGAATTAAACTTGATTAGTCTTGTAACATTTCATATCACCCATGAGGAGAATAGCCCATTTTTAACAGAATTTTAGCAGCAGAGGGGTGAAAAAGATAACTTACTTTAAACTCTTTATTTTATGGATCAGAACAGTTATGCAGAGAGAGATGAAATGATTCATTCCAACCCACACAATCAGTTAGCGTCGAGGCTGGAACTAGAACCCTGACCTCTGACTCAGGTTCAGGGCTATTTGACCTTACCATGTTCCCGTATATGCCCAACCCAGCCCGAAGACACTCGCAGTAAGGTAAGAACAGAGCTCACGTCTTCCAATCCCCAGACACCTCTCCTCGAGATCAAAATACCCCTCCTATCCTCAAATGAGCATTTGCCTCTTTTTCAGATTTTATCAGCCAACAACCACGGAAAAAGGAGCTAAACAGTCTTCAATGAAACTAGAGGAAGCAGCTCCGTCTCAGATGACTGGAATATGGGCTGTAATTAATCACAATCCATTGAGAGGAACAGCCCTTGCATTTAATTGGTATTAAATGGCCACAGTTCAGGCTGCCCAGAGGAAACTGGAAAGAAGTTCTCAAAAGTGCAAGGTCAGCCATAAAAACCTTGCCAAGGTTAGAGCACAATGGATGAATTCAAGATCTTTATCAACTGACTGAGCACAATTCAATGAAAACGTCACTAACATGTAGAAGGCACCCCAAAAATAAATCGGTGAGATGAGACTCATTACCAACACAGGTCCTTTGTCAGATGTGGTAATAAACTTTCTCCCATAGGACCCTATGCCAAACTAGAAATCTAAAAATAAACCAAAAGCTCCAATTAACTATAAAGAAAATAACAATTCACAATGGGTAGCTGTAAGAATTTATTTCAGCTATCTGAGGGCAGGCAACTAACCAAATTTCCACAAAAATCTCCCATGTAATGAAGACATTATAAACCATAAATCTGCCTCAAATACTAAATTAGACTCTCCATTGGTGGACCTCTAACTACAGTTCATCCCTACAGAGTCACCTTAAGCCTCAAAAATTTAACAGGCTAGTCACGTGTGCTAATAAGTACATGCCTTTGTATTACCTGAAATACTTTGATTAGCCACAGGAAAATCCTTACCCTGAGGTGTATGATTTTCCCCCACTGAACTGAGAACTCGTCTCCCAAATACTCCACTCCATGTGTGAGCTTACAGAAGCTGTAAGTTAGTGTTATTGACTCACTATTAGAAGGAAAAAGGCATCTAAGATTTAAAAAAAAAAAAACAAAAAAAAACGTCCTGGTACAGTTACCACCCACAATGAATAGGGCTGACTTGTGTTACCAATGGGATACCACAGAAGTGGTAGTGTAGGAATTTCAAGGCTAGGGATATCAAAAACATTGCAGTTTCCAAGTCTCTCAGACTGCTTACTTGCTCTGAGGAAATCCAACTGCCATGTTGTCCCCAATGGCAAGCAGTCAACGGAAGTGCTTCTCCACTGAGAAGCACTGACGCCTCCTGGCAACAGCCAGCAGCAACTTACCAACCATGTCAGTGAGACACCTTTCAAGCAAATCCCCCAGCCCCAACCAAGTCTTCATATGCTGGCAGCCCCTTCATAGGATTACCACCTCATAAGAGGCCCTGAGGCAGAACCACCCAAATTCCTGACCCACAGAAACTTAGATTATCAATGTTTACTATTGTTTTAAGCCACTAGGCTTTGCCTAATTTGTCACACAGCAAGAATCCTAATATACTTTTCAACTCAACCCTCAGGAAATGAAGGACAGCATCTTGTGTTTTTAAATGATTTTTAATTTTGTCCTTTCCAATCGTTCAAAGTGACCTGTGTTACTTCTTGATCAGCTCTTCTCTGCACAGAACGCATCATTCCTAGGTGACCAACACAGGTCCTATCATTTACTAGCCATCCTCTTTACGGTATCAATAGATGCTGGACGTTATTTCTGAAAATCCACTTCAATCAATACAGTCCATCCTAATGCTAATAAAAGCTCATATTGTCTGAAGGCATGTTAAGGCCGTAACTATATATTCACAAAATATCTTTAGTCACCTAACTTAACTAAATCAAATCAAATGCCTGTACTGAACTTCTAATGCTTCTCCATCCACCCTTCTTCTCCTAAGGCTTCATGCTCTACTCCTTACTCATAATATGGAGAAAAGAAGAAATGAACAAAACTACAAAAATCAAAAAGACCCAAAGAGATGCACATAAATAACCAACAGTCCAGCATTTGTTGTAAATGCCCTATCATCATGAAGTTTTTATTACTGATTTTTACAGTGTCCCTAGAAAATAAGCTTCTTCTCCCATCTTGAAAAAAAAAGGGGGCGGGCAGTGGCAATGTTCAAATGAACACAGAAGCATTAAGAAACTTGAGGTTCCACATCCTTGCATTCTTTCACACTAACTCTGACGCCATGTGCTTGCCTAGGGAAAGAGAGAAATGCTTTCATGTTAACTATGTACATGTCCAGTCATGGAAGGTAAATTACATGTCTCAGTGGCTTAGACAATCAGCATTCAGTGTTTGCACAAACGAACTTCTACCTTCTTCACCTATCAGCCTTCCTAAACCTAAAAATTTTGAGGATTAACAGGGATGCAAACAAACTCAATAAAATGAAATATCAAAGGCAGAACGTAAGCAAGTAGACATCACTGTACAATGAAAGCCACACAAGGTGAGGAGACCGTAATTTAACAGCATGGCAAGCACCTCCATGTCTTATTTGCCAATCAGGCACATGGCTTTTGTAAGTAGTAATCTGAACTTGAGTAAGATAGAGAGACTTTTCAGGTTCATTAAATTATAACCCAGCAAGTAATGTTGAACTTACAACCCTACGGAAATGTAATAAATAGGAAGCAAATAATGAATTAACCACTATTGTCTCCTCTCTTTGTGACAAGATGGTAAAATAAATCCTGAATATGCCAAGGTGTCTCCAGCTCTTATGTTTTGAAACTACACAAAATCCTTTTTTTAAAAAAATGAAGCATGATTTAAATAATCACCTTAAGATACTTGCCTAGAATATGGTCCCCTTCTCAACTGGATACTTTATTTCGGAAAACTAAGGAGCATTTCATTTAGAGCTACAACTAAATTCAAAGATGCCCAGACTACTTAAAAAAAAAAAAAAAAAAAAAAAGCCCAGACTAAAAACATACAAAAGGAAAAGATTTAGATATATCTCTGAAGCAAAAGGAAAAAAAAGGCCACAGCAGACACAATTTTAAGACTTTTTTCTTCACCAAAATTGAACTTTTTATATAAACAGGAGGTGGATAAAGCTATGATACTCAAAAATCAAGAGAAAATGCTAATTCTTCAAGGAATTCTCCTTTGAATCTCAAAAACAAAAAATTTATAAAACCATCACCAACAGCAAACTTCTCACTTCCCATGTGACTGACTTTCAATAGTTCTGCTTTGGATTATCAATTTAGTTTCTTTCCCTCACTTCTTGCCTCCCTGTATTAATTTTATTAATTTCTTCTTTCCTTTCTTTCTTTTAAAATAAGCCTAAAGAACCAACCCAAAGGTAGTCCAAAGACCACGTGTCAATTTGTTCCATTCTTAAGAAACAAGAGAAGCCAGTACTTTTGGGGTTTGAAGTTCCCTCAAGGAAGAATTAGTTGTTACTTATTACTGCTTAAAAAATAACCTTTCAAAATGAAAGCAAATGTCCCTAGATCTTAACAGCAGGAACATAAAATCATGGATTAGGAGTTACTTTGCTCACTTAGTAGCAACCAGACCCTGATAAGAGTATTTTCCCCATTTCAGAAAAAAAAGTTTTTAATCATCTAGGAAACAGTGACCAGAAGCATTACAGGATGAAAGGCTAAAAGACAATCTTCTCTACGAGGAAAGAGATTATACAAGCTTCAGTTATTAAAGCTTAAGAGAAGGCTAAAAGGCATCTAAATCATCTTTAATTCCACAAAAATTTATATATGAAAAATGGCAACTAGATGTTCCCCATCACTTCTGAGTAGAAAATAAATGGAAAAAGCCTTGAACTTCAGCAAAAGGGCTCTAAGAGCCCAGGTTCCTATACAGTAGGTAAACTAGTCCAGGAAGCCTCAAACTTTAATGTGCATATGAATCACTTGAGGGATCTTGTTAAAATGTAGACTGGAGCAGGGGCTGAGAATCCGCATTGAGTTCTAACAAGTTCCCAGGTGACGCTGGTGCTCCTAATCCTGGCACCACACTCTGAGAAGCAAGCAGCTAGACCAGAGTGGTGTGACAGTTCATTCTGGCTGTCAATTCAGTTGAACAGGGTCACCACAGGACCACTTAGGCCACAGTCATTGGGATGAATCAGGAAAGTAGACCAAAGGGAACAGATCCCATAAATGTCCCTCATCAATGAGCTTTAAGATGAAAATCACAAAGAACACTGCAAAGTAGCTGCTGAATAACCAGAATACGAAATCTCTTTGAACCAGGTGCACAGTCAGCTTCCCAGAGCCCTGAGGTGTGGCTTTAACCTGGTGAAGTTTGGAAGCAAGATGAGATGATCTCACAAACCTGGAAGACAGACTGATTTCACAATCCCTTTCCAACCCATCTTACAAATTCTCAGTGCTCTTGGGGGTCCAAGAAATACTCCAGTGACTCCTCAGATGTTGAAACTGCTGCTTAAGAACTTCATCAACTAAAATATGGCACATCTGAGTGGAAAGGCATTAAGTGTGTAGAAATAGGACCTGCTTAGATGTGATAATCCATGTTTTTTCCAGACTCATTTCAACTAGTCTCCAGCAATGAACCACATTTTCATCAAAGATTAAGAACACACATGCCTACTAAATGCCTGAAGTCAAAACCGACAATACAGAATAGGAGTTAGCCTCCTATACTAAACAAGCAAAATAAAACCATTGCTTAGAGCATTTTAAACCAGGGCGCACTATCCTTGAAGCTGCAGCTCTACTAGTAGCCATACTTGTCTGTGTGTCTAGACCTTGCATCTAGTCAGGTATGTGCTGTTACGCTTAATCCAGTAGGAGGCAGTCTCTATCACAAAGTACACGCTCAACAAACACTTTAACAGAGGCAAATGCACTATTCTAACTCTAAAGGGGAAATCTCAATACATTCTTGCCCTCTGTGACATAAGATACTCTACCCAATGGGCCCAGACCGTTGGCTGTACTAATAATCTTCCAAATTCCCAGGCTCGAGGAAACATGGAGTTATTCTTTTCTCTCTACCATCTACCGATCAAGGGTTCTGAACCTGGAATCCACAAACCACCAACACTCTATATGAATAGGTTTCTGGAACTGCATGTTAATCTTTACTTGTAGATATATCTATGGACTTCTCTTGGGCTAAGGATTCACAGCTTTCCTAAGAATGTCAAAGGAGTCCCTGACCCAAGTAAGAACCAATTTGAATCCAAGTCCTTTCTTCTCAGGCCTCCCCTTCTTCACTCTTACAGACTCCTGTCTGGTCTATTTCCACACTCATTCACTGCCTGATTATGGCACAGACTCGTGACTGGGCTTTCTAATTCTGACTTTGTCCACTTTGAGCCATCCTAAGATTGCTCACAGATAACACTATAAAACATAACTTGTATCACAACTTCTCTTGTCATCTCTACAGGCACCCTATGTTCTAGCCATATTAACTACATGCTGTCCCTCAAAACCCACCACACCTCTGTGCCTTTCCCTAGAGTGCCTGCCTCCAGAACTGCTCCCCACCTGTCCCTAACCCCAAGCCATCCAACTCGTCATTCACTCTCCAACTCGGGATTTAACTTTTCTTCAGTTTATTTGCTACTTCCTTGTCGATCTCTGCCCCCAAAGACCATACACCGCCTCCGGACTGCCATCTAATAACTATTTTTATTACAGTATTTAGAATATATAAGTACATTGTCTTTTCATCTCTGTATACTCCAGTATACTGCCCAGCACACCATGGCCACCCAATAAATCCTCCCTGATGAATAAATCACATGTTATGTGCTGGGCACATAGTAGGTGTGCAATACCGTATGTGGACTGAAAAGTGTTCAAAAATACTTGTACTTCATTTTATATCTCAATTCTCTGAATCCTTACAGCTTAAATAAAATATTTAGGGTTTGCACGAGGGATGGTCTAAATGGGAGGAAAAGACCTCTCAATCTCCCAAGAACCTGTTGTTCACAAATGTCACTCAACACGAGAGACAACTTGGAACTCAGTAACAACACAGAAAACAGTCCAGCTAAAAACTTTCTTGAATAAAGCTGGATTTATTTCAGATACTAAACAAAAACATCAATGAAGACACGCATTTATATAAGATCAAAGTCACAGGCTAATTCCAAGATCTGAGTTAGTCTTCTCTGGTTGCACAATTGACCATTTTGCCAGGAAAAGTACCCAAACTATATCTACATAGACTAATTTATTGGAAATACTCATCATGGAATTGCTTCAGAAATTCTGCCAAATTTGTTCTTGTTGTATTAGATTGTCTCAAGATATATTTTATGTTTAATGTTTTGGTTTAAAAGCCTGGCTCTCTGGCCGCTATCATAAGAATGTGCAATGGGAGAACAAGAGAGGCTTAGGACAAAACTGTCAACATTTTCTTTCATTCACCCCTTAGGTAAATCTTCTGTTTAGTAACTCCATGCATATCCTGTAAACCTTTGTAAGGAAAAACAAAGTTGCTGACTGAATTTTAACCTTAATGTTTATGGATCTGGTAAAGACTCCTAAAGGACGTGAAATTTTCACTGAAAATGACCAAACACGGTCTAAATTTCCAAGGAAGCCCATTTTTACCCCTATTTCTGCCTTCCCTGGCTAAACTCACTTTTCCATGATTAATACACCTAAAAGGAAAAAGTACCCAAGTAGAGGAGCAGTATCTGAGGCTCTTCAGGCAACTACCTCATGAGCAACTCATTATTACCCTCAGGCAAATAACCTAGAAAACCCAAGGCTGTGAATTCCAATGAAACAGCATTAAGAACAACAAAGATCAAGAATTAACTCCAAGCTATTTGGAGTCTGCTATGGCAAAATTAACAGTATCGTCTATCAGGTATCAGATACCAAATATAAAACACAGCCCACCACTGAAGCTATCAAAATATTGACTTTTCAGAAGCATCCAGAATGAGTATTTCCTACAGGCACTTCAGAAACCCTGAGAAATAAAGGTGACAGTTGAGAAACTGCTGGGATTAGTAAGTATCTTAGTAAAAGCCCCCCAAAAGAAACTCCAAACGGGAACAGCAGAGCCTTATAATTCAGTCTTCCTCCTACACTAAGATTCAAACAGATTCTCAGGAAAGGAAATAACACATAAGAACATTAATATCAACTTCCATTTAGCTATAATTCAAACATCTAGAAATTTGAAACAAAAGGTTTTTAGGATCTGACTTTTCATGTGTGTGGGTTTTTCTTGGTAACAGCTTTACTGACATCAGTCACATACCACACAATTCATTCATTTAAACCATACAATTCAACAGTTTTTAGTATATTCAAGAGTTGTGCAACCATCACCACAATCAATTGTAGAACACTGTTATCACCTCCACAAGAAACCTTGTCCCCTGTAGCTGTGGCCCACCATAACACCGCCCTCCCAGGCCGCCACCTCGCCCAGCCCTAAGCAACCACTAACCCACTTTCTGACTCTATAGACTTGCCTATTACAGGCATTTCCTACAAATGGAATTCTATGACAGGTGGTCCTTTGTGGCTGGCTTCTTGGACTCTGCATAGTGTTTCCTTGGTTCATCCATGTTGCAGCATGATCAATACGTCAATTCTTTTTACAGCCAAATAATATTCCACTGTACGGATATCCCACATTTTATATCTCCGTTCATCAGCAGAGGAGACTCTAACTTTGAAAGCAATGTTAAACTAAGCAATAACTTAGTAAGTGAAATTTTGTCAATGAGGGGGTTTCCTGAAGTCAGAATAGGCTTAGCTTCAGACACAATTAATCATAATCAATTATTGAAGATTATGACTCAAAGCACCACAGGCTGCTCAGTACCTCCTATATCACTAAAAAAAAAAAAAAGAGTAAACCACCAAACAGAATTCATTAGAAGCAGAGACAATGGAGTCCATTTTAGTCCTAGTTTCCTTCGCTGTAAAATATCCCAAATGACTGCAGTCAGAATTAAAATTCCCTTCCGGAGTTAGCTCATTTTACCTGCTACTGAGAAAGAAAATGAAGCCCAGGAAAGAAAAGTGATTTAAAGGTTACAGCAACAATTAGTGGCAAAGTTAAAAGTCAAATCTAATTCTCCTAATGCCCATTTTATTTTTAACACCCTGAACTGCCTCTCTAAACTGTATTCAACATCATCCTAAGGAAATGATTTAGAACGTATGCCAAGACTCAGCTACATGAATATTCATCACACACCATACAATGAGTGGAATTTACAAGAGACAGAGACAGACCATCCTGAGGCTCAAACAATAAGCAACTAGTTAAATAAACTGTGACATGCCTATCACCCTAACAGTCTGCAAGCACACAGAAATTCTAAGTAAAGAAAAGATGTTCACGCTGTGGAGGCACACAAGAAAACAAAGCATACTGGAACAATACACACCAAAGTAGTTAATAGTGCTTATCTCTGGGCAATGGAATTAGAAATGTTTATATTTGTTTATAAACTGCATTTCCTAATCTTCCACATGAGAATGTATTATTTGCATTAGTAGAAAAAAATTACTTTTAAAAGTGTGTAGCATTCACATTGAATGTAAACTGTTACGTTCTATTTGATAACGTTACAGTAACAAGACTTTGGATGTAATTCCTCTCTCCACATGATTACATATAAAAGAATTTCCTTCTACCCGAGGCTCTTTGCAAAATTTATCCCACATCAATGCTCTGAGATGCTAAGAGCGGTATATATTTCTGCTTGCAGATGATGAAGTTAAATTAAATACAGGAGATCTTAGGGATGTGGCTGGCATAGCTGGGATTAAAATCCCTGAGTTTAAGTCTCCGGCCCTCATAGTTAAACTGTGAAACAGAAACCCAGGAAAGGTAATGATTTTTTGAGAATGGTGCTACCTTGTGAGATCTACAAATGTAAAATTTAGGCACACAGAAACAAAGTATCAAAGCACCTTCCATTATGATACATTTTCCTACTGAAGTCAAGAGGAGCAGATGTGAATAGCAACACAGAGGTAATAAATGAGGACAATTATCTATAAAGTTATCAGAAACTTTAAAAGCATACCTGAAAGAAAGCAAAAAGTATAGCCCCAGAAATCACCTACAAACAATTTAGCACAGACACCCCAAAAGGCTGACATGTGATTTGGTTTTTCATTTTTATTTTAGGGGAAGCATTTCACTGACTTAAAATTAAGTCAAAGATATCAAGCTAAATTTCAAACAAAAATGTGCACAACTGTGTTATCATT
The DNA here is from genome assembly GCF_028023285.1 of Balaenoptera ricei. NCBI lineage: Eukaryota > Metazoa > Chordata > Mammalia > Artiodactyla > Balaenopteridae > Balaenoptera > Balaenoptera ricei. Next base: position 42,895,124 of record NC_082645.1, on the reverse strand, counting down.
ATCCAGATTCCCATCACATATGCAAAACTAGGAGACATATATCAGAAGTTATCAGAATAAAAAATGTTTCTTTTACTTTGTAAGTACAGTATTTTCCAGAGACATGTGTTTCTAGGGGGAAAAAATGAGGCTACAGATCCAAAGATATTAACATACCTGCTAAAATTAAGGCCTCTTCTCAATACCCTCTTGAGTCTTAATTCTTCTCCACTGTTTATTATGCAGTCAAAAATTTTATAAAGCAAATGTTTCCAATCTCAGCATAACCACAAGGAATAGATATTGGCAACTCATCAAGGACCTAAGGAAGAGACTAAAGATCAAATCTAAAGAGCAAACAGGGCTTCCCTGGTGGCGCAGTGGTTGAGAATCCGCCTGCCAATGCAGGGGACATGGGTTCGAGCCCTGGTCCGGGAAGATCCCACATGCTGCGGAGCAACTAAGCCCGTGCGCCACAACTACTGAGCCTTGCTCTAGAGCCCGCGAGCCACAACTACTGAGCCCACGTGCCACAACTACTGAAGCCTGCGCGCCTAGAGCCCATGCTCCGCAACAAGAGAAGCCACCGCAATGAGAAGCCCGGGCACCGCAACGAAGGGTAGCCCCCGCTCGCCGCAACTAGAGAAAGCCCGGATGCAGCAACGAAGACCCAATGCAGCCAAGGATAAAAAATAAATAAATAAATAAAGAGCAAACAATTTCTTCGGTGTGGGCTTTAATGAGGTAAGGAGGTTAAATGATACCTGACCAGGTTGCTTCAGTATTGTATTACAAACAATTTCTGGAATTTAATTATCACATAACAGATCTTTTCCATCTAAAATAAGACAACCATGTTTCAAAAGAATAGAGTGGTATAAAAACTGGAAAATAATTGTTATTATTTTTATTTTTTTTTAATTATATTATTTATTATTATAATTGTTATAAAATAATTGTTTTTTTATTTGGATGTATAGAACTTGTATATATCAGGTCATGAACGTAAAATGTATTGTAGCTTCAGTTGCAGTCAAAAGTTAGAAAGACAATGATTCAAAGAATAAACTTAACTCTTTCAGAGTCGGCCATGAACATTTACTTTCAGAAGATAAAGTATAGATGATTTATTAATAAGAAAAAAGTCACTGATTCTAAGAAATGACATCAATTGTTCTCATTCACCTTACTGTGAACTGAGTCTCATTCGGTTCATTCGCCTTCCTAGCAACAAGTGAGATCTCTCTGAAGAATGGTGATGCTATTGGTGGCTTATAGAACCCCCTTTATTATGCGTTAGTTGCAGTTTCTCCTTACTGATAATGAGAAATTAACACAAACAGTGGCATTCCTTTTCAATAAGCGGTCCTTTGGGTTCACTGCCTGCAGCTTGTTATTGAGGGATGGCACCTTCGTAAGTGATATCTACTCCAGGCCCACTCCATCCTCACCCCTAACTCTCCATCTTCACCAAGAGCGTACAGAGCAGAATAGCTGAATGTGTGCTAATGGAAACAAGAGTGCCTAGTTCAAATCATGCTCAACCATTTATTAGGTAAATTATTAAAATACCACAGGATGATTCTCAGAAATACACATGGAGCACTCACAGAGGGCTTGGCCCATAGAAAGCCCTCAAACAGTGGCACAAATTATCATTGCAGCTCTTGTAGAAGGAGTGAAATCCTCACTTGAGCAAATACGCAAGGTCAAACAGAATCCACAAATTTTCCCCTTCTTCCAAAACTATTCAATGGCTTTGGAAATGGTGATAAAAACAGCTGGATATTAAGAATTCCTCCCACCAAAATCAAAGATGAATTGGAAATTCATTACTGAAGCCAAGATGGTCCCCTGTACATCCTACAGGGGGTTAGGTTTCTGTCCTACCACTGGTTAGGTTTCTGTGAGCCTCTGGTCACATCAATACATAAAACTGTTATGTGCGTTTCTGTTTAAAGTTACCGTAATATATATTGTTGATTCATTACCACTGAACTCAACCCAACAGCTCTCTAAGGCATGTCTGAACAGAGCTTATCCAACAAGCATACTTCCTCCATAAGCACACTTCAGTCTGCTTGCGCTCAGGAACACCAGCACTCCGGCTGGAGGACATTTTACACAGCAAAATCACCAACAAAACACACAAAAATGTGAAAAACATGGCACTAAACAGAACTCAAAAGGCCACTCGTAGACAGAGAGCAAAAACAAGAAGCAGAACGTCAACTGTTCAACCTCAGCTGGGAAACTGCTCATCGGGTGACTCAAATTTTTCACCATCCTGTGATCCATGAATGACCACAAAAGCGCCACAGTACTGACTTTGGGATTATAAATAAGTGTTTATCAAATAGGCAAATTTTCCAATCTAGAATCCACGAATAATGAGGACCAACAGTAAATAATTTATGGTACATTCATTCAATGAATATGACTCAAAAGTTAATTGACCTAGAGCTACATGCATCAACATGAATACTTCTCCAACCAAATGCATAAAGATTCAAAAGGACACATGGGTTATGATACCATTTCTATAAATTCAAACAATTGGAATTTATTTTTGCCAAATGTGCATAGGAAGGACACATGCCAATTCAGGGTATGTTTCCTCTGAAGAGAGAAGGAAGGAGATGAGGAGAGAGAAGCTTGGACTGTATTTCTTCAGGTCTTTGGGTATTCCATCCTACTATTCAGTAATGTTGGGACTATTTCATTAAGAACATACCCATTAGGACTATTCCTCATAGTGAAGTACACATAATGCAAAGTACACATGCACTGCACAGCATTAAACTGCGTGGAAGGAGATCTCTGCATGAAACTGCAGCACATATTTGGAGCAGTGATGCAAACCACTTAACAGCAGGATAGATGACAACGATCACAAGGGTCTGTTTGCACAGAAGGAAGGATGCCTGTAAGAGACAGAGATGAAAAGGAGAGAGACAAAGGGTCAGAGTTTTATTTCTGGATACACCCTGTATATCTGCTGCTCCTTTGAAGTGCACGGAGTTTCTTCCCAGAAGGACGACATGCAGTCCAGGGTGGAACAATCCCAAAGCAAGCTTAGTCACCGGGACATCAGGAGAAAAACCTTAAGCCCTAAAAGAATGATTCCTAGCGTAGGGGAGAGGACTTGGGAAGGAAAACTCTTGAATGGAAACTATCATAAGAAGCACAGTTGCAATAGCCAAAGACGGGATGACCCATCAGAGTCTTATTTTCATTGGGATAAAGCAGTGGTTTTCTTGGGGGGGGGGGGGGTGATGGACAAGACATCATCTAACTCCCAATTCTATTTCTGCTCAAGAAAAAACTAAATGTTTGTGATGCTATTATGTTTCATTTATAATTTTCCTCTTTGTTCACTTCTGGCAGTTACCATTATGAACATTAGGCTAAAGTCTAGCACTCCGCCAAAAATACCAACATGGTGACTGATGCATGTATCAAAAAAGCTGTCAAAGTGGATACTCGAAAAGGAATGAGTCACATGGCTAGGTCGGGCATGCTAATATTTTTGTACCATGTTATAATCCTTTTCATCTGGACCTTCTTAAAGTTGGCTTATTACTTCCTTTCATGCAATCCTAAGCTGACTAAGGGCTACAATAAATGGCCTAAGAAGCCTGACAGATTGGGTTCATACTTTCATTACTAAAATCCAAAAATTAAGCCTATTTGATATGGAAATAGGCCACCAAGAAAAATACGCACATAGCTTCAGCCCACGAGACTTAAGAACCCTCAAGGGTCTGGGAACACAGACAAAGTTATCATACTAGTCTGACAGTTCTATCAAACATTCTTTTATCTCAGTAACTTTAAAAAGTAGAATGCCACTGTAAAATTTAGGGCAGAAGTGACATTTATCAGCTGAGAGAAAAAGAGCAATTTTCCTCACTGGAAAGTGAGGAAGAAAGAAAAATGTGTAAAAGCATCTTCAGAAAATTCTAGGCTCTCATTCCAGGATGGTGGTAGTATATTGATCTGGTTTGGGACTGGCCTCAGTTTCATAAGCTCTGTCTGATTCAGCAAGATTTACTGTGTAGAAAATAGATAATCAAATAGATAATAAGGAACCTTCTAGAGAAAAAATACAGCAAGGGGTTACTGGGGTAATGCAACGTGTAATGACTTATGACTTTGTTTCCTAGATGGAGTCAGGTGGCACTGTATTCTTGATTTGAAACAAGGACACAACTTTTATTGGACAATGCTCTTATCTCAAACAGAAGGCCATCTACACAAGTTACACAAATCTTTTTTTTGCCACTACTGGAATCAGAATAAAGTCCGAATGACTCCATCCATCCCAGATTGAAGCTGGAGCCAAACAAAACATCAACTGCAGTTTCTTCAAGGCCCAGATGGTCACGACCTTGAACAAAATTCTCATCTGAACTAGCTGCCTAGTGGTCACACTGTAGTACACTGCATGTTGGTCCTCTGCTCCAATTATGAAGATACTAACACCTCCACTGGCTCTGAAATGGAACAATCCAATGCCCTGAAACAACAGGTTTTTTTTTCCTAGATAGGACAAAACATGCAGGAGTCAGGATAAAATACCCAAGTAGAGGCTGCACACCAATGGACCAGACCTTTGGAAACATTCATTTGTGAAAGAAGGTCAGTAAGTGCAATCTAAGGCGGAAAAGCCAACGTAAGCCATCATCAGTTCAATTCCAGGTGCTCTTCACATTTGTGGCTGATAACGATTTCACTAAAGTCATCCGTGAGATTCACAGGAGCCCTGTTAAGAGTCCGCAGCCTAGCCCCTCAAGTCAGGGCTTTAATAAAGGCAGATTAAAAGGGTACAAAGTAATCAGAGCCACCACTTTTTGGGAAGTGTGTCCCCGAGTGCCACAACTTTACTGGACTAAGCAATGTCACTTAATAGTCACAACAATCCAAAGAGGTAGGTCTGGAGCTCATACAACATGCGTGTCTACCCAGGCTTAGAAAGGTCACCCAACCAGTAAGCAGCCAAATCCTGATTCCAACTCAGGTCTCGTCCCAAAGCCTATGCTCGGAGACAAGCACTGTTTAAACTAAGCCTTTTTTTTAACAGTTCAGTCAAAGGCCCAATTCTGGGTCCTGATGGTCCAATGCCATCCCTTCCTATGATAAGCTTTGTAGAGAAGGCTGCCAACTTTCTAGCAAAGCGAGTGTAGCGGACGTTTCCTTGGTTTCCAATGCTTGCAACCGAGAGGAGGAAGAATCCTAGTCTATTGCTCTTCAGAGTAGGATCCTCTACCACCTTAAAGGTTGTCCCTGGGAATTAGGACTTTTTACCAGATTCTTCCAAGTGGTTGGCACGCTTACACACACCTGAATCTTTAAGCATTCAGGCACAGAACAGAATTCATTTCGTCTGTACTTTATGAATTACGACTTTTGGCCTTATTAATTACGACTTTTGGCCATATTAATTAATTTAATTGGCCAATTAAATCTTGTCAAGATTTATCAGCTTACCTGAAATGTTACAAGACTAACCTTAACATGCCCTTCTATAGCCCATTATATACATAGCACATACGTATATGATAAATGTTTTTTAAAAAGGCTATTATTTTCATTTTCTTGCCTATCTCTCCCACTAGGCAGTTAATCCTCAAAGGCAGAGATGATACTTCATGCATCTTTGTGTCCCAGCATCTTAACAGTGCCTGGCTTAGAGCACACACCCAAACAAAACATTTGTTGAATGAATGAATGGGATTGCATGGGCTCTGTTTATTACAAATAAGCAACCCCCCAACATAAAGCCTACCAATACAAGATAATAAGGGTTGTTCCCTCACAAGGAAGTCCAAGTCTGTGGGTTATCACTGAGGGCTGATCAAAAGGCTTATTCCACAGCCTCCAAGCTGTAACAACACAGCCATTTTACTAGGGACATTTTTTAAAAAAAACAAAGGTTCAGAGACAGTTGTCTGAAAGAGAGCCTTCAGAAAGCCTTCAGAAGACAACTGTTATTAGAAAAAGCCAATTGGATCACAAGCTTACTTGGTTGGCCTTTACTATTTCAACAGTGGACAGTGGCTTATTCATCCAGTTCTTATTTTATTTTCAATTTTTTTTTTTTTTTTTTTTTTTGGAAGGACATATAGTTACTGTTGGTTCTGGGTATATACGAACAAAATTAAAACAGCCTGAAAAGTTACTGAACTTATCCTCACAGGGCTTGCAATTTACTCTGAACCACTATGTTTATACGTATCATATTTGTATTGTATTCTCCTAGCTGAGAGTCAAAACAGTATGTTAGGAGCATAGCTTTAGAGTCAGCAAAGTTTGATTTTCAGCTCCAGTACCTCCTAGAAATGTGTGTCCTCAGGCAAGTTCCTTTACACTTCTGGAATCCTGAGTTCCTCCTAGATGAAACAGGGGTGATCCCTACCTTTCAGGTGTCCTGAGTCACCTTTCGTGTTTACGGAAATGATTAAAGAAATGCACAATAAGTGACCTCTACTGTTCCTACTGCTGTCCGTGCATCCAACCCACATTTAACTTGAGGCCTGCCTTAAGATCCTCGCAAGAAACAAATTCAGTGATATGTATTAAAAGGCTTAACGTGATACTGAATGGAGTAAATCTAAGGCAAGAAGAAGGTAGTGTTCGCACCCATTTTCCGGTCACTGCTGGAGGTTTGAGAGCCAAATGGTTGGGATATCCTGACATCTGCACAGAGACTTTTCTTCTGTGGCTGCTCCTTTAGTCAAGCTCAAGAGGTTTTTAAACTTTAACACGCCTGAGAATTACTTTCTAGGGTTGTTCATCCAGAATTGTGCATACTGCACCTTTATGAGCAACTTAAGGGACTTCAGGGATAATTTTATCTAAACCAACTTTTATCTTATTCTTAACTTCTGATTCAAACCTCTATATAAAATTCTCATATGCCCCTTAAAATTAAAAAAGAAAAAATTAAGGAAAGAAAGAAAAAGGGGAAAGATCTGAGCAACAAGCTAGTAGCAAGTTATAACAAAGAAATGTCTTTTCAACCAATGGCTTCAAGTAGATAAAATGGGCCATTCCAAGTACTGGATGCCTTCAGAGAGCCTTTACTTAGAAGGGCACTGCTACACTAATCAAATACTCCATTCCCCAACTGGATGTCTCATGGGTCCAGAACAGTGACAAGACTGCAATTTGCTAAAAGATCTTTTGAATTCAACAAGTGGCAGAGCTGTGACTACACAGAGCCACTTACAAGAAACAGCTCTGCTATGACAAAGGAAACAGACTCCTGCACCCCTGGTCCCGGCCTCCTCCAGGCTTCCCCGTAGGTGAAGTCTGAAGCCTTCGGGGCTGAGGACATCCCCCTTGCTGTTGCCTTCAGTTGCTCCGGGGTCCAAGGAATCCCATCCTGACCCAGCAGGGGAGAAACAAATCAAGCCCTGGTTACTCCTGCTTGAGGGCTCTTACCTGCCTGCTCCCCATCACTCAGATCTTAAATGAGAGCCATCACCTCACACTGTCCTATTTTATTCTCCTCACAGCACTTGCCAGCATTGGAAATCCAGGTCCATTTCATGTCTGGCTCCGCACCGCCCCCCCGACTCCCTCCCACCGCTGGAATGTAAGCTCCTTGAGGGCAGATGACTGGTGGGCCTCATGCAGCACCACATCCTCCAGGGCCCATGACATTGCCTGGCACACAGTAACTGTTAGATAAACATTCTGGACTGTTTGATTAAAGTATAAGCCCTTCTTAAGCAGTGACAAGTGAGTAAAACTGTACAATGCAGAATAAAAAGTGCAGTCTAGCAGTGATTGGGACCAAGCTGGCATCGCTCTACTTCCTATTCCAAGGAAGCTGTTTCTGAACACTCAAAATACACAAATGACACTTTCTCTCTGAACCCTCAGAGTTTGGTACATCTATCACTATATTGATGCAAGACTCACAATGGATAGCCATTGTGTGAATGAATTTAGTCTAGAGGGTATATGAAGAACAAAGAACAAAAAGCCAACATTTAATGACATCTTATAACTAACTTGAAAGTATACACAGTGCAGAAGAAACAAGTGAGTTCTCTCATCGGACAGGCCTGGATTCAAATCCTGCCTCCATCCTTTGGGAGCAGCTACCTTACCGCTCTGAGCCCCACCGCCACATTTGGAAAAGGAAGATAGTATCTTCCTCCGAGGGTGGCCAAGAGCAAAGATAATGCTTATAAAGCACAGAAAACATAAACAGTGTCTTATTTGACACTGGAATGCCCCTGGAGTTTTAGTGACTGAGGACCTAGCATGGGCTCACCAAACCTCACCACCTCCTTCTGTAACTTCAAGCCACATACCTTCAAACCCTATGTGCCTCATTTATTAAGAACTCTTAGAATCACAAAAGATCATTTGCAAGCACTTTGCAAACAGCAAGGCACTAAAATGTCAAAATAAGGAATGCTGTTCACTGAAACTTGCCTCACTCCCAATAACAAAGGGACTATCGTGAAGGACGTTTTACTTTACGAAAGCCCCATGGTACAGTGCTACCGCTCACTCACTTGATGACAGGACATCATGACACACCAATCTGGCTTAGTGACAGTGAAAAATCACGCATTTCCTTTGGCCACTTCCACTGCCCTCTCCCTCTTCTCCTAATTCACCAGTTTTCCATAAGGAGTCAGGCAATAGCACGATTCCAACTTATTATCTCTGAATGCTTAGTGTTCTTGGGCACCTACTAAAGTCAAGTGATATGGGGAATACCAAGGTGAGTGACAAACTGCGACAAAGTGTCATTTCAACACAAAGGCAAGCTATGTGCAATTAACAGTCAGCCCAGAATGACCAGTTAGATAGGTTCTTGGAGCAGCTACTCAATTCCCGGGCCTGTTTCAGGGGGCACCATTCTCTGATCAAGTCATTAATTATCTGCTAAGACCCGTCCCTGGGCCAAGCACTGTGCTGGATAAGGAGAAGCTGCCAGGGCCTTTAAGGTGTGATCCTTACCTTCCAGGAGCCCACAGTGCAAACTGGCAAATAAAACAGGGACATAAACAAATGGCTGACAGTGTAATGAGTGACTACAAAGCAATACATAAAAGCATCCCCTTATTTTATACTCACACCTCCCACAAGGTGATATTTAATCCAGGGCCTCATGAGTAAGAGAAATAATTCATACTATAAAGAGATCAAAGAAGAGTCATTTTTCCCACCTCCTCCAAGCTGATGTGGGTCTAAAAGGACACAAGAAAAAAGTGGGATTTCAGAAGAGCCTTGAAGGCTGGATATAAGTTCAATAAGCAGAGAAGCCAAGGGAGCACATCATATGTAAGAGAATCACGTGAGAAAAGGCATAGTGGAGGGAAGTACAAGCCTGCTCTGTGGACAGATATAAAGCAATCTCCACGTCGGGGCGTAGGAAGGAAACAGAAAAGAAGATGGGTCTGGCCAGACTGTGGACGGCTTCAATGAGAAAGTGGGTGGAGGGTAGGGGGGTGTACAGAAGTTACAGAGGAGACGATGGAAGGTAAACCATTAACAACAAACACAGCCAAAGAGCCTCTCAAACTGGATCGACATCTGCAGTAATGTAACAGGGCTTTGATGGGACAATGGAACCAGAAGATGAAATTTACAATCTTATACTTTTTAATATTTCAAAAGAATCATCAAGGTGACAAAACCTAAAGGCTGAAACTTAGGTGTAAAAGGGAATACACAAAACCTGTGCCCAGTGCCAAGCACTGAAACCCAAAAGGGCCAATGCTCATTGTCAACTGCGGAAATCCCTCCCCGCTTCACGCTTTATTCTAGGAACACAAATCAAAATATGTTCTTCTCACTATTATGAAAAACAGAGATACTCTACAAATACAAAAAAATACCATTAGGGTTATCAATGATGATGTAACTAAAAGCAGCAGTAAGCTGCTGTAATGTCAATATTTCCTAACGGTTAGGCCTCCTCGGACTGAGGAAATCTCTGGAAGGAAGTGGTGGAAACCTCACGGTTAGAATCATTTAGAATCAGACCACAAGGCACAATCCTGTGGCCTATTTTCTTCCACGTAAGTCGGGCCACTTGGAAAGTAAGTGCAGGGGAGCAACTACAGCTGGGGAGGCAAGGAGCCAAGTGAACCCATGTTTGAAGAAAAACAGGGAGACTGAGATTCTGATTCCTGAACTCGGGGCTGGTTACAGCAGTGTGCTCAGGTTGTGACAGTCCATCAGGCTGTACACTTACGATACGGGCCCATTTCTGTTTGTATATTATTTGTCAGTTAAAACAACTTTAAGGATAATTAGGAGATATCATCCCAGAGAACAAAAAGAGGAATTTTTAAATTTCTCCATTATCGATAGAAAAATTAAGGGAACTTCTGACAATTATTGGTGAAACAAAATATAGATGTCTAATGTTAAAGAATTACTCCATTAAATGAAGACCACGACCTAGTAAATTCACAGGTGATCTGAAGATTTCTAATCCAAATAAATGCTTTCCAAAAAGCCTATCCCTAGACTCAAAACTTTTACAGCGAAAGGACACTGAAGAAGCTGAACACTGGCAGGCTGAATGGTTCCACAAACCCAGGAGGCCACACAGTTCTAAATGGTCTCTCCAGGTTTGCATCTAGGTGGCCTGATTAGTTGGCAATAGCATCATGATTTTGTGTTAGGCCCGGGGAATCACCAATTCCAAGTTTATAGCATCCTAGTCCCAAGACATCTGGACTGAATTGGCTTCCTAGGTTCATCAGGCAGAAGTCCTTGGGGATAAAGAATCCTAATTAGTCAAGATTGTCACTAAAGAGGAAAAGCTTCCTTAGAAGGACCATAAGGCTAACCATATTGGGGACTGAGAGGGCCAGAACTCAAAGTGACCTACAAAGCTATTCACAGGATTCATCACCTTTCCATGTAGGTTCCCCAGCTTTCACAAATAAGACATTTAGTGGTACTGAATTCACAGAGCAATGTTGCCATGGTGCAGGTCCAATCATGTTCTATCCAACTTCTCATACTATTAGTTATCCTAAGGCTTCCTTCTATACACACACACACACACACACACACACACACAAAGATCACTGTTCACTGAAGGCAGATGAGATTATTTTCAATCTTTCTGCCACTGTAAAAGTCATCTTCTTAACCTTCCCCACCAAAGTAAAACTCCATTATTCTTTAATATTCCCATCTAAATCCATGCCTTCTTTTGCCCTGTCCCAATTACTAGAAAGTTTCATCTGCTCATAAACCAACTACCTACATTTCCTAGAAAGATTTATATTTCTAGATGAAAATGAGACAAGAATTGCTGCTATCCTCTCAGTTCAGAAAATCACATATGCTGTCCCTCTAACCCCAAACCACAAGTGTTAAAGATTATGAATAAGGGGAATGTCTATTTGCTTATAACTATTAAAGGAATAACCAGAGTCTTGCACTGAGAACAATCAGCTCATTCTTGACCTAGCAACCTATTCATCTTTCTATTCTCAAAGCTAATTGCTCATATAAGCATGCCAATTTGCCTTGATTATAGGATTCTTAATAAATGAATGTTGTTTACATTTCACAAGTGTATTTGAATTTCACTCCGGGAAGCCAAGCTTATCGAGTCTTTGTAAGTGGTAAAACCAGAGATCAAAGCAAAAGGCCTGCACTGAACCAACAAAACAGTTAGGCTTGAGAATAGAGGCCTAAGCAAAAATACAAGTGATTTATTGATTGTTCTGCCCCAGAAGTACACTTCAGGGCCACTGATCACTCTTTAGCTATAATATATAGAACTTTCTCTGCAAATTTTCATTATGGTCATTTCTTAAATGCATAGTTAAATAAATCTAACATTCAACAGGCTTTGATCCATCTCTTCTGTATTTCTCATCTTGGTGCTTTTGGTTGGATCAAATGTCTTTAAGAGCTTTTTTTTTTTTTTTTTTTTTTTAACCCTTCTCAACTTTGCTTAATTTCTCTAAATTTGTGCTGTGGTTTTAACTCTTATGCTTGGTCTTTGGGGCAGGTAGGGAAAGGGGAAAAACTGCTCTAGCACATGGCTTCTCAATCATGGCTGCTCGCTCACATCTCCTAAGGAGCTTTAAAATATCCTGATGCCCAGGTCACACTCCAGACAAACTTATCAGAATCTCTGGGAGTGGGACCCAAACATCTGTTTTTGAGGGTTCCAGGTGATGCTGATATGCAGCCCAGTTTGAGAAGCACCACTTTAGCCTGTCAATCCCTTCATCACCTACCTGAATAAAGTGCTCAGCCAAACTTCCACGGGAAAAAGAAAAACAAAAGAGACGGCAGGTTCCTGAGCAAATCCTCAACTCAAGGCAGGACCTGAGATAGGTGACTGACCAGCACGGGGCAAGGGGCCAAAGTGTGAACGACTTGACACCTTTCCCAAAGCCAACAAGATTTTAGGATAAACCAGGCCAGGCGCACCATCTACCATATGGAAGTCAATCAAGGGAGATTACCCCTGGAGATAGCAAGGTGTAAACACCTCAAAGTTTTCAGCTTCTGTGGTGATGGATGCAGCAGCTTATCAATGCAACAAAGCTTCTTCAGCAAAGAACAAAAGTGGACTAAGGTTACATGTGAAATAAGAGTCACTGAACTCAGTTCCAGGCGGCACAAGAATGCTGAAGATGTGACCAGGGCAACAGCTTTGGTGTGCCCTAGAAACTATAAAAAGTTTGTGATAAGGGGCCAGACCATGAGCTCTGATGCCACTGGTCATGTTTCCTTGGTCAGTTTTTTAAGAGTGTGAAAAGAAAGTCCACTGCCATCTGTTTACAACATATACCACCATACCTCCAAGTAGGGAGTTAGCGTTTCCCAATTTAGGGATTCTGAGCCATCCTGGTCCACATTTGTGGGCCTCGGTTGAATCACAGTTCATGAAACAGCTCTCTGACCTACCAGCTCTTCCCTAGACATCCCTTCCAAATTGTATCCACCAGAAACTGCACAGTCCTTGATGTTGTGTTGAAAGAACGGGGTTGGGGGGAGGCGGTAAGGGGTGTTGGAGAAGAGGATGCAGTGACTGGAGAGGGAAGATCACCCTGCAGTCTGAGCAGACACCGTCTTAAAGGGAAGACAAGAGATGAGTTACCTCTGCCTGCAGCGTTCAAGTAGGTGAGAACCAAGAAGGTGCATGAGCCTGTCTACAGAAACCAGGTCCCCCAAAGTCTACAGATATACTTCCTGCAATGGAGGAAGGTAGGAAAGGTCCCCCCATTGTACAGTGGAAGAGCCACTCTACAAGAGCGGGTCCACCAAGCAGCGGCACAGCTGGGAACCCACCCTCCCTTCTAAGCAATTCCAGTCTGTTCTTTTATAGGGATTCACTGCCTTGTTTCTAAGAGCAGCCCAAGTACCAGTGCTCTCTTGCAATGGAGAGAGTGTCTTCTGGAATCAGTGCCTCTTTAATTAGCCACTTTTTTTTAATATTACTTGCTCAGATACAAGGGCCAGGGAGCCCACTTCACCTTGTCCTTATTCCCCAAGCCCTAAGGATGAAAAGAAGAGCATAGTTCATGAAGACCAAGCCCTTCAGGCAACAGTTTTTGTAAAGTCGAATAAATTTCCAGAACAAGCATGAGCCTACACTACTTTTTCTCTTCCTTGAGCCCAGGAGGAGCCTCCAAGGAGACCCTTCCCCATTCTCAGGGGCTATAACTCTTTTTCCAAAACCCGCATGTGGTAGACTCACCTCAAGAAAGGCACCGTGCAAGCCATGAACTTGCTGGATCCTGGGCTTAGAAAGACCTTCCAATTATCAGCATTTTTCATACAACTTCTGTCTAAGCGACTCTAATGGAAAGCTCAGTCTCCATTTTTTGACAACTCTAAATATTAGAACACTTTTTCCTTACGCTTTATGTGACTTTCAGTCACTGACGCTGGAAATTCTACTCTCTAGATCAGACAGATACAGCTACACACTTCTTTACACAAAACATCTTCAAGATGAGAAGTTGGCTAATGGCTCACAATATATCACGTTCCAGAAGTTTTACACTTCCAAGTGCTATGATTTCAAAAATCTCATGACTATCCTAACAGTTCTGTCAAACTGTATTCCCATTTACAGAGGAAGAAAACCGAGGGTCACAGGAAAGAGTTGCCCAAGTTGATGCAGATTATGATTCTAGAAACTAGGTCTCCCGCTCCTGGAGTCAATGCTGTTTGCTAAATGAAAGGTCACAGGTGAAAGTAATTCTTATCACTTAAGGGCATGCATACCTTCCCTCCCCCGCATCTCATCTGTTTACACGGCTGCCTGTCTCTCAATGGAGCCAATCATTTGCAATTCAGAGAATAGCCTTTGATCAACTTCTATCCTAAATACCCAAATATATCTTCACACTTTTTATTGGTATTATTAGGGGGGAAATGCACCCTGATAATGATGAAAGGCACCGTCCTAAGCATATATTCCCACTCTGGAGAGTAAAACAACTCAGGGGTTACTGCCTAGATGAGACTGTAACAGCCCAAAGCGCAACACTCCATCCATCCCCCTTCTCCATCTCCCTTCCCCCTCAACTAGAGACAAGTGAGAAAACAAATCCGCGCGCACCTGATGACGGCCTAACTACACACCTACCCATCCAACTGCTCAGCAGACTTCATGGCAAAGGCTCTCCTTGGAAATGGTTGAAAGGGAACAACACCTTGCAGAGGGAAATAGATTTAAATGTGAAAACTTGACCTTCCTCGTCCTTTTCACAAGTAATTACATTTGGAGCTTGTGCACTATACTGACGGGTTGTCTCTCCCCTCTGATGTGGAAAACCTGGACTTCCCAACCAAGGTAGTTCAAGATTGCCTTGAAAGGAAAAACTGAAGAGTACACTTTTGGACCAAATCAATATTTAACTCCATGCCTGAAAATAGAACAGCACAGTGAAGATGCCAAAACGGATGTCATCTAAAGAGAAACATCAAGTACAGTGCACTTGGGTCGCTTCGAAGAAATTTCTGCCAGCTTTATAGTTTGAAACTTGCACTTACCAGATTTAGAATTTTTTTTTTAAACAGCTTTATTGCTAGTTCCAGACCTTTTTTTTTTTTTCTTTCAGTCTTTCTTTCCAGTTCTAAGCCTAAGGAAGCATAATATAATGGGGGCGGGTGGGGGGTAGGGGAGGAGATCTCCAAATCTGGTTAAAAACCCTAGACTGGTTATCTAATAACTGCATGGCCTCAGGCGACTTAGGGAATCTTTATTTCCTCATCTATAATGTTACTGATAGCTGGAGTTACTGTGAGGATTAAATGAGAACATGGAAGCATAAGGCATACTCATAGTAGATGCTCAGAAAATGTTCCCACTTTTTCCTAAGTACAGTGACTACATTCAACCTCAGGGCAAGAAAAAAAACTGAAAACTGACTCAAATTAATCAAACACCAAAGTAGTTCCCGGTGTTAAACATAAGATACTACGGCCCTAAACCATCACTTCCTAGTCTTTTTTAATCTGTTTGCAGAGCATCCTGACATCTGCTATCACACAGAAATGGCAGCCAGGATGGGGGGCTTACAATTATCTTTTCCTCTGAAACTCACAAAGGATCCTTAGGACAGCTCCTCGACAATGGGATTGAGGGGCTTACATTTTAAATTGTAAAAAGTGACTGCAAGCCAAAAATTAGTGAACAATATACAGAGCATCTAACGTCCAAAGAGGTATTCTTGGACAAAGACCATCAATTGTTCACCACACCCAAAATCACCTTCATAGCATGATCTTTAAGAATAAAGGACATGGGAGTATTTGTGTGTGTGTGTATTCCCAACAATTAGACAATATTTAACAAATACAATGGAGAGCCACTTAGATAATTATAAATGTGTGGGACCCAAAAAACACGGACAAATATTACTTGTAAAATACACAAAATATATACACCTCAAAGGAACAAAGATTGAAGCAGATGACTGAATTTATAATTTATGAAACACTTCCATGGAAGAGTGTAACAGAAACATCCTACACACACAAAGGCATATCACCTTATAGCTCTGATAGGCAGGTCCAAGGATGCAAATAGTTAAGTGTATACAAGGAGTCAATAATCTTTTCCCTTAAATATAAGTTTTATAGTTACTATTGTAATGATGCTGAAGACAAGTTCAGGGAGGGAGAAGACTCCTCAGGAGAATGAAACTCCTAAGATTTGGATCCAATTTTTACTAGTCATTAATTACAGGAAGTTCAGTAACTCAAATCTCTACTCAAAAATCTCATTTTCTTTCCTATTTAAAAAAAACCTGTTTTTAAAGTCTATCCCCCTCCACTGATCTTTTTTTTTTTTAATTATTTATTTTATTTATGTATTTTGGGCTGCATTGGATCTTCATTGCTGCACGCGGGCTTTATTCAGCAATCTTTTACTCCCTCATCTTTCCATTCATGCCCACTAATTTTTTAGATACATACGGTTTAACTCACGTGGACCGATGGGAGTGGTGGGGGACAGTCATTGAGTAGGTTTCATCTCTTAAGATTTTCCAGAAATAGATGGATTTCTGTCATTTAAAGTTTTATTTACTCTTCCCCAATGCTTTAAATAATCTAGAGCTTGGTGAGGTGAGAGGAATTGTTTTCCATGCCTGAAATGGCCCAATTATTGATGTAAGCCATATTTACAATGTGCTTGTATACTTTCCTGTACAGTATTACTATCCTGTTTTCCTCCCCAAACACTTATATGATCTTTATCATATAGGAAATAAAACTAGTATCAATAATGCCCACAGGATTCCCATTGTCTCAGGGCAGAGAATTCCTCCATATATATATACTTTAAACGTTACCACCTATAATCTGTCCTTCAAGCTTGATCTTCAGAGTTAAATGGTTTGATCTATTTCTTAAGCAATTCATGAAGAAAAGCACAGTTGAGAGCATCACATGTACAGCTTTAGAAAAAAACTGACCACAAGAAAAGTCACCATAACTCTGTACTTCTATCAGCCCATAAAGATGATTCCTTTTAACTCCTCCTACAGCTTACTCCAAAGAGCAGCTGGAGCTGACTAGGGAGTGTTACATGAAACACCAAGTCAATCGTCCAAGTGCATCCCTAGCAAGAGGGCCCCCAAGCTGAGACTTTCCCAAAAGCTTTGTTTTAATCCAAAAAAGGTCAGCCTGGTATTTTTTGGTTTTGTTGTTTGTTTGTTTGTTTTGAAAGGTTTAAAATATTGTAAGCAATTAAGAAAGGAACCGCACCCAGTACTTCTGTGTGACACAGTAGAGTAAAAGTAGCCACACGACCAACCACTGCCCCAAAGACCTTGTGATATAGAATCACGAATTTCTACGTACTGAATTTGTGACTTCTAGACTTAATAGTAACACAAACCCACCATGTTAATGATGGGACTTTTTTTCCTAACGAGTAATTCATACCATGTGTCATTAATCAGCAGGGTAACTGAAAGCTCATGCAAAACATGCTATCCCAGTTGAGAATTTAATTGCATTATTGTTATTATCTGGTTTTCCTGTGTCACTGGCCCTCCCACTTCAAGTGTATACACACACACACACACACACCAGCACAGCATGGATGGAAACACAGAAAACCCAGAGCTAGGAGGTAAGAACTAAGTTGTAAGTTGTCTGGTAGGAAGAGGATTTTGAATTAAAAAGGTTTGTCCCTGTAAAGACAGGTCAAGTATGCACCCAGGCTGCCTTGAGAAGTAATTAAGCCTATGCTGTTTCATTTCAGAGTGTCTCATTCTCCACAACAGTGGGAGCAGCTGCGGGAGATCACAGACCATGCAAAGCAAGACAGGCAGCCTCATCTATCTCCCGACTGCCACACCAGAGTTTCCAGGTGGTGTGAAAAAGCTTGTGGCCTCTTCTTCCACAGAGCACAAAGCGAATCTGCCATCCAGAACCCCCATATCAAACCAGCCCCTTTTAAAGGCCTGAGGAAAGGCTATTTAAACGTCCCAGTGTTCAGACTCTGGTCGATTCCCAAAGTTGTCAGGTTACATGCCCAAAACCTGCACACAGATGCAAAATTCGACTGACTTCAGCACAAGTTTCTCTTGCTGCCTAGCACTGTAGAATGTAGAGATTACTAGCTAGGAAGAGGCTACAAGTGTAAGTATTAGGAACGCTTCCAATCTCGCCTGTTTCCCTCCCAACACCCCTTCAAAGAGGCTAGGACACTAAAAATCGAAGTCTGGGGACCAACTGCAGTACAGACTCTGGCTGGGTCGAGGGGGGGGAGGCCGCCACACCCTCCTGAGCTCACAGCACTGACAGGCTCTGGCTGGGAAGGGCCCAGAAACTTAGTCCCAGCAGGAAAGGGAGAAAGAAGGGAGTCTTCAATGTCTCAGATTTGCGAAGCTGGAAAGCTAGGAGAAGCGGATTTCGGGAGGGAGTCAGAGACTTGGCTGGGTGTGCTGGGGGAGGGGAGGGGAGGGGTCGCCCCTGGAGTCAGGACAGCTCGCAACACGTCCCCGCAAAACTGCACATTTTTGTGGTTTTAACATTTAAGACCAAAAGGAACGCGCCGCGACGAAGCTTCTCTCTCGCCTGATGTTCCCCTCCTCGCTTAGGGACGAGGGTGCCGCACCGCCGCGCGCGGGTTTCCTTCTCTTTCCCTTTTGGGGGAGCTCCCCTCGGCCAAGCCGCGACGTCCGCCTCCAAGTTCGCCTTCCCGCACAGCGCAGCACAGCGCGGCACCTCTGGCCGGTCACATGCGCCCATCTGCCCCGCACCCCGCAGGACCCGGGCTGGGCGCCCGCTGGACGCCCTCGAGGACTCGGGGTTTGCGCGAATTTTTTTTTCTTAAACAAAAAGCCTCAGCGGCTCCCCGCCCCCTCCTCCCCGGCCCGCGCCACCTTCCCTTCACGCCCACGCCACACCTCCCGGGCACACGCGCTGCGAGGTGCCTCTCCCGCCAGACAATGGGTTCGGGGCCGACCGGCCAGGCAGCCAACCCCGAGCCCCCGGCCCCATCCCGGGACGCCGAGAAGGCTGAGCGCGGGGGGCTCGGAGGAGGGCGGAGAGAAGGCGGGGGAGGCCACAATGGGCGAGGTGGGAGCCTCCCCCTTGGGACAGGAGGCTCGCTCCCGGCGCCGGGAGAAGGGGAGGGGGCGGGGGTCAGCTGCACCGCCTGGTCGGGGCCCCGGGGCCCTGCTCCCGGCCGCCGCCGCGCACTCACCAGCACGATGGCAAATCGCTCCTCCAGTTCACCTGGCTCGGGCATCGGCAGCTTCAAAGGCACGTTGTGCGCCCTGAAATCGGTCTGCTGCGAATCCATGCTCCCGGCGTTGCCCATGTTGGCTGCACACCGGGGCCGGGGGCTGCTCCGGGCCCCTTGCGTCCGCGTCGGAAATCAGAACAGCTCCCGGCGGCCGGCTCCCCCAGCTGGCGCGACCTGCCCGGCTCCCCGCCCTCCGCTGCGCCCCGGCGAGTGTGCAGCGCGCGCCGCTCTCTAGCAGCGCTCCGAGCCAAGCCGCCCCCCGGCCTCCCTCATGCTCCCCGCCGCCCCAGCGCCGCCCCGGCCTCCTTTCCTCGGGAGGGGTCGTCAGGGCGCCGGGCGCCTATCTGCATGTTGCTGCGCTGGCACGCCTCCCCCTGCCAGTAATAGCGGCCAGCGGGCGCGTGGTTGCTCCGACTCAGTCTTTCGCCTGGACCGTGGCCGCCGCTGACACTTCCAGCTCAACGCCGGCGAAGACGACGCTCGCTCCGCCAGCACCTCGAGCAGACAAACGCAGCTCCGCGCTCCCGACACAATGCCCCCTCTCGCCCGGCCCCCGCCCCCGTCCCCGCCCGGGCTCCGCCCATTCGCCCCGTGGACTGCCGGGACCAGTAGTTTCTGCCCAAAGTGTCCGCACTCAGAAACCACCCCGCTCTGGAGGGTCAGGCGGGGTTAGGGCCGCTTGCAGCAAAGACAATCTGTGCACTTCTGGAAAGAGTTTATGTCACTTTTGACCCCCCTCTCCCACTGCAACAGAAGAAATAACTACCTCGTCTACATCGATTCTGACGCTTAGTAGACACATTTGGCAAATGAATGAATGAGCCAATCAGTCAATGATTGAATGCACGCATTCTGATTTAAATTTCAGGAGCTGTTCAATAGGATCTAGTTCAACAGGAGACCTCAAGGGTATTGGCAACGTCCTGTCATAAACTGGGATGTGGGTCCATGGGTGCTTGTTTTAGTATTGTTCTTTCTTCAGTGTGTATGTTACGTATTCTTTTGTGCGACTGAAATGTTTTATAAACAAATGTATACTTTTATGGATATTTATAAATATCCACTATGGATATATGCAAAAATATCCTGGTCAGACCCCAGGATTTGGATGAGAAGAATTCAAAACAAACACCTGTCAAACAGCTATTATGTGTGGGTTACTGTGTTCCTTCACCAGAGAAAGAAAGAAGAGTGCTCCTGCTCCGGAATACTTTCCAATCTAGTGAAGGAGAAAATTTACACAAATAACCGTATTTTGTGTGAGATAAAAATAAGAACAGAGTGTTTGCGAAGACTTTGAAGATGGTCTTTGGCTATAGCTATCTTATTCCTCTATAGCACTCTTGTTCCAAGTGTTTTACAGAGAAGATTGGGCCCAACCTTGTTCTCCAGGATGCTCTTCAGATTATAACTATCCATTCTGAAGCAGTGGAAATAGAAACACCCTTATAAACGACTTTAGCCAGCTGCTCACTTTGTAGATTTCAAGGGCATCCACCTGGTTTACTTGTGGCTAAACTCCTGCAATTAGTCCTTTCTTAGTTTAAAGCAGTGTTTCTTAATCCTGTTTTGTATATCAGATTCATGTGGGGAGCTTGTTGTTAAAACTGCAGGCATCATGGGCCCTGACTATTATCAGAATTTCCCTAAGCTAAGAGCTGGGGCCTGGGCAGATGTATTTTTAACAAGCTCAGCAGGTACTTCTGATATGAAACTAGGGTTGTTACCCTTTTGTTAAAAAGCAATTGCTTCCGGATAAGATAACACACCAAGGCTCAAGCGTGAAGGACCACGTTTCATTCAGCTTTATAAACCCCAAGATGACTTGAGCATAGCAGATGTTCAATGACTGTTGAATTTTTACCAAAAGCCTATGGAGCAGATACACACAAATACATCATGTGTATGTACGGTCTCTTAAGCAAATCACCTATAGTTTTTTTTAAATAAATTTATTTTTTATTTTTTATTATTGGCTACGTTGGGTCTTCGTTGCTGCACGCAGGCTTTCTCTAGTTGCAGCGAGTAGGCTTCTCATTGCGGTGGCTTCTCTTGTTGCAGAGCACGGGCTCTAGGTGCTCGGGCTTCAGTAGTTGTGGCACGCGGGCTCCAGAGCACATGCTCAGTATTTGTGGCGCACAGGCTTAATTGCTCTGCAGCATGTGGGATCTTCCTGGACCAGGGCTCAAACCTGTGTCTCCTGAACTGGCAGGTGGATTCTTTTTTTTTTTTTAACATCTTGATTGGAGTATAATTGCTTTACAATGTTGTGTTAAGTTCTGCTTTATAACAAAGTGAATCAGCTATACATACACATATATCCCCATATCCCCTCCCTCTTGCATCTCCCTCCCACCCTCCCTATCCCACCCCTCTAGGTGGACACAAAGCACTGAGCTGATCTCCCTGTGCTATGCGGCTGCTTCCCACTAGCTAGCTATTTTACATTTGGTAGTATATATTAATCCATGCCACTCTCTCACTTCGTCCGAGCTTACCCTTCCCCCTTCCTGTGTCCTCAAGTCCATTCTCTATGTCTGCGTCTTTATTCTGGCCCTGACCCTAGGTTCTTCAGAAACTTTTTTTTTTTCTGGATTCCATATATATGTGTTAGCATACGGTATTTGTTTTTCTCTTTCTGACTTACTTCACTCTGTATGACTGACTCTAAGTCCATCCACCTCACTACAAATAACTCAATTACGTTTCTTTTTATGGCTGAGTAATATTCCATTGTATATATGTGCCACATCTTCTTTATCCATTCATCTGTCGATGGACACTTAGGTTGCTTCCATGTTCTGGCTATTGTAAATAGAGCTGCAATGAACATTGTGGTACATGACTCTTTTTGAATTATGGTTTTCTCAGGGTATATGCCCAGTAGTGGGATTGCTGGGTCGTATGGTAGTTCTATTTGTGGTTTTTTAAGGAACCTCCATACTGTTCTCCATAGTGGCTGTATCAATTTACATTCCCACCAACAGTGCAAGAGGGTTCCCTTTTCTCCACACCCTCTCCAGCATTTATTGTTTGTAGCGTTTTTGATGATGGCCATTCTGACTGGTATGAGGTGATACCTCATTGTAGTTTTGATTTGCATTTCTCTAATGATTAGTAATGTTGAGCATCCTTTCATTTGTTTGTTGGCAATCTGTATGTCTTCTTTGGAGAAATGTCTATTTAGGTCTTCTGCCCATTTTTGGATTGGGTTGTTATTTTGATATTGAGCTGCATGAGTTGCTTGTATATTTTGGAGATTAATCCTTTGTCAGTTGCTTCGTTTGCAAATATTTTCTCCCAGTCTGAGGGCTGTCTTTTCATCTTGTTTATGGTTGCCTTTGCTGTGCAAAAGCTTTTAAGTTTCATTAGGTCCCATTTGTTTATTTTTGTTTTTATTTCCATTTCTCTAGGAGGTGGGTCAAAAAGGATCTTGCTGTGATTCATATCATAGATTGTTCCCCCTATGTTTTCCTCTAAGAGTTTTATAGTGTCTGGCCTTACATTTAGGTCTTTAATCCATTTTGAGTTTATTTTTGTGTATGGTGTTAGGGAGTGTTCTAATTCCATTCTTTTACATGTAGCTGTCCAGTTTTCCCAGTACCACTTATTGAAGAGGCTGTCTTTTCTCCATTG
This sequence comes from Balaenoptera ricei, assembly GCF_028023285.1. NCBI lineage: Eukaryota > Metazoa > Chordata > Mammalia > Artiodactyla > Balaenopteridae > Balaenoptera > Balaenoptera ricei. Next base: position 42,872,281 of record NC_082645.1, on the reverse strand, counting down.
TATATTCTTGCCTCCTTTATCAAAGATAAGGTGACCATAGGTGCATGGGTTTATCTCTGGGCTTTCTATCCTGTTCCATTGATCTATATATTTATTTTTGTGCCAGTAACGTACTGTCTTGACTACTGTAGCTTTGTAGTATAGTCTGAAGTCAGGGAGCCTGATTCCTCCAGCTCCATTTTTCTTTCTCAGGATTGCTTTGGCTATTCGGGGTCTTTTGTGTTTCCACACAAATTGTGAAATTTTTTGTTCTAGTTCTGTGAAAAATGCCATTGGTAGTTTGATAGGGATTGCATTGAATCTGTAGATTGCTTTGGGTGGTAGAGTCATTTTCACAAGGTTGATGCTTCCAGTCCAAGAACATGGTATATCTCTCCATCTGTTTGTGTCATCTTTTATTTCTTTCATCAGTATCTTATAGTTTTCTGCATACAGGCCTTTTGTCTCCTTAGGTAGGTTTATTCCTAGGTATTTTATTCTTTTTGTTGCAGTGGTAAATGGGAGTGTTTCCTTAATTTCTCTTTCAGATTTTTCATCATTAGTGTATAGGAATGCAAGAGATTTCTGTGCATTAATTTTGTATTGGCAGGAGGATTCTTAACCACTGTGCCACCAGGGAAGCCCATCCTTTAGGTTTTTTGTTTGTTTTTTTTTGTTTGTTTTTTTTGTTTGTTTTTTTAAGGAAGGGAGCAAGTATAAATACATTCAACTTTAAATCTGAATAAATGCAATCTGTATTTCTAAAATTACACTATATCAAAGTTAATAGTAAATGTGTTACTGATCAAAGAAAGAAAAACAGGGATACACACACACACATACACAGACACACACACACCCCAACTAGCGAAAAAAGAAAACTAGAACTAGAAAGAAAAGCAGTTAGTTCAGACTAACTAACTAGAAAGAAAAGCAGTTAGTTCAGACCAAGTGAGACATTTCTGACCCACAAATGTGTTTATTTTCTTTGTAATCTCTAGACATACACTTTGAGTCTGATTGACTCACAAAATCAGCACACCCAGGGGGTTGCCCCTATGGATGGAAAAGCTAGAATTCTTTTCTGCAGTTGAGAAATCCTTTTTCATTACATTTATGGCTCCATCCAGCCATATTTCTGCCAGTAACCAGGACCTTTTTCCTCCCCTTAAGTCTTATCACATCTAGTCTCTCTCATAATCTCACCCTTTGAGAGGAGCCAGGACAATGTATGCCAATCTATGAACCAAAGAACCTGCCTGCCATTTCAAGGTTTAGAGTCTCTAATATTTGGTTATTATTTATAACTGTTGTTAAGTGCAAAAATAAATAAAACACTCATATTATACAATTTCTCTAGGAATTTCTACCAAAGTCTCAGGAAAATGTTTGTTTGGAGGAGAGTGTGGAGAGAGAAGACATTTTTATTCCTTTAATTGAAGACCTCCTCATCCCTCCCCACAAAATTAAAATCAGGCGATCATTTTTAAATATGTATTTCACTTTCTGATCACTAATACATATGATTTGCTATTTTGCAATGTTGCAAAATGTTGACAAAAAAATGTCTGTTGAAACTATCCATGCATCGCCCATGGAAAATGAAATATTAGAACTTTATCTTCCCTGTGCCAGGCATTTGCAAGCTATACCAGGGATAGCTTGATCAGGAATTCCCCCATAATGGTGTAATTGCTTTCAAAGAAGATTTTCCATCATTCACAACAAATGCTCCTACAAGATCAGCTGAGTTTCACTGATATCTCCTCAGGTTTTAAATGTAAGGTCATGCTCTGTAGCTAAGTTCAGTTAGCTTCTTTAAAAGCCACTGGTGTTACCCTAAGAAGATCCTCCTTATGTGTATAATTATATAGAAATGAGATAAATGCCATGTGATGAACTAAACCATCAATAGCCCTGAATCAAAATTGCATAGTAGTAGTTGGGATTTTAGAAGGATTGCTTCATGTCAATTTACATCCATACAAGTCCTGCAAGATTCACATACCCATCCATATTTGTTTTTTAAATATTTATTGAGCACTTACCATGGGCCAGACACTGCTGTTGATTTTAAACAAAATTTAAAATTTGGTTTATCCAATTTCTGCTTCATACAAACTTCCTCAAACAGTTAACTTACAAAGATACACCTTCACTCTTCCTTCTCCTCCTGAATCAGTTAAGACTGAATATTTTTGCCACCAAATAAAAGAGAACCCAAGGGATAATTGCTTAAAAAATACGTCTTTCTCATAAAACAAGAAATCTGGAGAAAGGTGGATTCTAGTGTTGTTCAGCAACTCTGTAAGGCTAGGACCAGTATCTGTGAGATAGCTTGGTCTTTCCCACATAGTACTTACAAAATAGCTAACAGAGTGCCATAAATCAAGTCTGTATTCAGGGCAAAAAGGAGGGGGGAAGAGGCAATGTCAGTTAAGTCTGCTCCTTTTATCAGGAAGTCAAAGGTTTACCCAGAAGTACCACTAGCAGACTGTCCAGTTTTCCTCATTCTGCAGATCTGAGTTACATAGCCATTCCCAGCTACAGGGAGAACTGGGGGAGTGTGATAAAACCTGCGCCTGGACACATTTCCTCACCTGGACAGAATCAAGATTCTGATAGCAAGAAGGGGAAGGGAAAAGACATGGGTAAACATTGGGCAGACAACATCTTCTAACCCTCCCCCACATATTTTGCATCTTTGAATATTACTTTACATTTGCCTACGGCTTCAGATTTTACAAAATACTTTTACTTACTTTATCTTATTTTATCCTGTCAGTACAACAACGAGAAATTTAAGGCTCAACGAAGTGATTTTTTTCTAGTTTATACAATAAGTCATAGAATTAGAACTTAGGTATTTTGATTCCCAAACCAGTATCCTTCACTGTCTTTTTAAAAGAATAGATCTCTGAAATTATCATTTAGAGGTAGAAACATAATGAAACCTATGCTTCTGATCAAGATAGAGTAATAGACACCAGAGTTATCTTCACATTTGAAACTAATAAAAAACTGGACAAAATAATATGAAACAATGGCCCTCAGACATTGACCATCAGACAATGAAGAACACTGATCTCTAGAGACGGGAAATAAATGAAGTGAATGAATAAATGAAGTGAATAAATAAGGGGAATTACCCCAACTTACTGCCTGGAGAAAGTTTCCAGGCCACGGTGCAAAAAGGGGGAAGCCAGACTGAGCCTGATGGAGTCCCTGCCTTGAGAAGGCAGAGCTAGGAGTCCAGTGACCCCAAGGAGGCTAGTATTCTCAGGACAGAGTTCTGGAAAAAGAGAGATGCAGGAAGAGAGAACTGCAGAGGTCTGTGGAAGTTCCCATTCCAAATTTTAGTTGAGTACTGATTAGTAAGTGCATGTGAGGAAAAAACCCAAGGCTGGTCATTTTATAATAATAAGTGAATGAATTGATCAAGAGAACATAACACCCCCAAAACAGTGCTTCAAAATACATGAACTCCAAGGACAAATACACAAATCCACAGTTATAGTTGAAGAGCTCAACACTTCTCTCTTAATATTTGTTAGAACAAGTAGACAGAAAATCAGTAAAGATGCAGAAAACTTCAAAAACACTATCAACAACTTGATGTAATTGATATTTATAGATCACCTCACCCAACTACAGCAGAATACATAACTTTTCAAGTGTACAAGCAACATTTACCAAGATTAACCATATTCTCAACAAATTTTAAAAGATTCCAATATTACAAAGTATATTTGCTTACCAAAATGGAATTAAATTAGGAATCAAGGACACAAAGATATCGGGAAAATACTCAAATATTTGGAAACTACATAACACACTTCTAAAAAAACATGATCAATTTTTTAAAATTAAAGAAAATTTGTGGGTGCAGGTAAAGCAGTATTTAGATAGAAATTTAGAACACTAAATGCCTATATTAGAAAAGAATAAAGGGCTCAAATCAATGTCCTCAGTTTCCACCTTAAGAAACCAGAAAAAAGAAACAACTGAAAACCAAACTAAGCAGAAAAAAGGAAAAACAAAGATGAGAGCAGAAATCAATGAAATAGCAAACAGGAAAATAATAGGAAAATTGATGAAACCAAAAGCTAGTTCTTGAGAAGATCAGTAAAATTGATAAACCTCTAGTCAGAGTCATCAGGAAAAAAAGACACAAATAACCAATATCACAAATGACAGAATGAACATCACTCTACATTTTACACATATTGAAAAGGATAATCAGGGAATGTTTTGAATTTTATGTCAACAAGTTCTATAATGTAGGTGAAATGGACACACACATCCCTTGAAAGATACAAACTACCAAAGCTGATTCAAGATGAAGTAGATAACCTGAATAGTCATATACTTATGAAGGAAATTGAATCTGTATTTAAAATCTTCCCGCAAAGAAAACTACAGACCCAGATAGCTTCACTGGGAATTTTACCAATCACTTAAGGTAGAGAGAGTACCAATTCTACCCAAACTATTCCAGAAAATCGAAAATGGGTGAATATTTCCTGACTCATTCTGAAGGCAAACATTACCCTGATACCAAAACCAGCCATTATGACATTACGAGAAAAAAAAAAAAAAAAAAAAAAGCCAACATCTCTCATGAACATAGATGCAAAAATTCTTAAATTTTAGCAAATAGAATCCAATAGCATATAACAAGGATAATACATCATGAGAAAGTGAGATTTATCCCAGAAATGTAAGGTTGTTTCAGCATTCAAAATTCAATCAATGTAATTCACCATATCAGCAGACTAAAAAAGAAAAACACATGATCATCTCAACAGATGATAAATAATCATTTGACAAAAATCCAACATCCCTTCCTGATAAAAACCCTCAGCTTCTAGAAATAGAAAAAAAAAAAAAAAAACTTCCTTAACTTGATAAAAGACATTGACAAAAAACCTACTGCCAATATCACACTTAATGGTAACAGATGAAATGCTTTCTCCCTAAAATCAGTACTAAAGCAAGAATATCTTTTTTCACCATTTTAATTCAACAATATGTGGGAGAGTCTAGCCAGTGTAATAAGGTAGAATACAAACAACCAAAAAGGCATCCTGTTTGAAAAAGAAGTAAATTGTCTTTATTCACAAATGACAAGATCTTCTATGTAGAAACTCTTACAGAATCTAGAAAGTAGTTAGCAGAACTAATATGTGAGTTTAGCAAGGTTTTAGGATACAAGATTGATATACAAAATTAAAATATATTACTATGTAGTAGAGATAAGCTTTCAAAAATTTAAATTTAAAATACAATTTAAAATAACATAAAAAACATAAAATATAAAAATATAAAATTTTTCCTTTTCCCAGGGATAAACCTGGCAAAAGATGTGCAAGGCCTGTACACTGAAAACTACAGTATACTGTGTACATGGGTCAGAAGACTCAATATTTGTAAGATGCAATTCTCCCCAAATGGATCTATAGATTTCATGTATTCAAAAACAAAATCCCAGCAGACTTTTTTGTAGAAATTGACAAGCCACTTCTAAGATTAGTGTGGAAATATAAAGGACCTTGGATAGCCAGGACAACTTTGAAAAGCAACAAATGGGAGGACTAACTCTACCTGATTTCAAGATTTATTACAAAGCTACAGAAATCAAGGGAGCATGATCCTGGTATCAAGATAGGCAGACACATCAATGGAATAGAATGGAAAGTCCAGAAAAAGGCCCACACGTATATGGACAACAGATTTTTGACCAAGTACAATGGCAATTCGGTGGAGAAATGATAGTCTTTTCAACAAATGGTTGAAATAGTGATTGTGGAGGAATTCAATATCCATATGTGAAAAATGAACTTCAGTACATACCCTACACCAGGTTCAAAACAACTCAAAATGGGTCAGAGACCTAAGTGCAAAACCTAAAACTATATAACTTCTAGAAGAACACATAGGTAAAAATCTTTGCTACCTTGGGTAAGGCAAAGATTTCTTAGACATAGCAAGAAAGAATTGATAAATTGGACTTTATCAAATGTTGCAACATCTGCTCTTTGAAAGGCACAGTTAACAGAATCAAAAGACATACTACAGACTAAATGAAAATATGAGTAAATTATATATCTGATAAAGGACTTGTACCCAGGATGCATAAAGAATTCTCAAAATTCAATAAATGGAAAACAATGGACAAAAAAGATCTGATCACTTAACACAAAGGAATATATTCATGACTAGTAAACACATAAAAAGATGCTCAACATCATGCCTCATCAGGGGATTGCAAATAAAACCGCAGTGAGATACCACTATACATCTAGTAGAACGGCAAAAATTTTAAAGACCACGCCAAATGTTGGCAAGAGTTTAGAGTATCTAGAACTCTCATTCACTGCCGATGGGATTGTAAAATGATATAACCACTGTGGAAAACAGTTTGGTGTTTCTTAAAAATTTAAACATACACCTACCATATGATTCAGCCATTCTATTCATGGGTATTTACCCAAGAAATATAAAAATATACATCCAAACAAAAACTTTTACATAATATTCATAGCAGCTTTATTTGTAATGACCAAAACCTGGAATGATTTCACGTGTCCATCAACAGATGAAGGAATAAGCATGCCGTGAAATACTAATTGGCAATGAAATTATGAACTATTGATACAAACAATGTGGCTGAGTCTCAAAATAATTATGCTGACTGAAAAAAGCCAGACCAAAAAAATTGTATATACTATATGATTCCATTTATATAAAGTTCTAGAGAATGAAAACTAACCTATAGAAGGAGAAAGCAGACTAATGTTCGGGAGAGGGAGGGCAGGCAGAATTCCAAAGGTCCTGAGGACACTTTTGAGTGTGGTGAATATGTTTATTAACTTGATTACAGTGCTGGTTTTGTGGATGTATACACATGTTAAACACATCAAATTATAAACTGTAAATATGTACAGTTTATTGTTGGTTAATTATATCTTAATAAAGCTCTTACAAAAAATAAGTCAAGTCAGTCATTTTCTCGCTCCTCTTCCTTCAAGAAATATAGAACACTTTAATTCAAATTTCCTCCCTCCTACCTCCCATGTTAATGTTGTCTATTATCTTAATTCCTCTTTATTTATTCACATCAGCCATTAGTAGTATTAGTATAGTATTGCTAGCATAGACAATCATTATTTCAATTTACCAATGTGCTTACCAATTCATTTGCTTTTTTCTCCTGGATTAATTTTTCATTGCCCAGAAGTACATTCTTTAGTGTTTCTTTCAATGAGAGTTTGTGAACGGCAGAATTATCTGACATTGTCTTTTTTGCCCTCAGTCTTGAATGTAGTTTATTTGGTTATATTATGCTAAGATGGAAGTTCTTTTCCCTCCCCATTTTGAAGATATTATTCCATTCTCTCCTAGCCTCTATTGTTGGTAATGAGAAATCTACTGTCACTATAATTGTCAACTTTTTGAAAAATTGATATTGCATCTTTTTCTCTCTGGCTTCTTTTAATATTTTTTTCTTTGTCTTTGATTTTCTGCATTTTTACTACCAAGAGACTACGTGATAATGAATCTATTTATCCTGTTCAGGGCTTGGTTTGGTTCCTCAGTTTGAAGACTCATGGGTTTTGGGGTGGTTTTTTTTTTTTCAGTTCCAGAAAATTCTCAGACATCATCTTTAAAAATATTGTTTCTCCCTCATTCTCTCTTTTTTTTTCTTCTCCTGAAACTTATCCATGTGTTGGCCTATCTATGGTCTCTTAACTCTTCTTTCATATACAGCCTATCTTTGTCTCTGTAGCAGTCTAGCTGATTTTCTTCAATCTTCCAGTTCAGATACTCTATAGTTTTGTCTAATCTACTGTTTCCTTAATCATTACTATTTAAAATTCATGGTTGATATTTTGGTAGAAGTTCCAGTACTTTGTCAGATGTGCCTGTTTCATTTTAATTCTGCTCCAATCCATCATTTTAAGAGATTTTCTGGGAGAAAGAAAAGATAGACATATGTTCTGCTCACCATTTTGCTAGAAACGTATTACCTGCTTCTTTTTTGTTTGTTTTAATAGACATTAGGACTTTTAACTGTATCTTAATTAAATAACGCCAATTTTATAATTTAAAAATTTTAGTAGATTCTCCAACAGTGTTCCAGAGAATTATTAACTACTTATAAGTTTTAAAATCCCAGCTCTTATCTTGCCTATATCTCTGAGATACTACCTTCTGTAGGCCCCACAAAGTATAACTTGTCACATAAACATACGTTCACATATGGCAAAAATCCATCTGCATAATTTTTGAATGATATAGAAATAGTAACACAGAAACTTAATTTCATTTATATAAGTTTAACACACATTTGTAAATATATGTACATATAGAGAGAACATGCTGAAACTTCTTTCAATATAGCTGATATACTAAACATGTATATCTCCATAGAAATCAAAACAACTTCAAAAATTATAAGTCAGTGGTAAAGAAGGAAAAACAGGAGAAATACTGAGGCTTTTTGAATGGACTCTCAAATATTGGTACCACCTTCCCCCACTGCCTTGCTTCACCAATTGGTCATTTAAAGGTAGCTGAACTGGGTGAAGACTATCTTCTAGAAGTCATTCGTGGCACTCTGGCTGCAACTCTTGTGTGAAAGAAAGGAAAGAAAGAGAGAAAGAAAAGAAAGAAAGAAAGAAAGAAAGAAAGAAAGAAAGAAAGAAAGAAAGAAAGAAAGAGAAAGGAAGGAAGAAAAGAAGGAAGGAAGGAAGAAAGAAAGGAAGGAAGGAAAGAAGGAAGGAAGAAAGGAAGGAAGGAAGGAAGAAAGAAATGAAGAAAGAAAGAAAGAAAGGAAGGAAGGAAGGAAGAAAGGAAGGAAGAAAGAAAGAAAGAAAGAAGGAAGGAAAGAAAGAAAGCAAGAAAGAAAGAAAAGGAAAAAATATCACAAAATTCAGATAGCCTTATATGAAAAGTCAAGTTCAGACTATTTTTCCTCATTCTCTCCACTTTTTCCCTTCATCCTGACCTACTTTTCCCTTCATCCTGCATTCCTCTACTGTATCACCACCTCCAAAATCGTCCTTAGCCTACTTTCAAAATGACTGGATGGGAGGGTCTTTGCTTGTGATATCAGCCACAGAGCAACAACAAAGGAATGTGCTGCTGACTTACAGTGTCTGCTTTTATTTCAGGGAGTCCTCATAACTTCCCCCCCTTAATATTAACTGTCATCCAGGAGGGCCAGGGTTCCTAATCTGGGCTGCGTGGGAAGCCCAGGATGCCCCATGCACGCCTGCCCTCCTCTGCAGATAAACACAGCCCTCACGGCCTCCAAGGCCATCCGTCTGGCACCTTCCAACAGCTTCGAAGTCTAAGAAAACAAACCCTTTAAAAAAAAAAAAAAAAAGGGTTTTTTAAACAAGAAAGCCCAAAGGGGGCATTTTCGTTTCTGGCTGCAACCACTTCAACCAGAAGAAACAGCATGGGGAAATAAGAAAGAGAATGAGTGGGAGTAAAATCCAGTTCCACAGTTATATATCACACATGTTACATATCTAGATTTACAATTTTATTAATTTTCTCATTTGTTCTTCAGAGAGGTAATTTTTAGGGGAGAACTGTAGATATCTTTCTGATTACAAGAAGAAAAGCGGCTTCTCTTCCTAGAAGAAGCCATCAGATTCTGAAATCTGTCCTTTCCTCCCTCTTTGGCTCAGCCCAAATACCAAAATATGCCCCTTTTTTGGCCTTCGGAGAAGAAATGTTCACAAACCCATGATTATTCTGCTTAGGGAATTTGAATTCCTTGATTTGGAATTGGAACTCTAAAACCTAGTATGTGGTAAGAACACGTGCTTGGTGGATTTGACCCCTGTCTCTCTGCTTACTGAGTGACCGCGGGAAAATTCGTTAACCTCTTCAAGCCTCAGTTTCTGCATTTATAAAATGGAAATTAATATTTACCCCACCAGTTAATCGTTAAGATTAAGGTAAATAACTTACATAAACCAGCTATCAGGATCATGCCTGATGTATGCTGAGATGTTCAATAAGAGATATTTCCTTCCTTGTGTTCTTTTTTTCAAGGTGGTAATGAATTTAATCTTGGGCTTATTATTGAAGGAATAAAACTTTTTGCAGTACCTGAATGATTAAAGGGAAAACATGTAAATCCACGGTATTTGTTTCAAGTAAAAAGATGTATTTATAAAGCAGAACATGTGTTGGTTTGTAATCTATGAGCACTTTCTAATGTCCCAGTTCTTCCAAAGATAAAGCTCTATTCTAGTCACTCTGTATAACAGTAATTCAAAAAATTTATGCCACTGTCAAAGGAATCCAACGTTTTTCCCAAACCTGTCTGATAAAAAGATCCACCTGGGATGGTTACTGAACATACAGATTCCCACACGCCTTCCCTAGAAATTCTAATTCAATTGGTCTGGGGTGGGCTCAGGAATCCGTATATTTAGCAAAAGCCCCAAGTGGTTCCTATTTTAGGCAAGTTTAGGAAACACCGATTAATTGCTTGGGGCTGGGGAAATGACTCATCTGCCATTAAACAATAATGCCTCTACTGAAGAAACAATGCCAAGTTATTTTAAAGCCATTGAATAATTATAACATATATACTGCTCTAAAAATTGAATTAATTAGCTATTATTTCAATCAGAGTGATTGTTCCTTTTAAAATACATTTACACGAATTTTTTTACTTTTAAAAATGGAAATAAAAACAAAAATAAACAAATGGGACGTAATGAAACTTAAAAGCTTTTGCACAGCAAAGGAAAACATAAACAAGACGAAAAGGCAACCCTCAGAATGGGAGAAAATATTTGCAAACGAAGCAACTGACAAAGGATTAATCTCCAAAATATACAAGCAGCTCATGCAGCTCAATATCAAAAAAACAAACAACCCAATTCAAAAATGGGCAGAAGACCTAAATAGACATTTCTCCAGAGAAGATATACAGATTGCCAACAAACACATGAAAGGATGCTCAACATCACTAATCACCAGAGAAATGCAAATCAAAACTACAATGAGGTATCACCTCACACCAGTCAGAATGGCCATCATCAAAAACGCTACAAACAATAAATGCTGGAGAGGGTGTGGAGAAAAGGGAAGCCTCTTGCACTGTTGGTGGGAATGTAATTGATACAGCCACTATGGAGAACAGTATGGAGGTTCCTTAAAAAACTAAAAATAGAGCTACCATACAACCCAGCAATCCCACTACTGGGCATATACCCTGAGAAAACCATAATTCAAAAAGAGTCATGTACCAAAATGTTCATTGCAGCTCTATTTACAATAGCCAGGACATGGAAGCAACCTAAGTGTCCATCGACAGATGAATGGATAAAGAAGATGTGGCACATATATACAATGGAATATTACTCAGCCATAAAAAGAAATGAAATTGAGTTATTTGTAGTGAGGTGGATGGACCTAGAGTCGGTCATACAGAGTGAAGTAAGTCAGAAGGAGAAAAACAAATACCATATGCTAACACATATATATGGAATCTAAAAAAAAAAAAGGTTCTGAAGAACCTAGGGGCAGGACAAGAATAATGACGCAGATGTAGAGAATGGACTTGAGGACGTGGGGAGGGGGAAGGGTAAGCTGGGACGAAGTGAGAGAGTGGCATGGACTAATATATACTACCAAATGTAAAATAAATAGCTAGTGGGAAGCAGCCGCATAGCACAGGGAGGTCAGCTCGGTGCTTTGTGACCACCTAGAGAGGTGGGATAGGGATGGTGGGAGGGAGACGCAAGAGGGAGGAGATATGGGGATATATGTATCTGTATAGCTGATTCACTTCGTTATACAGCAGAAACTAACACACCATTGTAAAGCAATTATACTCCAATAAAGATGTTTAAAAAAAAATCACCAGTTCTTCACATTTGAGTTATTATTTTTTTAGGTTTTGGAGGGGAAGAAAGCATCCTTGCTTCTATTGTATAAGCTGTCCATGACTGATAGAGGGGCTGATATCACATGTCCAATTTTGAGGTGGAATTTTGGTTAGGCAGATTTCTTCCTGCCCCCAACTCACATTTGTATGCAAAAGTAGACTGAATAAATGCCAAACATTACATTATGCATAGAAGAAATAAAATCGTCCAGAGTTACTGAATGCTACTTACACCATTTGACTTTACCAAATTAATTTAACTAACAAATGTTTATTGTATTATATCATTTTAGTTGCAATCATTTTCCATACACAATTAAGATCAAAGAATAGTTCGCTGATGGAAGGAAGGGGGAGAGGGCTGGGCAGCTAATTAGAACTAAAAGATCTCCCTCAAAGGATCAAGCCCTTTGCCTGCTCTGTAATCACTAGTTACAAACACCTGCAGAGCTCACCTCTCTCAAGAGAACTGAACTCTGCTAACCTTATCCAACTGTACTAGGAAAGTGCTTACAGCAGGGGCCAGACAGGCCTGTCTCAGGTCCAATTCTCATTGCCTGGTTGCTTTGTTTTTGTCAGTTTTAGGGAGTGGGACGTGTTTGTTTAAATTCTTAAAGAAACAATCCAAAATACTGAATTGAAATCTATGAGAAAGGAGAAAGCCCCCAAAGCAAAATCTTTTTCTTAAATCTCTATTGTACTGAAAATGATTAAAAATGGGAGGTCAAAATATTAAAAATGCAATGAGGTTGTGGGGAATGCATAGCCCAGACAGATGCGGTAGACACCTATTTTTTCGTCTGTTCTACACCCCTTCATCTTGGAAGAGCACCCCCTTCTTCTAGGAACTGTTCTTCCCTCCACTCCGTCCTGTTATTAACAAAAGAGCTGCCATATTTCCTTAGGTCTCTTGGCCACAGTTGATCTATTAAAGGGGGGGATTCTAGCTCAGACTTGGCAGTAATCCTTCCTGCTCCCCTTTCTTTTTGACTTTGGACTAAAAGTATCAGGTTACATTTTCTCAAAGTGGTTGAAGCTATATGCTGTAAAGTTTATATGTGGTTGATGACAGTGGTGACTGATAAGCAGAGAGAAAAGAAGTAGATGAAAAATGAGATGCAAAGATAGGAGATGGAAAGAAAGATCTTCCTGGAAATCGTACTTATGCAAGAACAAGGCAGTTGGTAAGTTGGACACAGTTTTTAAAATTCTGTTTCCTTGTCTGTAAAATAAGGGCAATAGTAGTTTTAATACAAGCAGTTTTTGTGAGGAATAATTGTGATAATTCATATAAATCACTGACTACTGGACGCAACACAGAGAGACAGCTCAATAAACATCAGCCACTAAGCACCCCTAGCCAGGGGTTAAGAAATGGTTAGCGGCAGGAGTGCAACCCACATTCAAAGGATATGATGTGACAAGATTTCTGGCACTGTTCATTAGAAAAATATCCCCAAATTAAAGTGACAGCTGACTAAAATTTTAACAAAAGTGCCAGAAAACCCCAAGCATGGCAAAAAGTGGTCTATGATTGCTCAGGTCCTAAGGGAAGCCCCAGAGCAGGGTTAATAATAATAATAAATAAATAATTTACCCTGAGAGCTAACTGTGGGCTAGGCAGGAAGCTAAATGGTTTACCTCTAATATCCTTAATACTTACTGCCACTAGATGAGTTAGGTTTTATTCTTATTCCTATTTTACAGATGAGGATACTGATGCATAAGGTTGAAATATGCCTTCAAGAAGACTACTCAACAAGGGCCTGGTATTCCCAGCGCCTTGAGGGTCAATGGTCAGTGTATTTAAAAGAAGTGGCTATTTCTCACTTTTCACTGTCACCTCTGTCTATCAGCTTGCTTTGGTTACTGGTCAGTTGCTAAGTCAGTGAAATGGCCATTCCTACACTAAAGGGAGTTAAACTCAGGCCAGAGAAGCATATGTATTTCACTTTCCCAGGCGACTTTCCTTCTTGCTCTCCCAATGTGAGCATGCTCGCTGGTTCCCTTTCAGCCCTTCACTTTCCTCTGGGCACCACTCCCCTACTTCCGCTTGCAAGCCTAGCCCTGGAACTGCTTTCTTTCCCATTGGGAAGCCTGTAAGGAACTTTTGAATTATCACCCAAATCATCTTGTTATTTCTAGTCTTTTTAATTAATTAATTTATTTTGTCTGTAATTTTTTTTTTTTTTTTTTTTTGGCTGCATTGGGTCTTCGTTGCTATGCGCAGGCTTTCTCTAGTTGCAGCGAGCAGGGGCTACTCTTCGTTGCAGTGCATGGGTTTCTCATTACGGTGGCTTCTCTTCTTGTTGAGCATGGGCTCTAGGTGCGCGGGCTTCAGTAGTTGTGGCACGCAGGCTCAGTAGTTGTGGCTCGCGGGCTCTAGAGCACAGGCTCTGTAGCTGTGGTCCACAGACTTAGTTGCTCCGTGGCATGTGGGATCTTCCCGGACCAGGGCTTGAACCCTTGTCCCCTGCATTGGCAGGCAGATTCTTAACCACTGCGCCAATAGGGAAGTCCCTGTCTGTAATTCTTGACTGCCCTTGGTTCCTGTGGCCTTCTGCTTAGTCTCAATTATTGCTTTGCCCTGACTTGTGGGATTATTATATGTTCTAATTGGGACTGTTTATTTGTCTAGCTGTAGTTACCTGTGATCACAGCTTCCCAGAAAATGTCAGGTCCATCTGCCCCCCAAACCAGCATACTCTGATTTTTTTTTAAAAAATATTTATTTATTTATTTTTGGCTGCGCTGGACCTTAGGGGCAGCATGCAGGCTTCTTAGTTGAGGAATGCATGTAGGATCTAGTCCCCCGACGAGGGATTGAACCTGGGCCCCCTGCATTGGGAGGGCAGAATCTTAACCACTGGACCACCAAGAAAATCCCTCTGGTTTTCCGCCTCTGCCTTGGCACCCTTCATCCTGGTCTGTTATCCTGTATCCTTGACCTCTTGAAATATATATATTTGTTATTTTTCCAACTAGGTTATAGGTTCTAGCTGGAGAATAATGTGCTTCACAGTGTGATTTTCAGTCCATCTGCCCTTGAATCATCTGGAGTGGTTGATGAAAATTTTTAGCCCCATTGTCATGAATCAGAATTTCTATGGTAAGCCCAAGAAGTATGCATTTTTAACAAGCTACCCAGGTGATCCTTATGCATACACAGCTTGGGACCCATTATATTGGAAGAGCAACAGGTCCCAAAGATAATCATCTACTTTTTTTTTTTTTAATACTCCAGGTATTTCCGGTTCTGTGCTTAGCACCTGGAAGATGCTCACTAATTGCTTGTTGGATTAAGAATGAATAAATCTAACTTTAGAAGAAAATCCAGTCACAGGAAATCTTCCCTACTGTAAGGAAATATTTGCAGTTTTCACTAAATGTGCTCATAATACCAACTTCAAATAGTTTAATCCTCATTCCTTCACACTTAAACTGCTTAAATCTCCTTTGGATTTTGCTTCTTCCTAAAATAATGTAATTTTAATTATTTTGGTCGTGATGAAATATCACATCAAATTGGTTCAAAACTCTCAAGGTGTTCTTCAATTCAGTTTAGACCTCCTCCTGGGTAGAAGCAAGATGTTTTCTCCAATTATAACTGGAAGAAAATACCAAAATGATTTTATAAGCCAGGTAAATATTGTTATAGGAACTACTAAAGAGATTTTAATGTTCTAACATATCATTAATTCAATAAATATTTACTGTAGTTAAACAATCAGATTATTACAAGCAGTACAAAGAAACCCATGATTTCCTATTGCCCCCTAAAAATATTAATATTTTGACTTCTTTATTCAATTAGGTTTGGAAGTCTTTTTTGCTCCCTCGCTATAGCCCATTTAAGGCTGGGTGACTCTAGGTAGGCACTTCAGATTGCTGAATTTAGGAGACCTTTAATTCACAGAACTTCTATCAGCATAACTCATTAAACCCAAGTTTCCATTCTATCTATGTCTTTCTAATAGAGGTTGCCTTGATTTCTTTGCTAACCTTACCTTGGCTCTGAACATATGAAACAGCAAAGGTGATATAACTATGAGTTCTAAATATGCTATTGCTTTTAATCTGTACAGTGACCTTGTGAGGAAGACAATTTCCTTCCCATATTATAGAAGAGATAGTTGAGGCTAAGAGTGGTTATATAATAGGACTAAGTCATATAGCAGAAAAAGTTGCAGAGTCAGGAACTCAATTTCCCATTTCTTTTGTCCCTAAGCTCATCTGCTTTCTATTACACCATATTGCTTCCTCACTTTATTTTGCCACTTCTTTTTTTTTTAACTTTTAATTTTACATTAGAGTATAGTTGATTAACAATGTTGTGATAGTTTCAGGGGTACAGCAAAATGATTCAGTTATACATTTTCCCATTTAGGTTGTTACATAATATTGAGCAGAGTTCCCTGTGCTATACAGTAGGTCCTTGTTAGTTATCCATTTTAAATATTTTGCCACTTCTTGAAGAGCTTTCTACTCTCCCCCTGGGACATGGGTCTTGCCCTTGGCTGTGTGTTGATATCTCTACTCTAAACTGGTATCACCCAGGAGTTCCCTAGCAATAACATGCTCTGTTGGTTCCCTGTCTCTCAACCACTCTCCTTTTTGCCCTCAGTCATTTCCCCCTTCATGCCAGTCTTTCCTAAGCTTAGGCACCAGAGCACCACTTGCAGAATCAAAGCAATAATGTAGCCTTCTTCGATGACTTCCGTATGTCTTATTATGGATATGACATGAAATCAGTTGAAAACAGGTTTGGCTGCATATAACATAAAACCCAACTATAGTGGCTAAACAAAAAGTGTTTTATTTTTCTCATATAACAAGAAGTCTAGAGGTAGGTGCTTGCACAAGATGCTGTAATGATTTCAGAGGTAATGTCTCTGCAATTCTGGCCTTTTCCTCCCTTGTGATGGCAAGACAGCTGTTGTAGCTCCAGCTATCACATCCACAATTTAAAGCCAAATGAAAGAGGGAGGAGCAGTGTTGTATTCCTCCATGTTTACCAAGAAAGTGAAATCCTTCCCAGAACATATCTCACTACACACATCTAGCAGACTTCATCTAAGACCATGTTGAACACGATGGGTCACAAGCCCCCACATCCCCCCCACCAACCAGCCATTAAAAAGGCAGAGAAAGCACTTGAAAATCAATTAATGTAATCTAATGCATCAGCAGGCTAAAGAAGAAAGATCATGTGATCATATCAATAGGTACAGAAAAAGCATTTGACAAAATCCAACACTCATTCATGATAAAAATCACAACAAACTAGGAATAGAGGGAAACTTCTTCAAGTGGATAAAGATCATCATCTACAAAAAACCCCACAGCTAACATTATACTTAATCGTTAGAAGATCCTGTTAGGATCAGGAACAAAGCAAGGGTGTCCCCTCTCACCACTCCTTTTCAACTTCATACTAAAAGTCCTAGCTAATTCAATAAGACAAAAAAAAAAAAAAAAAAAGGAAAGAAAACGTATACAGATTGGAAAGAAAGAAATAAAGCTGTCTTTGTTTGCAGATGACATGATTATCTATGTAGAAAATCTGAAAGAATCAACAAAAAAACTCCTGGAACTAATGTGGAATTATTATAAGATTTCAGGATAATAGGTTAATATACAAAAGTCAACTGCTTTCCTGTATACCAACAATGAACAAGTGGAATTTGAAATTAAAAAACAAATATCATTTACATTAGCACCCCAATGAAATATTTAGCTATAAATAATGAAATATTTAGGTATAAATCTATCAAAATATATACAAGCTCATTATAAGGAAAACTTACAGAGTTTTCTCTTATAGAGAAAACAAAACTCTGACGAACAAAACCAAAGAACTAAATAAATGGAGAGCTATTCTGTGTTCATGAATAGGAAGACTCACTGTTGTCAAGATGTCAGTTCTTCCCAACTTGATCTATAGATTCAATGCAATCTCAATCAGAATCCCAGGAAGTTATTTTGTGGTTACCAACAAACTGATTCTAAAGTTTATATGGAGAGGCAAAAAGATCCAGAATAGCCACCACACAATTGAAAGAGAAGAACAAAGTTGGAAAATTGACACTACCCAACTTCAAGATTTATTATAAACCTACAATGATCGAGACAGTGTGATATTGGTGAAAGAACAGACAAATAGATCAATGGAACAGAATAGAGAGCCCAGAAATAGAAGCAAAAATAGTCTTTTCAAAAAATAGTTCTGGGGGGCTTCTCTGGTGGCACAGTGGATAAGAATCTGCCTGCCAATGCAGGGGACACAGGTTTGATCCCTGGTCCAGGAAGATCCCACATGCCGCGGAGCAACTAAGCTCGTGTTGCACAACTACCCTGAGCCTGCGCTCTAGAGCCCACAAGCCACAACTACTGAGCCCGCGTGCCACAACTACTGAAGCCCGCACGCCTAGAGCCCGTCCTCCACAACAAGAGAAGCCACTGCAATGAGAAGCCCGCGCACTGCAACGAAGAGTAGCCCCCGCTCGCCGCAACTAGAGAAAGCCCACACGCATCAACAAAGACCCAACGCAGCCAAAAATAAATTAAATAAATAAATAAATAAATAAATAAATAATAGTTCTGGAACAACTAGACATCTTCATGCAAAAAAAAAGAGAAAATGAATCTAGACACAGACTTTATACCCTTCACAAAAATTAACTCAAAATAAATTATAGACTTACATGTGAAATGCAAAACTATAAAGTTCCTGAAAGATAACATAGGAGAAAACCTGGATGATCTTAGGTATGGTGATGGCATTTTAGATACAACACCAAAGGCATAATCTATAAAAGAAATAATTGATAAACGACTTCACTGAATTAAAAACTGCTCTGTAAAAGACACTGTCAAGAGAATGAGAGGACAATCCACAGACTGGAAGAAAATACTTGCAAAAGACACAACTGATAAAGGACTGTATCCAAAACATACAAAGAAATCTTAAAGCTCAACAATAAGGAAACAGGGACTTCCCTGGTGGCACAGTGGTGAAGAGTCCACCTGCCAGTGCGGGGGACGTGGGTTCGATCCCTGGTCTGGGAAGATCCCACATGCTGCAGAGCGGCTGGGCCCACGCACCTCAACTACTGTGCCCATGCACCGCAACTACTGAAGCCCGCATGCTGCAACTACTGAAGCCCGCACACCTAGAGCCTGTGCTCTGCAACAAGAGAAGCCACTGCAATGAGAAGCCAGTGCACCGCAATAAAGAGAAGCTCCCACTTGCCACAACTAGAGAAAGCCCGCACGCAGCAACGAAGACCCAACACAGCCAAAAATTTAAAAAAAAAAAAAACCCAATAAGAAAACAAGCTACCTGATTAAAAAAATGGGAGAAAGACCCTAACAGACACCTCACCAAAGAAGATATACATGGTCAGTAAGCATATGAAAAGATGTTCAATATCATATGCCATTAGAAAATTAAAAATTAAAACAACGAGATACTACTATACACCTATTAAAATGGCCAAAACCTAAAACACTGACACGACCAAATGCTGTCAATAATATGGAGCAACAGGAACTCTTACTCACTGCTGGTGGGAATGCAAAATGGTCCAGCCGCTTTAGAACATGGTTTGGCAATTTCTTACAAAACTAAACACACTCTTATCATGCAATCCAGCAATCATGTGCCTTGGTATTTACTCAAATGAACTGAAAAATTATATCCACCCAGAAACTTAACAAATGTTTATAGCAGCTTTATTCATAATTGCCAAAACTTAAAAGCAACAAGATGCCCTTTAGTAAGTGAATGTGTAAACAAACTGTGGTACATCCAGGCAATGGAATATTATTCAGCAATCAGAAGAAATGAGCTCTCAAGCCATGAAAAGACATGCAGGAAGTTTAAATGCATATTGCTAAGTGAAAGAAGCCAATCTGAAGAGGTTGCACACTGTATGATTCCAACTATGACATCTGGAAAAGGCGAAGCTATGGAGACAGTAAAAAGGTCAGTGGTTGCCGGGGATGGGGGTGGGGGCAGAGAGATGAATAGGCAGAGCACAGAGGATTTTTAGAGCGGTGAAACTACTCTGTATGCTACCGTACTGCTGGATACACGTCATACTATTTTTTTTTTTTTAATTATTTATTTATTTTTGGCTGTGTTGGGTCTTCGTTTCTGTGCGAGGGCTTTCTCTAGTTGCGGCGACCGGGGGCCACTCTTCATCGCAGTGCGTGGGCCTCTCACTATCGCGGCCTCTCTTGTTGCGGAGCACAGGCTCCAGACGCGCAGGCTCAGTAGTTGTGGCTCACGGGCTTAGTCGCTCCGCGGCATGTGGTATTTTCCCAGACCAGGGCTCGAACCCGTGTGCCCTGCATTGGCAGGCAGATTCTCAACCACTGCGCCACCAGGGAAGCCCTACACGTCATACGTTTGTCCAGACTCATAGAATGTTCCACCCCAAGCATGAACCCTATTGTAAACTATGGACTTTGGGTGATAATGATGTATCAGTGTAGGTTCAGCAATTGTAACAAATGGTACAGGGTGTCAGTAACTGCGGAGGCTGTGGGTGTTGGGCGCGGGATGTATATGTCAAGCCTCTCCGTCTTCTGCTCAATTTTACTGTGAACCTAAAACTGTCTTTAAAAACAAAGTCTATTTTCTTAAAAGGCAGAGAAAGGAGGAAATAGGATTGTTATTATTGACTTAGAACTATCGACTATTTGCCTGGGACTGGGAACACTGATGCTCTGAACTAAATTGAAGTTTGGTTAGCAAGGAAGAAGTAGAGAAATCTCCTCCCTGATGGTATTTCCCAGTTAAGATGAATTTTCTGGATATAAATTTGCTTCCTTGCAACATGTTGTATTTACTGTATGTTACTGCATGTTTACTAACAGTGTCTACCATACAGGTGCTTCCCCATGATTTCCAGTCTTGGTACTGAAAGGACAGCCGAGGGGCTCTAGCCTGGCCTCCCTGCCACCTGCTCTGACAGCTTCTCTCTCTGCTTCACTCTCTAGTGCGTCAAGGGTTCTTGTTTACAAAGTGTGCAGCAAGCGTTCCAAGTGCAGCCTGTGGTCGAGGGACCACAGCCACGGGCGAGAGTTGCAGGTCAGGGAATTCAATAGAAGACTTTGTCCTTCATAGCACTGGGGCATAAAAACCTGTTCTTATCTTTGGATGAAATCTTTAAAGGGAGTGTAAACAAATGAATCAGATACCATCAGAGCTGCTTGCCTGAGTCTAGAATGAGGTCTGGGGTAGCTTCCCTAAAACTCTTCTAGAACAGTTAAAACCCCTGGCTGGAACCGAAGGCCTCCCAGAGCTGACTTTTAAACACTGCTCCCATGGCCTGAGAGAGTTAAAAAGGATGTTATCTCTGCCCTCTAATAGTTAAAGAATGGCCAGCAATGTTATTGGAATAGACTTACATAGGTGATTATATTAAAAAGTTCATGTGTGTGAATTATGTTCAGCTGAAGTCAGAACTTAAGTCAAAAATCCTTTAAAAGGAAGGAACTGTTACACATTAATTAATTAGAATTTATGTTTACACCCTTATTACAACAAAGTCTGGCTGCTTGTCTAAACCAAAGTCTTTTAAGTTTATTACAGCCATCAGAGTAATGTGCTGGAATTTCATGTGTGTATGTGTGCGTGAATAATGCGAGTCTTGACATTCCTCAGCGGAGTCCTCTTTTTAGGTAGTGCTTTCGCAGAATGGCAGTTTTCACAGTAGCACAGTGTTTTCTCTTCAACAAAGAATCCCAGACAGAACTCTAATCAATGGCAGTCCTAATATCCCTTCTTTATTTGACATTAGCCTAAGTTCAGGATTTAACCTGTAAGTTTTAATTATGTTTAAACCAATACGTAAATTGATATTGTTGCCCTCCTATCCACTTCGGATAATGGACCATCGAAAACTGTAAACTAGAGTATTATGCTCTCTCCCTATGTCCCACTTCCATTTTCCACTCTCCTAGTTTCTTCATTTCCTCATGCCTTAAAAGATCCAAATGGAATTAAAGCCATTCAAGAAATATCCTGTTTGGTGGTGTTTCCTAATTAAAATTGTGGTGGGGGGATATAAATATGCCTTCTCACAATGTTATTGTAATCATTAATGTATTTATTGTTTGTAATAAGAGTGCATTTCTTACACAAAGAAAAAAGAGAGTAAGATTATATATGTGCTGCTGTCAGAGGCGTCCTTTGCAGTGCAGGTTAATTTGTTCATTTATCCTACAGGCATTGATTGAGTGCTTGTTATGTCCCAGGCACCCTGGGAGCTGAACCCTTATTCTCAGAAGTTCACAAAGCAGTAGAAAATAAATAAGTAAATAAATAAATAAGTAAATAAGTAAATAAACTTGTAAGTTAAGTACTATGGCATGGTGTACTAGCCATGACAGAGGTCTATATAACACAGTATGCAAACCTTAATGAGGGGCAAGCACGCCCCCGCAGGACATGCTATTTGAACTGAAATTTGAAGGCTGCTTAGCTCCCAACCTCCTCCTGGTTGCGATTTTGGACTAGAGATCTAGTTCCGAGGTGGCAGGAGAGCTCACCTGAATGCCAGTTCTAGTGGCAAGCTGAGATGCCAAGCCTATTAGAGAAACAAAACTCAGACTGGGGCAAAGATGGTTAACTTCACATGACACACAACTCTTCAACCATCCAAAAAAAAAAAAAAAAAAAAAGACCACGTCCTCCAAGCACTCACTCAACAAATGTTTGAGTTCTAACTATGCTTACAGCAGTGTAATATTCACTGGAAATATAGCACTGAACAAAATTGATATAAATCCTCACCCTGGTGGAACTTATAATGAGGAAGGAAATAATATTAAAGACTTGGGAAAATGTCATGTGAAAAAAGCTGGTTATGGAATAGTATATGGTATAATCTCTATTTTGTTATACATAAAAAGACTGAAGGATTATTTTATTGGTTAGCTTTTGCTGCATAACAGACTATAAAACTTAGTGTTTTGTTGTAAACAGCAACCATTTATTTAGCTGAGGATTTGATGGGTTTGCACTCTGGGCTGGGCTTAGCTGGTGGTTCTTCTGCTGATCTCAGTTGGATTCACTAACATGTCTGTGTTCAGCTACCACTCATCTGGGCAGCTCTGCTTCTGGGGATTTGCTGAGCGTTGTCCGATAGGACAGGGGCCACTGGGCACATTACTCTTGTCATTCAGAAGGCTAGCATAGGCTTATGTACATGTGGCAGTATGTTCCAAGAGCAGCAAGAGAGGGCAAGCACAATCATAAGCATTTTCCAAGTTTCTGCTTGTGATCCACTTGCTATTGTCCCACTGACCAAGCCCAGAGTTAGTGGTAAGAGAGGAGTACCCAAGCGCATGGCTATAGGAAGGTATGAACAAATTTGGGATCCCTGTTGCAACAATTTACTACAGATGTATGCCAAAAAGTTGAGGGTGGTTGTCTGGGTAGTGGGATTACAGTTTATGGTTTCTTCTCTACTTCCCCTTTAATTTTTCAAATTTCTTTTGGTAATCACATAGAACTTTTATAATAGGAAATTGAAACAATAAACAGGGAGAGGCTTAAAACCCAGTGGTATGGCCTAGGGTAGAAAGGAGGAGTTAGGAGAAGGAACTCAGGGGCCTATTATCAGATCCTGAGGGTGCTAGGGGACTTGCAACTTGGAGCATGGTGAAAGCGCCCAGGGTTAGCACTGGGGCACCACGTCCTGGCTCCTAGAAGTTCATACTACACTATGCCTGGCTGAACTGGGGAAGAGAGGCCTTAGCGACTTGCTTCTTGGCTCAGAAATAAACTAGATTATGTATAGTCTACATATATAAGAAATTAGAAAATCCAGGCAGGAGGAATAATGATGGAGGGAGCCCTCTTACGCAAATCTGAACCTCCTATTGGAGTGGGATGAACTAGGGAAAGAAAGAAAGAAATTAAAAGTCTCTTTGATAATCCTGGAATTAGATATTAGGATAATATATGCTGGTAGAAACTCAAACATCATAATGTTCAAACTCTTCATGACATCAGACAGAGTTCCAGAGAAGTGAGTGGTAGGACTTGACAGGGCCACTGACATCTTGTGGCAGAGGCAGAACTAGAGCCCAAGTATCCTGAGAGCCAGTCTGGTGTTTTCTGCTTGCTGCACTGCTGCTGGGAGGGCAGCTGGTCCACTTGTGAACAATGGAATGTTGACTGCCTCCCTCTCTCCCCCTCCCTCCTTCCCTACCCCTCCCTCCCTCCTTCTCTCCCTCCCTCCCTCCCTCCATCTCTCCTCTCTTTCTCTCTCTCTCTCTCTCACACACACACACACACACACACACAGACCTTGGGTATTAAGATGATCCAAGTGTTACCATTAATGATGGCCACCATTTCTCTTCCTGTGCCCTTAAACCTATACCTGGAGTTTATGAGCTAATACACTAAGCAAGCCATTTTTTAAAGACTTACAGTTAATGAGCACTTGAAAAATATAGGCTGATTTGCCAGGTCAACACTGGTCTCGAGCGTGGGATTTTGTCAGGGGGATAATTGTCTGCTGCATTGACGGAACTTTCTTGGCTTTGCTTGTCTTGAGCCTATTAGTATGCCCAAGGCTGTTACCTTGAAAGGAGCATAAAAGAGAATAAAAGTTATTGTTGGTGCAATGGATGTTTTGTTATTTATCAAGTCCAATGTTGCTCCTTTTTTGTGATGGTCAAAACCAGATATTTTGTCATTAAAGGAACACACACAATTGCTTCACAAACACAAACCTGGGTTATAGCATCTATCTAAATATATTCAGGCTAAGGGTGTGAGATGGAAGGAACAAGAAAAGGAGGGAGAGATGGAAGAGCCACCAAGTAGGTCACACCATGTGCATGATCCACCTAAGTTTTTGGTAGCTAATGAATTTTTAAGTGAGCATCTATTCCAAACACAAGGCATTTGGTTGAAATGTGTTTGGCTCTCAACTCAATATTGCATGAGGTTTCAAGATCTCTAACTGACCCTCTGTTTTTTATGTAGTGCAGCTTTGAGAATAGATGAGGCTGCTGGTCCCTAGGATCTCCTTCACCTATGGGCCCCTGAGCCACATCTAAAGCTCTAGCAAATGGGTAGAACCATGACCTGCAAGCTTCTGCTTTTCTACTCAGCTCTCCTCTGATCGCAAACAGCGCCATAGAGTGAGAGGAGCACAGGTTTGGGAAACACCATCCAAATCCGAACTTCAGAACTTCCTTTGGTTTTGTGCCTGTCCAGAGCTCTTCTGACCCAAATGGACAGATAACTCAGGGGAGAAATAATCTAGGGACATTCCTGAATCTATTCCATTCACAAGTAATTAAAAAATAACTTGAATGATTTATTAACAAACATTTATTGAATATCTACTCTAAGCCAGGTTTCTGGGGTTATAGAATTAAGTAAATTAAGTCTCTCTCCTCTAAGAAGACCACAGCCTAAAAAGGGAGACACATATATAAAGAAATAAATTATAACATCTTGTCCTAAGTACATTCAACAGGAATTTTTTTTTTTTTTTTTTTTTTTTTTTGCCGCGCCATGTGGTTTATGGGATTTTAGTCCCCCAACCAGGGATTGAAACCAGGGCCCCGGCAATGAGATTACTGAGCCCTAACCACTGGACCACCAGGGACTTCCCTCAACAGGAAAACTGAGTGGAGGGTATAGTAGTAGCACAGAGGGATAGGGATGTATTTCCTCTTGGGGCAGAGATGCTCAGGGAAGGCTTCTGATGTCTCATTTCAGTAGTGCAGGCCTAGCAGATCTGTCAAGGATCCATGAGATTTATCTAAGGTACATGGAATCAGAGAAGATTTGGACTGAAAAGTATCTTAAGAAACCACACTAGTCTATCTTTCTACGTTTAGTCAAGACTGCATTTATAAAGCATTCTCCGCAAACAGGGAAGGCTACATAATCTCTGAACCCTTTGTTCAAAAAGTAGGAAAAAAAAAGTGGTATCATACTTACTAAAATATAAAGGCTTTTCCTTTCTTCTCTGACCTCTCTTTTGACTTGTGATATTTTTTATTTGCTATTTAATGTTGTCCTAACTAAAAAAGAGTTTAAAAAAATTATTAGCATGAATTTTACATCTCATCTTTATATTTTTCAATGCCAGTTTTAAACATAAGAGCACTAACTCATATGTGGAATCACTGAAATTACACAATTCTTATTTCATAGTGCGAACATGCACCTGCATTTCATTCTTACGGGACACTAGAAGAGCTGCACAAGATGAACTCAACTGTTTTAATTGCACTTCATGATATGGGCACATTCTACCAACACTCCACTCTGGCTTACTGGTAAGTTAGCAAGAATGGAAAGGAAAAGGGTCTATGGGTTGCCTTAGCCTTGCCTTTCCTTTGATGTCATCATTTTCAGCGTTAAGTGGCTGGGTAACTAACAGGAGTGAGAAAGTATGTGATAATGCTCCTTGGCTTTCAGGCTTTTGAAGCAAATTCTAGTTTGAACAGAAAGCATGGCCTCTTGGGCTGTCAGCACCTCCACTTACTCAGTCGTGGAGGTAACACTTACTTACCTCTGCTTATTTTGAGTCTCACGGTGGATTCACCAGAATTCTGTGCTCGTGGGGCGTTGAGAATGCCAGATGCAAATGGGGTGTGAAGGGAACAGTGGATGTGTGTTGTGCATATCTCCTCTACTCATGTACGTGCTCCGTTGTCCTGTCAGACTTCATTTAGAAAACACAAGTTCAAAGACAAAATCATTAAGACTTTTATGATACCAGCAGAATATCAAACCAAGCACACATCTCTGTACACAAAAAAGGCTAAACTGATGTTTCGGCTTCAGAAATATATATTGAATTATTACTTTTAATGATTTTATGATTTGCCACCATTGCAGTTTCTAGATAAATTCCCTGTGTCTATCCACCTTGATATATTCATGATCTCGGTTCACAATCGTTCCTCAAAAATACTACAATGTTATTATTACAGCCATCATTTACGCCAGAATATTTTGCTCTGCACAGAAAAGGGCAACCTAATCAGTGTGGTCTTTCTTCACCTAAAGCTTCACAATCTAACATAGGCCACAATGATAGGAATAGATGTACAAAGTACACAGACAGTGGTTTAATACTGAACACAATCCCTTATTAATAAATTATTTACCTTATATAGTCTCTGAGGGATAAGTTTTTCAATTGTACAGTAAAGAACGAGTCATTAAGATCGCATATTTAGAGGTCAAAGCACATATCTTGTTTACACACAAAGGGTTATTCATATAACTCTGCACAGGAGAGTGTTGGTAGTAACTTTTCAGTGCCTGTAACATGAAATGTTTTACTATTCATTTTTTGTTTTTTGCTTTTGTTTGGTTTTTTGGTTTCTTTTTAAACAGACTTTATTTTTTTCTTAATTAAAGTATAGTTGACTTACAATGTCATGTTAGTTTCAAGTGTACAGCAAAGTGATTCAGTTATATATATATATATATATATAACTGAATATGAATATATAGTTATACAATATATAATATATATCTATTATACATATATTCTTTTTCAGATTCTTTTCCATTATACGTTATTACAAGATATTGAATGTAGTTCCTTTTGCTATACAGTAGGTCCTTGTTGTTTATTTTATATATAGTAGTGTATATCTGTTAATCCTGAACTCCTAATTTATCCCTTCCCCCATGCTTTCCCTTTTGGTAACCATAAATTTTTTTTCTATGTCTGTGAGTCTGTTTTGTAAATAAATTAATTTGTATCATATTTTAGATTACACATACAAGTGATATCATATGATGGTTGTCTTTCTCTGTTTGACTTACTTCACTTAGCATCATAAACTCTAGGTCCATCCATGTTGCTGCAAATGGCATTATTTCAATTTTTTTATGGCTCAGTAATATTCCATTGTATATATATGCCACATCTTTTTTATCCATTCATCTGCCGATAGATATTTAGGTTGCTTCCATGTCTTGACTATTGTAAATAGTGCTACTATGAACATTGGGGTGCATGTATCTTTATGAATTAAGAGTTTCTGTCTTTTCCAGATATATGCCCAGGAGTGGGAATGCTGGGTCATACGGTAACTCTATTTTTAAGGAACCTCCATATAGTTTTCCATAGTGGATGCACCAATTTACATTCCCACCAACAGTGTAGGAGGGTTCCCTTTTCTCCACACCCTCCCCTGCATTTATTATTCACAGACTTTCTGATGATGGCCATTCTGACTGGTAACTCATCCTGGTTTTGATTTGCATTTCTCTAATAATTAGTGATGTTGAACATCTTTTCATGTGCCTGTTGGCCATCTGTATGTAAATACACGTTATTCTTAAAAGTAGTTTTAGATTTACAGAAAAATTGAGCAGAAAATACAGAGTTCCCATGTATTCCTTGCCCCCACACATGCTATTATTTTTCAATTATTTTTCACAGCATCCTTAGAAAATAGATGAACCTCTTAATTCCTAAACTATTTTTTGAGGACTCATGGCACAGAATTTTACTGCTTTAGACCAAAAGTATCTTAAAAATCGAGTTGGTGTTTCCTAAGCTTCAGCCACTCAAGTTCCACCTCACAGATTCAGTGATATTCACGTTGCATGCCTACTTTATCAAAGTAGTGTTTTTCTTTAAACTTATTCACTTTTTTACTTAAATGCATTTATTTTTTAAAAACTCACTGAAATATACACTTTATTTATATATTTTTATTTATTTATTTTTTATACAGCAGGTTCTTATTAGTTATCTATTTTATACATATTAGTGTACACATGTCAATACCAATCTCCCAATTCATCTTACCACCACCACTTCGCTTTCCACCCTTGGTGTCCATACGTTTGTCCTCTACATCTGTGTCTCTGTTTCTGCCTTGCAAACCGGTTCATCTTTACGATTTTTCTAGATTCCACATATATGCATTAATATACGATATTTGTTTTTCTCTTTCTGACTTACTTCACTCTGTATGACAGTCTCTAGGTCCATCCACGTATCTACAAATGACCCAATTTCCTTCCTTTTTATGGCCAAGTAATACTCCATTGTATATATGCACCAGAACTTCTTTATCCATTCATCTGTCGATGGGCATTTAGGTTGCTTCCATGACCTGACTATTGTAATGAATATTAGGGTGCAAGTGTCTTTTTGAATTATGGTTCTCTCTGGGTATATGCCCAGTAGTGGGATTGCTGGGTCATATGGTAATTCTATTTTTAGTTTTTTAAGGAACCTCCATACTGTTCTCCATAGTGGCTGTATCAATTTACATTCCCACCAACAGTGCGAGAGGGTTTCCTTTTCTCCACACCCTCTCCAGCATTTGTTGTTTGTAGATTTTCTGATGATGCCCATTCTAACTGGTGTGAGGTGATACCTCATTGTAGTTTTGATTTGCATTTCTCTAATAATTAGTGATGTTGAGCAGCTTTTCATGTGCCTCTTGGCCATCTGTATGTCTTCTTTGGAGAAATGTCTGTTTAGGTCTTCTGCCCACTTTTTGACTGGGTTGTTTTTTAATACTGAGCTGCATGAGTTGTTTATATATTTTGGAGATTAATCCTTTGTCCATTGATTTGTTGGCATATATTTTCTCCCATTCTGAGGGTTGTCCTTTCATCTCGTTTATGGTTTCCTTTGCTATGCAAAAGCTTTTAAGTTTCATTAGGTCCCATTTGTTTATTTTTGTTTTTATTTCCATTATTCTAGGAGGTGGGTCAAAGAAGATCTTGTTGTGATTTATGTCAAAGAGTGTTCTTCCTGTGTTTTCCTCTAAGAGTTTTATAGTGTCAGGTCTTACATTTAGGTCTTTAGTCCATTTTGAGATTATTTTTGTGTAGGGTGTTAGAGAGTGTTCTAATTTCATTCTTTTACATGTAGCTGTCCAGTTTTCCCAGCATCACTTACTGAAGAGACTGCTTTTTCCCCATTGTATATCCTTGCCTCCTTTGTCACAGATTAGTTGACCATAGGTGTGTGGGTTTATCTCTGGGCTTTCTATCCTGTTCCATTGATCTATATTTCTCTTTTTGTGCCAGTACCATATTGTCTTGATGACGGTAGCTTTGTAGTAGAGTCTGAAGTCAGGGAGTCTGATTCCTCCAGCTCCGTTTTTTCCCCTCAATATTACTTTGGCTATTTGGGGTCTTTTGTGTCTCCATACAAATTTTAAGATTTTTTGCTCTAGTTCTGTAAAAAATGCCATTGGTAATTTGATAGGGATTGCACTGAATCTGTAGATTGTTTTGGGTACTATAGTCATTTTCACAATATTGATTCTTCCAATCCAATAGCATGGTATATCTCTCCATCTGTTTGTGTCATCTTTGATTTCTTTCATCAGTGTCTTATAGTTTTCTGCATACAGGTCTTTTACCTCCTTACGTAGGTTTATTCCTAGGTATTTTATTCTTTTTGTTGCAATGGTGAATGGGATTGTTTCCTTAATTTCTCTTTCTGATCCTTCATTGTTAGTGTATAGGGAGGCAAGAGATTTCTGTGCATTAATTTTGTATCCTGCAACTTTACCAAATTCATTGATTAGCTCTAGTAGTTTACTGGTGGCATCTTTAGGATTCTCTATGTATAGTACCATGTCATCTGCAGACAGTGACACTTTTATTTCTTCTTTTCTGATTTGGATTCCTTTTATTTCTTTTTCTTCTCTGATTGCCGTGGCTAGGACTTCCAAAACTACGTTGAATAATAGTGGTGAGAGTGGACATCCTTGTCTTGTTCCTGATCTTAGAGGGAATGCTCTCAGTTTTTCACCATTGAGAATGATGTTTGCTGTGGGTTTGTCGTATATAGCCTTTATTTTGTTGAGGTAGGTTCACTCTATGCCCACTTTCTGGACAGTTTTTATCACAAATGGGTGTTGAATTTTGTCGAAAGCGTTTTCTGCATCTATTGAGATGATCATATGGTTTTTCTCCTTCAGTTTGTTAATATGGTGTATCACATTGATTGATTTGCGTATATTGAAGAATCCTTGCATCCCTGGGATAAATCCCACTTGATCATGGTGTATGATCCTTTTAATGTGTTGTTGGATTCTGTTTGCTAGTATTTTGTTGAGAATTTTTGCATCTATATTCATCAGTGATATTGGTCTGTAATTTTCTTTTTTTGTAGTATCTTTGTCTCGTTTTGGTATCAGGGTGATGGTGGCCTCATAAAATGAGTTTGGGAGTGTTCCTTCCTCCACAACTTTTTGGAAGAGTTTGAGAACGGTGGGTGTTAGCTCTTCTCTAAATGTTTGATAGAATTCACCTGTGAAGCCATCTGGTCCTGGACTTTTGTTTGTTGGAAGATTTTTAAACACAGTCTCAATTTCATTACTTGAGATTGGTCTGTTCCTATTTTCTATTTCTCCCTGGTTCAGTCTTAGAAGGTTCTACCTTTCTAAGAATTTCTCCATTTCTTCCAGGTTGTCCATGTTATTGGCATAGAGTTGCTTGTAGTAGTCTCTTATGATGCTTCGTATTTCTGCGGTGTCTGTTGTAACTTCTCCTTTTTCATTTCTAATTTTATTGATTTGAGTCCTCTCCTTCTTCTTCTTGACAAGTCTGGCTAAAGGTTTTTCAATTTTGTTTATCTTCTCACAGAATCAGCTTTTAGTTTTATTTATCTTTGCTATTGTTTTCTTTGTTTCTTTCTTTTTTAAATAATTTATTTATTTTATTTATTTATTTTTGGCTGCTTTGCATCTTCGTTGCTGCATGTGGGCTTTCTCTGGTTGCAGTGACTGGGAGCTACTCTTTGTTTTGGTGCATGGTGGCTTCTCTTGTTACAGAGTGCGGGCTTCAGTAGTTGTGGCACATGGGCCTAGTTGCTCCACGGCATGTGGGATCTTCCTGGACCAGGGCTCGAACCCATGTCCCCTGCATTGGCAGGCAGATTCTTAACCACTGCACCACCAGCGAAGCCCTCTTTGTTTCTATTTCATTTATTTCTGCTCTGATCTTTATGATTTCTTTCCTTCTACTAACTTTGGCTTTTGTGTGTTCTTCTTTCTCTAGTTCCTTTAGGTGTAAGGTTAGATTGTTTATTTGAGATTTTTCTTGTTTCTTGAGGTAGGATTGTATTGCTATAAACTTCCCTCTTAGAACTGCTTTTGCTGCATCCCATAGGTTTTGGATCGCCATGTTTTCATTGTAATTTGTCTCTAGGTATTTTCTGATTTCTTCTTTGATTTCTTCAGTGATCTCTTGGTTATTTAGTAACATTTTGTTTAGCTTCCATGTGTTTTGTGTTTTTTACATTTTCTTCCCTGTAATTGATTTCTAATCTCATAGCGTTGTGGTTGGAAAAGATGGTTGATATAATTTCAATTTTCTTAAATTCACCGCGGCTTGATTTGTGACCCAGGATGTGATCTATCCTGGAGAATGTTCCGTGTGCACTTGAGAAGAAAGTGTAATCTGCTGTTTTTGGATGGAATGTCCTATAAATATCAATTAAACCTATCTGGTCTATTGTGTCATTTAAAGCTTGTGTTTCCTTATTCATTTTCTGTCTGGATGATCTGTCCTTTGGTGTAAGTGAGGTGTTAAAGTCCCCCACTATTATTGTGTCACTGTCAACTTCCTCTTTTATAGCTGTTAGCATTTGCCTTCTGTATTGAGGTGCTCCTATGTTGGGTGCATATGTATTTATAATTGTTATATCTTCTTCTTGGATTGATCCCTTGATCGTTATGTAGTGTCTTTCCTTGTCTCTTGTAACATTCTTTATTTTAAAGTCTATTTTATCTGATATGAGTATTGCTACTCCAGCTTTCTTTTGATTTCCATTTGCATGGAATATCTTTTTCCATCCCCTCACTTTCAGTCTGTATGTGTCCCTAGGTCTGAAGTGGGTCTCTTCTAGACAGCATATATATGGGTCTTATTTTTGTATCCATTCAGCGAGCCTGTATCTTTTGGTTGGAGCATTTAATCCATTCACATTTAAGATAATTATCAATATGTATGTTCCTATTACCATTTTCTTAATTCTTTTGGGTTTGGTTTTGTAGGTCCTTTTTTTCTCTTGTGTTTCCCATTTAGAGAAGTTCCTTTAGCATTTGTTGTAGAGCTGGTTTGGTGGTGCTGAATTCTCTTAGTTCTTACTTGTCTGTAAAGCTTTTGATTTCTCCATCGAATCTGAATGAGATTCTTGCCGTGTACAGTAATCTTGGTTGTAGGTTCTTCCCTTTCGTCACTTTAAATATACTGTGCCACTCCCTTCTGACTTGTAGAGTTTCTGCTGAGAAATCAGCTGTTAACCTTATGGGAGTTCCCTTGTATGTTATTTGTCATTTTTCCCTTGTTGCTTTTAATAATTTTTCTTTGTCTTTAATTTTTGTCTATTTGATTACTATGTGTCTCAGAGTGTTTCTCCTTGGGTTTATCCTGCCTGGAGTCTCTGTGATCTCTGGACTTGGGTGGCTATTTCCTTTCCCATGGTAAGGAAGTTTTCGCCTATAATCTCTTCAAATATTTTCTCGAGTCCTTTCTCTCTCTCTTCTCCTCTGGGACCCCTATATGCGAATGTTGTTGTGTATAATGTTGTCCCAGAGGTCTCTAAGGCTGTCTTCATTTCTTTTCATCTTTTTTCTTTATTCTGTTCCATGGCAGTGAATTCCAGCATTCTGTATTCCAGGTTACTTATCCGTTCTTCTGCCTTAGTTATTCTGCTATTGATTCCTTCCAGTGTATTTTTAATTTCAGTTATTGTATTGTTCATCTCTGTCTGTTCTTTAATTCTTCTAGGTGTTTGTTCTTTAATTCTTCTAGGTCTTTGTTAAACATTTCTTGCATCTTCTTGATCTTTGCCTCCATTCTTTTTCCCAGGTCCTGGTTCATCTTCAGCATCATTATTCTGAATTTTTTTTTGGAAGGTTGCCTATCTCCACTTCATTTAGTTGTTTTTCTGGGGTTTTATCTTGTTCCTTCATCTGGTACATAGTCCTCTGCCTTTTCATTTTGTCTATCTTTCTGTGAATGTGGTTTTTGTTCCACAGGCTGCAGAATTGTAGTTCTTGCTTCTGCTGTCTGCCCTCTGGTGGATGAGGCTATCTAAGAGGCTTGTGCAAGCTTCCTGGTGGAAGGGACTGGTGGTGGTAGTGCTGGGTGCTGCTCTGGTGGGCAGAGCTTAGTAAAACTTTAATCCGCTTGTCTCCTGATGGGTGGGGCTGGGTTCCCTCCATGTTGGTTGTTTGGCCTGAGGCGACCCAGCACCATATAGCCTACCGGGCTCTTTGGTGGGGCTAATGGCAGACTCTGGGAGGGCTCATGCCAAGGAGTACTTCCCATAACTTCCTCTGCCAGTGTCCTTGTGCCTGCAGTGAGCCACAGCTGCCCCCTACCTCTGCAGGAGACCCTCCAACACTAGCAGGTAGGTCCGGTTCAGTCTCCCATGGGGTCACCTCTCCCTCCCCTGGGTCCTGATGCACACACTACTTTGTGCGTGCCCTCCAAGAATGGAGTCTCCACTTCCACCAGTCATGTTGAAGTTCCGCAATCAAATCCCACCAACCTTCAAAGTCTGATTCTCTAGGAATTCCTCCTCCCGTTGCCAGACCCCCAGGTTGGGAAGCCTGATGTGGGGTTCAGAAGCTTCACTTCAGTGGGTGGACTTCTGTGGTATAAGTGTTCTCCAGTTTGTGAGTCACCCACCCAGCAGCCATGGGATTTGATTTTATTCTGATTGTGCCCCTCCTACCGTCTCATTACAGCTTCTCCCTGTCCTTGGATGTGGGGACTCTTTTTTGGTGAGTTCCAGTGTCCTCCTGTCAATGACTGTTTAGCAGTTAGTTGTGATTCTGGTGCTCTCGCAAGAGGGAGTCTATACATTTTAAATATGTGCACTTTACTATACATAAATCATAACACAATAAATTCAGCTAAAGAGAGAAGATAAAATTCCAAATATTTTCTTTCAAAAATTATATTGTTAGAGTTGAGTTATTAATTAGTGGTGATTTCTTAGTTTTTAACCCTTCAATGTATTTTTAAAAAGAGTTCTATGTTCTAATTCTTATCTCCTAGCAAATTTTGATTGAAAATGTAATTTAATTCCTTTGGAGAACAGGGGAAAACAGATATTCATGTGAATCAGGAAATCAAAAGCTATTTATTTCCTGATTCAAAAAAGCTATATAAGAATTTTAAAATTATCTTCCAAGAAGAAATGCATTCATTTAAATAGAAACTCTGACTATTCCATAATTAGGAAGGCAATTGTAAAATCGATGCAGAACTATTACAATTAAGAATAAATCTGCACATGTCTACCACCTCAAATCAATTCACAGAAGTATGCCTGTCACAGTTCGGGAATAATGATTTAGTTCAGCATTCCCAGCAGTTTTTCTGCTACAATACTACTGATTGATGGTGTCCACAACATGGCACTTTCCCATGGTTATAAGTAGCCATTTTAAAGGATTTGACATAGACCACATAGAACATGGGTTAGTCTCAATATCTACATCCACTACCTGTCATTTCACCTCATTTTCTCCCACTGATGGTAACACCTCATTTATAGACAAAGCAACTGAAGCTAGGAAAATCAGGGGTCTGCCCAATTTATGCAGCCTGAAGGAAAGCTAAGACCTCCCCTCCTTCTATCCCAGTGCTCTTTGTGGTTTACCACAGCACCTCTCCAACCTTCAAACTGAGATCATCAAACAATAGGTCATGGACATTAAGGGAAACAGGAGATTAAAATGTAAAGTTGGACTATTCTCTTGAAAATGAGCACCAACATACAAAAATTGAGCAGTGCCTTCTCAAATGGCCACCCTACTGACAGCAAGAATTAGGCCAGTGTTTCCCAAAGCCTAGGACATATACACAGATGATTTGGGGGAGTACACAAATACAACTTTAAAAAGCATAGACAACCATAGTGAGGAAGTCACTCCCTTTTGAATTCTATTTTAATCTTTCTGATTATGTCAGGAGAAAAATCTTTCACATTTTAAAAAACTTTTCTAACATTTGCTAATTTACTTTTTTAACCTACTTTTTTTTTTTTTTTTTTAAAAGAGAACAGGCATCACACTCAAGGCGTTTATCAGGTATTTATCAAGCTAGTACTTAATTAATGAATCGTTTTTAGTTGTGTGTGTGTGTGTGTGTGTGTGTGTGTGAGTGTGTGTGTGTGTGTTTTAGTCTGATCAGGCTGCTATATCAAAATACCATAGACTGGGTGGCTTAAACAACAAGGATTTATTTCTCACAGTTCTGGAGGCTGGGAGGTCCAAGATCAAGTTGTTGGCAGATTTGGTTCTTGGTGAGAGCCTTCTTCCTGGCTTGCAGAAGGGTACCTTCTAGATGTATCCTCACATGGCAGGGAGGGAGAGAGACAGAGAAAGAGAGAGAGAGAGAGCAAGAGAGCACAAGCTCTGCTCTCTTCCTCTTCTTATGTGAACACTAATCCTATCTGGGGGCTCCACCTTTATGACCTCATCAAAGGCCTCACCTCCAAGTATCATCACATTGAGGGTTAGGGCTTCAACAAATGAATTGGGGCAGGGGGACACACAAACATTCAATTCATAGCGTTATGTTTTATGGTTACTTTCTATTTATAACTGGTGATTTAAAAGGTTCTATTTATGGTAGATACATACAATTTACCATTTAAATAAAATTATTTAACTAAAAAAGTGAAGTGATTTAAAGAAAACTCTGAAATAAATAATAGTTCTGATGACATATAAATATGTGAAAGTTGCATGGGAGTGGCTGCAATTTGAGAAACACTGGCAAAAGTAAATGGAATTGACACTGGTGTTTGCTATGTGTTGAGTATTCTCCCAAGCATTAGGCATTTGTGATGAAGATGGGGAAATTGGACAATTAAAACCCAAACTAATTATAGGTGCTTTTTCCTTCTGGAAAATTTTTTACTGGGGGAGGTATCATAATTTATGTTAGTGAGAAAATAAATGTCTGTGTTGTTCATTTCCACAAGCAGAGACTAGTGAGAGATAGAGAAGAAAGAGAAAAGAAGGAAATTTCAATCCTTTAGCAACATTTCTGTGCTTCTAGAGAGGGGGGCAGGAAGCAAATCAACCATTGTTGGGCAGAGCATGTTGGTGGCTCTGGATATGGAACACGAGAGAAGGAGCCAACTAGGAAGGAAAGAGTAATTGCTTAGCAATTAATGGGAGGACCCTGAGGGTAGGAGCACCAGCAAATGGATGGAGAAGAGAAAAAAGATGTGGCCGCATCTTTCCATTACCCCCAACATACAAACACTTTGGTTTTTTGCTGCTGTTTACCAGGGTGGAGGGTAGTTTTGGGAGGGAGGGGAGGTTAGAGAATGATTGGAGAGTGTCTGAAATCCCCTATTTACGTATTTATTCGATCAACAAATGTATTGATCTCCTTTTATGGGCAAAATGCAAGTGCCAGGCCCTGGGGACAGCAGGGGGCAGACAGAAATAGTGCTGATATCACAGAACTTACAGCCAAGTAGAGGAATGGCTGTTAAAAAATACTGACATATATGAATGCCATGGAAAAAAACAAAAACAAACACTGGGTGCTGTGGGACAGTGAATGAAGGCTTTCTCAGGTACTGGCTGCTTGCCACTTCAAATCCGTCTGGTCTCACTTCCTATTCCAGTGACTACTGTGGTAACCAGTCCCACACGAGTGCAATCCGACTGCCCCTCACCCAGGTTCGTACTGCTGGCATCCAGGCTCCTGCCCTGAAGCTTCTCGGACTGCATGGTGTGGTCTAACTTTGGGAATCCACTCAACACTCACACAGGTGCAACCCAGAGTGTGGGAGAATTAAGGTCACGTAGGAGCCACTGCACGCCTGCCTCCACCTTTCTGAAGTCCGCTGGCATGATAGTTTAAGACACATTTCATAAAGCCTCTCAGAAGGTCCTGTGAGATTGGCCACCCAGTCCCTCATAACAGTGGCCAACTCCATAGCACATCCCTACATTGTCTCTCCCTCATTCCATGATTCACCTCCCCCCACTGGTGTCCTGAACTGGCTCCAACAGGCTGGCGAGAGCTGATTGTTAAATTTCAGATATTTTGCCATTTGGTAGGTAAATAGAGTCATTATTTAAAATTAAATTGTATAAACTTAAAATTAAATTATATTAAAAACAAAAAAGTAAAAACTATTCAAAATTGATCACTTCCTATTTTACTCTATTTTATTATTATCTGTGCTCTCAAGGTTATCTACATCTATCCTATCTGTTTGGTGGGAATACCACAAGTTGTGTTACATTGGATCCCTTCCCATGGGCATATCATTTCAGTGACATTATGTTAGTAGCTTGATATCAGCCATGAAGGAAGTATCTATATCGCAGAAATAGGCAAATGCTACAAATTAGGATTTGATTAATTATTTTGTTGATTGTCCAGACTTCAGAAAATGATGGAGAAAATGTTAATAATGTAGATTAAACTTAGAAGTGTGTCATGTTTCTAGAAATTACATTGTGAATGACACAAAAATTGTGTTCTAAATTATTATTCAATTCCGCAAAAAAGTCACTCACATCATTTATGAATGAGTAAAGTTGACACACATCTTCCTAGTTTTACTTTCATTCTCCTTGTTAGTATAAATGAATCAACTTTTATATTGCAACTGTACTTTTTTGTCAGTCTCAAACAAAGGTTGGCTATGGTTATAAGACTTCAGCAAAAATCAAAGCATTCTGTGAAATCAGTCAGCTATATGGGATTTACTATGAAGAGCACTGTATATTTTATTATAATTTGAAAATTATGTAACATACATTATTCATGTCAGTAAAAATGTGTAATAAACTTTTGTACAGGTATCTACATGCATACGTTTTTCCTGGAGAGCTGGTGGTTAAACATTCACCAGCACCTCATGGCTTCTTATTCATGTAGAAGTCTTTATTTTAAATTCCACTTTGGGAGGAACCAGTGCAATCAGGTATGGCTCTAGAAAGCCGACCCTCAGAATGG
Source organism: Balaenoptera ricei (assembly GCF_028023285.1). Lineage (NCBI taxonomy): Eukaryota > Metazoa > Chordata > Mammalia > Artiodactyla > Balaenopteridae > Balaenoptera > Balaenoptera ricei. Next base: position 42,833,387 of record NC_082645.1, on the reverse strand, counting down.
AAATTTGGAGGTAGATCACTCATAAATAAGATGGCAATTGGCACACTGTTGTTGGTAGTGTGTTGATGAACTTTGGCATGCAGTAGCATCACAATCACCAAGACTGTTACTTGTGGTGATTGGGTTGAAATAAAGATGGAAGAAGCAGCACTGGGTCACGTGATAGGTGTAACACTTGAGCAGTATAGGGATACGGTAGTTATAAGGGTTGTGGAACTTGAAGTTTTCTTGGTTCTACCCATTTGCTAGAGCTTTATTTATAGCTTAGAGGCTCAAAGGTATAGGAGATTCCAGTGATCAGCAGCCTCACCTGTTTTCAAGATTGCACTATATTAAAAATAAGAGTGTTGTTTAGAGACCTTTAAACCTCATAGCATTGAGCTGCCAGCCAAACCTCTTGCAACCAAATGCTGTACAGGAGCCAATGGATACATGGCCAAAAGGTTCTGAGATGCAGTTCATAAGATTCTCAGAAGGTCCTGGGTGACCAAGCAACTTGTTGCCTACAGCAGTGGTCAACTCAATCATGCATCCTGGTTGGCTCACCCTTCTTCTCTTTCATTCCCCAGTCCTCACTCACACAAAAGCCTTTGTTTCAGGCTCTACTATGGGGGAAACTTGAACTAAATAAGACATGGGTCTTACTTAGATTGGGAACTAGAGACATGTCAACAAAACCTGAAAGATCAGGTGAGGAAGGCTGAGGGAGTAAAGGAGGCGTCCAAGTTAAGCAAATAGTTTATGTGAAAGTCCTGAAGGGGGAAAGAGCTTGATCTATTCCAGGTGTGGAAAGAAGACCAGTGAGGCTGGAGGAGAGAAAGCAACTGGGGAGAATGCATGAGATGAAGCTGGAGAGTGGGCAGGACCTTGTATTTCTCTCGCACTGGATGTTTCTTTGTCACTAGAAAAACCTCAGTCCACTAAGCTGCCTCCTTTTTTCACCCGTATTCCTATTTGCAATGTCTTCAAAATCAGAGTTGCGACGAGAGCAAAACAGTGAAGATGAAGAAATCCTAGTTCATATTTTGGCTCTTTCATTGACTTAATGTGTTACTTTGGACAAATTATTAAAGCTCTACTTTAAAGGGTATGGAGACAATAAATATCACATGGATAAATGCGCTATGTAAAGTACATAATATTACTATTATCATCACAAGCTATGAAGCACTGGAGGTCAAGGACACAGTCCATGTTTCACAGATAAATGAAGTAAAACCTGAAAGCATTGTCAAGGGCTAAAAAAGACACCTTTGCTCGCAGCAAAATCACAGAATTAGTGATAGAATTTGGAAACAAACTTTCATGATCAAGCAGAGCTGAAGGAACCCCAGCCCAAGGCCAGAGGAAGGGAAAACCTTCGACTTCTTCATATTGATAAAGCCAGATCATTGTTATAGAACAAGAATTTTCCCCCATGGAATGAAATTATCTGTTGTCAGTGATACGAGAAGTGGGATAAAGAAAAAAATCAGCATTTATAATGCTCTCTTTAAAGCAGTTCCCACCTACACAATACATGTTAAGTACCTGGTAATTATGGCCTCCCACATGTATACTTATGGTGGTGTCACTATTTTTGAAAGCCTGCTTTTCTGGCTTATATTTCAGTAGTAGAAATTCATGTGGCCTGAAATATGATGCCAACTAGTACTACCAGGAAATAGGTCTGTTTCAGAAGCAATTTCATATGCACTGGGTTAAGTAATGCAATGGGTTCAGCCCTGTTCCATAGTCTGATTGCTTCCCTGGTAAGCCCAGATGATTAAAGAGACTTTAAGAATTTGCTTCACTTTGGGAATTCCCTGGTGGTCCCGTGGTTAGGACTTGGTGCTTTCACCCAGGTATGATCCCTGGTTGGGGAACTAAGATCCTGCAAGCCACACGGTGCACTTCATTTAGACAGTCTTCTAATTCTAAACAAATGCTCACCTATGATGAACAGTTCTACTTGTTATGATTAACACTGATCAATGTCTATCACATACCTAGAAACCATAGCAAAAGCTTGGAAGAAAATTATGTAAAGGTTCCCAAAGCATTATGCTTTTATATTTTTCCTCCAGGTTAGAAGAATATCAAAATTCTCTTGTATTCCTATACCCTGCCAGATACCACAAGATTTTGGTTTTTGTTGTCTCTTTAGTTTTCATCAGTTTGACTCTACCGTGCCTGAGTGTGGATGTCCTTGTAAATGCTTGTTCTGTACATATTGAGATGATATTTTTTGTTTCCTTTTTTGGTTTGTTAATACAGTGAATAACACTGTATCAATATTTCAAATGTTAAATATACATTGCATTCATAATTATAATAACTATTTATTATAATCATAATAAATTTTTCTCTCTATGGTAGAAAAGTGTTTATCACTTTTCTGAGATGTCCAAAATGTACTCTTCAGAACATTAGCTCTGTGGCATGTTAATGGAAGTTGTGCAAAAAGAACAGATCAAATTAGTTTGGCAAATGATAGGCTAAATAGGGGACTACTCAGGGGTTTTAATATCCTAGAGTGAATTGTTAATCTATAAGAGAAGGGATATGTTATACATGACTTTCCACATACTTATTTGACCATGGACTTATCTTTTCTTAGATCATCTCTCAAGACCAGAGTTCCATGGAACACACTCTGGGAAATGCAACTTTCTATTAGGTAGACAGGATGTGTCTGATTTTCTACTTGGACCATGAGCTTTCCAATAGAAACCATCATACTGAACTCATGTTTGTAACATCTATCACCTGCCCAGCATTCTGTCACTTATTCATTCATTTTTTTCAACAAATATTATTTGAACCCCTTTGTATGCTAGATTCCATGCTTGGGGGGAAAGAGATGAAACATATGGTTTCTGCCCTCAAGGAGCTCACATTCAAAAAGAAACCTCAGTGAATGTTGGCTGAAGCAACATGCAAATGAAAGAGCACCTAGTGGTTTAACTCTAATCATAAGTCAGGGCACTTTGAGAGGAAAATAGAGACAATTCCTAAAAGGAAACTTATTTCAAAAGTCCCAATTGCCTGTGAGTTGCCAGACCCCATTCTCCTTGCAGAGTCTATCACAGAAATATTGAAATATTCAAAATCCCAGAAGAGTTAACATGCAGTACAATTTTTTTTTCATAAAACAATAATTTAATAAGTTAACGGACAAAGATTTAGCACGTTGGCAGCATACAACTGCCTAGAGAACATTAACTTTATTAATTTCATCAAATTATTTCTCTGTGAACTCAATTATATAGGTCCTAGCCACCAGCAACCTATTTCTCAACTAAAGACAACAAATTTGAGAAATCCTAAGTCCCTAAAAATGACTCTTCAATAACATGCAAAACTTCAGCACCGTATAGACCAATTGCTACATAAAACACTATGAGATGACAGTTAAATTTAAGCTTAGATGTCAATTTCCATATGTCTCACATATTTAAACACATTTCAGCTCTGCTCTTAAAGTTCCAGATAGGAGTTGTACGTTGCAAACCAAATACGCCTATCAATATTCCAAGTTAATGCAGATCCAACTGAATTTCAGGGACAGAAGCTGGAATTGTAAGTGCTTTCTGTGCAGTTTCAGAAAAGCAGTAAAATTAGAAAGACAAATAATAAATATATACGGTGGCGTGTAGCTTGCAGTAAACTGTTTTAAATCCTACAGCTTTTGCATGTGTACTGCCATCAAGACATTGTTCTTAACACGTCTTTCAAATTCTCACCCCACATCCAATCAGTCATCAAGTTGTAATGCTTCAGTTTCCCAAATGTCTCTGCGAACAACAGGCAGTACAATTTTTATACATCATATATCTGAGTGAAAATTACATGAAGTGCTGTTTGAGGTGTACCCATCTGTTCTGTACTGCACAATCTTGCCATTGAGAACAGCTGTCCAATTCTCTTTCAAATGAAAGTTACAACTTCTGCCTTTTGATTTTGACCCTTTTTAAACTGCTAGGAATGTTTGAGGAAGGTTTTCCCAACACCAATGTTGAATATGTACCCTTTTATGTGTTCACAAAGCGTCTTGTTCTTATTCTATCACAGTTATTTTGTCACAATTTCATAAAGTTGCCTGTTTATGTGTCTTTATTCCTCAATGGATAGTAAAACTATGAGGACCAATCATGTGTTCATCTCTATGTTCCCAGAACTTAGCTTCAAATAGAGTCTGATACATAGGAGGTCCTCAATGAATATCTGTTGAATGAATCAGCCCCTTTGATCTGGGCACCCACTTACATTTCCAGCCTCATCTCCTGCATTCTTTGCCTTGTACTTTTCCTTCAAGCAACAAAGTGTGTAGTTCTCAGTCCTTTGGCTTTGTCCATGCTGTAACATTTGCCTTAAATATCCTTCTTCTTCCATCTTCACCTTTACCCCTTTTGCCTGACCTGCTCATACCAAGCCTTCACGACTCAGTTCAGGGGACTTCCCTGGGGTGCAGTGGTTAGGAATCTGTCTGCCAATGTAGGGGACACAGGTTCGAGCCCTGGTCCGGAGAAATCCCACATGCTGCGGAGCATCTAAGCCCATGCGCCACGACTACTGAGCTTGTGCTCTAGAGCCCAGAAGCCACAACTACTGAAGCCTGCACGCGTAGAGCCCGTGCTCCGCAACAAGAGAAGCCACCAGATGAGAAGCCCGTACACCGCAACGAAGAGTGGCCCCCGCTCGCCACAACTAGAGAAAGTCCACGCGCAGCAATGAAGACCCAACACAGCCAAAAATTAATTAATTAAGTAATTAATTTTAAAAAACCGACTCAGTTCAGGATTGACCAGAAGCCCTTGGTGAAGTGCTCTTCCCCTGTGTTCCCTGTACTACTTCTCCACATTGAACTGACATTACCTGCCTGTTTGTTTCTCTCAAGCTAGTCTGTGGGCTTCCACAAAACAAAGACCATTTTACTAGCCCGGAGTCTGGTACGTAGGATGTGGCCAATAAATGCTGTGACATCCAATCAAATTAACTACACAGAAGTTCTTATTACTCTCACCAAGTTCCTAAGAAACTTCAGCAAAATAGTTAACACAAAAGCTCAGCATCCTCTGAACAAAATATGTACTCAGCATTAAGCTGTGTTGTTGGTAGGATGGCTGGGTACTCCTGAGAGGGGTAATTACTAACACCCTGGGCTGTGTTGTCCAATATGGTAGTTGCTAGTCATATGTGGCTATTTCAATTTTAAATAAAAATAATTAAATTTAAATAAAAATTAAACTTTAGTTCCTTAGTCACTCTAGCTACATTTCAAGTGCTTAGTAGTAGCTAGTGGCTATTGGATAGGCAGCTCAGAATAAACATTTCCATCAATGCAGAATGTTTTGGGGCATCACTGGTCTAGCCTGTAAGACCCAAAGAAAATAAAAAGCACAACTTTCAGTAATTGTTTAGGAAACAATTCAAGGTTGTTTTGTAGACCTAATGCCCAATACTGCTCTTCAGAGGGCGTGTTAGAAAGTCATTTCTGGCTTAATGAACAGCCCAGGTGCTGAAGCTAGTTTTAGAAAATAATGAAAAGCCTAAGGATTATGTTTATAAAACACTGAACCAAGATGACTGTGGGACAAATTTAGATTGTGCCTAAAGCAATAACTTGGGAACTTGGTTACTTACGCATAGTCTGCAACCAAGTATCATTAACGGTTTGTTTCTGATGTCTAAAATTTGAAATTCCGTAACTTCACTTAAGAAGCATTTTACAAATCTTGTGGGTTCCTTAAAGTGCTTGTCACGTAGAAGATACTTAAATACATGTGGGTTGAATGAAGAACTTTTGGGGGAAACAATCCTGACTCATACATCCAGATGAATCCTTTGGAATTAAACACAAGGATGTTTGACATGTGATGACTCTTGGATTGTTTTTGGAGATTCTTTCCTGCTCAACTAGTTTGTGGGCCAGAACACTTGAATTTGGCAACACTAAAACTGAAAGCAGAGTCAACCCCTGGTCTACTTGGAAGCAGTGAGGGGAAGTCTTAGCCACATGCTGTCCCTGTCATGATAACAATCAAAAAAAAATCTTTATGAATACCTTTATAGTCAATGACTGTAAAAGATTGGAGGAACAACCCTAAAAATCTAGGAAGATTCTGCATGTGAGATGTTTCCAAAGTGTATTGAAGTTCCTGCTGCTCTTTAAAAAAACTAAATGTGGAAATTGTAGTCCATTAATTATGGGTGTTGTTTATAAAAGGGAAACAAACAAAACAAAAAGCAAACAACCCCTGCCCAGAACTTCATTCAGCAGACCTATACTAAAAGAAAAGATGTTGACTAAACATCAAAAAAGATTGGCAGATGAATATAATTTCTATGTTGTAAGTTAAAACAAAATGTTTAAAGGTATATATGCATCATTTTTGGGTGATTCTCCACTTTAATGAACTCCCTGATTTGTTGATGCACAACCAGTCAACTCAACTGTAGTTGAAAAGCTGCCATTCACTTTGATCAACAGAAATGCAAATTAGAGTTCGTTGCTCAGCAAGTGACTGGCATACAATAAAAACTCAAAACATCAGGTAGTATTATCACTATCTGCATTTGATGTCAGCTAGGACTAGTAACTGCTGGGACTTGACTTTGACAAATAAGTGTCAAATGACAATTATTAACCACCCCAAATTAATTCAAACTGGATGTAGATCTCAGATTCTTGACCAAATATAATGATGCTAATTAGATCATTGGCTTTTCCCTCATCCAATATTAAAGTCTAGGAAAGCTTTGATTGAGCAGAGGAAGGTTTTTGTTTTTTGTTTTTTTGTTCTTTTTTAAGAAATCTCATAAAATCTAGTGTGCACTGGTTTACATCAGATCCTGGCAGAGTTAACAGGGAGGGAAAACAACCTCCTGAAATAAGTGACTTCAGTCAGAAGCTACAGCCCAGGAATGTTTTTGTAAGAATGCTGTTATAAGGACAATGTGTCTCATTACTGCCTCTCCCTACAGTCCATTTTTAATTATTGATGTCACTCTTTCCTTCTCTCTCTGCCCAAACAAATATAACATTTAAACATTAAAGAGGCTACAGAGTCAGTAACTGAATGGAAGAAAGAATGAATGATTTAAAGAAAGAGATTTCTAAACGAGGTTACCCCCGAGGTGTGACTTACTCCCTCACTTTCCTCATGGGCAGGATTTTGGGGACTTTGTCATATCAGAACACAGTTCATTCAAGCCAACTCTAAGGGCCACAGCAGAGAAGAGCAGCAAAAGGAAATGTATATATTGGTGGGTGTGTCCCTGGGTCATCAGCCTCACCTCACTTCTTTCTCTTGTCTTACCCAACAATTCTCTGTACATTTTCTTATAGAGTCAGAGCTAGAGTTTATCCTTAAACGTATGACAACATTATCAATATATGTTTTCCCTGGGGCACGTAATGGGATAGTCTAGCCTTTGTATGTGTGTCTGGTGTTGAGGAAAATGGTAAGAACTTTGTATACGTGTAATGTTGATGGACCCTTGAGGTCCTGTGTTACTTTTTTTGGAAAGCAGAAAGCTATCCTACAAGTGTTTACCAGAAGATTAGATATCTAGATCAAACACTTAAATTTTACAGACATTAGCACCCAAGCTTCAAATCAGATGCACAGCAGTATCATGGAGGAGGCTCTGCCCGGAATCTGCCTGCCACACTTAGGCACACACACACTCGTGGGCACTCTGGCAGGACTCAGAGAACACAGGAAAGTGAATGAACCCATCAACTAACAAGGCCAGCTTCCTGGGCTCCTGACTCTTCTGACTGCTTTCTTCTCTGAGCACTTACTATCCTACAGCCTAACACCTGACTACGCACCGTGTCCCCAGCTTGGAGTGCATGTGCTTGAGGGTCTCTTACACAGCCAGACTATAAACTTTTTGAAGGCAGGATCACGCCTTACATTTGGCTTATCTCCTCCTTTGTGCCCAGCACAAAACTCAACAAGAGATTGCTAGGTGCTGAAGGAGGATATAGCAAATGCACAGAAATGACTGTCTTATGCTTAATCCAAACAACAAAGTCCTTCTTGGCTCAGGTTACCAGCTATATCACCCTCACAGGGTTTTAAATGGCCCATTGGATAAGTCTCTCTGCTCCTCAGACATTGTATTTATGTTTATAATACAAACAGCCATAGTGTAAAGTGAAGGTAATTCTATAAATTTTCACCACTGCCAGAGTAGGACCAACTGCCTATATCTTTTTCCAGAATCTAATTCATTTCAATACATTTTATTATTACCTGGGCCAGCTGCCAGTGGTGCCAACTGAAAGACCCAGGTCTGACCATGAGGAGTTAAGTCAGCTCAGATATGGACCAGTGGCCTCTTTAACTGAAAGGCCCATGAATAGGGTGAGAGTGAGAAAGCTGGCAGTGGAGAGCTTAACCAAGTGTTTAGGGTCTCAGGATCAAAAACCTAATGACGCATTATATTCCAGAGATATTGTAACCAGAATTAGAGGATTGATGTTGCCTTTTATGCTGGAGAAGCTCAAGCAAACCTGTTCAGCCTCACTCTGATTCCTGAAAATAATAGCTAATATTTATTGGACATTTAGCTATATGTGTTAGTGCTTGAGATATATATCTCTTGGAAACTTTCTAAACTTTATGTGTTGGGTACTACTTTTAGTCTCATTTGCCAAAAAGGAAATAGATGCAAAGATTAACTAATAATATCCCCATGCCACATGGCTGGTTAGTAGTGGAGCTGGCATTCAAACCCAGGTGGTTTGACTCTACGGCTGCTCCTCCTTGATTGGCTGCCTCCAGTGAATACAAAGGACCCTCATCTTTCTCTCTCCTTTCACCCTCACTGTCAATATTCTCTGTAAGGGGCACTTTCAAACGGTTTTGGGTCTTCTACACTTAGCCGAACTTCCTAGCCTCTCAGAATTCCTTGCCATATCCTGAGGATGGGATGGGGAACTATTCAAAGACCTTGGCCCATTTACAGGGCACCGCTCATGTGCTTAGAATTATTAAGGATGTAAAAGGGGCCTCGGACGATGGGCTCCTGCCCTCAAGTTATATACAGCCTTGCAAACACAAGTTTCCTCAAATAACTGGAGGACAAACCAATATATAATCACATGATAGTATGATCTAGTGGTCTAGGAGAATGGGAGAGTAAGTGGAATAGGGAAATATAAAAAGATTGCCAGGCAGCATTAAGAACCCATTCAAAGTTAGTGTTCATGTATTCAAAATGAGACCAGTCAGCATGGTAACAGTTTTCTAGCCATGCTCAGTTATGTGAGTGCAGTTACCCCACAGGCAGGAGTTAGAACTATACCTGGATTGGGGTTTTGCTCAGCAAGTATCATAGTAAGAGTTGAAACATATTCAAGGGAGTAATAATGATTGATCATGGAGGTCACTTATACCAGGTATAGAGGGAAGACATGAGGGATGTGGGGACAGTGAAAAGGTGTCAATGGGTTGTAGATCCCAGGGCTATGAGGATTGTTGGAATCAGGGTATGGGAGGGGCACCACGGGTCCTGCAGACACGAGTGCTGTGGAAAATCAGAAAAGGTACAACTCATATGGGCCAGAATAGTTGGGGGGAGGTTTCTTTGAAGGTGGTAGGATTTAGTCTGAGAATAAAGGACAGAGAAGAACTCAAGTTGATTAGACAAAGGATAGAAGATGGAATATTTCAAATTGGGGGCATATCTGAGCAAGGTCATGAAGCCTGCTCTAAAGATAACAGATTTAGGAAATAGCAAGGAAATCAACTTTACTAGGATGTGAAGTTTGGATTGGAGAGTTGGTAGGGCATAAATTTTGATAATAAGTGTTGCAAGATAATGACTCAGGTACAGGGAGTACTAGGACAATTTCCATCTTCCAAATATTACCAAAAAATCTGTACATTTTATTCCTTTGTTTGCAGTGAGTGTGGATAAGGTCTCTGCAATTTAAATGGACAATATTGCCCCTGTTTGAAAACCTTGTCACACTTTATCAGTAACTTTTCCTCCTGTTTTTAACACCTTTTATTCGCTCCATACGGTGAATTTATGTGTTTGCCTTACAGTGTTCTGTGTTGAATAATTCAGTACAGCTAAAGCTGACTGAGGCAGAGATTCAATATACATTTCAAGGCTTCTAAAAACTTAACCAAAAATGTCCAACTAAATAGATTTACACGATGACCTAGATGGTGGTTGCCATTGCCAGTTAAAAACAACCAAACACAAATGATTAAACTTTATATAACTAAAACCAATTCTTCATGTTCCACATCATTCATTCAACATTTTTGAGCACCAACTATAAACCAAGAACCATGGTAGGTAATGGGGATACAGGAATTAAGAAACAACCCTTCCCCAGTTAGTGAGCAAGACAAGTGAAGAAGATACAAAGTGCTATGAGAGCAGCAAACACAGGAGCAGATAAGAAAAGTTTCCTTACCTGGAAGCAGATGGGAAGCCAGGAAAGATGTCTGAGAAGCATTTGCATCTGAGTTAAGTTTTAAAATTCCAGCAGCAGCTATTTAACCAGCTACAAAGCAGCAGAGTGGGTTCCTGGTGGAGGAAGCTGCAAATGCATAGGCTCAAGTGAGAAAAGCTTACCAGAGAGAATTAAGAGAGCTCCTGAGTAATTCAGTATCTTGGGGGATCAAGTAGGGGATAGTGAGAGAGATTAGCAAGACCAGATTTAAAAGATCATATGTGTTCTGCAGCGGAGGCAACTGGGAGCCATTAATCAAATTTAAGCAAAGGAAATTACTTACAATAACCAAGACATGGAAGCAACCTGTGTCCATCAACAGATGAGTGGATAAAGAAGATATGGTATATATACACTACAGAATATTACTTAGTCATAAAAAAGAATGAAATATTGCCACTTGCAGCAACATGGATGGACCTAGAGATTATCATACTAAGTGAAGTAAGTCAGAAAGAGAAATACAAATAACATATGATATCACTTATATGTGGAATATAAAAAAAATGATACAAAGGAATTTATTTACAAAACAGAAACAGGCTCACAGACATAGAAAACAAACTCATGGTTACCAAAGGGGAAAGGTGGGGAGGGATGAATTAGGAGTTTGGGATTAACAGATACAAACTACTATATATAAAATAGATAAACAGCAAGGTGCTACTGTATAGCACAGGGAACTATACTCAATATCCTGTGATAAAACATAACGGAAAAAAATGTGAAAAAGAATGTATGCATGTGTATAACTGAATCAATTTGCTGAACACCAGAAACTAACACAACATTGTAAATCAACTCTACTTAAATAAAAGTATGTAAAACATAAAAATAAAAATAAATTTTAAGCAAAGGAAGGACACTTTAGAACATGGAATAGAAAGAGCATTCTTGTGGCAGGGTGGAAGATTGGAGCAAGGAAACAAGTTAAGACACTTTTGTAGTCATTCAGTTGAGAAATGATAGGGCCTTGAACAAATGGGGATGGAGAGGAGCAAATCAATATGACAATCCTTTAGGAAGGAAAGTCCATTAGGTCTGGTGAATGATTACAGAAGAACTAACGGAGAAAAGGTACCAAGTGATATTTTCTATCTTCCAAAGATCTCACTGGGGTACAAAGCCCACTTATTCCCTTAAACATATCACTCTAGCAGTGTGAAATTCAACTAAAAAGTTCAGTCATGAAGCTTCTCTTTTATCCAGGTGGGGACGTGAGTTTCCCTGGGTTTGGGCTTTGGTCTGTGGTCTCCAGAGAAAAGTTTGGACAGACTATCTTTTTAAAAAGGTCTAAATTTACAATTAAAAATATAGCTGACTTATAATTAAAAATAAATTGCCAGCAACCTTTTATAGATTTATTTGCTTTCTGTTTGTCGGATCTTTAAAATGCTGTGCGGCCACAAATAGTCCACCTATACCCTGACTCCGTACTTCCTTCCTTATCTGATTAGCATGAGGCAGAGTACTAAGTAGCTCAGCTCTCTTCGTCACCTTTAGCAGGATGGAAAAATAAGAATGAGCCGAGTTTTCTAACATGTGTTTGATATGATGAAATCACATTTGTCTTCAAAAAGGGAATATTGTTGCCTTTTTTATGGTTTGATTTTTTTTTTAAACTAAAAATTCATCCAGATGTGTGCAGATTCCAAATGACAAAAGCCATTCGTTTCAACCCCTTCAAGCGAAATGGAGTCATTGTTTGAAGAAAAGATTACAGGATTATGGCTGTGAAGTCTTCCGCCAGGAACTGAGTGGCAGTTTGGTGGTAACTGAGCGGTTCCACCGCATGGCTGGGTCACACCACCACCACCTCAAGCTGAGGGCAGAACTGACGCAGATGGGGTTTGGGGGTGGGCAGGAATCACAGGCGAGGCAAAGGAAAAGAGCAATCTGTCATCTTAAAGAAAGAAAACTTCCCCAATGCCAGCTTTTAGGTTTATGGAGACAGCGTGAGATGCACAGCTGTGGGAAAAGCGGCTTACTTCTGTCACAGTTGCTACTTGAGTCCTGCCGACTCAGCTCCTCCTTGTCTGGCTTTTCTCTGGAAACCCCAGGCAAGATGCTGCAGTGCCTGACTGGGAGAGTGACTTCCGTCCCAATGCCGAACGGATGACTAAAATAAACATAGAAAAACAAATCATTGTTTTTGGACTGAAACACCCATTTTCTTCATTTCGGGCCTCTGACTTCCTTTTGGAACCACTCTCTTGAGATGCCCAGATGTGGCCTTCTGAGTCTCCTTGTATGAGTTTGTTTTTTAAAGCGATATGTGCCATATGTTTGAGAGTCTAATAACAGTTCTTGTTATTGGCTGCAGCTAGAGGATGAATAGAAGTCCAGTGTAGGAAAAGAAGATAAAGAACAAACTTAGCTGCATCTCTTAAGGAACTGAAGCTGCTTTAAAATGAGTGCTTATAATTCCTTGCCTGATCTGTGATTTTAAAGTCTTAGTACTGTTGTCAATTTTTCACATGTGGAAAAGAGACTGGTTAAGTAAGTCTGGCATAAAATTTAAAAATATATTAGGGCCCATAGAAATTTTTTTCAACCATTGTTGACCCTTTAATTCTTCATTGAGTTTTCACTTAAAGTCTAAAGTTATTGTCTTTGTTTCATCCCACTATATTAAGCTAAGAATTATTGTTCTTAAGCCTTCCTCAGCTATTGGGAGTATATAAAAGCTATCTAAGGTCCAGCTGTATCAATTAGAACACTTTTGGTTGCAAGTGACAGAAACCCATCTCAAACTGGCTTAAGCAAAAAGTAGAATTTATTGGCTCATATAACAGATAAGCCTAGGAGTCTCCAACTTCAGGCATGGCTTGATCAAGATGCTCAAACAATGATGTATGGAATCTTTCTATCTCTCCAAGTCATAGATCTGCTTTTCTTTATGTTGGCTTCATTTTCAGATGTGGTAGAAAGATGACTATCAGCAATCCAAGGCTTGGCAACATCAGTAGAAAGAGATTCTATTTCTATATAATCCTTTCAGCAATTTTAGGCAAGGCTCTCTTTGTCCTGACTTAGGTCATGTGCCCAGTCTTGAACCAACCACATTGGTCAAGGACTTACAATGTGGTTAACCTGCTCTCACTAGAGCCAAGGATGGGTCCTGCCCCACTCAGATCACAAGGATAGTTTGAGAAGGTGCATGGTTCCCCAAAGTAAAATTGGGTTACTAATACCAAGATGGGATTGGGCACTGTAGCAGGCAGTGTTGGTTGCCTATCCAAAATCCACTTTCCTGGTCCTCCCTGCTAAACTGAACCCTGGTTATGTTTAGGTATTTACTCCACTCCATGCAGATGTGGGCTCAGAAAAGGGGTAAAGAGTTGGGGAGCTGGCCAGGCACACAGTGTCACAGTCTAGGTAGGACGAGGAAGGCATCCTGTTCACAGAACAACACTGACAGCATGTCACAGCCCAAATGCAGTGAGGTTGGCATCCATGCAAGGATGGGTGGTGATAACTTATGGGAGATTGGTTACGTTCAGAGGAATTGATCAAAGAAGTAATATACTACAAGTAATTGGGACCAGGTTTCTCACTGTCAGAGAAGGGAGTTAAAGAAAAGGAGGAAAATAGTGAGCCCTATGGTGTTTGGATTGGAATTGGAGGTATTGTTGTGAATTCATGGTTTTCAACTTATATAGATACATACAGAAATAAATATAGAGGAAAACAAGTGTGTGCGTGCGTGCGTGTGTGTGTGTGTGTGTGTGTGTACACACATATATATAGCCTAGCTCTGTTCATAGAGAGGCCTGGGAACAGTAATACCTCATGGCAAAGAACAAACCTAATGCTCAGATGTTATCTTCTAAATACCTTTCTCCACTAAAAGGAACCAAGCTTCCTTATCAATGGCCGATTCCTGGGCAAGGAAAGTATAAGATGAACCTGGGATATCTTGTAATACCAAAAATTAAGGAAGTGCTCCAAAAATGGATGAGAGCATGTTGAAGGGACACAAGGACCAATGTTAAGGGGTTCCAAATGGCCAAACTGTGACAATTTGAGCAACAAAATAAATAACCTTAGCAATGAATTATAGCCCATTGAATAAAATAAGAATTTGAGTGCATACTAATACAAATAAACAAACAAGGAAGAAAAGAGAGTTCTCCTGAACCATTAGCAGAATTGCAACTAATAAATGTTGAAGGAATGTTGAAAACAGAAAATCTCCATTTGGCAAACACTGCAGTAATAATTGTTTCAGGCAAGAGTCATCAATGAATGCTAAAATTAGAGAACAAAACTGTAATAAACTTTTTGCTTACATAGTCTCATAGTATCTCCCCATAAGTTAGTAATTTAGTAAATATAAATAACTTTACAGTGGAGAAACCTGGCAGACACCACCTGAATCAAGTAATTAAAGTTAAAATTATCAAGGCAGAATCTGGGGATAGGTGAAACGGGTAAAAGGGCTGAAAAGGTACATATAAGTCCTGGGGATGTAATGTACAGCATGGTGACTACAGTTAATAATACTGTATTGTATATTTGAAAATTGCTAAAAGAGTAGATGTTAAAAGTTCTCATCACAAGAAAAAAATTATACGGAGTTCCCCAGTGGCCTAGTGGTTAGGATTCTGGGCTTTCATTGCCATGGCCCGGGTTCAATCCCTGGTGGGGGAACTGAGATCCCACAAGCTGCATGGCGCAGCCAAAAATATATATACAAATATATGTGGTGATGGATGTTAACTAGACTTGTTGTGGTGACCGCTTCAATATACACATATATCAAATCAATATGCTGTATAACTGAAACTAATATAATGTTATATGTCAAATATATCTCAATTTTGAAAAAAGTTAAAATCACCAGTAATAGGGCAAATCATCATATGTCTCTGATATGATGCACCAAGAAGGACACCACAGCACTTCTGTAGCACTTGGTCCAAAACACATAACATAAATCTAATCATGGGGAAATATCACACAAACCAAAATTAAGGGATATCTGCAAAACAATTGGGCAGGACTCCTCAGAAATCTCAAGGTCAGGAAAGTCAAAGATTATGGAGCTGTTTCAGATTAAAGGAGACTCTAGACTGAATCTTGGACCAGAAAAGCTTCATTAGTAGGACAACTGGTGAGTCTGAATAAGATCTTGGGTATACTGAGTTAAGTAAAATTTATTATTAAAATTAATAATATTAATAATAATATTATTAATATTAGTAGCTGTTTCTTTTTACCTTTTTAATGTGATTTCTAGAAAATTTTAAATTACACATGTGGCTTCCATTATATTTCTATTGGCCAACACTGATCTAGATCTTTAATGTCCTCCCAGTACTCAGGGTCACACACTCTGAACAGCCTCCTAGTTACCCTACTGACTGCAGTGGTCAGGAATCAGTCCTTGTGAGTGCAAGCTGGGGGCTTGTACTGGGCCCAGTGGTTGAGTCAGTCCTCAGTAAGGCAGCAGGGTAGAATGCCTCAGCAGTGGGGAATAAGTCTCACTTAGTGGCCCTTGGAGCATCTATCCTCTTTGTTGTTATTCTTGATGTGCTCATCTAGAAAAAGGATGAAGCATCAGTGGGACTTACCACAAATGCAGTCAGCTGGCCAGGATTCTTCCTTATTTGTCTGCTCTGTTTGTCCCAGCCAGTAGTATCATAGTGGAGTAAGGAGTCTTGGACCACTATTAAAAAGTTATTACATCAGAACTTTAGGAGCATAAGTTCCACCAAAATGGTAGGAGCAAGGGTATGGTTTAGGCTTTTTCCGCCAGAAAAGGAAAGCACTGATGGTATACCTTAAATAATGTACCAGTACTTACAGGGTTAACATTCATTTTTGTGCCTTTGGTGAATACATTCTCCATGATATGTCTGAAAGCCAAATTGTTGTGATCTTCAGGAGAAGTAAAAGCTTTCTAGATTTTATCATTTCTACAGGTGAAGCACATCTGCTACAATCAACAATTCCTTAGGACGTTAGTCTCACCACACATGTGCTTTAGAAGTACGTCTCCTTTTTCATTAAATTAATTTATTAGGGTTCTAATGTCAGTTTGCTGAACGAAGGTTCTGGCAACGTCTATGACATGCTATGAAATTCCTACATAAAAAGGTAGTTTTGGAGGAAAAAACACTGATCTAACTGCTTAGCTGCCAACACTTCCAGAAAATTCCTTTGTGCTGTTTTTATCCAGGAACTGAAGGAGCAGCTAAAGTAAAGAAGTGTATTCCTTGTATTGTGATTATGTCACACTTTACACACATTCATACAGGTCAATTAAAAGATATCCACTACAGTGATTCTGTACATGGTACAAAAATAAAATATATTTTAGAAGAATCCCAAAGTTGTAACATTCACATAGATCTTAGTTTGCCATAGTCTTTCTGTGTTAACCAGCAGCAGTGACTCAGCATGTCAGGGCATGAGAAGCTATAAACCAAGGCACAACTCTTCCTTGAGTTTCTCCATGGTTGTAGGGATGGAGGAAATCTGTATGGGGAAGGGCTGATAAACTCATCCAAGCATCAAGAAAGACCAGCCAAATCAATTACAAAGGAAAAGGAGAATCTAGATTTAGAAAATAGGAGTATAGGTTTAGAAAAAAATTTGGCAATTCTTTAGATGTTTATATCATTAATTCCATTTTCATTATCAAAAAGTGATCATGAATGTTCATTGAGTTTATGGTGTTATTCGAGTTTGCTTTGACACCTAAAGGGCCTTTGAAACACATTTGTCTGTTTCAAGTGTTTGATGAGCTTAATTAAAAAAACAAAAACAAAAAATAAAACAAGCACAAACTGGAGAGTTTTTGATCATTGATATGAGTTGTGTCTTCAATGTGTTTTCTGTGTACTTGAACATTATGATTGAGTTGAATTACCCTGTACTCAATTTCATCATTAGATCAGTTCATTTGATAAAAGGCTTTGGACTGTATTAAAGTATTGTGCCACGGCCTACATGTTATCCAACTTCTTACACCTAGATCTCTTCTGAGCAGAGGGAAAAGCCACTTGTGGTTTTTATTTGAAATTTTTCAGAAATCAGATTATGCAGATTTTGAAGCTAGTGATCACCAGCTAAAGGCATTGTCTTGGAATCCATTAAGTATTTACTTTTCTACTTCTACCTAAATTCACTCATGCATTCCTATTTGCCAAAAACCTGAGCAGAAATCCCCACAGAAATTTCTCCCATCTTTGTGCTCCAATAAAAACTATCCATCTCACAATTTCACTGCCACAATGAAAGGAAAGTTGCGTGTGTTTTTCCCATAGCAGCTGCCGAGAGTCTCTCCTCTGTTTAATCGAATCTGGAGAGCCCTCCTGCTCCTGCCCTTCCTGTCCTTTGGCACCATGGGTACAGAATGCCCTAGAACCATGACTGCCAGACCTCCCTAGGATCCTGGAGTGAGTCACTGGCTGAGTTCAACAGTAATGGAAGCTCCAAGCAGAGCAAAGTCACAGGGCCAGGGCTCCACAGGCAACATTCATAGCATGCAAAGCCATTGTCTAAACATAATCTAATTTTGGCCAAGAGGGTATGGAACAGATTGGTTTCTTTTTTGTCTGTTTCTCTATAACTAGGATCTATATGATCTGATAAATCCAAAGAGACAATTTCGCCTCGTGGCATTTCTTTTAAATTGGGTTTGCTGGGAGGTATGCCAGATGAAGTCCTTTCTTCCACATTGGATTCAGGGCAGGCAGCAGCAAGCTGACCTTTCCCACCCTTTTCATTCACACAGTTCTAAGAAGAGAACCTACTTTTGTTCCTGGAGCTCATTCAGCCCTCAGCCTCTCTGCTGAGCCTACCAATTAGTGTTAATAATGGTGGCCAGAGTTTAAGGTCTGGACACGGGAACACAACTGAGTAGATGGATTCATTTCAGGAGCTAAACTACTAAGAAGGCATCTGATAGAACATGGAGGAAGCAATTCATAAAGCTAAATAATAGCCTGGAGGGGATAGAGCTTCAAGTTTGGAAACTTTCTATCAAAGCCTTTTCATGTTGTGTAGATCAACTCATTCAATTTGCCTCAAATCTTACTTGCTACAATTAGAATAGCATAACAAGGCCAGACATTTGTTTACAATTTTCTACAATTGATAAGTTTCCCTTAAAAATACTCAAAAAGACTTGCAGACATTTAAAATTCTATATTGAATCAGGGTAAAAACTTTGAGAAGCTCATAGTTTATTTCATTTGTTCCCACCCTACCACTAGGATGTGTTTAATAAAGAATAGCTATAAACCAATCATCTTTTAAGGAAGGTGACTTTGAAGCCCAGCAAGATGACATAATTTGCTTTAGGTTAGGTGAACAGTACAATGGCTAGGACCAGAACACTATCAGGCACTATGTGCTCAGGCCAGAGGGAGCAAGGTGGAGTGACTGAATGCATGGGTTTTCACACCAGCCTTGCCTGGGTTCAAGTCCAGCTGGTTTACCTTAGGAGATCTACTTAACTTCTCTCTGCCTCCATTTCCCCTTTCTAAAACACGGCTAGTAGGAGTGTCTCACTTACAGGTTGGCTATAAGGACTGGATGAGCTAATGGGTGTCAAGTGCCTAGAACAATACTTGATATGGGCTATGTAAGTATTTATTCAACATAAAATGCAATGGGATGGTAAAGACCTTCTGTTTTGCTCCTTATCTACTTACATGATCTTAAAAAATTGTTTCATAGGAACTAATGTGTACAACGTTCCTGGGATGTTGGGTAACTACTGGAGACCCAGGGTAGGGTCTGGCTGCTCGTCAGGCAGCGCTGTGGTGGAGTTGTGGCTTGTAAAGCCCATTGCATAGTTCCCCATGCCCACCACCAGAACTCACTGCTCACCATATTTACAACAGGCTTTCATCGCCTGGTGTTAATGAGTATCATTGCATCCTTTGATCAGTGTTCTCACCTCCAAAGATGGATTCGTACTTTTGAAATTTTAATTTAAAAGGAAAATAAGCTCTTTGTCTACTGAGCACATATATTATGCAAATGTGACAATTATAGAGCTATAAAGAAGCACACATACACGTTTTTTTTTTTTTAAACTTTCCCCCAATCTCTTCTTTTTTTTTTTTTTTTTAATTTTATTTATTTATTTATTTATTTATGGCCGTGTTGGGTCTTCGTTTCTGTGCGAGGGCTTTCTCTAGTGGCAAGTGGGGGCCACTCTTCATCGCGGTGCGCGGGCCTCTCACTGTCGTGGCCTCTCTTGTTGCAGAGCACAGGCTCCAGACGCGCAGGCTCAGTAATTGTGGCTCACGGGTCCAGTTGCTCCGCGGCATGTGGGATCTTCCCAGACCAGGGCTCGAACCCGTGTCCCCTGCATTGGCAGGCAGATTCTCAACCACTGCGCCACCAGGGAAGCCCCATACACGTTTAATGTGCAAATTAGGGGTGAGAGGGATCTCAACAGCAACACACAAGGGTCCAAACCTCCAGTTTCAAAACTCCTAACAGAAACCAATGAAATATTTATGTTAGGAAGACATACACATCACATTTATATTTGTATATTCTACCATGAACAGGCAATTTACACACATATTCACACCCACATATTCATATATCTATATATAAAATATATGATACTTATTCCTGCTTCATTTGTACGAAACAATGACAAACAGTCCTTCAAATGAAACATCCCAGGAAAAACCTGTGGAATTACTAGGTCATAGTTGAAGAGTATAATCAGTCTCTGGATCATAAACCTAAATTCCAAGCTGTATGTGTCCTTATCTTCCTACCTCATTTATGTAGATGCAATTTTGTTTGGTAATTACAATGGTATATTTGAAGCAATATAAAAAGGTTCAGAGGTGGGTAGGGTACTTATATACGTGTCTAATTCAGGAAGTCTGGCAAGCCACTGCAAGCCACCAACAGCCCTCCTTGCAATGAGAAGTGTGAATGCTGGGAATTTCCGAGTGCTCTGTGCTTACTCCCCAACATCCCTGGGGGAGGGGAGGTGTCCAAGTACTAAGTACGGGAAAGCACACATTCCCCTGATCTCATATTTTCCATAAAGAGATGAGTGAAAGAGGAGACTTTCAGCCTCTCCCTACCTCCTCACTTACTCTACCTCCTAGAGAAATGACTTGTTTCATTGGTGACTTTGGCTACACTGGGCTCACCCCTTCTGGGATTTCTTGAGGAGCCAGCCTGGCCACGTGACTCTTGCATTCTGGTTTGTCTCCATGATATGATAACCTTAGCAGGCAGGTTTCTGCAGGGGGAAAGTTCAACCTCTGGGGAAGGTGGGGCATGGGATTTTTAGCAATTGCTTTGGCTACAGATCTAAAGCAGAGCTGCAAATCAGTAATAAAACTGACATTTACTTATAAAACTGACATTTTAATCTTCATCTGTTTTGACATTTTAATCTTCATCTGTTTATCTCTGTGCCTTCATTCTTACATAGTTTGAACTTAGCTATCTCCGTTTGGACCCCTAAAAGGCCCAACACTGCAAAATAAGGAGTTAGGATCATGAAAGTTGCACATTTGCTGCCTCCCTCACCCCTCAGTAATTCTGTCACATAGCACCTCTGATCAAAGAGCTATTGGGTTAGGCAGTGAAGGGAACATAGAACCAATAGTGGAATCCCAGGAAACAGAAGGCCACTGATTCATGATGAGGAGTAGAGACAATTTTGAGTGTGTCTCTGAATGATACCACCCAAATTCCCTTTGACCTAGAGGAACTTGACCAAAATACAGTGATGGAAGGACCCATAAGATTTTGAGGGAACTAAACTACACTTTTGGGAACCTAATCAAAAATCCATAATACATAATCATTAGAGAAATGCAAATCAAACCTACAATGAGATATCATCTCATACCAGTCAGAATGGCCATCATCAAAAAAATCTACAAACAATAAATGCTGGAGAGGGTGTGGAGAAAAGGGAACCCTCTTGCACTGTTGGTGGGAATGTAAATTGATACAGCCACTATGGAGAACAGTATGGAGGTTCCTTAAAAAACTAAAAATAGAACTACCATATGACCCAGCAATCCCACCACTGGGCATATACCCTGAGAAAACCATAATTCAAAAAGAGTCATGTACCAAAATGTTCATTGCAGCTCTATTTACAATAGCCAGGACATGGAAGCAACCTAAGTGTCCATCGACAGATGAATGGATAAAGAAGATGTGGCACATATATACAATGGAATATTACTCAGACATAAAAAGAAACGAAATTGAGTTATTTGTAGTGAGGTGGATGGACCTAGAGTCTGTCATACAGAGTGAAGTAAGTCAGAAAGAGAAAAACAAATACCGTATGCTAACACATATATATGGAATCTAAAAAAAAAAAAAAAAATGGTCATGAAGAACCCCCAGGGGCAAGATGGGAATAAAGACGCAGACCTACTAGAGAATGGACTTGAGGATACGGGGTGGGGGAAGGGTAAGCTGGGACAAAGTGAGAGAGTGGCATGGACATATATACACTACCAAACGTAAAATAGATAGCTAGTGGGAAGCAGCCGCATAGCACAGGGAGATCAGCTCGGTGCTTTGTGACCACCTAGAGGGGTGGGATAGGGAGGGTGGGAGGGAGGGAGATGCAAGAGGGAAGAGATATGGGGACATGTGTATATGTATAACTGATTCACTTTGTTATAAAGCAGAAACTAACACACCATTGTAAAGCAATTATACTCCAATAAAGATGTTCAAATAAAATAAAATAAAATGATTTTTTTACACTAAAAAAAAAAAAAAATCCATAATACAAATGCCAATGGAAAGATTCTCCCAAGTAAACCAGAGGTCTTCCAATGAACCATGCCTCCCAGTACTCATGCCTGTGTGTACTTCCTTCTCTTGAATTCTGTTGGTTATCACAGAGTCAGCAGGTTGCAGTGAAAGTGATGCTGCATGGCTTGCAAGGCTAGGTCAGAAGAAGCCTTGCAACTTTCACCTTGATCTCTTAGAATGTTCACTCTAGGGAAAGACTGTTATCATAAAAGAACTCTGATTTCCCTGAGACCTTCAAACTATCATGAAGCCCAGGCTAGCCACATGGAGGGACCATGTGAATTGATATTCTCAGGGAGCCCTCAGCTTTAAGCCACCTCAGTCCAGGCACCAAACAGGACGGAAAAAACTCCCTTGGACATCCAGTTGAGTCCTCAGAAAACTCCAGCTCCAGCCAACATCTAACTTTAACTGCTTAGAGACCCCAAATTAGAATCACCCAGCTGAACCCAGTAAACCCACAGAATTAGGAGAGACAAGAACAAGTTATTTTAAAAATCACTGATTATTTGGATAGTCATCTATAGCAGCAGATAATTGGAACAGCATTCACAACATGAGGTATGAAATTGTTTGTAGTAATATTGCTGAGCTGCTACAGCCAGATGGGATTGTAATAAAGTGGGCATCCATGTTTTATCCAACGGGGGCATCCACTTTCAATTTGGATTCCAAGCATGAAGTTACTCTTCCCTCCAAAAGGAGCAAAAACAAACAAACCAAAAAACCCATCCTTCCCATCAGAAAACAAATGGCTCTCATTATGGACCAGCAAGAAAAGTATGTGACTTGTGGAAAGTATTTTCAGGGACTCTTTGAGAGTTTACACCTTTAAAAAAAAAAAAAAAAAGAATTATAAATGTTTAAATCTAATACATAAAATGAATTTGGCACAATTCCAGATGGAAACAAAAAAAAAAGTAGTAAGGCTCTGACATAAGAAAAGAATACCCTACCACAGACCACACTGGAATAGAAAGTAAGCAAAAGATGCAGGGCATACCACTGAGTTCAAGAGCTTAAGGTTTGGAATCACAGGTCTGGGTTTGAATCTTGTTACTGCCACCTACCAATGGTATGATCTTGGTCTAGTAACTTAGTCTCCCTGAGTTTATAATCTTAGAACCTAAATATAAAACCATAAATAAGTATTAAATGAGATGATAAATGCAAAGTGCTTATTATCATACCTAGAATGTAGTAGGTTCTTAATATAAAGTAGCAATTATATTATACTCTAACGATTTGAGTTGTTTTGTATATTTTTGCTTGAATAACACAAGAGTCTGTTCATCTAAGTGCTTTCACCAATTTCTTATTGAGGGAGAAACTGGAAATTTACATCATAGCCTCACTGTATAATATTTGTGGAATGTTATATGAAATTATAAGTAAAATATATTAGTTAATGCTACTGAAATAAGAAATTCCTGAAAGTTCAGTGATTTAATGTGATAGTTTATTTCTTGCTCACTCAGTGTCCCAAAATGGGTGCTTCTTGTTGGTGGACAACTCTTCTCCAAGTGATGATTCAGGAATCCAGGCTTGTTCCACTTTGTCATTTTGCCATCTTCAACATAAGACCTCCAAGGGCACCATATTCACTTAGATTGAACCAGACAGGGAAAGATTATAGAATATTATTACATGTGGGCGGCTTCTAGGAACCAGGCTGGGTTCCACTTCCAAGCACATCCTATTAACTAGAAATCAGACACATGGCCAAACCTAAGTGCAAGGGAGTTAGTGGTCTAGCTAAGGGCCCAGGTCATTTGATAATTAGACAGTAGTCTCTGCCTCATAAAGTATAGAACCAAAATGACAAATAACTGATATGAACAACAAAAAAGGATAATATATTCTATGGCAAAATGTATATACATTTTTCCCCTGGTGGGTGTTCAACTACTTTCTACTAACCCTAATCTTTTTATTTCCAATATAAAGAACACTCTAGATCAAACTCTAGATTTGTAGTCCTGAGTTGACTATCATTATCAAGATTCTGGTGCCCAGAGCAGGAAAAAAGAGACAAGTGACACTCTTAACAGATTGTTGTTTTAACAAGATTTATTTATGTTCAGGTCGTATAAATACCCATATTAAAGGCCACCTTAATTTTTTTTAAGGAAGAAAATCCCAAGTATACTTTTCTTGTTGTTTTATTCATTAGTATGCCTCCTCAGCAACTAATTTATTGGAATTGGGATTCCATACATATTTGAGCAGACCATTCATTCATTCATCCATTCATTCTGTACTTTCCTATGTTCAGAGATGTAGAAGGTGTAAGAGGGAGAATAGAGGACGTGTTGCTCTTAAATCAGTTGGAGAGTTGAAAGTTACACAGCCTAGAATATCCAAAGAACAATTCTAGGAAAATATAAGGTAGGATAGCCTAGTCTAAATAGGATGACCATATTTTCTAGGTCAAAAAAATCAAGACATGTGGTCTAACAAAATATTCTTTTATTAATTCATGAATTTGCTCATATGAAGTCTCATGAAGGTGTATTAAATTTGACGTTTCACAGACTATATGATGCAGTGACTTCCAGTTTAATATTTCATGTCTTCTGTCTGAAAACACTCAGGCAAACACTCAGGCAAATTTGAGATTCTTTCATTCCATTTCCATCTCCTTGAGTGTGACCTAAAACCTCAAGACACACATCACATAGGTAATATCCTGGCATGGGGTAGGAAAACGTGCTTGTCTTTGTGTGCCTTCCTTGAGTTATTCATTTCACACGTCTGTTCATTGGCCTCAGTGGCTGAAGGGTTCTAGGGACCCTTTTCTGTTGGCTTCTGGGTCTAGCAAAGTCACTCTGTATCCTCCACCCATCAGTGAGCCTCTCTAAGTCAGCTGACTACCCTCAGGCTCATCCACTTACACAGTTATTCTGCCATTCATGTGTCACAGGGGGCTTTGCTGTGAGGTTTGTAAACTCCCAGGCTATATCCCAGAAAGCCATGTAATAGCCCTTCTGCTCCAAGATTCAACTCTTGCCCAGTTTACTAGGAGTTTCTCTCTTCAGTCAACCACCCCCACTCCACACTTCAGAACTTGGCCCAGGACCTTAGGCCCTTTCTCAAAGACAATCCATGGCAAACCTTAGTCATGTTCACTTAGCTTCTTTCTCACCACTAGCAGGAAAAAAAAATGAACTTCCTGTTCTATCTGTGAAAAGATTATTCTTGCCATCATGATGCCTTCTTTGCCACTCTGGTCTTTTATAAAGACTATTCTCTCTCAAACCTGGCTCTTGATCTTCAAAATCAAGTTTGTAGAATTAAAAACAATTCACAAAGACAACACTTCTTTCTGATTCTGTTTCACACAACTCAAAAGTGCTTTAGGGGCTTCCCTGGTGGTGCAGTGGTTGAGAATCTGCCTGCCAATGCAGGGGACACGGGTTCGAGCCCTGGTCTGGGAAGATCCCACATGCCACGGAGCAGCTAGGCCCGTAAGCCACAACTACTGAGCCTGCGCGTCTGGAGCCTGTGCTCCGCAACAAGAGAGGCCGCGACAGTGACAGGCCCGCGCACCGCGATGAAGAGTGGCCCCCGCTTGCCGCAACTAGAGAAAGCCCTCGCACAGAAACAAAGACCCAACACAGCCAAAAATAAATAAATAAATAAATAAATAAATAAATTTTTTTTAAAAAGTGCTTTAATTTCAGACTATTGCCTCTGTCACGAATTTTTTTAAGCCTTCTTAAAAGCTTAAAGCCTAGAATTTCACTAATTCCTCTCTCTGTGTGTCACCCCAATCTGGAGGAGAGTGCATATAGAATGTTCTTAGTGCTGCTTGAATGATGTGGAAAGGGCAGGGGTAAATGAGGGTTTTTTTTCCAAATAGGTGATTTAATATCAAAATATTTTTCTGCTGCAGAATTATAAAAGATTAATTCATTTAGATAGGCTACATTTATTGAAAAGAATGAAATGGTATGGAACTGTCCATACTATTGGAACTGTCCTGGAAAATTGCAATTGCATGGTTGCCATAAGTTGCATTGTACACATGTGAGTATTGAGGGAATTCACTGTTTGGGAAAGACCACCAGGGGTCAGAGAAAGCTGTGTGGTTAGCCACTCAGTTACTGCCAGCATGTAGCTGTGCCAGTGGACAGATGGGCCTTTGTGCTCTCTTTAAATTCTGTAAAGCAATATGTTTGCATATGTTAAGTATCATCTCACTAATATTGAATCAATGGTTCTCAAATTTAGGGCTCAGAAAAATCAGGGAGGTTACTTTAAAATGTATCTTGGTAAGGGGGAAGGGGGGGTAGGATGAACTGGGAGATTGGGATTGACATATATACACTACTATGTATAAAATAGATAACTAATGAGAACCTGCTGTATAGCACAGGGAACTCTACTTGGTGCTCTGTGGTGACCTAAAGGGGAATGAAATCCAAAAAAGAGGGGATTCATATGTATACATATGGCTGATTCACTTTGCTGTACAGCAGAAACTGACACACACAACAGTGTAAAGCAACTATACTCCAATGAAAAAAAAATTTTTTTAATAAGATAAAATGTATCTTGTTAAAAAAAATTTATTTAGACTCCTGAATTCTATCTCCAGAGATTTACTGAATAAGCCATGGATGGGACCCACTAAGCAGTTTTAACAGATACCCAAATGATCCTCATTCAGATGGTCCTCAGACCACACCCTGAGAAACTATCTCAACTCAGGGAAAGA
Organism: Balaenoptera ricei; assembly: GCF_028023285.1. Classification (NCBI taxonomy): domain Eukaryota; kingdom Metazoa; phylum Chordata; class Mammalia; order Artiodactyla; family Balaenopteridae; genus Balaenoptera; species Balaenoptera ricei. The sequence continues at coordinate 42,806,418 of NC_082645.1, read as the reverse complement.
AAACACCCATTCATTCAGCTGCTTTGTTTCATATCTGGGACTCCCCTAAATCAGCATCATCAATCACCACCCACACATGGATGGCAATGATCCTATGGCTTGCCAGGGCTCACTTTGAGAGCCTACCTGCTGAGGAAGGTGCCCACCCACAATCTCCCCTGCAGAATCAGCATCTCAGCACCACCTGTGATTCCAGGATTTGCTTGGCATTTTGGCCATCTGGACACAAACACACACAGTGGGTAGTGCTAGGATTGCCAAATAAATTGCCTAGATAACAGCAAGTTTTTGTTCAGCATTTGGCCAGATTTTGTGCCTTGACAATTAGTTACTTTTAGGAATCTGATTTTTTTCCCCATAGGAAGATATTGTCTCTTAATTTTTTCTTTAAAAACTAGCTGTTATATGTTAAATACTCTTTCTGCTACCAAAATACCCTGAACATTACACTGGCTTCATTTAAACAGAAGATATGATAGGACGATTATACTTGTCTTCATGAATAAAAGCAGAAGAGTGAAGCCATTGCTGATTTATTATTGTTCAGATTTGTTGTTTTTGTTGCTAGCATTTTTTAAAGGATCAAAATTCACTAGAACAATCTCAAGAAATACAGATTTTTCTCCTCATTTATAGCACCAATAAACACAAAGATATTCAAAGGCTTTTTGTCCTATTCTAAAGGTGCTGCAGGGCTTACCTGGTAGCACAGTGGTTGAGAATCTGCCTGTCAGTGCAGGGGATATGGGTTCAAGCCCTGGTCCAGGAAGATCCGACATGTCGCGAAGCAACTAAGCCCGTGCGCCACAACTACTGAGCCTGCGCTCTAGTGCCCATGAGCCACAACTACTGAAGTCCACGTGCCTAGAGCCCGTGCTCCGCAACAAGAGAAGCCACCGCAATGAGAAGCCTGCGCACTGCAATGAAGAGTAGCCCCCCCTCGCCACAACTAGAGAAAGCCCGTGTGCAGCAACGAAGACCCAACACAGCCAATAAATAAATAAATAAAAATTTTAAAAATAAATAAAAAATAAAGGTGCTACATTTGCAAACATTCATCCGGGTAGAACAAACAGAGAGTGCTCAAGTTCACTGTGCTGACTCAAATCGGGGGTAATAATTGGAACCAGGAGAGCTTGTAGGTAAAATATTGGACTGGAACGCAATAGAAAATCTTACAGAGCTTTGAGAAAACACAGTGGTGCTTATTTCAAAGTGCCATACTGGGAGAGGAATTATTTACTATCACGAGTTACAAATAATGAGGCAAAATAAAATGGGAAAATGTAGGAAGCCTATCTGAATTCCTAGCAGTGAGACTTATTTAATAGTGAAGTATGTTCTGCTAAGAAAAAAAAAATCCATACCAAATGAAGCATTGAAAACCAGCCTGGACACTGCACTAGAAAATGTAGGGTGAAATCCTCTCCGAAGGGGAAATACATGGACTAACCCTCAGTGCTCCATCTCATTTCAGCATTTTAGGACACAATATTCCTAAAGAAATCATTTCTTTCCATTCATATGTCAACACAGGAAACTACTTAATCCAAAAATCTTCAGAAATTAATTGTAAAATTGCTATGGTACATAATGAAGGTGGAGGTGGTAGAAGACATCTAAGTAATTTAGGCTCAATGGGCAGTCCATAATGAGTCACTGGGCTTTTCCGCTGTTAAACTCCACCGCACTGTCCATAATTTCTTTCAGTCTTGTCTCAGTCCCTAGGCTAATTCAAACATCCTGCCCTCTCACTCCTTCCCCTACCCCCAATCTGATGGAACTTAATATTAAATCCATTATTAGGCTGGGGCTCTCGAGACTTGGTGACTACCACTGCAGCCAGGGGTTTGTTGTCCAGATTCTTGGATTCCTGCTCATTGTTCCTTACTGCCATAAGTGGACAGCCACAATCACGCGTGCCTTATGCCCAAGTCCCAGGTAATGACAGCTACTTTTGCTGGCTCTTCCTGCTGTCATCACCCTTGGTCCCAGGGCCTTGTACTTATGGGCTAAGGTGCAAATCTCTTCCCCAGTGTCTCCCAGGGCCCTCCTTAAAAGACAATGTACTGTTTCTTTGCAAGAACACCACTTTTCTACAAGAGTGAGGGCCTACTAGGGTACAGTTACAAACATCTAGGTCCAACTCTATAAAGTGGTCTCCGTAGTCTTTGGTTTTAGATATATTTGCCCAAGTCTTTTCAGGTTTAGGCCCTGTTCTGCTTTACTATTCAACAAATCTGGCTTCTCCTAATTTCATTTTATGTCTCTGCTCTAAGCTCACCTGGTCACTAAAGAAATAGTGGCTTTACCATGTTCTTAAGGTCCCATCAAGACCTCAAGTACACTTTACCCAAGATTTTTTACACCATCAGATCCTACCTTGTCTCCAGTGTTTTTACAAGACTCTGCTCTGTTCTAACTCTGACTCATCCCTTTCTCTGATTCTCCTCTTAATTTGTTATCTCTTTCTCATTTGGAGGCCCAGAACCTACCTGTCTTTCACTGGTGCCCAATCTCTCCTGACTGTGTAGAGTATGACTGCCAAAATAGCAGATGTAAGCGCAGAAATTTCCAAACAAGAGTATGAGATATAAGTGTGAGACATGCAAACTGGAGAGTTAGATGGGAGAAAGGCTTCTCCGTTCTCCCCACCCCAAATTAATTTAGGCCTAAAAAGTCTAGTAGGGACCTGAATTTAATATAATTCGATTTGTCTCAAATGTAGATGCTTAAGAAGAAAAATGCAAATGGCCATTTATTAGAGTAATGAAATTAAGCAGAATGCTAACATGCAGGACTGACAGGGATGAGGGGAAATGAGTGCTTTCGTGTAAGATTAGTGGAAATGTCAAGGAGTATGCATTTTGGGGAAAGTAACTTGGCAATATCTATTGAAATTTAAAAGGTGCATACCAAAAAAAAAAAAAAAAAAAAGGTGCATACCTTTAACCCAACAATCTCATTTTAACAAATATTTATTTAGTGCCTCATCTGTGTTAGGAGCAAGGAAAACCAAATTGAGCAAAACAGACAAGTCCTGACCCTTATGGAGCAAGTATTCATGAAGGAGACAGATAAATTAATCAAATCACCAAGGAGATGAATGTTACTAAACCACAACTGTGATGCATGTTACGAAGGAAGTGTACATGATGCATGTACACGGGGGACCTAATCACGTCTGCAGGGCAAGAAAGGCCTCCCTGAGGAAGGGAGATCAAAGAATGAATAGGAGTACACTCGATAAAAGAGAGGACAGTAGGAGTTAACTGTGTAAAAAGAAGGGAAAATATTCTAGGCAGAGAGAACAGCATGTAGAATAATTTCTTCAATTTGTTCATTTTTCACCATGCCCAACCCTACCACCTTGGTCCAACAAGCCAAGCTCATTCCATACTAGGGTCTTTGCAGTTTCTGTTCCCTTTGCCTGGAAGGCTATTCCTCATGATCTCTGCATGGTTGGCTACCTTTTAAATGAAATCCTCACCTCAAGAGAGGTCTCTTTAGAGAGGCCTTCCCTGCCCACCCAATAAGGAGCATCCAGTTAGTCATTCTCTTTTATATCACCCTAAATTTATTCTCAGCATAGAAATTAACAATTATCACTATCTAATAAACTGTCTTGTTTACGTTTGTGTTTGTTTTTTTGGTGTGCCTTCTCGCACTTTACTCCTCTAGAATGAAAGCACCATTAGAAGCAGAAACCTTGCCTGTCCATCCCAGAGCCTTGACATAAACAAATAAAGATGTTCTGTAGATGGAGGGAACACGGGAGAACACTGGAGGAATTGAAAGAAGGCTGGTGTGGCTGAAAGGCAGAAAGTGAGGAGGGAAGGTCAATCTGGCTATAAATGGAAACTTGATTAGAGAGGGGCAAGAGTAGGTAGATAAAGATAGAACTTAATTAGGAAGACATGACAGTGGCAAGAGATGGTTGTAGCATGAATTAGTTGGGTAGCAGTGGAGATAGGGAGAAATTGATGAATTGAAGAAACATTTAGGAGTAAAACCATGCTTGGTGATGAATTATATATGGGCAGGTATTTCTATTGTGCAACTTTTTGGATGGCAGTACCACTCAATAAAATAGAAATTACTGGGGAGGACTATGTTTGATGGAATTATGAGTTTGATTTCAGATAAAATGAGTCTGCGGCAGTAGGAGTCACGGGTCTAAGATAATGAAGAGAGGTATGGAGTAGAAAAATAAATCAAAAGTAATCTAAAAAGTAATAAACATGTTGCAACATACATGGTTCTGGAACCCAGAGAGTCAAGGGTGAAGATATAAATATGGGTGCCATTCCTGTATACATGGTAATTAAAGCCTTGGTCATTGATGAGGTTGTCTAGAGGTAAAATATACTATGCAAAGAAAAGAGTGCCTAGACTGAGCTTGAGGAGGTTGCATTAAAGAAGAGGTGGTCGTGAAGTAGACTTAGAAGGAACAACAAAAGAGGTAGGAGGAAAAGCAGAGAACCTTCCAAGGAACAGAGAGGATGGTCGAAAGTGTGCTAAGGAAAAGCAACGTCCCACTGGCTCCAACGTCACGCTGGTTATGGTGACCTTAGCAAGAACTAGTCTGTGGAGAAATATATCTTACATACATGCTACACAACCACATAAAGCTACATATTATTCCCTGAAATAGTGTTTTCAGTAGCGTAAAAGAAAAACATCTATATTTAACAATTTAAATATCAATGGAAAATACCTACACAGATTATGATACACCCATACAATGGAATGCAATAGTTACTGAAAGTGAGGAAATCTATGTATGATGATATGGAATATGTCCAGATATATAAGGGGAAAACCTATGTTATAGGTCAATATGGCTAGCCTGACCCATTTCTGTAAAACTTGTGTAGATAGACAGATTGATTAATATAGCTGTATGAAAGGGAAAATTGAAAAGAATTTGTAGCACCAAATTATAAACAGAGGGCTCTTCTTGGACTGCTAATAAATGGTGGGAGCAGGAGGATAGGGATGGGGTGAAATTTAAATGGTGGGATTATGGACACTTCTTCTGCGTATCTCAATTTAAAAAAAAGTGGTGATGTGCTAAACCTCCTTTTCACTTTGTGATGTAAAAAGATATTTTTTAAAAATCTAAACCAATGTAAAAGCTGAATCTATAAAATAACTGCTTCCAGAAGTATGTCAGAGAAATGGATAACGTCACATAGGCCAAGAAAGTTCAACTGACACATTCACTAATTGGAGCCTCTTTTGAAGTACAAAACAATTATTTTATGATTTTAAGTCAAATGCTGGACATACCCAAAGTGGTAGCCTTCCTTAATAAATGCTTCTTTTTCTAATATGAATTCCCATATTTTATACAAACTTATCATAGATCTATGCTCAGTAAGCACTACCTTGGATTAAATAGTTTTGTTCAGTTTATTTTTAAGATTAATGAATAGATTCTATTTTAAAGGAAGCAATGATGAAGAATAGTCCAAGATTCACGGTCTTATTAATTTTCCTTTTCTTTGGCATATGTATAGTGTGTGTATATCTGTGGGTTTTTAGGGGATGTATACACATACAAATGTACATTATATATCTATTTATATTGTGTATATACAGTTGACCCTTGAACAACATGGGTTTGAACTACATGGGTCCACTTATACATGAATTTTTTCAATAGATGCATACTATAGTATTATAAAAATAATGTTTATTCTCCCCTGTTGGGGGCTGAAACATAATGTGCAAACTGAGACTGTTTTCTAAAAATCTTTATATACATATATCTACATAGTTGTATATGAAACTATAAATTGATTAGTTTATATATTAGTCCCAAACAGAATTCTCAATATTTATTTATTCATATAAGTAAGTCATATATATAAATATATATTACAAAGCTTAGGCAGATGTGACATATATTTTAAGAAGTTTCTTTTAACATGTAAGCACTTTAATTTTAATAAAAAGGAATATGTCACTATGGCATACTGTTATTTACTGTTTTAATTAATATAATTCAAAAATCAGGATGAATGAATTATAGAACCTTCTTAAAATGCTATAAATGCATTCTAAATATATTAGAAAATATTTTCCATAAGTTGCATTTAGTATCATGAATGGATCATTTACAAAATGTGTAAAACAGCCTTGACCGAAGTCTGCTAAATTTGCATACTTTCTAACTTAAGAGTAACTTAACTTGAATCACTCTCCATAGTTAAAGCATCTAAAACATGCAAAAAAAAGGAAGCAAGAAAGGACTTTAATGATAGAGAAGTTAACATTTTTTTCTCATTTCTGTATAATTCACTAAGACTCCATCCATCTTTACCATATGATGTTTATACTTTGGATATAAATATAATTTATAATCATAGTGTATGAAGCACCATAGAAGCACACACACAGAGTAATTGAATTTTTAAAAAGACACAAAAGTAAATATTGATTTCTGATAATACATAATACCTAAGACTCATCTTGAATATATGAATATAATTGTTTCGTTAGGCATCCTTACACTGCAGCTCTTGCAAGCCAAACTACTATTTCAAGCACAAAATCTCAAACATACTTTTGTAAAATTCTGAAATGTTTAGAAACTCAACACTAAAGCCTAATTTTAAACACAAGTCTTGCATATGCCTGTGAGTTGCTGAACTGAAATACTAAAGAAATTTCTCTTCCATCATCCTGCCTTTAGACAATGTCTAGCTAATCATCCCAAAGCCAATAGATGCTATTTTATTTTTAAATGTCTCACTCATGACGATTTCACAACCTCCCTTGTAATCCATTCCTGTACTTAAAGTTCTTTTTTCTCAGGAAGCCCTTCTCTAGGGTAAACTAGGAGGAAACAGTAAAACAGACCTAAAAGGACTTTAAAATATTCATTCTTCTTTAAAAAAAAAAAAAAGATAGATATTCTCTTAGGGAATTTCACTGTCCTAAGCCAATTAAGAGAGAGTCATCTTGAGCAGGTAGATCAAAGTCTTACGGGACTGCACCTCTGGGATGGCCCTTTCCTCTCACGGTGGCTCCAGAGCCAGGCAGTCATCCCAAAGAGCTTTCCTAGACAGAATCCCAAGGCTGTTCCAAGTTTGCGGCATCTCCCTTGGCTGGGCCCAAGCATCTGCCCTCTCAGGCTTTTCCTGCCTCTTTTGGTCTCCCCTACCTTCACTGTGAACCCAGAGATCTCATTACCATGAAAAACAAACAAGAGAAAACACCCTGCAAGTGTAAAGCATTATAGGATTTTAATGTCTTGTTTATACGGTCCCCAGGTATGCCCCCAACATTTCACCTTTCTGCTCTGTGTGACACCTTCCACTACTGACTACCTGATGTACATTTATAAACCCCTGGATTTGGGAATTATTTCTGGAGGGCCCTGTTCTATCCCAATCAGATAGACAAACCCCAGCAAACCCGATTACCATTTATTATCATATTAATATATTACCACTCTTATATTTGCAATTTTAAAAAAAGATACTTTCCTGAGATAAGATCTTACCATAAATACACTTGGTAAGCCAGAGGGGAAGATTATTTTTGTTCAAAAAGGTGGGTCTCATTAATATTTTACTCATGGCAATGAGAAACTAAGGAAAGAAAGCATTATCTTTGTAAAAGGCATTAATGTGTCCATGGAAAATGCTACAACGTAGTATACTGAGAGCTGCTTGTTAAACTTAGTGTGCATTTTATTCCTTTTTAACTTCTGGTTTAGTGTTAATTCCTATTCTGTTTGTATGTTAAAGAAAGCAAAGTTAGTTATATCATTCTCAGTGCTAATAAAATTGATGGTGAAAAATCTGACAAAGAAAACAGATGGTCCTCCTAAGACCCATCAAATCTCTCTATCTGCAGCCAGGCCTTGTTTCCTGGATCCTACATGTTTTATTGTTTAATGTAACTGATGACTTATATATCACGGACACAATAGAAATGCCAGACTAATTTTTACTGGAAGGGCATTCTCTCACACTCATGTTACTTGTTCATTATAATTTAGAACAGTCAGATGACAGATTTCTGAGCTGCAGATAAGTAGAATATCTGAGTTCTAGCCCCAGATTTACTATCAAAAAACCCAGGGCAAACCACTCAATATCTCTTAATCATATTCTAATTCAGTAGGTCTAGGGTGGTGATTCTGCATTTCTAACAGACTCATTTGATGCTGATGCTGGTTCTCAGATCACACTTAGAGCAGCAAGACCTTAGGATATCTGACTCATGTGTGTAGATAAAAGCAGTTGTACTTATTATTACACAGTACAACTGCATGAGTAAAATAATAGGTGAGAAAATATTTGGAAAGTAAAGAACTATGTAAATGGGAAGTTTTATGAAGATATTAGCACCTTGCTTTTGAAACAAACTCAATGTGAAAATCTAACTTTGCAAAATAGATCAATAATTAAGAAATAATATACTTTTCTTGATGATTCTTTGCTTTATAAGAGATGTCAAGATGATATTTCTTCAGTTATTGTATCTGCTAATGTATTTAAGGTGATTCAACACTTAAAAATTACATTTAATGCATGGCTTCTCATGAGCACAAATATCTCATAAAACTCTATGCCAATAATTTACCATAAATGTAAGTCATAGGTCCAATCAGATTCTATTTAATACCTAGATTCAGTTTCTGTCTATCTGATCTAAAGTCTTAATAGAACTCAATTCAAAGAACTAATCTGACTGTTTTTTCTCTACTGAGTGGATAAATGGCAGCTGCAGCATTTTGTGTACGTAAAGAGAGTGTGCATTTATTATTGGACTGAAAGAATTAACACTGGCCAGAGCAGTTAATGTACCACACTAGGAATAATTAATAATTTCTATTTTAGAAAAATAAAAGATTTTAGTGACTCACCAAGGCAATATCTCTTTGTTAGTCTGCAAAATTTCTTTATATCAATTTTAAGCCTATAGGTAGTCCAAGCCAGAACTTACAGTAAGATATTAAAAAAAAATAGCTCAAAATTTGTGAACCTTATGAAGCTAAAATCTAGGCTGATGAAGAAAATAAGAGAGCACTGAGTGAGTGCGAGTGTGAGTATCTGTGTGTGTGTTAATGTGAGGACTGGTTTTTGCCAAGCACTGTAGGTCCTACAGAGTTACACTGAGCCAATAAATCAATAGAAACAGTACACGGATCACTAAGACCGGTAAGCAGAGAAAATGGAATAAAACCACAGATGTCTTGGATATCAAGGTCTTGGATATCAGGAATTGGCATGAAGTATTTATTAAGCTATATCTAAAAATTACACCATCAGTTTGAGTGATTTTGTGATTTGGCCTCTGAAGAGAAAAACAAAAATAAAAGTAAAAATAAACCCAGTTCTTATTAAAATTATTGTATAGTGAAGAAAAGAAAAGGTTCCCACAAGTTGTAATTTAAAGAAGAAAAATCTATACAGTGCATCTTTGCTTCCCTAACTGATCTGAATAGCAATAACCTGGCACTTTCATATTACTCCCTTTTCCAGTAAGTAATTGGCCAGTTGGAAACATTTTGTAAAACATGGTCTTTTCTTTTTCTGATGTTAATGGCTCCTTGTTTATATGACTGTATGTGGCATTGATTATAAGGACATTTGTTGGATTCTAGTTTTATACTTATACATTTATAGGAACACATCAAGTATTAGGAGATACTCTATATATTTTCTCAATTTATTGAGTAGTAAAACCAGGAACAAAGAAATGAGAGAAGTCAGAGATTAGATGACAAAGTAGTGGCTTTGATTGAATCCAGTTCAGGAAGACAGTTAACTGCTTCCAAAAGTATTTATAAGAGTCCTGACCATAAACTGTGTATTTGAGCCATATTTACTAGGTATTAAAAACTGCTTGATATGCATGTATGTTCAGTGAACAGCAGCACTATTCACAACAGCCAAAAGGAGAAAACAGCCCAAATGTCCATCAATAGGTAAATGAATAAACAAATTGTGGTAGGTATATACAGTGGAATATTATTTAGCCAGAAAAAGGAGTGAAATACTGGTACATGCTACAATGTGGATAAACCTGAAAAGTATTACGATAAGCGAAAGAAGCTAGATGAAAAAGGTCACATTTTATATGAAATGTCCAAAATAGATAAATCCATAGACACAGAAAGCAGATTAGTGGTTAATAGGGGTAGGGAGAGAAGACAATTCAGACTGATGGCTTAACAGGTATGGGGTTTCTTTCTGGAGGGGCGAACATATTTTAGAACTAAGAGGTAGTGGTTGTACAATATTATGAATATACTAAATGCACTAAATTGTTTACTCTAAAATGCTTAATTTTATGTTATGTGAATTGCACCTCTATAAAAACCATTTGAGAATGAACAAAAGTAAGAATAATTATCACTCACTGCCTAGTCAGCAGAGAGCCTGAGTGACAGTAAGTGTTCAATAAACATTCACTGAGCAATGAATGAATAAGATTATAATTCTCTTGCTAGATGGTCTGTTTTCAGAAAGCCATTGTTCAGATTTTTAGATTTCTTCCCCTTCTAGAAACAGTAGAACCAGAAAATAGCATGAAAATCATAGAATTTAGAAGGGGAAATGTTAAATGATAGATAGTCTAACCTGGTTACTGTATGAGGCCCACAGGTGTGACTCACTGTAATTAGGTAACAGCCAGTTAGTCTCAGTAGGCCAGAATCTGAGGCTCCAGACTTCTAGTTCTCTCTTTGCTACTCCTCACTGCTTCAGCCATGACCCAAGATCCCTGAGAAGGGTGGAGCCTGGTGGAAGAGGAAAGAGTTGACCAGACAACAGCTGTAAAGAAGTTAGTTTACTCTGTGGATCAGGACTCAGGCCATATTTGGGTGTGGAGGGAACACAGCTGTACTAAAAAGAGGAAAAACAAAGTGGGTGGTAAATAAATTATCAAAAGTATAAAATGCAAATATCCCAATGATTGATGCAATTCTATTGCCAGTGGGCAAATATCTAGAATTGTAACTCTTTTTCATAAGGGAGTTTAATATTGCTTAAAAGGAGAAAGAGGGAGGTAGGTCCCATTCAAAGCCAAGGAAAATAAATATATGTACACTTCATAAATTTATTAGAATTACTTGAAATTTGATAGAACTTTAAGATAAAGGTCTACTCTAAGAAATTTGGCTAAGAATAGTACTTATATGCTCATATTCTGTAATAATGTGATTTGCTTGAAAGTGAGTTCTTTTTTTGATTCTTATCCTTAAAGAATTTCCATTTTCAAAAAGCCAACATGAAGCTTTTCTTATAAGATAGTTCAGTGACAAGAGATAGAAATTGTCATTAAAAGATATACCAGAAATTTTCTTTTTTAATGCTAAAAAAAAGTGAATCGAGCTTGCAGATTGTGTTGAGATGTGAGTGTGTGTGTGTTAAAATTCAGTGCTGATGGAAATGTGCCAAGGACTGTAATACTAAGAACTGGCTTACGGCCAAGTGCCTTTGGTTTTAGAGAAGGCGAGCACGAGCCAGAGAATGCTCTCAGTACTGGTGGGAGGTTATTTGAAGTTGAGGGGGTCAGTGTATTTGATGCCCAGGAGCAGAGAGAAACAATGGTTCTCTGATAATTAGGATAGTAATCCCAGCAGGGAAGCCCTATCACCTTTGTTTCTCTCAGACAGAAGCGTCTCCAGGCTATGGCTTAATCTTGTGAGTACTCTAACTTGGAGAAATCATGATATCTTTGGTAGTATGCTGCGAGTTGACCCATGCTTACTTTGCAAACTCCTTCTTCCATAAACAGACATTATAGAAGGTGAAATTCTATGACTTGATCCTTGCTCAAAGCATCTAATAAACCATATCAGCAATAACACTGCAAAATCACTAAGATGAATGCACATTTCTTGTCAGTGTACTTATATATGTTTAATTCTCTTAATTTTCTGTCCTTTATTCTTTTTTTCTTTTGATATCTTTCTTTTTTTTAATGTAAAGTCAATTGATTCCATTTTCTGTTTCCTCAAGCCCTCCTTTCCTCTCTACTCTATTAGAATACTTTTCCAGGCCTGATGGTGTAATTGTACGTACAATTTCTTATCCTGGCACTTTCTAACAATAAATATCAAGATCGAAGTTAAAGTCCCATTTGCAGGATTTTTTTTTTTCATGTCATAGACACTCAGCACAAATCTGACCTTTTCCTAGGCCTAATGCCTATGTTGGTTTTTATTTCTATCATTTATAGTCCTGTTTCTATGACTTTCTTTATTGATCTGACCCTCCTCTTTTTTTACTGAGAAAAATTCAGATTTTACTATTAAAGATTCTTTTGACAGTGCTGTAAAACTCACACTTTAGTGATTTACATATGCTCCTAATTTAGTGATATTATTTGAATTCAACAATTTTTAACAATTAATTCACCTCCAGTTTCTGCAAATTCAGCTCTTATACAGAGCCAGATCTCTTCATTGCTCAGGGAGCAGTCACCTAAGCCTTTGGGCATAACAGAACAAACATATTGATGTCTCTTAGCAGTTACTCATGTCTAGACTTTGCTCCAGAATCTCCTTAGTACTTCAGCTGAGCCTGAAGTCTCTAGTGGGATAAGCTAAGTTCTCTATTGCAGATAATTTTCTGACTCACGGTAAACAAGAAAATGTTGGGTGGAAAGATGCCATGACAGCAGAAACAAATGTTAGTGGGGAATACTGCAAAAGCAGCCTCTTATAGGCAACAAGTTCAGGAAACAATGAACAGTAAGACGGCAAACACCACAGACTCACTATACTTAGAGAGGCTGCTGGGTTTTACATATGCTTTGTGTTTAGCCTAGATTTGTGATGAGGCCCTTAATATGCTCAGGGAAACTGCTGAATATTTTTTTTAATTGAAAACTTTATATGTGAATATTCCAGTGAAGGATAACAAAAACACTGGATTTGCAGAAATTCTTTTCTACCAAGAGATCAAATACTCTAATACACAATACAGACAAGGACAGGTTACTAAAAGGAAAACTGAGAAGCCTAGAGAAGTACATTGAGTTGACAAAGCAAGTCAGTGGCCAAGATGGAACTAAAATTTAAGTCTTTACTTATTTCAGAGAGTTGAAAATTATTTGATGAATGTGGAAATATAAAAGTGGAATATAAAAGTAATTGGCTTTTATTCAGAACAAATGCATTCAACCAAGCTACTGTTTAATGTCTGCAATATAGGAAAACTAGTATCTGACATATTTCGTAAATATTTGGCATTAAGATTTTATAAAGGCATAATACATTAAAGAGATATAAAAGTTTATAATGCACAAGAGCCTTTTTATATTTAAAAAATAAGTTTATCACGGTGCTTGTCATATTTTATGCAGAGTATTACACAGCTTGTTGAAGCCAAGAGAATCCTACGTGTCTTTTTTTATAAACTGCACACAAGTTTATTAAGTCAACATTACAAACCATGTTCAAAGCCAAAACATAAAGTTCCCGTTTCAATTAGATATACTAACTCAATCTCTGAAGACTTTCACATTTTCTCATGTTCTAAAACAGGGGTTGGCAAACTTCATCTGAAAAGGACCAGAAAATAAATATTTTAGGCTTTGCAGGCCTTACAATCTCTGTTGCAAACACTCAAAGCAGCCATAGATAATATGTAAACAGATGAGTACAGCTATGTTCTAATAAAGTTTTATTCATGGACACTGATATTTGAATTTCACATAATTTTCACATGCTATGAAATACTGGTCTTTGATTTGTTTCTCTCCAACCATTTAAAAATGCAGAAACCATTCGTAGCTGCAGGACACATAAAAAACAGAAGCAGGCCAGTTTTGACCCATGCACCATAGTTTCCCAACCCCTGCTCCAAAATATGTATTTTTTAATACTTATTTAATTTTTAGGTTGAATATTCTCTCAATGACAGTGCCAGCAAAAGTATAATGAAAACTACAGCCTTATATGGAATTACTCTAAGAGGCTAACAGTGGAAAAGAACTGAAATTTAAGATAATAATAACATTACAGAGAAGAGAATGAGACATTTATGTCATTACGTAAATGTATAACATAAGATAATCTTTACTTAACATAAATTGCAGACTGTTTGAGCAAATTACTAATTCAGTGTAAATGAGCTGGCTGTATAACTGGTTACTTGACACTCAGCTATTTTGCATATGTTTAATAACATTTTATTTTTGGTTAAGAATTAAACACATAAAATTTAACATTTTTAAACAAATCCTTTGGGAAACCATTGGCTTCTTAAAAATTATAGTAAAAAGGTAAAATAGCCATAAGTGATAGAACCCTAAATAAGTTCCAATTATTCAAATTTTAATTACCTAAAATGGGGCTATGTCTTATGAAGTATATATTTCATTAAAATTTATCTAGTTTAGTCAAATTTCCAATTATTAGATGAATTCAGTAATTCAATCACTCTATCCTTGACCCATGATTACCTCGGGAATTACTTACTATTTTAACAGACTTTTAGAGGTTACCATTTATTACATTTGTGATTTATCAAAATCTGATATTTATTGCTACTTTTACCCTATTCCCAGAAAATGCTAGAATCTTAGAACAATTTACCAATATTTTATCTCTCCTAATATACTATTGTTGTGTATTTTTCTGCATACTATAAAGACCAGAAGTTTTTATTATTACTGTTTATGCAATAAATACTCATTTATATTTACCCAAATGTTTAAATCTCTTTGCTTTCACTGCTATCTACATCTCCAATTGGGATCATTTTTTTCTACCCAAAGAATACCCTATAGTATTCCCTTTAGTGTAGATGTGCTTGTGACTAATTCTCTCAGTTTTTGTTTGTCTGAAAGTGTCTTTATTTCCCCTTAATTATGGAAGAATGCTTTCACTGCATATGAATGTCTAGTTTGGTTGTTATTTTCTTTCAGTGCCTTGAACTTATTATACCATTGTCTTCTGCCTTCCATTGTTTTTTTTTTTGGCTGCCTTGGGTCTTTGTTGCTGTGCGCAGGCTTCCTCTAGTTGCGGTGACACGGGCTACTCTTCATTGTGGTGCACGGGCTTCTCACTGCCGTGGCTTCTGCATGGGCTCTAGGCGCGCAGGCTTCAGTAGTTGTGGTACGCGGGCTTAGTTGCTCCGCGGCATGTGGGATCTTCCCGGACCAGGGCTTGAACCCGTGTCCCCTGCATTGGCAGGAGGGTTCCTAACCACTGCGCCACCAGGGAAGCCTGCCTTCCATTGTTTCTGTTTAGAAGTTAGCTGTTGGCTCTCAGTCTAGTTATTGCTCCTTTGAAAGCAATCTGTCTTCTTTTCCTCTGGCTGTTTCCTCCACACCCCTGGCTAATTTAAAATTTTTTTTCTCTTTTTCTTTCCTTTTCAGAAAATTTTCTGTGATGGACCTGGCTGTGCATTTCTTTTGGTTTATCCTGTTTAGAGTTTGTAGGAAGTTATGAATTTTAAACTTATCTTTCATCAGTTTCTGGACATTTCTCAGCTATTACCTCTCCCAATATGTCTCTTCTTAGTTTCTCTCCTCTACTTCTGGGATTCAACTGTACATATATATGGGTTTTTTTCACAAATCAACCTTTATGATTCTTACCCTTTCACCTATAATTTCAATCCTTTTGACTTCTTGTGCTTTATTCTCAATAGTTTCTTTTGTTCTAATGTGTCTAATCTGAGTTTTAATTCCAGCTATTCATTTTTCATTTCTAGGTTATATTTGGTAACATTTTCAAGTATTTCTTGTTCTGTATCTCCAAAAACTTTCAATATTGTCTTTTACCTTCTTGAATATGGTAAACATATTTATTTTAAAGTCTATTCTGATAAACCTAATGGACCCTAGGGCCTGTTTCTGTTCTCTATTGTTCCTGTTGGTTCTCAGTTATGTTGTCATGTTTCCTTGTGTACCTGGTTATTTTTTATTGTGCGCTAGACATTGTACTTGAAAACACTTATAGAGGGGAGTTGATCAAGATGGTGGAGTAGGAGAATGCTGAGCTGACCCCTTTCCCCATGAACACATCAAAAATACATCTAGGGACTTCCCTGGTGGTCCAGTGGTAAACAATCTGCCTTCCAATGCAGGGGACCTGGGTTTGATCCCTGGTCAGGGAACTAAGATCCCACATGCAACAGAGCAACTAAGCCCGCGCACCACAACTACTGAGCTCACACACCTCAACTAGAGAGCCCATGCACCCTGGAACCTGCACACCACAACTAGAGAGAGAAAACCCACATGCCACAACTAGAGAGAAGCCCATGCATTGCAACAAGGACCTGACACAGCCAAAAATAAAAATAAAAATAAAGAAAATAAATAAATATTTTTAAAAAAGAAAAGTGTTTTAAAAAAAAAGGGAAAAAACTCTAAAAAAAAAATCTATATGGAGCAATTCTCACTGAAAACAAACTGGAGACTGGCAGAAAGACTCTTGCACAACCAAGGGTGTAGGAAAGATGGGGGTAGGAATGGAAGAAAAGTGATCAGGTTAGGACCTGTACCCCTGGAAGGAGACACAAGGAGGAGGAGGATTACACAGGTTCAGAGATCCTCCCTGGGGAGTGAGCAGTTCGAATCACATATTGGGCACCTCAGCCCTAAGGTTTGACACTGGTAAGATGAGTCCCCTTAGCCAGTTTGAAAACCAGTGGGTTTAATAGGAGGGCTATAAGGAACCCAGGCTCTACTCATGAAGAGTACATGTGTGCTTGCTTACTCCCAAGAACAAGGCAGAGGAAGCAGACTGAAATAGCCTGGGACTTGTGCCAGTTCCCCAAGACCACCCCAGCAAGCAACCCAGCCCACTACAGCACCTGCTCTAACCCTAACCTCTGGCTCTGGAGCAGCTCCACACTAGCGGGAAGGCTGCTGTTGCTAAGGAGAGTATGCAGTTGCAGGGACAGAGTTGGCTCAGACCTGGTACGGCATCCAAACAAGGCAAGGGTGGTCATTACTGGTGTTTGCAGAAGTGACAAATACAAAGCAGCCTCAAGCTATGGCTGGTGTACTGGGACTGGCAATGCATGTCCTGGCCCACACTGAGTGCCCACTCTGGACCTTTTTGCTCCAGTGCTGCTTCCTTCTGGGGTGAAGGTACCATTGCTGGGGGAGGGGAAAGTGCACAGTTAGAGGGAACAAAACTAGCTTGGACTCAAACCTCAGGGTTTCTGCATTAGCACCTTGGGACCTGACCATAGCCCTGATAGGTCAGTAACAGCCACTGAACATAGGAAAAGGCCCAGCTCACACCTAGCTCTGGCTCTAGCCCCTCCATCTCCAGTGCCACCTCACACCAAGGTGATAGCTGCCAGCACACAAGGGGGAAGACATGGCCAGTGCTCACTTCAGATCCAGCTCTCCCACCAAAGTAACCAGACACACATAGACTGCATAGGAATGCTCCCACACAAGGACACCCCTTCAAGACTCAGATAGGTAACTGTTTCACCTAATTTCATAGAGACAGAGAAAATTAAACAAAATGAGAAGACATATGGATTTGTTTCACTTGAAAGAACAAGAGAAAACTCCTGAAAAAACATCTAAGGAAACAGAGAGAAATAATTTACCAAATAAAGAGCTCAAAGCATTAGTAATAAGAATGTTAACTGATCTAGGGAAAAGAATAAATGACCACAGTGAGAATTTAAACTAGAAACTAGAAAACTAAAAACAAACAGAGCTGAAGAATACAATAACTGAAATGAAAAACACACTAAAATGAATTACCTACAGACTAGCTGATACAGAACACAAAAGGGATCTGAAGATAGGATAATAGATATCACCTAACAGAACAGCAAAAAGAAAAACAAATCTTAAAAAAGAGAACCATTTAAGGGACCACTAGAACAATCAAGCATACTAACATTCACATTATAGGGGTACCAGAAGGAGAAGAGAAAGAGAAAGGGATTGAAAATGTATTTGATGAATATATGGCTGAAAACTTCCCAAACCTGAAGAAGGAAACAGATATATAGGTACAGAAAGTACACAGAGTCACAAACAAGATGAATCCAAAGAGGCATACACCAAGACATATCATAATTAAAGTGGTAAAAGTTAAAGATAAAGAGAATATACTAAATGGCAAGAGAAAACAAAGAATCACATACAAGGGATCCCCCCATAAAGCTATCAAATGATTTTTCTGCAGAAGCTTTGAAGGCCAGAAGGGAGTGACATGGTATATTTAAAGTGCTGAAAGGAAAAGAGCTACAATCTAGGAAATTCTACCCAGCAAGATTATCATTTGGAATTGAAGGAGAGATAAAGAACTTTTCAGACATGTGAAAATTAAGAGTTCATCAATACTAAACCAACCCTAAGAGAAATGTTAAAGGGTCTTCTTTAAGTAGAAAAGAAAATGCTACAACAAGAAGTAAGAATTTATAGAAAAGGAAAAATCCCACTAGTACAGGCAAATATATAGTAAAGGCTGTGGATCAACCACTTAAATAAGAGAGTATAAAGATTAACACATTTTTGACTGGAGACGGATTACAGCCACAGGCGTTAGTTTCTGCAAAAATTCCCGTCAATAGTGTGTTAAAAGACAAAAATTATAAAATCACCTATAACTACAGCAAACAGTTAAGGGATAAACATGATGTTATAAAATAGGACATGAAAAACACATAAAGTAGGGAGGGGAGTAAAAAATGTAGATCATTTAGAACCTGTTTGAACTTAAATGAGTATCAATTTACAACAAGTAGAATAGTTATAGGTCAACATATATGAACCCCATGGTTACCACAAATCAAAAACCTACCACAGATACACAAAAACTAGAGAGAGAGGAACAGAAGCATACCACCAAAGAAAATCATCAAATCACAAGGGAGGAAACTAGAAGAAGAAGAAAAGAAGAGAGAAGAACTACAAAAATAACCAGAAAACAAGTAACAAGATGGCAATAAGTACATACTTATCAATAATCACTTTAAATGTCAATGGAATGCTCCAACAAAAGACATAGGGTGGCTGATTAGATAAAAAAACAACACCCATCTATATGCAGCTTATTGGAGACTCACTTCAGAACTAAAGACACACAGACTGAAAGTGAGGGGATGGAAAAATATATTCCATACAAATGGAAATGACAAGAAAGCTACAGTAGCAATACTCCTATCAGACAAAGTAGATTTTTTTTTAAATTTTATTTATTTATTTATTTATTTTTGGCTGTGTTGGGTCTTCATTTCTGTGCGAGGGCTTTCTCTAGTTGTGGCAAGCAGGGACCACTCTTCATCGCGGTGCGCGGGCCTCTCACTATCGCGGCCTCTCTTGTTGCGGAGAACAGGCTCCAGACGCGCAGGCTCAGTAATTGTGGCTGACGGGCCCAGTTGCTCTGCGGCATGTGGGATCTTCCCAGACCAGGGCTCGAACCCGTGTCCCCTGCATCAGCAGGCAGATTCTCAACAACTGCGCCACAAGGGAAGCCCCAGACAAAGTAGAGTTTTAAAACAAAGTCTATAACAAAAGATAAAGAAGGGCATTATAGGGATTTCCCTGGTTGCATAGTGGTTAAGAATTCACCTGCCAATACAGGAGACACGGGTTCGAGCCCTGGTCTGGGAAGATCCCACATGCCGCGGAGAAACTGAGCCCGTGCGCCACAACTACTGAGCCCACATGCCACAACTACTGAAGCCCGCACACCTAGAGCCCGTGCTCCACAACAAGAGAAGCCACTGCAATGAGAAGCCCACGCACCACGACGAAGAGTAGCCCCCACTTGCCACAACTAGAGAAAGCCTGTGCATAGCAAAGAAGACCCAACACAGCCATAAATAAATAAATAAATAAATAAATAAAATTAAAAATAAAAGAAGGGCATTATATAATGAGAAAGGGATTAATACCAGAAGAGATTATATTTAACATATATGTGCATTAACATATATGCACCTAATATAGGAGCACTAAATATATAAAGCACATATTAACAAACATAAAGAAAGAAATTGACAATAATACAATAATTGAGAAATTTAACACTTCATTTACATAACACCTCATTTACATGACAGATCATCCAGACAGAAAATCAATAAGGAAACAGTGGTCTTAAATGACACAGTAGACAAGTTGGTCTTAGTAGATATCTACAGGACATTATATTCAAAAACAGTAGAATATACATCCTTTTCAAGTGTACATGGAACATTCTCCAGGATAGATCACATGCTAGGTCACAAAACAAGCCTCAACAAATTTAAGAGGATAGAAATTATATCAAGCAATTGTTCCAACCACAATGGTATGAAACTAGAAATAAATTACAGGAAGAAAAATGGGAAAAACACAAACACATGGAGACTAAACAACATGCTACTAAAAACCAATGGGTCAATGAAGAAATCAAAGAGGAAGTCAGAAAATACCCCCAGACAAATGAAAATAAAAACACAACTTTCCAAAATATATGGATCTATGCAAAAGCAGTCCTAAGAGGGAAGTTTATAGTGATACAGGCCCACATCAAGAAACAAGAAAAATCTCAAACAACCTAACATACCATCTAAAGGAATTAGAAAAAGAAGAACAAAGTCCAAAGTCAGCAGAAGGAAGGAAATAATGAAGATCAGAAAAGAAATAAGAAATAGAGACCCCCCCCAAAAAAAACAATATAAAACATCAATGAAAACAAGAGCTGTTTTTCTGAAAAGCTAAACAAAATTAATAAGCTTTTAGCCAGGCTCATTAAGAAAAAAAGAGAGAGGACCCAAATAAACAAAACAAGAAATGAAAGAGAAGAAATTACAACTGATATCACAGACATTAAAAAAATCATAAGGGGGGACTTCACTGGTGGTCCAGTGGTTAAGACTCCATGCTCCCAATGCAGGGGGCACAGGTTTTATCACTGGTTGGGGAACTAAGATCCTGCATGCTGCATGGCACAGCCAAAAATAATAAATAAATAAGGGAATACTATGAACAGTTATATGTCAACAAACTGGATAACCTAGAAGAAATGGATACATTTCTAAAAACATACAATCTCCCAAGACTGAATCAGGAAGAAATAGACAATATGAACAGATTGTTTACCAGTAACCAAATTGAATCAGTAATCAAAAAACTCCCAACAAACAATAGTCCAGGACTAGATAGCTTCACAGAGGAATTCCACCAAACATATAAAGAAGAGCTAATACCTATTCTTCTCAAACTATTCCAAAAAAATTGAAGAGAAGGGAACACTCCCAAATTCACTCTACAAAGGCTCCATTACCCTGATACCAAAATCCGACCATGACACTACAAAAAAAAGAAAATTACAGGCCAATGTCTCTGATGAATACAGATGCAAAATGCCTCAACAAAACATTAGCAAACCAAATTCAACAGTATATAAAAGGATCATACACCATGATCAAGTGGGATTTGTTACAGGGATATAAGGATGATTCAATATCTTCAAATCAACCAATGTGATACACCACATTAACAAGAAGACAGATAAAAATCACACTATCATCTCAATAGAAGCTAGAAAAGCTTTTGACAAAATTCAACATCTAGTCATGATACAAACTCTCATCAGAGTTGTTAAACCAGGGACTATATCTTAACATAATAAAGGCCATATACGACGAACCCACAGCTAACATAATATTCAATGGTGAAAAGCTGAAAGATATTCCTCTAAAATCAGGAACAAGATAGGGATGCTCATTCTCACCACTTCTACCTAACATAGTATTGGAAGTCCTAGCCACAGCAATCAGACAAAAAAAAGAAGTAAAAGGCATCCAAATTGGAAGGGGGTAAATAAAACTGTCACTGTTTGCAGACAACATGATCCTATATATAGAAAACCCTAAAGTCTCCACCCAAAAGCTATTATTAGAACTAATACATGAATTTAGTAAAGTTGCAGGATACAAGATTAATATACAGAAATCTGTTGCTTTTCTGTACACTAATAATGAACTATCAGAAAGAGAAAGCAAGAAAAAAAAACCAGTTTAAAATCACACTAAAAAGAATAAAATAACTAGGAATAAACTTAACCAAGGAGGTAAAATACCTATACTCTGAAAACTATAAGACATTGATGAAGAAAACTGAAGGTGATACAAAGAAATGGAAAGCTATCCCATTTTCATGGATTGGAAGAATTAATATTATTAAAATACCCCTACAACCCAAAGAAATCTACAGATTAATGCAATCCATATCAAAACACCCATAACATTTTTCACAGAATTAGAACAAATAATTCTAAATTTTACATGGAACCACAATAGATCCTGAATAGCCAAATGAAACTTGAGAAGAAGGAACAAAGCTGGAGGTATTATGTTCCCAAACTTCAGAATATATTACAAAGCTACAGTAATCAACACAGTATAGTACTGGCACAAAACCAGACACATTGATCAGTTGATCAATGGAACAGAATACAGAGCCCAGAAATAAACCCATGCACCCATGGTCAATTAATCTATGACAAAGGAGGCAAGAAGGTAAAATGGGGAATAGATAGTCTCTTCAAAATGATGCTGGGAAAACTGAACAGCTACATGTAAAAGAATGAGATTAGAACATTCTCTAACACCATATACAAAAATAAACTCAAAATGGATTAAAGATCTAAATGTAAGAATGGAAACCATAAAACTCCTAGAAAAAAACATAGGCAAAAAACTCTTTGACATAAATCATAGCAATTTTTAAAATCTATCTCCTAAGGCAAGGGAAACAAAAGCAAAAATAAACAAAAGGGACCTAATTAAACTTAAAAGGTTTTGCACAGCAAAGGAAACCATGACAAAATATAAATACAATCTACTAAATGGGAGAAAATATTTACAAATTATATGACCGATAAGGGCTTAATATTCAAAATATATAAACAGTTCATACAACTCAATACCAAAAAAACAAACAACATGATTTTAAAATGGGCAAAAGACCTGAATAGACATATTTTCCAAAGAAGACACACAAACGGCCAACAGGAGGATGAAAAGATGCTCTCTAATCATCAGAGAAATGCAAATCAAAACCACAATAAGATATCACCTCACACCTGTCACAATGGATATCTTCAATAACAAATGTTGAAAAAGAAACAACAAAAAACAAATGTTGACAAAGATCTGGAGAAAAGGGAAACCTGGTACACTGTTGATGGAAATGTAAATTGGTGAAGCCAGTATGGAAAACAGTATGATGTTTCCTCAAAAAACTAAAAATAGAACTACCATATAATCAGCAATTCTACTCATGGGTATATATCCAAGGAAAATGAAAACACTAATTAAAAAAGATACATGCACCCCAATCCTCATAACAGCACTATTTACCATAGCCAAGATATGGAAACAACCTAAGGGTTCATCAACAAATGAATGGATAAAGAAGAATGGTATGTATACATATATTATATATCTATCTCTCTATATATAGATAGATATATAATATATATCTATCTATATATATATAATATATATAGCATAATATCCTCAGGTCCATCCATGTTGTTGCAAATGGCAAAATGTCTTTTTGGGGGAGGGGCTGAGTAACATATATACAATATATATTATATATATATATATATATATATATATATATATATATATTCCCCCAAATATATATATATTTCCTCCCTTGGTGGGAGGGGCTGAGTAATACATATTTCCTCCAAAACAGAAATTTTGCCATTTGCAACAACATGGATGGACCTGAGGGTACTATGCTATATATATACATATATTTTTGTATATATATACACACACATATATGTGTGTATATACATATATAGTGCAATATATATGTATATATACCACTCTATGTATATATACCAATATATATGTATATATACCATATATATATGTATATATACCATACTGTTTTCCACAGTGGCTTCACAAATTTACATTTCCATTAGCAGTGTACCAGGTTTCCCTTTTCTCCAAAAAGAAATTTTGCCATTTGCAACAACATAGATAGACCTGAGTGTATCATGTTTAGTGAAATACGTCAGTCATAGAAAGACAAATACTGTATATGTCATCACTTATATGTGGAATCTAAAAAATAATCAAACGAGTGAATATAACAAAACAGAAACAGACTCACATGTATGGAGAACAAACTAGTAGTTACCAGTGGGGAGAGGGAAGCAGGGAAGGGCAAGGTAGGGGAAGGGGATTAAGAGGTACAAACTCCTACATAATATAAATAAGCTACGAGGATATATTGTACAGCACAGGGAATGTAGCCATTATTTTATAATAACTTTTAATTTTTATAGCTTTTATAAGCTATAAAAATATTGAATCACTATGTTGTACACCTGAAACTAATTTTATAAATCAACTATACTTCAGTTTAAAAAATGCTTATAGAAATAATTTGATGCCTACAATAATATTATCATACTGCATGGTGAATTTATTTTTATCTTGGCAAATTATATTTTTAAAAATCCAAGTATACGCTGTATATTGAGATACACCTAAAATATAAAGACACAGAAAGTTTGAAAGTAAAAAGACAGAAAAAAAATGTACCCAGGAAATACAACCCCCCAAAAACTGGTGCCACAATATCAGTATCAGACAAAGTACACTTTAAGATAAACACTATTAGGCACAATATGGTCATTACAACATGATGATACGAACAATCCATTAAGAAAGTATAAAAATTCTTAACCTGTATGTACCTAATTATATTATCATTAAAAAGGCAAAAATGGAGAAAATTAAAAGAAGAGAAGGATAAATACATTCAAATAGGAGAGATGTAAACATACTTCACTTCATATTTAAGATACTATGCAGACAAGAAATTAGTAAAGCATAAAAAATGTGAAAGCACAATTAATAGTCTTTCTCTACTGGACATACATAGTATGTTATATCCATCAAATACATAATATATAGTCTCTTCAAGTACATAAATAACAGTTTAAAAATTGATCATTAACTTGCAAACTAAACTAAATAACAAATACCAAAGAATATTTGTCATGGAGATAATTTTCTCTGATACCAATGAAATTACATTAGATAATAACAAATGAGAGAATAAATTTTTTAAGTGAAAATTCCTTTTATTCCACACATCCTCTCCCCTACCCTCCATCCTAAATAACCAAGATGAGGAGATAACTACTGTAACAGTTGGGCCATATCCCCTCAGATCTTTTTTATTTTTTTCTAATAACATAGTAACATTCATCACATTATTTAGAAAGTTTTCAGATTTTTAGTAAAATCATTTCCTCTATATTCTTTTTTTAATTGAAATATAGTTGAGTTACAGTATTTTATTAGTTTCAGGTGTACTATGTAATGCTATGACATTTGTGTACATTTTGAAATGATCCCCACAATAAGTCTAGTAACCATCTGTTCCCACACAAAGTTATCACAAATATTATTGACCACATTTCTTATGCTGTATGTTACATTCCCATGACATTTATTATACACCTGGAGGTTTGTACCTATAAATTCCTACACTTACTTCTCTCACCCCCCTACCTTCCTTCCTTCTGGCAACCACCCATTTGTTCTCTGTACCTATGAGTCTGTTTTCATTTAATTTTTAATTTAACATCTTCTTTATTCATTCGTCTGTCAGTGGACATTTACATTGCTTCCATATCTTGACTACTGTAAATAATGCTGCAATGAACATTAGAGTGTATATATCTTTTCCAACTAGTGTTTTTTGTTTTCTTCGAGTAAATACCCAGAAGTGAAATGGCTGGATCACATGGCAGTTCTATTTTTAATTTTTTAAGGAAACTCCATACTGTTTTCCATAGTGGTTGCACCAGTTTACAATCCACTGATAGTGCACGAGGTTTTCATTTTCTCCACATCCTCACCAACACTTGTTATTTGTTGTCTTTTTGATGTTAGTCATTTTGACAGATGTGAGGTCATTATAGCTTTGATTTGCATTTCCCTGATGATTAGTGATGTTGAGTATCTTTTCATGTATCTCTTGGTCATCTGTATGTCGTTTTTGGGAAAATGTCTGTTCAGGTCCTCTGCCCATTGTTTAATTGGGTTGTGTGGGTTTGTTAGTTTGTTTTGTTTTTTGGGGGGATTTTGTTGTTGTTGCTGTTGTTTTTTAGTTGTATGTGTTTTTTGTATATTTTGGATATTAACCCCTTGTCAGATATATAATTTGGGAATATCTTCTCCCTCGAGTAGGCTACTTTTTCATTTTATTGATAATTTCCTTCACTGTGCAAAAGCTTTTTAGTTTGATAAAGTCCCATTTGTTTATTTTTGCTTTTGTTTTCCTTGCCTGAGAAGACATATCCAAAAAAATATTGCTAAGACTGAGGTCAAAAAGTATACTGCCTATATTTATTTTCTACTCGGAGTTTCATGGTTTCTGGTCTTACATTTAGCTCTTTAACCTATTTTGTGTTTATTTTTGTATATGGTATGAGTAGCTATTCAGTTTTCCCAACACCTTTTGTTGAAGAGGCTGTCTTTTCCCCATTGTATATTCTTACCTCCTTTGTCATAGATTAATTGACCATTTAAGTGACAGGTTATTTCTGGGCTCTCAATTCTGTTCCACTGAACTATGTGTCTGTATTTGTGCCAGTACCATACTGTTTTGATTACTCTAGCTTTAAGTATAGTTTGAAATCAGGGAATGTAATGGTTTCAGCTTTGTTCTTTTTTCTCAAGATTGTTTTGGCTATTTCGGTTATTTTGTGTTTCCATACAAATTTTTGACTTATTTGTTCTATTTCTGTGAAAAATGCTATTGATATTTTGATAGAGACTGCATTGAATCCTGAGGGGAAATAAGAAAGAGAACATGACACAAATACAAACTATATGGTAGAGAAACAGGGCTTTTTACATGTATTACTTTATTACATGATGAAAGTAGGGAAAGGAAGAATTATACAATGAATTATTGGGGTTATTTGCTGAATAATTTGAAAAAACAATGTCATTGCTTCTGACCAAATACTGAAATGAATTCTCAGGATCAGAGTTAATGGTGGAAATAAACCATAATAATCTAAAAGAAAATTGGTCTAAATATTTTTCTGAACTGTCAGTAGGAAATTCAAAGAAAATACCACAAAATATTAAATGTGTTCTTTGCCTCTTCTTTCTTCTTTTAAAATACACCACACACAAATATATATATAGTGTATATTATATATATAGTGTGTATATATAGTTGTCATACAACTCAGTACATTATCGCCATACAACTCAATAGTGAAAAAACAAACAACCCAATGAAAAAATGGGCAGAAGACCTAAACAGACATTTTTCCAAAGAAGACATACAGATGGCCAATAGGCACATGAAAAGATGCTTAACGTCACTAATTATTAGAGATAAGCAGATCAAAAACACAGTGAGAGATCACCTCACACCGGTCAGAATTGCTATCATCAAAAAGTTTACAAATAATAAATGCTGGAGAGGATGTGGAGAAAAGGGAACCCCCCTACACTGTTGGTGGGAATATAAATTTGTGCAGCCACTATGGAAAACAGTATGGAGTTTCCTTAAAAAAAAACTACCAATAGAGCTACCATATGATCTAGCAATTCCACTCCTGGGTATATATCTGGAAAAAACAAAAACTCTAATTAAAAAAGATACATGCACCTCAATGTTCATAGCAGCACTATTTACAATAGCCAAGACATGGAAACAACCCACAAGCCCATCAACAGAGGACTGGCTTAAGAAGATGTGATATATATTCACAATGGAATATTACTCAGCCATAAAAAAGAATGAAATATTGCCATTTGCAGCAACATGGATGGATCCAGAGAATATGCCTAATGAAATAATTGAGACAAAGACAAATACTATATGATAGCACTCATATGTGGAATCTATACAAATGAATCTATACACAAAACAGAAACAGACTCACAGACATAGAAAACAAAGTTATGGTGACCAAAGAGGAGGGGGAACAAATTAGAAATATGGGGTTAATAAATATAAACTACTATGCATAAAATAGATAAGCAACAAGGATTTACTCTATAGCACAGGGAATTATATACAATATCTTATAATAACCTCTAGTGGAATATAATCTGCAAAAAATAAAAAAACTGAGTCACTATGCTGTACACATGAAACAAATGCAATATTGTAAATCAACTATACTTCAATACAAATAAAATAAAATATATAATTGTTTAAAAATATTATATATTGGGATTTCCCTGGTGGTCCAGTGGTAAATAATCTTCCTTCCAATGCAGGGGACGCAGGTTCGATCCCTGGTCGAGGAACTAAGATCCCACATGCTGCAGGGCAACTAAGTCTGCGTGCCACAACTACTGAGCTCGCATGCCTCAACGAGAGAGCCCATGTGCCGCAAACTACAGAGCTCATGCGCCCTGGAGCCTGCACACCACAACTAGAGAAGAGAAAACCCGCACTGCCACAAGTAGAGAGAAGCCCACATACCGCAACGAAAAGATCCTGCATGCCTCAATGAAGATCCCATGTGCTGCAATGCAACTAAGACCCAACCCGGCCAAAATAAATAAATAATAAATAAATAAATAAATAAATCTTTCTAAAAAAAATATTATATATTACATATAATAATGATATATAAATATTATATATATAATTGTATGTGTATATACATATGCCTATAATGTATTGAAATGTAATATATTTGCCAGTATACCGTATGAATATTGATGAAAGATTCTCCTCAATAAAATACTAGAAAACTGAATCCAGCAGCATATAAATAGGGTATTATACCATGACCAAGTGGGATTTATCCTGGGAACGCAGGTTGGTTCAACATATGAAAATTGATCAGTATAATACACCATATGAATGGAATAAAGGAAAAAATATGATCATTTCAATAAATATAGTAAAAGTATTTGAGAAAATCAAAAACAGTTTTACGATTAAAACACCCAACAAACTAGGATTAGTTTAAGGAACTTCCTTAACCTCACAAAGAGCATCTATTAAAAACCCCACAGCTAACGACATATTTAATGGTGAAAGACTAGATGCTTTCCCCATATGATAAGGAAGAAGACAAGGATATTTACTCTTGCCACTTGTATTTAACACTGTACTGAAGGTTCCAGCCAGGGAAGACTAGAAAAGAACTAACTCTCTTTGCAGATGACAAGATATTGTAAGGAAGTCCTAAAGAATCCACTAAAAAATCTATGTCTGATGTATGAGTTCAGCAAGGTTGTGGAATACAAGATCAGTTGGAAAAGGTCAATTGCACTTCTATACACTTGCAATAAACAATCTGAAAATGAAATTTAAAAAAAATTCATTTACAATAGCATCAAAAATAAAATACTTAGGAATGAATTTAACAAAAGAAGTGAAAAATATATTCAAATATATTTGAAAGAAATTAAGGATTTAGATAAATGAAAAGACAGCTCATGTTCATGGATAGGAAACTTAATATTGTTATGATAGCATTAATCTCCAAATTGATCATAGATTTAATACAGTTACTCTCAGAATCCAAAAGTGACTGCTTTGTAGAAATTAACAAGCTGATCCTAAAATTCATATGGAAACTCGAGAGACCCAGAATAGCTAAAACAATCTTGAAAAAGAAAAACAAGGAAGACTCACTTCTCATTTCAAAACTTACTACAAGAAACAGTAATCAACAGTATGGTGCTGACATAAGGATGTACATATAGATCAATGGAATAGAATTGAGAATCCAAAAATAACCCCCCACATTTATACTTAATTTATTTCCTGCAAGTATGTCAAAATAATTCAGTAGGGAGAGAATAGTCTTTTCAACAAATGGTGCTAGGACAACTGGATAGCCACATGCAAAATAATTATTTTGGACCCCTACCTCACACTATATAAATAAATTAACTCAAAATGGATCAAACATCCATTTTGTACAAGCTAAAATAATAAAATATTAGAAAAGACAAGATTAAATCTTCATGACCTTGGATTTAGCACTGTTGTTTTAGATATGACACCAAAAGCACAAGCAACAACAACAACAAAATAGATAAATTGGACTTCACCAAAATTAAAAACATTTGTGTGTCAAATGACACTATCAAGAAAGTTAAAAAACAACTCATGGAATGAGAGGAAAATATTAGCAATTCATATATTGGACAAGAACTTGTATCTAGAATATATAAAGTACACCTAGCTCTCAATAATAAAAAGATAAATAACCCAATTTTAAAATGGGCAAAAGATCTGAATAGACATGTCTCCAAAGAAGATATACAAATGGCCAAAAAGCACATGAAAGGATGCTCAACATCATTAATCATCAAGGACACGCAAATCAAAACAACAACGAGATACCAACTCACACCTACTTGAAAGGCTGTAATCAAAGAGACAGATAATGAAAAATGTTGGTAAGGATGTGGAGAAATCAGAACCCTTATAAACCACTGATGAGAATGGAAAATGGTGTGGTTACTTTAGAAAACAGTCTGATAATTCCTCAAAAGTTAAACATGGAGCAATTCCACTTCTAAATATATAGCCAAGAAAAATGAAAACATATCCACACAAACACTTGAATATTTATAGTAGTATTATTCACAATAGCCAAAAGGTGGAAATGACCCAAATGTCCATTAAATAATGAATGGATAAACAAAATGTGGTATTGTGGTCTATCTATACAATGGAACACAATGAATATTACTTGGCCATAAAAAAGAATACTAATTAATACACGTTACAACTTTGATGAACCTTGAAAACATTATGCTAAGTGAAAGAAGCCAGTCGTAAAGGACCATATATGTTTCATTTATATGAAATGTCCAATATAGTCAAATCTATAGAGGCAAAAAGTAGATTAGCGGCTGCCTACAGTAAGGGTGTGGGGTAGGAGGATTGAGGGGTGATAGCTAAAGGAGAGAGCGTTTCTTTTTAGGGCAGTGAAAATATTCTAAAATTGATTCTGATAATGACTGCGTATATCCATGATATACTAAAAACCATTGAATTATATTCACTTTAAATTGGTGAACTGTATGTGACTATATCTTAATAAAGCTGTTACCAAAAAAATTTAGATGTTAAATGTGGCAAGGTCAGGTCAACAACTTTTGAGCAGAAAGTGATAATGGTAAATGTAATATGTCTTGAAAGTTAGTCTAAGTAAGGAAAAATCTAGAAAAGCAAGGTGAGGAGAATCTGTACTTTCTTGAGATTGCACTTCAGGAAGGGGAATACATGAATTTCAGTAAAAAGAGCTTTAATTTAAATTACTTTATTGCCTATGTACTTAGCAATAGAAAACATGTTAGTGATTTTTGCTGCTTATATATATACTTAGTTTAGCTGAATGTATATCATGCAAATCTTAACCTAGAAAACAAGATATTCTCAGAGGTTTGGAAACATGATGTCTCTCTAATAACCAGGGTCAAAACCAGATTGTCATAGGTATGAACACTAAGAGACATCTTCTTGGTAAAGCATTCAGACTTTCTTCCAACATAGCTACAAAACTAGCATAAAACACTGAAACTTATGTTTTCAGTATTATGACTTGCTGTGGATAGGTCAAATCATAAGCCTTGTATTTTTTGTTTTGAAAGCAATATAGAAGTAGACTTGAATGCTTCTTTGAAAATGATAGCATTTTAACTTTGATTCATTGGCATATGATATGAAGTAAATACGGAGCTTTAGGAATACTTTTTATAGTATAAGAGCCTGGTCTGATTTTTCACATCCAGCTGTGTGATGTAGGTTTGATATTTAAAAATAAATTTGTAAAACGGAAATCAATTCATCTATCATTTGGAGAACCTAAGTAGATATGAAGAAAGTAACTTTCTTTAAGAGCCAGAACACCAGGCTTTATAGGAACTTAGAATCTATAATCAGGATTCCTTGATCTATCAGGAATAATCTCTTTCAAGGGAACTGAACCAAGGTTCTTTTTTAGGATCTTAGTGTATCATTATGTGTACATGCTACTAAAATCATTATCTAGTGCCAAAATTGTTTACTGCTTCATTTTGAGTGCTTTAAATCTGGAAGAGATTTCTCCATAGAATAGAATTTGGATAATCTTTGGCTAATGAAGACCAGGAATTATTTTCATTGAGAACACTGGTGTGCTACATGATTAAACATAAAATAATATCAAAAATTTTGTGGAAGAATAATGCCTGGAAATTCCTGTAACCTGGCAACCCACTTCTATTTTCCCAAATTACCACTTAAATGTCTTTTAACTGATTTTATCTGGAATATTTTCATGGTGATTATTAGGCAAGACAAAGTGGCACCTGAAATTAGGATATGACAGTAGGGCTAAGCAAATTGTAAAGTTTGTGCTCTGCTGTAGTTTCCACACATACTTCCTGATTCCCTTTCCCTCCTTTTATTGCCTACACCTCCTTGACCTCACATCCATTTTAGACTTCATGCTCTCTGTTTTGGAGGAGAACCTCTGACAAATGAATTCACATTAAGACGCCAATGACCTGAAGTTTCCCATCCAGAAATCTTTGTATTTTTAAAAAAGCAGTCCCCTTCCATGGAAAAAATATAACTTCAGATTTATATGAGGAACATATTTCAGGTAAAATCTTGGCACATAAATTCTGCTTAAAAAGTTAATTAGTTCATCACCCCCACGTAATAAAAGAATCACAATTAAGCAATAAACCTAACTATTAAATGTTTATTTTGATATGGCTGTTGAGTGATTAAATAAGCCTAGAAATAAAGATAGCACAGAGATACGGTTAAAAGTAGAAAGAAAAAAAGTTATCATGGTACATTGCCAACACTTTTTCCACTTAGCAATCAAGAACAGGGCACTAAGTGAAGTGAGTTTCTTCCCACTTATCCATTAGGAAGGGAAGAGAAGACAATGTTGAATTTCTCATGAAAATCAAATCAGTTGAATCACAAGGAGTGGATATAGGGAGAAAATAAATTAGGTTAGTGATCTGTGTTTTCCAATCTGGTGTGTGAAATGGTTTCACACTCTGGTTTTATTTTGAATGTCCACATTACCAACAAAGTTTTAACATCTTTTCATATATTTGTGAGCCATTTTTGATTCATCTTGGTGAAATTTCTGGTTCTTTCTGTAGGCCATCTTTCTATTGGAGCATTTGTATTTTTCTTATTTAGTCATAGGAATTCTTTAAACATTTTGGACAATTCCTTTGTCGGTTATATGTGTTGAAATTGTCTTCTCCCAGTTTATGGTCCATTTTTTCACTCTCCTAATGTGTCTTTGATGAAGAAAAGTTCTAAATTTAAAGGTAGTTCATTGATTATTTTTTATACTTCTCTGTTTTAAGAAATCTTTTCCCACTCTAGTGGTATAAAGGTATTATCCAATACTGTCTTGTAAAAGTTTTATTGTATTGCTTTTCTGTGTGTGTGGTGAGAGGTGGGGGTAATTTCATCCCCCTCTTCTATGGTTATCCAATTGTCCTAGCACCATTTATTGCAAAGCCAATATATTTCCTTGCTCAACTGCAAGATTTAAATATCCACATTTGGGCTCTCAATTCTGCTCACTGTTCTTTTTTCCTGTCACTGTGCAAATAATACACCATTTTAAATACTATAACTTTATTAATTAATTTTATAACTGGTAGGTCAAATTGCTCCACTTTATTCATCTTCTTCAAGAGGGTTTTGGTTATTACCAATCTTTGCTCTTTCAATTTAAATTTTAGGATTAGTTTGCTCGAATTCAACAAAAAAGTACCCTGAAATACTGACTGGAATTTTATTAAACCTACACAGCAGTTTTAGGAGAAAAGACATCATTATAATATTGAGTCTTTTATTGATTAACATGGATTCTCTCTAATAGTTTAGGGGTTTTTTAATGTATTTAAATAAAATTTTATAAATTTATCTTATAGTTTTATACCTGTAATATTTATTGCTAGGTACTTAATATTTTTGATGCCATTATAATAATTTTTTTTTACAGTTTTATTTATTTATTTTTATTTTTGGTTGCGTTGAGTCTTCGTTTCCGTGCGAGGGCTTGCTCTAGTTGCGGCAAGTGGGGGCCACTCTTCATCGCGGTGCACGGGCCTCTCGCTATCGCGGCCTCTCTTATTGCGGAGCACAGGCTCCAGACGCGCAGGCTCAGTAGTTGTGGCTCACGGGCCTAGTTGCTCCGCGGCATGTGCGATCTCCCCAAGCCAGGGCTTGAACCCGTGTCCCCTGCATTGGCAGGCAGATTCTCAACCACCGCGCCACCAGGGAAGCCCCGTTATAATAATTTTTTAAAATTTCCCCACTATGTGATTTATTTATATTTTTATTCAGGAACGAAGGACACATTAATGATCACAACATAAGTAAGTCTTCTAATATTTAACTAATTTCATCCTGTAGGTATACATATAGTAAAAATTAAAACCATGTCTATTATTTAAAAAAAAACAAAACTGAAGTGTTTAAATAATCCTACCGGTGATTTTATCGCTGAGCAACAAATGTCTTAGGTTTGGTATTTTATATATATAATAAATTTTAAAATTCATTTTTGAATCATTTGTTGATAGTTTATACAAATGCAATGCACTGATATTGATGTATTTAGCAACATGCTATATTTTGAAATTAATTCTAAAATTAATCTGTAGATTACTATGAGTTCTATTACTTTGGAACAATCATACTACCTGCAAAATAATGGACTTTTTGTTTCTTTCTTTTCATCTCTATTCCTTTTCTTTATGCCTTTCTGTGTTGTCTAGGATACCCAGTACACTATTGAATGAAATAGTTATTGTGGCTATTGTTGCCATTTGCCTGATGTCAAGAGTAAGCTTTCACTGTTTCACAAATAAAAATTTGATGTTTTATTTTATGCACACCCTTTGTCAAATTTAGAAAGTTCTGTTTCTAGTTTTCTAAGAGTTTTATCACAAATAAATGTTTTATCAAATGCATTTTTTGCATTTATGAAGATAATCATATGATTTTTCTCCATTAAATTGTTAAAGTGGTAAATTTAACCTTGTATTCCTGAAGTTAAACCCAATTTTGTGAGGCTGTATTATCTTTTTTTAGCTGGATTTGATTTTTTAATAGTCTTAGGGTTTTTGCATTTCAATTCATGAATAGTATTGACTTGTAAATTTTCTTTCTCACACTGTTTTTTAAGTTTTTCTTTCCTTCTACTTAATTTTTTTTTTTTTTCCTAGCTTCTTTGGTGATTTCAGCCTTTTCTTTTCAAATATAAACATTCAACACTACCAATTAGGTCACAGTGATTAACAATGCTCATAATCAGTATGTCTTTGCTGATTTTTTTTCCAGTTTTATCAATTTCTGAAAGATCTCTCAAACGGTAATTGTGTTAAAATCTTCAACTATAATTGTGGAATTGTCTATTTCTCCCTTTAATTTTTTCAACTTTTATTTATGAATTATACATGTTAGACTGCTTGATATTATTCCTGTTCTTTTTAACTCTTTTTTCTCTCTGTTCTTCAGACTGAATAATTTCCATTGATCTGTCTCCAAGTTCTCTCACTCTTTCCCCAGTCATTTCCATTCTGCTTTAAGTTGACCCAGTGACATTTTTATTTCACATATTGAATTCTTGAGTTCTAGAATTTCTATTTTATCTATTTTTATAGTTTCTATTTCTCTGCTGAGATTTGTTATCGTTTCATTCCAATGATATCTTCCTTTACCTCACTGAGCATAGTTTCAATAGGTGCTTCAAAGTCTCTGGTATTTCCAACATCTGGGTCATCTGGGATCATCCTTCTTTGATTATCTTTTCTCTTACATTTCTTTAATTCTTCAAATGTCAAGAAAATTTGGATTGTATCCTGGATACTGTCAATGTTGTGCTGTGGGATTCAGGACTGTGGATTCTTTCATATTTCTCCAGAGAGTATTGACGTTTTGTTATAGCAGGATACTAATTGGTTAGACTTAAACTGCGAGCAGCTCTTCCTTGCCTAGAGTGGCTGGAAGCTCAAATCTCAGTTCAGATCTTCTATTTTAGGGGAACTGCTTGCAGTCTGCCATATGTAGGTGTTGTTCAGAGGCCGGCCTTGGGCAGAGTTTATACACAGGAATTTGGGGTCCCCTTCTTAGGCTCTCTCTTTTCTGGGATTTTTGTCTCACTTTCTGGAAGCCCTTCTTACTTGGGGTTCTATCCCCCGGCTGCTCAGGACAGAAAGATGGTTGACTTTCTGTGAGAGTGTAGCTGCTCACAGCATGCTTCATCTGTAGTTACCCCTGGAGCCAAGCTATAAAAAAGCAGGAAATTTACCCCAGGCTGGTCATCTTTCCCAAATTTTAATTTCTCTCCAAACTTGCTGCTTTTTGTTCACTCTGCAGAGCTCTCAGGTAGTTAGTTTCTATATTTTGTTATTTGGTGGGAGTTTCAGTCAGTTAGGAGTTTATTCCTCGGTGCCAGGAGAGAAACTTTTCCATATCTTAAGTTACCAAGTCGTGTTTTAAGAAGAAATGCTAAATATGCCCTGGCACACCACTACACATTTATTGATGAGGGGGTAAAAGTGCTTTTGCCCACTGTTGTAGCAATGCCACAGCTGGCCAACCTAGTCACTGTCTTTTTAGGGTTGTTCCTAAAGGCAAGAATGACTGTGAGTAAACTGGGGATGATTCTCTCATAATTCTTTCAGATGTCCCTCACAGCATGGTTTATTGTAAATCACTGACTTTCAGTATGGAGAACTGAATTCCTCTGAGACAGCCCAGAAACTCTGGCTTTTTTCATGGTCATCCTGGTCACTGATGGATTTATAATGTTTCAGCAACAATTTCCCAGAGTAGACATCACTTTAATAGCGCTTTCTAGGTGGCAAAGGTCATTTACCTCAGAGACCCTTCAAAAGCATTCATTGGTGTATTTTTTTTTGAAGGATGGAAGGGCAAATTGCCTGAAGGCTGTACAAATCACTGTGGTTAATGTATGGTAGGATAACCAAGGCCCCTAGGAGTACTAATAGCATGTTAGAAGGCATCTAATGATAGACTGTATAGGATGTTGGACATATATTTAAATACCTAACTTGTCAGAAACATTATTTTTTTTTCATTGTTCCCATGTTTACGAACGAAGTCATCTCAGTAAAACT
Organism: Balaenoptera ricei; assembly: GCF_028023285.1. NCBI lineage: Eukaryota > Metazoa > Chordata > Mammalia > Artiodactyla > Balaenopteridae > Balaenoptera > Balaenoptera ricei. The sequence goes on along the minus strand of NC_082645.1, from coordinate 42,769,309 downwards.
TGGCAAGTCTGAAAATGTTCCAAGATCCTCAAATTGGCCTGTACATCTTGTAATGATAGTTATGGGTAAGAGATAATGTTCATGATTGTAAAGAAGGTTGTGCCCTTTAGATCTGAAATCTTGTTGGTGGTGGTTTTTTTTTTTAACAGGTAGCTTCATGTCATGTTTAAGTATTTTAAAGGAGTGTTTCTCAAAATATGGCCCAATAACCTCCTGCATTAAAATCTCCTGTGGTGTTGCTAGAAATGCAAATTCCTAACCTTATTTTAGCCCTAGAGAATGAAAATCACAAGTAGGGAGGATAGGGGCGATGGGACCCTTCGATTTGCATTTGTGTCAAGCTCCCCCAGATGAGTCTCATGCACACGAAAGAAAACAACTACATTAGATACTCAGGAGGATATATTTCAACATAAGGGTGCCAGTAAAATGATGTAACAAATTCTGAGAATTTTTTTCTTTTTATCTAATACATTCACTGTATATCTCCTAAGTACAGAACACCATGTTAGCTGCTGGTGGGATATAAAGATGAATAAATATAGAGGTTCCTGTCCTGCTAAGGGAAGAGCAGAGTGCCCAGAGTAGCTTGATTAGAAAAAAAGCAAAAGGTTCTAATTGGAGTGTGGTATGCAATGAATGTGTCTCAAGTCTTAATGAGTTTCTCAAGTTGTCTGGATATATATAAAAAAAGAAATCAAGTTAATGAGGGACCACATTATAGATCCATCTCAGAGACTGCTCTGAAGTCTGAGGCCCACAAAAAGAATGGAATTCCAAAAGGTATTTCTTTTAATTCAAAGACTAGTTTATTTTTAAAGTTTTATATATATATATATATATTTTTTTTTTTTTAAGATTATTTTCCATTATAGGTTCCAAAAGTTATTTTAAAACAAATTTCCTCAGTGTCTCAGCCAGGTTCTGAGAAGCAGAGCCTGAGACTGGGATTCATTCAATTGGTTGATTGGGAGAATGCTTTCCTGAGACACTATAAGGGAGGGAGGGTAGCAGGAGAGGGCAGGGGAAGAAGTCAGACAAACGTGTAGTTCAGAAGAGGTCTAGCCTCAGCCTTTCCTGCCCCTACGTGAAGCATTCTCACAGGGGTAGGCATGTGCCACAGAGGCCTTCTGCACACCTGCACAGCTACTGAGGGCCAGGAGCCACCACCGCCAGCCTCCCAGGCCTCCTAGTCATCTCCTGTCAGCCAAGGGTAACCCTCCCCCAAAGGGTGCAGCTGTGAGCCAGGAGCAGCCAATATTCACGTTAGCTGGGGACGCGTATGCTGCCCAGTAAAGAGATCAGGGAGGAACCAAAGCATCTGCCACCCTCGCCCAATGCCTGAAAGGCTTCTTCCTCTATGCTATGCTGACTCTGCTATTCAACTCTGCAGCCAGACTGCCTGTGTTCAAACCTCAGCTTCATCTCTTATTTGCCATCTTACAGTAGCCTGTTTGTGCCTCAGTATTCTCACCTTTAAAATGTAATTTATAAAGTGAACCATTAGAAGACTGTGAGGAGATAACGAGATAACCTACACCAAGTATTTTCCGCAGTGCCTGGCATAGAGTAAGCACTCAATACATTTTAGCAACACTAGCTATTATTTGCATTCCCTCACTATACTCCTCATTAAGACCTTGGCTACCTTGTGTCTAGGATTTTCCATCAGCTTCCTGCCTGGTTTCTTTGCCTCAGACACTGCCTTCCCCTCCACCAAAACACACTAAACAGATACACACCTTTTTCAAACTGTCCTACACACACAAGCATATATATGAGTTCTCTTCTTAAAAAGTTCCTTTCATCATATTATCTCTCTGCTCAAAACTCCATTACCTCCATGATAAAAATACCCATTTTAGCCTGCAATTCAAGTTGCTTCACAGCTTGGCTCTTCACTGTCTCTCCAGTTTCATCTATCTCTGTTCTTTTACACAAGTGGTTCTCAAAATTTGATCTCATGACCCCCTTTCCTCCTTAACAGTAGGTTATCTATCGATATTTACCATATTTGAAATTAAAACTGAGGAACATTGAAAAGATTTACTTACTGATTCATTAAAAATAACAATAATAAGCACATTACATGTTATTAATAACAGTTTTATGAAAATAAATGTATTTTCCAAATTAAACAAATTTTTTGAAAAGAATATCACTTTTTCATTGTTGCAAATCTCTTTAGTATCTGGTTTAATAGAGGACAGCTGCATTCTGATATGTTTCTGCATTCAATATGTTGCTTTGGTTCAAGTATATGAAGAAAATCTGGCCTCATGCAGATATGTAGTTGGAAAAGGGAGAAGTATTTTAAAAGCTTTACAGATAATTGTAGATATTCCTCTATGATACAATACTAATATTCAACCAGTGGTAGTTTCTCAAAGGTTAGCTACAGTGAGGAATCTGAAACCATATCCACAGTCTTTTCATACTTGGTTACATTAAAATCCACTGGGCTTTTGCACTCTTAGAAGATCTTTTACTTGTTCATGATTCTGATATCTCAGACTCCCTGAAGGGTCTGAGGCAACCCAGAGTTTCTCAAACTGCACTCTGAGACCAAGTTCTACATAAGCCCTTTTCATTCTGCATCTCTTGTTTTTAAAACATACCCAGGATTTTGGTTTTTATTCTGGTAGAGTGGGTCCAACAGATCAGGAGACGACTGCCATTGAAAAGACAGTTTGTTACTTACAGTTCCCAAGAGGAGGGGGCACACCATGCCATGGAGGGCCACAGGAAGCACCACGGTCAGTCAGGAGGCAAGACAAGCGCGGGGAAAGCATGGGCAAAAGGTTTTATTGTGGTTTTCATGGAAAGGAATGGATGAGGCAGGGTAAGCAGCTGAGCAAATTTACGATTGATTGGATGGTTTGAATAACTTCTGTGGGCTCTGGGCTACAGGTGCAGTCTCTTGTTGTCCGGTACCTGGCCCTGGGGTGATTTAGGGGAGGGGGGATAGTGTCCTGTCCTGCAGGAACCTGATGAAAGTAGGCTGAAGTGGGTATGGACGAGGGATTGATTGGTTTGAATATCAAAGGAGTGCTTGTGTTCGCAGCACAAGCATTATGGTGGAGTATCTAGGAACTATATTTTCCTTTCTTTAGCTCTAACTCAATATCACAACCTGATTTATACTTACAGATAGACTATAAGCCTATCTTAAAGGTATAGTCAATAAGCCAAAGAAAAAAATTAAAGGTATTTAGAGACTAGCTAAAGAAAGATGTATTTTTCATTTGTCTTTGTTTAAACCTCTAGATCCTTTTATGAATACAAAGATCATGAACATTTTATTTTCTAATGGGGGCAAGAATAGGGAACACGTGTTGAGTGTTAAAGTGGTACAGTCATTCATTTGTTACACTTAGGGTTTCCTTTTGACATTTCTCTAGTAAGTGATATGCCTAGATTCTGCTAATGTGCTAATGAATTTGGGAAGCAAAGGTTATTTCATATTAAGTGGAATATGGAAGATGTTAATCTTATGACTAAAGGTTAGTCCTAAAATAGTAATTTGGTAGTAGATTAAGACTCCCATACAGAGTATTAAGAAGAATAGAGCAATTTACTTGATTTTTGTGTGATGTTAGTTTTCAGCACCTAAGGTGTTTTTTGTTTTTTTTTTTAATTTATTTATTTTTGGCTGTGTTGGGTCTTCGTTTCTGTGCGAGGGCTTTCTCTAGTTGCGGCAAGCGGGGGCCACTCTTCATCGCGGTGCGTGGGCCTCTCACTATCGCGGCCTCTCTTGTTGTGGAGCACAGGCTCCAGACGCGCAGGCTCAGTAGTTGTGCCTCACGGGCCTAGTTGCTCCGCGGCATGTGGGATCTTCCCAGACCAGGGCTCGAACCCGTGTCCCCTGCATTGGCAGGCGGATTCTCAACCACTGCGCCACCAGGCAAGCCCCAGCACCTAAGGTTTTAATCTTAGACCATGGGGATGTTTTTGGAAGAACACTGTCCTCTATTTTCTCCTAACAACTCATTATGGATATATAATCTACAAATTGATCTTAATCTTCTTTGGAACCACTTAACTTTGAGGACTTTACCAGCCTAAATTTTTTTAAAGTGTCTCAAGTTTATTGTCCACTGTATTACGTGTATTTTGTCAAATTATGCTCATTAAATGTACCTCTTATAAACTACAAAGAAATCTTACCCACTTACAATACATTAATATTTAGTTAAGAGGTATATTATCACTTTATCAATTCCTTCATGGTTTTACATGCTGTTTATTTGTATTTTTTTTATTTTAAATATTTATTTATTTATTTATTTATGGCTGCGCTGGGTCTTTGTTGCTGCACGCGGGCTTTCTCTAGTTGTAGCGAGCGGGGGCTACTCTTCCTGGCAGTGCGTGGGCTTCTCATTACAGTGGCTTCTCTTCTTGTTGAGCATAGCCTCTAGGTGCATGGGCTTCAGTAGTTGTGGCATGCGGGCTCAGTATTTGTGGCTCGCGGGCTCCAGAGCGCAGGCTCAGTAGTTGTGGCACATGGGCTTAGTTGCTCCGTGGCACATGGGATCTTCCCGGACCAGGGCTCGAACCCGTGTCCCCTGCATTGGCAGGCGGATCCTTAACCACTGAGCCACTACGGAAGTCCCCGTGCTGTTTATTTTTTAAATGAAGATTATAATGCTTAATTTTTACTAAATTTTTATAAGCAAATGAAGTATTGCATGACAGCGTTTTTGAAAAATAATGCCATGTACATATGAACTACAGTTTATGAACTCTGACCATATTCCTTCTTAACGTCTATCTTTCTTAAATTATAGCCTTACTCATTTGGCTGGTTTTCAGATAGTAGACCTCATATAGTTTATCACTCTGGTGATTCCTTTCTGGATATTTTCGAGAGTCATTATATTCGTGAAGCGCCATATAACTAGAACCATAAAACATATTTCCACAGCTTTTAGAGTATGGTTTTATAAAAAAGTAAGTAGATGTTTTCTGCATTATTTCTGAATGTCTTCTCCATTTAAAAATCTTAAATACCTTACACAGTGGAGGGTCATCCACCACTACATTTGCTTGTCATGTAAGCTCAACAATGTCACTTGCTATTTATGGCACTTCTACTTTAGCATCCAATAATGTTTAAATTTATTATTCAATTTGTTGAATAAAGCAATTTAGCCTAGTAGAGTGATCAATAGAAATAGTAAAATGTTCCCTTCCCTCCTCAAAAAACTCTTCAATTCTTGCCCCTGATCTTCTCCTATAGGATTGCACTGGTATCTCTAGGAGGGAGACCTACAGTAAGCTTGGATGTGCCCTCCTTTGTTATATTGACCCTATGGTAATTACAACTTCTTCCCTTATTTTTTCTTAAATTGGGCCCATCATCTTTATAGAATTCCTTTTTATTTCTAGTCCAATGACTTCAGCTACTGAAATAATCTACATTGTTTAAAATGTGCTAATTCACACCTGCGTTTATACATTTGCCCTGAATTTCCCTCCCAGATTAAGTTGGGGGGCTTGATGAGCCAGGGCTGGTTTAATGTGTGAGGGTAACAGAATTTGATGTCCAGGAAGATCTGAAACACAGAACCGACAGCAAAGCTGGAGCAAGCCTGGGAGAGAATTGAACTGATACGAGTGTTGAATTTGCTTGTTGCTAACTGAAGGGACAGTTAGAAGGGACACAGCAGAGAGGAGGATGCTGGGAATGAGGCACATGTTGGAATCAGAGACACTGAGTGCAACAAGTGGGTTCACAAGAGAAAGCAGGAGGGAGACGCCAAGAAAGATTCCTCAAGGGGTTAATGATAGCCACGGGGATTCCAGTAGGACATCTGAGGCCCTGCCTGTGGGTGGAATTGAGCGGTTCAGGACACTGAGACTGTTCAGGTGCATTTGTTCAGCCAACAGTTGTTTGCACATCCGCTGAGCCAGGTGCACGTAATACAATGAATACTAAGTTGTAGCTCTTAACACATTAAAGAGCTATTATTTTATATTACATACAACTTTTTTTTTGGTGCAAACGAAGTTTTTTTTAGGACATCTGTCTCTATGCTTAATCTGAGATCTATAAAATATCTTATTAAAAATGTGAATATACTTGTGGATAATATGGTGACTCCCTGCAACAAACGTGATTTCTTGTTCTTTACATAAATCTTTGAAATGTTCTTGAATTGACAATTTCCCTTGAATAGAAAGAATAGATAACTTTGAATAAAGTGAGAATAAAATAAGACATTTGGGAAAAAGCGACCTAAGCTGCTGCATGCTAGGTTAAAAGGCTTGTATTAATTATGACCAAGAAAGGGATCTTAGAATTTTGAAGTTTGCTTCCTAAAGCTGTTGGTTCACGCTCAAGATCCTCAAGAAATTATTGGAAACCAAAAATGAAAATATAATCCTACCTGGTATATCTCTACTTGGAATGTTTCACTTTAAGTAACACTACAGTGATTATGGAAAGGATCAAAAAAGGGAACCCAAACAGGACAAGAAACAAAGACAGTTATTTTTTTTAAAATATTTCTTATTTTAGAAAAAGAAAGATATAAAAATATAGGATCTTAGGGGGATATAAAAATAATAAATTCAGAATAAATTCTGAATACTAAAATTAGGCTGCACCCTTTAAAGCTAAAAGAGGTAAATTTTAGAATAACTAAAAATGGCTACTCCACATACTGAGTGAAGTATGTCAGAGAGAGAAATACAAATATCATATGATATTGCTTATATGTGAAATCTAAAAAAAGGGTACAAATGAACTTATTTACAAAACAGAAGTAGAGTCACAGACGTAGAAAGCGAACTTATGGTTACCAGTGGGTAAGGGGGGGAGGGATAAACTGGGAGAATGGGATTGACATATACACACTACTATATATAAAATAGATAACTAATAAGAATCTACTGTATAGCACAGGGAACTCTACTCAATACTCTGTAAATGGCCTATATGGGAAAAGAATCTTTTTAAAAAAAGCGTGGATATATGTATATGTATAACTGATTCACTTTGCTGTACACCTGAAATTAACACAACCTTGTAAATCAATTATACTCCAATATAAAAAAAAAAAACCCATCTACTCCATAGCATGCATAAATTGTGTCTGTATATTGCCTGAAAGTGACGTTTTAAACCTCAAATGCATGCTGAGATTTTACCTGTCTTTAGTGCCCAGCCCAGATAACAGCTCTTCTGACTGTACCTCTGCAGAGCTTCACGGAGTGCTGGTCATTGTAGGCATAATAAACATTGCTGAATGACCAGCACAAATGAAATTAAGTATAAATAAATACTATCTTTACATTAAAACTAAAGAGGAGTTAATTTGTTACAGTCTCGTGATGAAGAATAAGTAAATATTGATATTTAAAACAGCACATCCTGGTTTATTGACATTCATTGGCAAAATGAATTTGTCAGCAAATACTTTTTATTAAACTCAATGTAGGGGGGCTTCCCTGGTGGCACAGTGGTTGAGAATCTGCCTGCCAACGCAGGGGACACGGGTTTGAGCCCTGGTCTGGGAAGATCCCACATGCCGCTGAGCAACTAGGCCCGTGAGCCACAACTACTGAGCCTGCGCGACTGGAGCCTGTGCTCCACAACAAGAGAGGCCGCGTTAGTGAGAGGCCCACACATCGCATTGAAGAGTGGCCCCCCGCTTGCCACAACTAGAGAAAGCCCTCGCACAGAAACGAAGACCCAACACAGCCAAAAATAAATAAATAAATAAATAAAAATTTAAAAAAACCCCACAAAACTTGAAATGTCACATCTTTAAAAAAAAAAAAAAAAAACCTCAATGTAGGAAATATACAAATTTGGTATACTATAATGAGGTATTATTCATATAATTTTTTAAGGTAGATAGAAAGGGCAATGTTTTAAATTGGCCAAATTGGGCTCCTGCAATTTGTTTCAATATTTGCTTCTGTATTTTGCAGTTAAGGCCATTCTGTTGATAGAAAGTGAAACAATGCCGCCACCTACTGTGCAGGGCATGGTAATACAGATGATAAAAGGAGAAAAATAATTCTCCAGTTTTAAGTTAGTTATGAAGTACGAAGCTAATTTTTGGTGTAATTACATTATAGACTCTTCAATTGTATTTTCAATAAACAATATTACTGAATAGAATCAACCAATCCTGCTGAGAGTCCTGTGAGCTAGGTCTTTGTGGCCATGGTCCTTTTTTTTTTTTTGCTTTTAAAATTTTATTTACTTATTTTTTAACATCTTTATTGGAGTATAACTGCTTTACATTGTTGTGTTAGTTTCTGCTGTATAACAAAGTGAATCAGCTATACGTATACATATATCCCCTCCCTCTTGCGTCTCCCTCCAACCCTCCCTATCCCACCCCACTAGGTGGTCACAAAGCACCCAGCTGATCTCCCTGTGCTATGTAGTTGCTTCCCACTAGCTATCTATTTTACATTTGGTAGTGTATATATGTCAATGCCACTCTCTCACTTCGTCCCAGCTTACCCTTCTCCCTCTCCGTGTCCTCAGGTCCATTCTCTACATCTGCGTCTTTATCCCTGTCCTGCCCCTAAGTTCCTCAGAACCTTTTTTTTTTTTTTAGATTCCATATATATGTGTTAGCATACGGTATTTGTTTTTCTCTTTTTGACTTAACTTCACTCTGTATGATGGACTCTAGGTCCATCCACCTCACTACAAATAACTCAGTTTTGTTTCTTTTTATGGCTGAGTAATAGTCCATTGTAGATATGTGCCACATCTTCTTTATCCATTCATCTGTTGATGGACACTTAGGTTGCTTCCATGTCCTGGCTATTGTAAATAGTGCTGCAATGAACATTGTGGTACATGACTCTTTTGGAATTATGGTTTTCTCAGGGTATATGCCCAGTAGTGGGATTGCTGGGTCATATGGTAGTTCTATTTTTAGTTTTTTAAGGAACCTCCATACTGTTCTCCATAGTGGCTGTATCAATTTACATTCCCACCAACAGTGCAAGAGGCTTCCCTTTTCTCCACACCCTCTCCAGCATTTATTGTTTGTAGATTTTTTGATGATGGCCATTCTGACTGGTGTGAGGTGATACCTCATTGTAGTTTTGCTTTGCATTTCTCTAATGATTAGTAATGTTGGGCATCCTTTCATGTGTTTGTTGGCAACCTGTTTATCTTCTTTGGAGAAATGTCTATTTAGGTTTTCTGCCCATTTTTGGATTGGGTTGTTTGTTTTTTTGATATTGAGCTGCATGAGCTGTTTGTATATTTTGGAGATTAATCCTTTGTCAGTTGCTTCGTTTGCAAATATTTTCTCCCATTCTGAGGGTTGTCTTTTCATCTTGCTTATGGTTTCCTTTGCTGTGCAAAAGCTTTGACGCTTCATTAGGTCCCATTTGTTTATTTTTGTTTTTATTTCCATTTCTCTAGGAGGTGGGTCAAAAAGGATCTTGCTGTGATTTATGTCATAGAGTGTTCTGCCTGTGTTTTCCTCTAAGAGTTTTATAGTGTCTGGTCTTACATTTAGGTCTTTAATCCATTTTGAGTTTATTTTTGTGTATGGTGTTAGGGAGTATTCTAATTTCATCTTTTACATGTAGCTGTCCAGTTTTCCCAGCACCACTTATTGAAGTGGCTGTCTTTTCTCCATTGTATATTCTTGCCTCCTTTATCAAAGATAAGATGACCATATGTGCGTGAGTTTATCTCTGGGCTTGCTATCCTGTTCCATTGATCTATATTTCTGTTTTTGTGCCAGTACCATACTGTCTTGATTACTGTAGGTTTGTAGTATAGTCTGAAGTCTGGGAGCCTGATTCCTCCAGCTCTGTTTTTCTTTCTCAAGATTGCTTTGGTTATTCGGGGTCATTTGTGTTTCCATACAAATTGTGAAATTTTTTGTTCTAGTTCTGTGAAAAATGCCATTGGTAGTTTGATAGGGATTGCATTGAATCTGTAGATTGCTTTGGGTAGTATAGTCATTTTCACAAGGTTGATGCTTCCAATCCAAGAACATGGTATATCTCTTCATCTGTTTGTATCATCTTTAATTTCTTTCATCAGTGTTTTATAGTTTTCTGCATACAGGTCTTTTGTCTCCTTTGGTAGGTTTATTCCTAGGTATTTTATTCTTTTTGTTGCAATGGTAAATGGGAGTGTTTCCTTAATTTCTCTTTTAGATTTTTCATCATTAGTGTATAGGAATGCAAGAGATTTCTGTGCATTAATTTTGTATCCTGCTATTTTACCACATTCATTGATTAGCTCTAGTAGTTTTCTGGTAGCATCTTTAGGGTTCTCTATGTATAGTATCATGTCATCTGCAAACAGTGACAGTTTTACTTCTTCTTTTCCAATTTGTATTCCTTTTATTTCTTTTTCTTCTCTGATTGCTCTGGCTAAAGCTTCGAAAACTATGTTGAACAATAGTGGTGAGAGTGGGCAACTTTGTCTTGTTCCTGACCTTAGTGGAAATGGTTTCAGTTGTTGACCATTGAGAACGATGTTGGCTGTGGATTTGTCATATATGGCCTTTATTATGTTGAGGTATGTTCCCTTTATGCCTACTTTCTGGAGCGTTTTTATCATAAATGGATGTTGAATTTTGTCAAAAGCTTTTTCTGCATCTATTGAGATGATCATATGGTTTTTCTTCTTCAATTTGTTAATATAGTGTATCGCATTGATTGATTTGCATATATTGAAGAATCCTTGCATTCCTGCGATAAGCCCCACTTGATCATGGTGTATGATCCTTTTAATGTGCTGCTGGATTCTGTTTGCTAGTATTTTGTTGAGGACTTTTGCATCTATGTTCATCAGTGATATTGGCCTGTAGTTTGCCTTTTTTGTGTCATCTTTATCTGGTTTTGGTATCAGGGTGATGGTGGCCTTGTAGAATGAGTTTGGGAGTGTTTCTCCCTCTGCTATATTTTGGAAGAGTTTGAGAAGGATAGGTGTTAGCTCTTCTCTAAATGTTTGCCATGGGCTTTTAAGATAAACCTCCTCTTAGTATTTTTCTTAAAAAAACATACACACATGTGCACACACAGAATTTCCTGAATTTGTACCTCTGTTTTTCTTCTCCAACCCTTTTAACATGATTTTTAATGTTATTATCATTTGTTTATCCCTTACTTTTCCAGGTTATCTTTTTCTTTTTTTAAGCTTAATAAATTTTTTTCTAGTGACAAATTTTTATTTTTAAAATTTATTTATGTTTATTTATTTATTTATATACAGTATAGTGGACCATGTTATCTTTTTCATAAGCTGATTTTCAAAATGATTTTTTTCTGTACTGTCCATACATAGTTTCTCTTTATTTTGCTAAGGATTCAACCTATCCAATTTGTGAGAGTTTAGTTCAAGATAAAATTTCTTAATTACAATCGGAAGCATCCCAAACACCAAAATTTGTTAGGCTAACTACCCTCAACTAGGCAACTAAAATATTTTAAATAGCTACATACCAAAATACCATTGGTCTATAATCCACCAACAGTTGGTAATTCCCTTTTTCCTATGTATTCTCTTCCATTAATCAATCATTTTCATAAATCACTCTCCTCTTCTAAATATAACTCATTCGAGAGCAGTTATATCACTTTCATGCCCAATCGTCAACTCTTTTTTTTTTTTAATTTATTTGTTTGTTTGTTTTTTGGCTGCATTGGATCTTTGTTGCTGTGCATGGGCTTCTCATTGTGGTGGCTTCTCTTGTTGCAGAGCACAGGCTGTAGGCATGTGGGCTTCAGTAGTTGTGCCTCATGGGCTCTAGAGCGCAGGCTTGGTAGTTGTGGTGCATGGACTTAGTTGCTCCGCGGCATGTGGGATCTTCCCGGACCAGGGTCGAACCCGTGTCTCCTGCATTGGCACTTAACCACTGTGCCACCAGGGAAGCCCCCATCATCAACTCTTGCCCCTACCACTAATATTTTGTAAATAGTAGGCACCCAATGTTTAACTAAATTAAATGGGAAAAATGTAACGTACCTGAAAATATGCTTTTATTCATTTTGCAGGAGTGGGGAGAATAAAGTAACACAAAGGTAGAATAGAAAAAGATAAGTAAGTATTTTATTGGATATTTGGGCACTTCTTTCAGCCAAATTGGTAGCGGGAATTGGAAGTGAGAAGATTGAATCAGAGAGGTAAAGGACAAGTAATAAATCAAAGATAGGGTTACTCAGTGTGTCTTAGTTCATGCTGCTAAAACAAAGTATCAGAGAGTGGGTGGCTTACAAACAACAGAAACTTATTTCTCACAGTTCAGGAGGCTGGAAGTCTGAGATCTGGGTGCCAGCATGGTCAGGTTCTGGGGAGGATCTTCTTCTGGGTTGTAGAGCGCTGACTTATTGTTCACTCACATGGCAGAAAGAGAGTGTGCTAGACTCTCTGGCCTCTTCTTATAAGGGCACTAATCTCATTAGTGAGGGCCACACTCTCATCACCTAATTACCTGCCAGTGGTCCCACCTCGAAATATCATCACATTGGCAACTAGATTTCAACATATGAATTTGGGGGAGACACAAACATTCAATCCATAATGCAGTGTTTACATATTTTAAGTAATGGGCTATTTGCCTTGGAGGGGCACAGAATCAAAAACCACACAGATCCTTATATTGTGCTCTTGGGGAGTTACAACTATTGCACAAGATAGGTCAGAGGAATATTAAGTGCTAAGTAGTGAAATGTTGACCATCTATTCAACAAAAGTTTCAGAGAAGTGAAAGACGTGAATTGGGACCAACTGAGGAATGCTTCTTGAGAAGATGGATGTTGAATTGGGTCTTAAATTTACAGATGTGAAAAATGAAAAGAGGTAAAAGATGAAGATAGATGAAAGAAGAAAGCAAGCATTTTTGGAAAGAGAAGTATCATGAGACACAAGTAATACAGACAAAAGACACTTCTATTTCCTTCAACTGATTTTCACAATGTTTACTAGTGCTAGCTCCATCTTAAATGCTAGCCACTAGGTACATGTGGCTATTTAAGTTTAAATTAATTAAAATGAAATAAAATTGAAAATTCAGACACATTTCAAGTGATCAATAGGCACAGATGCCTAGTGGCTACTATATTGAACAGTGCAAATAGAAAACACATCTATCATTGCAAAACTTCCTTTTGTAAATGCTGTAAGTGCTACCGAGCACATACTATATGAAAAGCTCTCATGATCCTGTTTAATCTTCATGGCAAACTTATGAAGTTATACTTAAAAATAAGAAAACTGAGGTTCCTAGAACTTAAGTATTTTCCCAAAGTCACATAGTCAGTGGCAAGGCTGTGATTTGAAATTTCACCTGACTTCAAAAACTGATGCTTTAAGCCATGGAAAATAAGGTTATTGGGTAGGGAAAAATGAGTTATTTACCAGAGACAGTGACAGCCCAGACTGAACTTTCTGTGGCAGGCAAAATCCAGTAGGTTCTTGAGGGAACAAAACTATAAAGGTGGTGTTTCAGGATAATTAAGTTGTTTTGTGGGCAGGGATAGGCTAGCCCATATGATGTCTTTAAAAGAAAAAGCCTCCCTCTCTGGGAGAGACGTAGCCTTATGGGTTCATGACTCGGTTAACAGAGCATGAAGTAGAGCCCAGCCCCTTCTACTGGGTGCCCTTTCTCAAAGGGAAGAATTGGAAGGCGTGGAGGAAAAGAGAGCCTGGGATACAATAGAGGCGATGCCAAAGGGAGGGGGTGGGTGGACAGCAAAAAGAAAGTTTGAAGAAAGAAGTGAAACAATTAGGTTTTTAAAAACTGGAACAATAGAAGCAGAGTTAGAGCTTATTCTAAGGTTTCTAGTATGTAGGTCGAAAACACTGTAATGCCTATGATAGAAAAGAGAGAGAAAAAGAGAGCCAACTTCTGGTTTCTGGTCTAGAATCCAAGAAGCTTAGGAGTTGTCACTCTGGTCCACACAATAAGAAAAAAAAACTGACCTGAAAATCAACAACTCTTTTTAGCTCCCTCAGAGATCTGAGGTCACAGGGCAAACTGCTGCCCCCAAAGTTGGAGAGACAGACAGGCAGAAATAGAGAATCACAACTTACTAGAGCAGAAGCCTCTGCTGGAACAAGTGCTGGGGTAGGGAAACCTGAACTGTGATTGATGAACTGCTGGAGGCTCACTGTGGACAAGTCTGAGAGTTAAACACTCCATGAGGACCCAGTAACAGGGAGGCTCCCCCATTATTGTAAGTTTTACCTCTAGGAGCCCTATCAGGTTCCCACAAGGAAGATCAGAGAAAATCCCCTTGTGCTTCTGGCAGGGGGAGGAGGAAAGTAGCCATTCTGAAATAAGCCCAGAGCATTCTATTCTTTTTAAGGAGGCCTTACCTCAAGAGAAATTATTATTTTAGAATCTGGTAAAACCCTAGATTCTAACCAACTAGGGTTTTACCAGAGCCTAACTAACTAGGGTTTCACCAGAGCCTGACCAACCTGGCAGAAATTAAGCCAGGTTGAAGAAATGTCTAACACCCCTGCCATGTCTGAATCTAGTTCTGATGCTTGCTCTTCAAACTGTTTTGTTTTGGTTTTTGTCTTTTAGTATGCTTTGTGAGTTTTGGTTAAAAGCCAGACATGATATACTGGGTAAAAGGAACTGAGGAGAACAGGCCTTTTGTGTGAAGTTTTATGTTTACCTGGGTAGGATTTAGGTTGTGCTCCACACAAGATTTACTAAATCAGAAACTCTGCAGTGGGGTCCAGCAATCTGTGTTTTTAACAAGCCCTCCAGGTGGTTCTGATGCCAAATGTTGAGAACTACTTCCGTAGCATCACAATTACTAAGATCATGGTAAATTGGGGTTGGGTACAGGTAGAAGGGCATGCACTGGCTTCTATAATAGCTCTAGCATTTGAGAGAGGCGAAGACAGTTATAAAAACTGAGGAATTGGATGGCTGTTGTTAATTACTGTTAATGTGCTTCAGGAAGGAAATAACAAGCTCAGGTTAGCCAGTTCTCTACTCAAGGCATCATGAAGCCTAGGAATCGTCTATGGCAGCCTTTAAAGAGAACGTCAGAACCAGGGTGCCTTTGAGAAACGGTTGATTCTAAGAATGCAGCAGAGAATATACAAGATGAGCCTAGAGCACCTTATAGTACCAGGAAAGTAAAGAAATGCTAAAAAAAAGTAACACATCAAAGGGACATAGAAGTCAACGGAAAGAACTCCCAATGAACAAAGATGGAACACTTTGAGCAAAAGCAAACAAGAAAACAGCAAAAAAAAAAAAAAAAAAAAAAAGTATTATTGGGTTACAACTCAAAGTATAAGATAAATATACATGAGTTCATACTGCTATAAACAATTTAATAAATGGGTAAATAGGAGAAAAGAGACAAATTTTCCTTATAGAAAAATTCCAATAATATACTTAGGTATTCCCCTCTACAGAAGGTGAAGCTTAATGCCCTCCCTTCCCCTTGAGGGTGGGCTAGACTCAGTGACCTGCTTCCTAAGAACAGAGTAGGGAAAGGGAAAAATATTAACTTTTAAGTGGAAGAACTTGGCAAATGCTACATTTACTAAGTGCTAAAAGTTACCATCACCAGATATCATGTACTCCTTACAATAATGTGGTGAGGACACTCTACCTCTGTGATATACTTTCCAAAATCCCACAACACCCATCTAAGCATGAGAAAGACATCAGACAAACTTAGATTCAGAGACAATCTACAGCATATCTGGTCAGCACTCCTCAAGACTGTAAAGGTCATGAAAAACAAGGAAAGACTGAGAAACTGTCACAAACCAGAGGAGACTAGGGAGACATGACAACCTAATGAACTGTGATACTCTGGTATGCAGAAAAGGGTTAACATAGCAGGCCTGAGACCACTATCCTTAGAAAGGCCTGCTTGCCACACCACTATATATAAAGTAAATCAACAAGGATTTACTGTATAGCACAGGTAACCATATTCAATAGCTTGTCATAATCTATAATGGAAAAGAATCTGAAGCTGTACACCTGAAACTAACACAGTACTGTAAATCAATTATAGTTAAATTAAAAAAAGCAATCAGAAATGATCATGCTAAGTGAAGTAAGTCAGAAAGAGAAAGACAAATACCATATGATATCACTTACATGTGGAATCTAAAATACAACACAGGGCTTCCCTGGTGGCGCAGTGGTTGAGAATCTGCCTGCCAATGCAGGGAACACGGGTTCGAGCCCTGGTTTGGGAAGATCCCACATGCCACGGAGCAACTAGGCCCGTGAGCCACAACTACTGAGCCTGCGCGTCTGGAGCCTGTGCTCCGCAACAAAAGAAGCCGCGATAGTGAGAGGCCCGCGCACCGCGATGAAGAGTGGCCCCCGCTTGCCGCAACTAGAAAAAGCCCTCGCACAGAAACGAAGACTCAACACAGCCAAAAATAAAAAATAAATTAATTAATTAATTTTTTTAAAAATTAAAAAAAAAATAAAATAAGATACAACACAAATGAACCTATCTATGAAACAGAAACAGAATCAGGGACATAGAGAATAGACTGGTGGTTGCCATGCGGGGGGGCGGTGGGAGAGGGTTGGATTGGGAGTTTGGGATTAGCAGACGCAAACTGGTATATATAGAATGAATAAACAACTAGGTCCTACTTTATAGCACAGGGAACTATATTCAATATCATGTGATAAACCATAGAGGAAAAGAATATGAAAAAGAATGTATATATATGTATAACTGAGTCACTTTGCTGTATAGCAGTAATTAACATGACACTGTAATTCAACTATACGTCAATAAAAAATAAATTAAAAAAAGGAGAGGCCTGCTTGCAAAGTTAGCCCTTGACTGGCATCTGGGAACTTAGATTTTGAGAGAGTTTCCACAATTTCCCTGATAAGAATGGCTCATGGTGCCTAAACTGTACAAACAATGTGGTTTATGCTGAACACCTGCTTTCCTTCTGAGAGTCTGGAAACATGGGTGCATGTTAGGTAGAGGGTGCCTGTGTGACTAGCCCCCGGTAAAAACCCTGGGCATTGAATTTGCAATGAGCTTACCTGGTAGACGACATTGTTGTACGACTCGTTGGAGGGTTTAAGCATGTCCTGTGTGCCTTCCTTGAGAGAGAACTCTTAGACGCTCGCACCTCCAGACTTTACCCTATGTGCCTTTTCCCTTTGCTGATTTTGTTTTGTATCCTTTGGTTGTAATAAAATATAGTCATGAGGATGACTATATGCTGAGTCCTATGAGTCCCAATGAATCATTGAACCTGGGGTGAGCTTGGGGACACCTGGCATACCTGGATTGGATCCTGGAAAAAAAAAAGGAGGCCATTAATGTAAACATTGGTAAAATCCAAATAAATCTGTGGTTTAGTTAATAGCAATGAACTAATGTTAGTTTCTTAGTTTTGACAAATACACCATGGAAATGTAAGATGTTAACAGCGGGAGAAAGGGGGGAGGGGTAAATGAGACCTCTCTGTACTATCTTTGTAACTTTCTTGTAAATCTAAAATAAAAAGTTTATTTAAAAAACACTCAAACTGAATGCTTTGGAAATTAATGAAAAATAACATACCACTCATCCTAAAGACACATAGAGAAATTATCCAAACTGAAATACAAAGAGAAAAGTGAGAGAAGGAGAGAGAGAGAGAGAGGGAGAGAGAAAGCTAGCTAGCTTTATTTGCTATGGCCAGAGGGACGGATTACAATTAAAAAAAAAATCAGACTCAGGACCTGATTGTGAGAGTAGCAGAATTTAAAAGAAGGTTGAATTCATAACCCATAGCATAATGTAAAGTCAGGACTCTGCAGGGGAAAGAATGAGACCCTGAGACCTAGGATGATGGGGATATCTGGGTGGATACTCTTGAGAACTTTGAGCTGATAGATTCACCTCAATCCTCTGGACTGACAGAAGTGGTGTGTTTGCCCCTGCTAGAGGATAGTGACCTCCCTTTGCCTGAAGACCACGGAGAAGCCTCATCTGAGGAAGATGCCTTCCAAAATGCTACTTACCCTTCTCAAGATTTCCCTTTTGATCCAGAAAGAACCAAACCACTGCTTTCCCTGCTGACCTCAATCCTTATTCACTGAAGTATTGGGAGGAGGTCATGTTCATTAATCTTTTGCGAGGGAGAAAAAGAAAAAAAGATTTCCCACAACCCCCTTCAGTGTTTCTAGACCAATAACTAGGGTCAAGTTTCATCATGTCTTGACTGGGGAAGCACTGTCCCTGTTTTGGAATAAAAAGGGTTATTCACCAAATACGGACTGGCAGAGTTGGAAGAACATACCTGAGGATGGATCTTGGTGTATGTTCAGAGAAAGTGGTGTGAGGTAAGGATGTAGATTTGTTGAGTCTAAACCCAAAATAATAATAACAACAACAAAAACCCCTAAAGAGACAGAATTTAACTGAAATTGATGAGATTATTTTGTTATCAGGGAGACTGGGGCTCAAAATAGGTTGTACAACAGAAATTTTGCACACCAGAACTTGTGGGCTGCCATTGACGTATCTTTTACTTCTTCAATAACTTCATTAGGTGAAGTAACAATGAACAATCTTTGTATCTTCTTGTTTCTAACACAGGGCCTGACTCTTAGTGACTATTAAAAATTTTGTTAATTGGATTCACCAAGAGACTGAGTATATGCACAGATGAGTAAATACCCATAGATTCTTGAACATGCTTGCTATTAAAGATGTGGAGGAGCTAAAGGAGTCTCTTTAAAATGTGAATAGTTTCCAAAGACGAATCCTCAGACCTTTGCTCTTATCTCAGTACAACCTCCTCTACAATATTTCTTCTTCAAATACTTACGTAACTCCTAAACTGTTCCACTGCCTGGTCTGCTTCTTAATATATGTCATGCACACTGCTGTCAGATTAGTATCCGGAAACTCTTTTTTGTGTACTCCTCTGCTGCTCAAAATCTTTAAATGATTATCTAGTGCCTTATGTGATAAAATTAAAAATTCTTAGCTTGCTCCTTAAGGCTCTTCCCAATCTGTTTCCTCTTATCTCTGTCTACCCTTGTTTTCCATTCCAACACTAAGCCTTAATCCTAGACAAATCCAAAAGTCTCCAAACATATCTTGGACATCCTAGGTTCAATGGTTTTGAAAATCAGCTCCTTTCACCTGCTGATGTTTCCTCCTTATTTGTGAACCTATCTTTATGGTATAAAATGCAATAACCTTTCTGAACTATTCCATGTATAAGGGTTCTCTCTTCTTTGTATCATGTCTTTACACAGAGGTTGTAAAATGGTCTTGTTTAGCCCATTATTAAAAATGTTGAAGTAATTCTTAACATTAAAAAAAATCATTGAAAAAATGGAAGCTCTAGTAGGGCCCACACTTCAACAAATAGCTTAAGTTTACTGGTAGCTGCCATGCACTGTTTGGTTGGATTGGCAAAGTATTTACTGAGCACCTATTACTTGCTGCACACTGTTTTAGATGCTGGGGGTACAGCAGTGAACAAAAATAATCATGGAGTTTATAGTCTAAAGAGGAGAAACAGAAAACATAATAAGTAAATTCTATATTAGGAAGTGATAAATGCTATAGAAAAATAAAACAGAGTTAAGAGGGTTTGGGAGCGTGTGGGTGGGAAGGGTGCTTGCACTTTCACACTCATTTCAATACCTGGCTGGCTCCGATGGGAATTTGAGTTTGTGACCCCAACTGTATATCAGGACCGTCATGTACTGTCACGTATACGCTATACACTGTCCCCATAAAACTGTCAGCAACTTGAAGGCAGGGAGTGTGCCTCATTCGTCTCTGGATTCCCAGAGTCGAGCAGTGTTTTCAGGGTAAGAGCACGATGGAAAGCGAAAAGTGAGGAGTCCCGCTTTCCACGGTGGTTATGCCGGCGGGGTTTAGGCGCCGAGGAGAGTGTAACCCCAGAAGCGCCAGGAGCTGAGCCAAACCCTTCGCCGACTCTCAAAACCAGGGAGGCTCCATCCGTTTCCAAGGCAACGGGACTGTGACGCGAACATAGCCGCGGGCCCTCGGCCGCGTGGGACTAGCCCATAGCTTAGGAAGGAACTAAATTGTAGAGAACTTGGCCGTCGGAACCAGCAGCCCTACGCACGGAACCCCAAACCACCTCGCCCCCTGCAGAGCTGCCGCCGGCACTGCACCTTCCGGTTCTCTGGCGTCGCCAAGTTATAGGCTCGACGACTTCCGGCCCTGAAGGTCCCCCGCTCCATGGCTTGCCGGGGTCCTAGCGATGGAAAGGTGGCCTCGGCGGCGGCCTGACCCCTACGGGGGCTTCGGGTCAGGGCTGCCGCTTCCTCCCGGAGAGCGGCGGTTACAGGGCCGCTGAGAAAATGCCCGCGGCTGGTGGGACCTCATACCGGGAGGAGAGGTCGGGGCGGAGCGCGAGGGCGGAGCGCGGACCGGGAGCTGGCCCGTCAGGCAGGAGTGGGGCAGGTGCGGTGGCGGAAGTGCCGTACGCTACTGGAGCCGAGCTGTCTAGGAAGCCGCGGCCGTGGGTCCCCCAGCCCGGAGCAGCTGCCGAGCCTCAGCCTGACCGCAGCAACTAGGGCTCGGGCGCCGGCGAGATGCCTCTGTTCACCGCCAACCACTTCGAGCAAGATGTGGGTAAGTGCTGGGCCGGGGCCCCAAGATGTTGTTTGTTGTGCTAGAAAGTGGGCGGTGGCGACTCCGGGGACTGGAAAGCCTAGCAAAGGGGGAGGAGGGTGCGGCGTCGCCGCTGCCTGGCAGCCGGGATTTTTCTGGGGGCAACCTCGGCGCGGCCCTAGCTGCCTGGGGAGTGTCTCCAGCCCACCTGAGGTTGGGGACCCCGAAAGAGGACCGTTCACCTCGCCAGGCACAGGAATAGGGAGGAGCCTGGGGTTCTCTGGAGACTGGACTAATTGAGCAATTGCGGAGTTGATGACACAGAACTTCCAGCTCCCTCTAGAATGGGTTGAGTCTTGTGTCCCCCCCTCCTCACTCCCCCGCCCCGCGCTTAAAAGTGATGCAGCAGACCTTGTTGTCTAGGGCAGCTCAACACTTAGAGACTTCAACTTCTCTCGGTTCAATAGGAAGAACCTATTTTATCTCGCTTATATATCGATGCGTCCAATCCCTGATAGCACGGCTTCAGGATTTATTTACGATTGTTGGAAGTGTTACTCTATCCATGGCTAGTGCAAGTGCTATAAGGTGTTCTGCCTTAGGGTATGAAAAGGAAAACCCCAGGATTTCAAAACAGTCCAGAACACCTGTTTAACTTCTTGGGGGGTCGTCAGTGACTATGGAGTGAGAAAAAGATGGATTGGGTATGAGAACTTAACTTGTGGCTTTAGAAAAACAGTAAACCAAGCTGGCTAAAGTAAATATTTTGGTAGCAGTAGTTAACTCTAGGTAGAGTTTTAGGATTTAGTGGAATGAAAAAAACGCATGGCCGCAAATTGCCAGTTATACAGAATATTGCACATCACAGAATATTGCACCTGTTTCATAGTTACAATTTTCTAATTAT
The DNA here is from genome assembly GCF_028023285.1 of Balaenoptera ricei. Taxonomy (NCBI): domain Eukaryota; kingdom Metazoa; phylum Chordata; class Mammalia; order Artiodactyla; family Balaenopteridae; genus Balaenoptera; species Balaenoptera ricei. The sequence continues at coordinate 42,747,846 of NC_082645.1, read as the reverse complement.
GGGGAAAGTCTAGAAAGTGCCCTATTTTGGTATATTATGTGATTCCAAAAGTGTGTTCAGAAGTCAAATATGATGTATAAGTACCTTCTATTCACAGAGAGCTAAAAAACTTTATGGATTTTGACCCTTAGTCTTCAAATATGTGTTTCTGTGATTTCATTCAACTTTTTTCTTGGTAGTTTAATATTGGTGACTGCTATAAATCTAGGAAGCATAATGTTGAGGCTCACAGCGTCTGCTTTTGGAACACATAATGATGTCTTCCTTTGCTGCAATGAGACCTTCACTTTTTATTGTTGTGAAGACTTTCATTTTGTCATAGTGGAAAAAAAAGGCAAAATAGAATAAGACAAATGATTTTCAAACTTAACACCTGTGCAACTCTTCAAGGGAGATCTTTCCTGGAAGCCCATTGTTTTCTGATTGACAACTTCTCTGGTGAAAGTAAGCCAAGTTGCTTTTCTAAACCTCCCCCTCAGTGTCTCTTGAGGTTCCTACATGGTTTAGTGGATCACAGTTTAGTTCCACTGTAGTAAAAGAAGCACTGCTGTTCAGACAAAAAAAAAAAAAAAAAATACTGTGTATAGATTATTTCATGGGCAGTGCAATCAGCCAAAGCTTCAAGTACTTACTTGTTAACTCAAGTATGACTGACTGAAGTCAGTTTCCAAAAGGCAGTTTAAAGATAAAATAGAAAGTTTGATTGTAACCTCTTTTAGGCAAGTGGTTGGAATTAATAGAAAAAGTGGCATGAAATACTAAGGATTTCAAATTGGCTTTATACGTCTATCATAGAAGAAAAATTATATATTGCACTTTTCAAAACTTAAAGCCCCTGTTAATTTGAAATACAGTAGTTAAGTAATATGACGATCAAGTCATTGTTTAACTTGAGATGCCCACAGGAATGTTCCTTTGCAGTGTCATTGTCCTTTTCGTCTCTCTTTGATTCAGAGTTTTATTACCATTGTTTCTTTTTTGTCGTAGCTTTGTTTATCTTTCATTCAACAAACAGGCATTGGGTGATTACTGTGCATCAGACAGTGTGTGTCAGACTTTGGGGGCACACATTTAATAAATAAACTGGGTCCCCTCAAGGAACTCTCAATCTAATGGAGGACTCATACACACATAAAAAGATAATTGTATTTTTCGCACCACATTATGATACTAGAAATACAGGAGATGCTTTACATTCTCCCTCTATTTAAAACAGTCATCTTCCCTGAAGAGAAGACAAGGACCTTCAGGCAGACACTTTATTTGTAAAAGTGTTGACACTGTCCTCTCTCTTCCCCTGCTTTCCTGATAGCACTTACACCTGCAGGAAGTGACCATCTCTTACTATATGTATGGTTTGGTCATTTTATAATTAACTGTAAAGTTGAAACTACATTCCTTTGGTCGGTGCAGTCTCATCAGAGGGTGAACAGTGTTTCTGACATCGTTCATGTGGGGAAGAAATCCTTTTCTCAGACCCTGAGACTCTGAGAAAAGGCTGTAGTGACTCAAGATGTCTAGGAAGGCACTGATTAGCTGATGATAGTATATGACTTGTCAGATGGTAGCCGGCCAAAGGCTAGGAGGTAAGGAACTCTGGCAAGTTCCTCATTTTTTTTCTTGGAGTCAGAACCTACAAATCCTGAAGGGTATGCTAGGTATGGTAGCATTAGAGCTCTTTAAATATTTATTGGATTTCTTCTAATATGGGTTTATTGTTTGTTTTGTTGAATAAAATTCCTTTGAAGCTGTGCTGAGAAAAAAAGAGAAAATACCCACACACATCCCCCCTCATCCCAGCCCTGATTCTTATCTTGAAGGGGAGTGTAGGTTTCCTAAGGTAGAGAGCCTGTTTGGGGCAGCCTTTTTAGGAGATTCCAAGGAGAAAGTAAAACATGAGGGACAGAGCCACAATAGGAAGATTTAGTGGTAGTGTTAAAAGGGCAGATGTCATTTCCTTACATCCTGTACCGATTTTTCCAGTCTCATGACATTGATTCCTGACTCATGACTGTCTCTTCTGCTCCGTAACTCCAGTTCTTATTTGCATGTCTTTTTTCTCATCACTCAAGCCAGGCAATCTTTCTTTCCAGTTTCTGTCTCTGTGCCATTTACTACTATTCATTGATAGATTTTTGCTTCTTTCAGCAATACTTGGTATCTCCTTCCTTAAAGATAAACTTGCTTGTGTCCCATAGAGCTGAGCTCAAATTCTACTTCTACAAAAACTCTTTTCACACAGTGGATTGAAATATGAACTTTATCTTAAAAGGAGACTTTTCCAAGTAAAATTTGAATGCATGCATTGCTATGTCTTTGGCTTGTGTTGTAGTCAAATAACTTGACAGTGAGTAACTTGGAGTTTTTGGTAATGGAATCGTTTTCTCCAATGAAATTTTACATGAAACCCTAATATAAAAATAGATATTGATGGCACTCTGGTAATACAAATTTACTTTATACATTTAAATATATTACATTTACATAGTCATTAAGGCAATTCTTGAACACATGAGGTTGTTGCAAAAAATTAAAATTAAAAAAAATTTTGGTTTTAGGTGAGAATGACAGCTGTAACAGCCAGTTTTTTTCCTATACTTTCTTTTGCTTACATGGTACCAAAAATCCTAATACCTAGTCCTAATTAAAATAGTTACAAATTTTGATATATTTTGTAATTTTTTAAGCGATGAAAAATTTTTAGCATAAAGTACAGAATATAACATAAACTCCTATTCCTATCAGTCACCTCTGTCAAGTCCTAACATTTTGCCACACTTCATTCTTTTTTTTTTTTTAAAGAAAACATTCAAGATACAGTGGAAATTATTACTTTTATTTATTAGCTACCTGATACTATTCTTTTTCCTCTCTTCTCAGAGTTAAACACTCTAAAAAGATAAAAAAGTCTATTTTATAGTATATACTATACATGCAAATATACTATATATATTGTATTGCATGTTTTTAAACTTCATAAAAAATAATAACTCTCTGTAGTCATTTGCAGCTTGTCATTTAGCATTTTTTGTGAGTTATTCATGTTGATGTTTGTAGCTTTAGTTCATTAATTTTAAGAGCTATGTGATATTCCACATTTTTTTAACCCGTTCTCCTATTAGTGAACATGAAGTTTTTTGCAGTTTTTTGCTATTACAGACAACACTGCAGTGAAAGTTATTATCCACGTTTTCTTCTTCACAAGAGTGAGAGATTCTCAAGGGATTGTATCTTGAAGAGGAATTCTTTTTTAAAAATGCATATAGTGCAAAGTTGCAAAATGTTAAATAATACAGAATTGTTCTTCTGTTTGTGGGAGATTTTACTCCCACCAGCAGTGGAAATGAAGTCCCTGTTGTTCCACAGTCTCACTAATGCTGGGTATTGTCAGATTTTAAAATTTATGCCAATTTGATGGGTGTGAAATAGGGCATTGTTTTCAATTTATTTCAGCTTCATTGCAGTTGAGCATCTTTTCATATGTCTCTTGGTCAGTCTGTTTTCTTTTCGTATAAATTGCCTGCTCATTACTTTCATGTACTTACTATTCTGTTGGATTATTTTTTCTTATTGATTTTTAAAGTTCCACATGCGTTCTTTACTAATCTTTTGTTGTTTATGTGAATTGCAAATATATATTCTTGTCTGTTGCTTCTTTTTGTTTGTGCTGCCTTTTATTGTTAAGAAGATTGACGTTTCAGTTCAGTAATACTGTCTTTCTCCCTTGATTTTATTTTTCTTGTTCAAGAAAAGCTCTCTCTCCTCCTTGAGTCTATAAAGATCTTGTCATGTTTTCTTCTGAAAGTTTTATTGAAGTTTTGATTTTCACAGTTAGGTCTTTAGTCCACCTGGTCTTTATGTAAGGTCTAAGGAGAGATTTGATTGGATAGTCAATTCACAACAGACAATTATCAATTGCCTAATCACCATTTATTGAATTATCTATCCTTCCCCCACTAGTTTGGAGCACTTTCTCCTTCATATAGTAAATCCCTTTCCTTGTATGAGGTCTGTGTCTGTGCTGTCTGTTCTACACTGTTCTCTATCTATCCTGTACCAATACCACATTCTAATGTCAGTGGCCTTTATAGGTGGTAGGGCAAGCCCCCTGTCTTGTTTTTCTTTATTTTGACACTTTTAGCTGTTTTTGGCCTTTTTTCTTTGATATGGGTTTATTATCAGATTAGTAAAATCATAAAAGGGAATTTCTTTTATGTTCTTTTAGGATTTGAGAAGACATTGTAGTTTATATTTTTGATTCATATGCACTGATGATGTTGATAGTTAATAATACACTTTTTATTTCCTGATAATAATATTTAGTTCTAATCTTACTTAGATTATATAGTTGACCCTTGAATAACTCGGGGGGTTGGGGTGCTGACCCCCTGCACAGTTGAAAATCCATGTATTAACTTTTGACTCCCCCAAAACTTAACTACTAATAGCCTACTGTTGACTGGAAGCCTTACTGATAACAGTCAGTTAACATGTTTTGCGTGTTATGTGTTTATCTACATATATTTTATACAATTCATGACATACTTTTTTCTTAATTTTTTTGATATTTCTAGGCTACCCGCTTTGTCTGCAAGTTTTTTCTAATTGTTACAAATCTCCAAAAATTTTTCCAATATAGTTATTTTTAAAAATCGGCATATTAAGTGGATCTCTGCAGTTCAAACCCATGTTATTCAAGGGTCAAGTGTAATTGTAAAGTTAGGTAAGAGAGCAAGAGGATGATTTTTCTACAAGTAAATATACACATACTACTACTGTCCCTTGAGGTGGAAGGTAAAGAGAAAGAACTTTTTTTAAAAAAAATATTATTGCCTTATTAGGCTCTGTAACTTTACTTGATAGTGAATAAATGTTTGTATTGAGTACAGGGGTTGAACCTAAGAAGGTCTATATGACAGATATCAGACACTGCCCCCTGAAAATTATTGACATTTTGAAGCTGCCACCTACTTATTTTTAGCTCATATTACTTCAATTTCATATAAAAAATTTGTTGGTACATGGTGGTGTAATTTTAAGAATTTTAGCCATTCTAGTGGCATCTCTTTGTGACTTTAATAAGTATTTATTTATCTAACCTTTAATGTAGTTATTCACTAAATTAATATCCTCTTTTTTGAAATATCTGTTTAAGTTTTTCACCCATTTTTCTTTTCACTTAATTTTCACAACTCCTCTTTTAAGCGTGGCAGCCATTTTAATTTCCATTTTACAGATGAGAACATGGATTCAGATTTGAGTCAGAGCTGAGGTGAACTACCTAGCAACCTTAAGCTAGTATGTAAGTTTCAGAGCTGGGAATAGAGAAGGTGGGTCTTCAGTGTTAATGGGTCTTCAGTGTTAATGGGTGACGTGTGTACTCCACATGTGCATAATGATTTCCTCAGTCTGCAGAGGTTGTGTGGTCATCTGCCCAACCTAACTGCTTTTGATTCTCCATCTGTGATGTTTTGGTATGTTAGTGGCTACTTTGAGATTCATTTTTCCTTTTCCCCAGCTATTATTAAGTGTCTTGCATGTGAAGCTTCCAGATAGGTCTGTTAAAATAGAAATTATACTTACTACATTTATTCTTCTGCCCTGTTCCGTAACGTAAGGGTGTTTGTAGAAATGAGCGTGCCTGTTCTGTGGAGTTGGGAGGGGGTATGGCTCTCCATGAACAGGATTACAGAGGGCATCTTGGGAGTATCAGACAAGAAGAAAGTGAACTTGTAGGAATGTAAAGGCTGACCCTAGACCTTTTACCTTTTAAATAGATGACTTACAATATTAGAAGGAAGTAAAAGATGATTTTGATTTTTTTTCTTCCTTTTTCCTATCTGCCTAACTCTCTAAGCTTTTCCTAGTCCCCCCACAAATGTTGGTGGTAACATGTGAAATGAAAAAGAGTAGCAATCACTCTTCTGTATTCCACCAGAGCAAGAAGTTCTTAAATATGTACATTGTGTTATTAAATGATGCAGTAAATGGAGTTAAGCGTGGCATTGTGTCTGATGCTTTTCTTATAAACAAGAGTTGATCTTGCATTTGTCCTATTTAGTATGTTTAAAATGTTCATGCATAGAGAAACTGAAAACTAACTTGTTGAAAAAGTTAATTTAGCAGTTTTGAACAAAAATTGCACCCAAGAGGCAGTTTAATATAAAATATGCCCTGAGCCAGACTGCCTAGACTGAAATCCAGCTTTTACTATTTACTAGCTGTATGATCTTGTGCTAGTTACTTTTCTGTCTCAGTTTCCTCATCTATGAAATGGGGCATCTTCATTGGATTCAATGTAAATAGTTTAGCATATGTAAAATACTTTGAAACTATTACTTGTTATTGTTTTTTTCTTTTTTAATTAATTAATTAATTTATTTTTGGCTGTGTTGGGTCTTCGTTGCTGCGCACAGGCTTCCTCTAGTTGCGGCGAGTGGGGGCTACTCTTCATTGCAGTGTGCGGACTTCTCATTGTGGTGGCTTCTCTTTGTTGCAGAGCATGGGCTCTAGGTGTGCAGGCTTCAGTAGTTGTGGCACACGGGCTCAGTAGTTGTGGCTCGCAGGTTCTAGAGTGCAGGCTTAGTAGTTGTGGCGCACGAGGCTTAGTTGCTCCGTGGCATGTGGGATCTTCCCGGACCAGGGCTCGAACCTGTGTCCCCTGCATTGGCAGGCGGGTTCTTAACCACTGTGCCACCAGGGAAATCCTTGTTATTGTTTTTTAATTAATTATTACCTATCATTCATTACTCAGAGCTGTAAGTAGGCTTTCATTTTAGGAAAAGTAGAATTTATATTATTGCTTTCCCCAGAGTAAACTGAAGATTTGTATCAATAAAAATTTTACCCAAACAAATCAAAGCATTAAATGGGGAGGAGGATTAAATGAGAAAATGTATGTTGAACCTAAGTACTCTAAAATGCTGAGTGTGGTTGTTGTCATTGGAGTCAGAGAAGCAGTGAAATATAATCTGTCAGTTTGAAGTATTGGACATTTAAATATTTTAATTTAAATTTAACTACAGAAGAATTGTGTGGTCTAGAAATTTAATAACAAATATGTATTATTTTAATAGTGTAAACATGTAAGATTTATAAACTAGAAAAAATTGGCTGTTCTGTATTTTCAAATAATTATTTAATTTATAATGAATTGGTACAAAGAAAAAGCATTTTTATATCTTTAGTAAAAGCTGTCAGCTGTGCTTTCCTGTTAGATACCAAAATGAATTTTACTTATTTACTTGCTTTCCATTTTCTAGTTTATTTCTTCTTCTGGAAAAAAAAAAATTCTTTTTTTTTTTTTTTTTTGCCAGTTTTCCCCTGTTCTTCTACTATAGTTTTAAGGTATAAAAATAATTGTTTAAAATTAATACATAAGAAGTCATTTTTCCTTTAAGATCTAAGCATTGCTTTAGTCATAGCCCAAGATATTGATATATAGTATCCTAATTATAATAAAATTTTATGTTACTTTCTGTTATAGTCTTAATTATATGTTGTGACTGTTAATGTCCGTGTGATTGGCTATTACGTTTGATCTAATACAAATACAGTGTATGCAGAGAACACACTGAGTGTTGTCCTAGATTATTTCTAGGTGTTGGTAGTTTTGTGTACATTTGAAGAAATATTTAAACTCTGCTTTAATGTACAGGCAGTCTTCACTTTACATAATTCCAACATGCATGAATTTAGTTACCATGTGTTACTTAATTAACAACAATTCCCCAGCAACAAGTCTGTAATAACCTGAGCATAGAGCCCAACTGAGCCTGCTTAGATTTTGAACTACAGAACTATGAGCTAATAATGGGTGGTGTTTTAAACCACTAATTTGCATTTGTTACATAGAAAGTTTAAAAAATTAATATACTGAGACTCTTCAGTTTTCTTCAGTCTTTTTTCTCTGTTCTTCAAATTTGATAATTTCTGATGACTTTTCTTCATGTTCACTAACTCTCTTTTCTTTTTTCTTTTTTTTTTTTTTTTACCTGTTCAGGTTTGTATCTGAGGTTATATTGACTGTATAATACTGAAACTTTCTTTTTTTACCAAATGACAACCATTTCCTCCATTATTCAAAACTGTATATGAACACATCCCATAGTAGTTGACAATTAGGACTTGACTTAACTGCATTCATTCACTTGCTCATTCATTCATTCTTCAAACATTGAGTAGTCATTTTAATTTACCATAGATTGTGCTTATGTGTTTTCTTTCCCATGCTAAATTAACTTTTGAGTAAGGATCACTTTTTTTTTTAAATTTTCATTTATTTTTTTGTACAGCAGGTTCTTATTAGTCATCCATTTTATGCACATCAGTGTATACATGTCAATCCCAATCGCCCAATTCATCACATCACCACCCCCCCCCCCACCGCTTTCCCCCCTTGGTGTCCATACGTTTGTTCTCTACATCTGTGTCTCAGTTTCTGCCCTGCAAACCGGTTCATCTGTACCATTTTTCTAGGTTCCACATATATGCGTTAATATGCGATATTTGTTATTCTCTTTCTGGCTTACTTCACTCTGTAAGACAGTCTCTAGGTTTATCCACGTCTCTACAAATGACCCAGTTTCGTTCCTTTTTATGGCTGAGTAATATTCCATTGTATATATGTACCACAACTTCTTTATCTATTCGTCTGTCGATGGGCATTTAGGTTGCTTCCATGACCTGGCTATTGTAAATAGTGCTGCAATGAACATTGGGGTGCACGTGTCTTTTTGAATTATGGTTTTCTCTGGGTATATGCCCAGTAGTGGGATTGCTGGATCATATGGTAATTCTATTTTTAGTTTTTTAAGGAACCTCCATACTGTTCTCCATAGTGGCTGTATCAATTTACATTCCCACCAACAGTGCAAGAGGGTTCCCTTTTCTCCACACCCTCTCCAGCATTTGTTTTTTGTAGATTTTCTGATGATGCCCATTCTAACTGGTGTGAGATGATAGCTCATTGTAGTTTTGATTTGCATTTCTCTAATAATTAGTGATGTTGAGCATCTTTTCATGTGCTTCGTGGCCGTCTGTATGTCTTCTTTGGAGAAATGTCTATTTAGGTCTTCTGCCCATTTTTGGATTGGGGTGTTTGTTTCTTTAATATTGAGCTGAATGAGCTGTTTATATATTTTGGAGATTAATCCTTTGTCCGTTGATTCGTTTGCAAATATTTTCTCCCATTCTGAGGGTTGTCTTTTCGTCTTGTTTATGGTTTCCTTTGCTGTGCAAAAGCTTTGAAGTTTCATTAGGTCCCATTTGTTTATTTTTGTTTTTATTTCCATTTCTCTAGGAGGTGGATCAAAAAAGATCTTGCTGTGATTTATGTCAAAGAGTGTTCTTCCTATGTTTTCCTCTAAGTTTTATAGTGTCCAGTCTTACATTTAGGTCTCGAATCCATTTTGAGTTTATTTTTGTGTATGGTGTTAGGGAGTGTTCTAATTTCATTCTTTTACATGTAGCTGTCCAGTTTTCCCAGCACCACTTATTGAAGAGACTGTCTTTTCTCCGTTGTATATCTTTGCCTCCTTTGTCATAGATTAGTTGACCATAGGTGCATGGGTTTATCTCTGGGCTTTCTATCTTGTTCCATTGATTTATGTTTCTGTTTTTGTGCCAGTACCATATTGTCTTGATTACTGTAGCTTTGTAGTAGAGTCTGAAGTCAGGGAGTCTGATTCCTCCAGCTCCGTTTTTTTCCCTCAAGACTGCTTTGGCTATTCGGGGTCTTTTGTGTCTCCATACAAATTTTAAGATGATTTGTTCTAGCTCCGTAAAAAATGCCATTGGTAATTTGATAGGGATTGCATTGAATCTGTAGATTGCTTTGGGTAGTATAGTCATTTTCACAATGTTGATTCTTCCAATCCAAGAACATGGTATATCTCTCCATCTGTTGGTATCATCTTTAATTTCTTTCATCAGTGTCTTATAGTTTTCTGCATACAGGTCTTTTGTCTCCCTAGGTAGGTTTATTCCTAGGTATTTTATTCTTTTTGTTGCAATGGTAAATGGGAGTGTTTCCATAATTTCTCTTTCAGATTTTTCATCATTAGTGTATAGGAATGCAAGAGATTTCTGTGCATTAATTTTGTATCCTGCAACTTTACCATATTCATTAATTAGCTCTAGCAGTTTTCTGGTGGCAGTTTTAGGATTCTCTATGTATAGTATCATGTCATCTGCAAACAGTGACAGTTTTACTTCTTCTTTTCCAATTTGTATTCCTTTTATTTCTTTTTCTTCTCTGATTGCCGTGGCTAGGACTTCCAGAACTATGTTGAATAATAGTGGTGAGAGTGGACATCCTTGTCTCGTTCCTGATCTTAGAGGAAATGCTTTCAGTTTTTCACCATTGAGAATGATGTTTGCTGTGGGTTTGTCATATATGGCCTTTATTATGTTGAGGAAAGTTCCCTCTATGCCCACTCTCTGGAGAGTTTTTATCATAAATGGGTGTTGAATTTTGTCAAAAGCTTTTTCTGCATCTATTGAGATGATCATATGGTTTTTCTTCTTCAATTTGTTAATATGGTGTATCACATTGATGGATTTGCGTATATTGAAGAATCCTTGCATCCCTGGGATAAATCCCACTTGATCATGGTGTATGATCCTTTTAATGTGTTGTTGGATTCTGTTTGCTAGTATTTTGTTGAGGATTTTTGCATCTATATTCATCAGTGATATTGGTCTGTAATTTTCTTTTTTTGTAGTGTCTTTGTCTGGTTTTGGTATTAGGGTGATGGTGGCCTCATAGAATGAGTTTGGGAGTGTTCCTTCCTCTGCAATTTTTTGGAAGAGTTTGAGAAGGATAGGTGTTAGCTCTTTTCTAAATGTTTGATAGAATTCACCTGTGAAGCCATCTGGTCCTGGACTTCTGTTTGTTGGAAGATTTTTAATCACAGTTTCAATTTCATTACTTGTGATTGGTCTGTTCATATTTTCTATTTCTTCCTGGTTCTGTCTTGGAAGGTTATACCTTTCTAAGAATCTGTCCATTTCTTCCAGGTTGTCCATTTTATTGGCATAAAGTTGCTTGTAGTAGTCTCTTATGATGCTTTGTATTTCTGCGGTGTCTGTTGTAACTTCTCCTTTTTCATTTCTAATTTTATTGATTTGAGTCCTCTCCCTCTTTTTCTTGATGAGTTTGGCTAATGGCTTATCAATTTTGTTTATCTTCTCAAAGAACCAGCTTTTAGTTTTATTGATCTTTGCTATTGTTTTCTTTGTTTCTATTTCATTTATTTCCACTCTGATCTTTATGATTTCTTTCCTTCTGCTAACTTTGGGTTTTGTTTGTTCTTCTTTCTCTAGTTTCTTTAGGTGTAAGGTTAGATAGTTTACTTGAGATTTTTCTTGTTTCTTTAGGTAGGCTTGTATAGCTATAAACTCCCCTCTTAGAACTGCTTTTGCTGCATCCCGTAGGTTTTGGGTCATCGTGTTTTCATTGTCATTTGTCTCTAGGTATTTTTTGATTTCCTCTTTGATTTTTTCAGTGATTTCTTGGTTATTTAGTAATGTATTGTTTAGCCTCCATGTGTTTGTGTTTTTTACGTTTTTTTCCCTGTAATTCATTTCTAGTCTCATAGCGTTGTGGTCAGAAAAGATGCTTGATATGATTTCAGTTTTCTTAAATTTACTGAGGCTTGATTTGTGACCCAAGATGTGATCTATCCTGGAGAATGTTCCGGGCACACTTGAGAAGAACGTGTAATCTGCTGTTTTTGGATGGAATGTCCTATAAATATCAATTAAATCTATCTGGTCTATTGTATCATTTAAAGCTTCTGTTTCCTTATTTATTTTCATTTTGGATGATCTGTCCGTTGGTGTAACTGAGGTATTAAAGTCCCCCACTATTATTGTGTTACTGTCGATTTCCTCTTTTATAGCTGTTAGCAGTTGTCTTATGTATTGAGGTGCTCCCATGTTGGGTGCATATATATTTATAATTGTTATATCTTCTTCTTGGATTGATCCCTTGATCATTATGTAGTGTCCTTCCTTGTCTCTTGTAACATTCTTTATTTTAAAGTCTATTTTATCTGATATGAGTATTGCTACTCCAGCTTTCTTTTGATTTCCATTTGCATGGAATATCTTTTTTCATCCCCTCACTTTCAGTCTGTATGTGTCCCTAGGTCTGAAGTGGGTCTCTTGTAGACAGCATATATATGGGTCTTGTTTTTGTATCCATTCAGCAAACCCGTGTCTTTTGGCTGGAGCATTTAATGCATTCACGTTTAAGGTAATTATCGATATGTATGTTCCTATGACCATTTTCTTAATTGTTTTGGGTTTGTTTTTGTAGGTCCTTTTCGTCTCTTGTGTTTCCCACTTAGAGAAGTTCCTTTAACATTTGTTGTAGAGCTGGTTTGGTGGTGCTGAGTTCTCTTAGCTTTTGCTTGTCTGTAAAGCTTTTGATTTCTTCATCAAATCTAAATGAGATCCTTGCTGGGTAGAGTAATCTTGGTTGTAGGTTCTTCCCTTTCATCACTTTAAGTAAATCATGCCACTCCCTTCTGGCTTGTAGAGTTTCTGCTGAGAAATCAGCTGTTAACCTCATGGGAATTCCCTTGTATGTTATTTGTCGTTTTTCCCTTGCTGCTTTCAGTAATTTTTCTTTGTCTTTAATTTTTGCCACTTTGATTACTATGTGTTTCGGCGTACTTCTCCTTGGGTTTATCCTGTATGGGACTCTCTGCGCTTCCTGGACTTGGGTGGCTATTTCCTTTCCCATGTTAGGGAAGTTTTCAACTATAATCTCTTCAAATATTTTCTCTGGTCCTTTCTCTCTCTCTTCTCCTTCTGGGACCCCTATAATGCGAATGTTGTTGTGTTTAATGTTGTCCCAGAGGTCTCTTAGGCTGTCTTCATTTCTTTTCATTCTTTTGTCTTTATTCTGTTCCACAGCAGTGAATTCCACCATTCTGTCTTCCAGGTCACTTATCCGTTCTTCTGCCTCAGTTATTCTGCTATTGAGTCCTTCTAGTGTATTTTTCATTTCAGTTATTGTGTTGTTCATTTCTGTTAGTTTGTTTTTTAATTCTTCTAGATCTTTGTTAAATATTTCTTGCATCTTCTCGATCCTTGCCTCAATTCTTTTTCCGAGGTCCTGGATCATCTTCACTATCATTATTCTGAATTCTTTTTTTGGAAAGTTTCCTATCTCCACTCCATTTAGTTGTTTTTCTGGGGTTTTATCTTGTTCCTTCATCTGGTACATAGCCCTCTGCCTTTCATTTTATCTGTCTTTCTGTGAATGTGGTTTTTGTTCCACAGGCTGTAGAACTGTAGTTCTTCTTCCTTCTGTGTCTGCCCTCTGGTAGATCTAAGAGGCTTGTGCAAGTTTTCTCCACTGATTCTTTCTGCAGTCTTCAATCTGTTTTAAGCCCATTCAGTGAAATATTTTAGTTTAGATGTTGTATCTTCAGTTCTAGGTATTCCATTTTTTAAAATAGATCTTTATTGGACTATAATTCCTTCACAATACTGTGTTAGTTTCTGTTGTACACCAAAGTGAATCAGCCATATGCATACCTATGTCCCCACATCCCCTCCTTCTTGAGTCTTCCTCCCATCCTCCCTATCCCACGTGTCTAGGTCATCACAAAGCACCGAGCTGATCTCCCTGTGCTATGCTGTTGCTTCCCACTAGCTAACTATTTTACATTCGGTAGTGTATGTATGTCGATGCTACTCTCACTTCGCCCCAGCTTCCCCCCCACCCCATGTCCTCAAGTCCATTCTCTATGTCTACGTCTTTATTCTTGCCCTGCAGGTTCATCAGTACCTTTTTTTTTTTTTTTTTTTTTTAGATTCCATATATATGCATTAGCATATGGTATTTGTTTTCCTCTTTCTGACTTACTTCACTCTGTGTGATAGACTCTAGGTCCATCCACGTCACTACAAATAACTCAGTTTCGTTTCTTTTTATGGCTAATATTCCACTGTATATCTGTGCCACATCTTACTTATCCATTCATCTGTCGATGGACATTTAGGTTGGTTCCATGTCTTGTCTGTTGTAAATAGTGCTGCAGTGAACACTGTGGTACATGTCTCTTTTTGAATTATGGTTTTTAAGGTATATTATTCTATTTTTATAGTTTGTTTTTCTGCTGGGCACTCATCATCTGTTCACTTATTATGACCATCGTTTGCTTTAAGTTCTTGAAAAAAATATATAATACCTGCTTTCAAGTACTTTTTTGCTAATTCTACCATTTGGATTATGCTGTCTTTAGTACTGATTATTTTTATCTTGATTGTGGGACACTTTTTTGCACATCAAGTGTTTTTTTATATTATGCTGGTCACTCCTTATTCTTTGTAAGGAGGTTAGATTATGTTGTCTTCCTTTAAAAGAGTGTTGAATTTTGTTCTGTCAGGTAGTTATATTATTGGAGAATCTTTTAGGTTTTTGTCTGGCTTGGTTTTCTTTGTGAGGTAGGCCTATTTCAAAATTATACTAAATTCTCGGGTACCTTTACTCCGAAGGTGTTTTAGCCTTTCGGGGGTTTCAACTGATAGCCTGAAATGTTCTCTCTACTTTAGTTGGGTGGAGTATTAGTCTGCTTGGGCTGCCATAGCAAAATACCATAGACTAGGTAGCCAAGTAACAGAAATTTGGTTTCTCACAGTTCTGGCAACTGGAAGTCCAAGGTCAAGGTCCCAGCAGGGTTGGTGTCTGGTGAGGTCTCTCCCCTTGGGTTGCAGATGGCTGCATTCTCACTGTGTCCTCACATGACCTCGTCTTTGTGCATGTGAGGAAAGACAGTGAGCTCTCTGGTGTCTCTTCTTATGAGGACACTACTTCTCTTGGATCAGGGCTTCGACCTTATGACCTCATTTAACCTGAATTAATTCTTTAGCATCTAGTCTCCAACTACAGCAATGCTGGGGGTTAGAGCTTCAAGGTGTGAATTTTGTGGGGACACAGACATTCAGTCCTTAACAGTCAGGAACTTCAAAAGACTCCTTGCATTTCACAACCTTTCAGCCTCATAGTAGGTGATCTGTGCTAGACCTCATAGAGCCTCACCCTGTGTGGATGTGGGTGTGGGTGTGTATAGCATAGCCCTTGGCCAACGAGGACCCACGATTAAATCCCTGTGCTCAGAAATCTGCTCTCTGTTTCCTAGCTGCTTTATTTGGGCTAGTCCTCCTTGTGTTGGGACAGGAAAGTGTTCCCAGGCAGAACACTGGGGCCATCGAGAGGCTCACTTCATATTTCCCTTCCCTCAAAGATCTCAGATGTGCACCACTTGTTATTCATTTCCTGAACACAGTTGCTTTGTATATTTTGGCCAGTTTTATCCTTGTTTTCGGTAGAATAGCAAATCTGGTACCAGATATTCTGCCATGGTTGAAAGCAGACCAGTCATGAGTTTTTATTTTCAAACATAGTAGGAGAAGCTTTAAAGATCTCTTATGGGCCTTCTTGTTTTTTATAGTTAATATTTTTTTTTTATTACTGAAGAAGCCTATTTTATTAAAAGTTTTATGGGTAGACTTGGACTTCCCTGGTTGCACAGTAGTTAAGAATCCTCCTGCCAATGCTGGGGACACGGGTTCAAACCCTGGTCAGGGAAGATCCCACATGCCGCAGAGCAACTAAGCCCGTGCACCACAACTACTAAGCCTGCACTCAAGAGCCTACGAGCCACAACTACTGAAGCCCACATGCCTAGAGCCCGTGCTCCGCAACAAGAGAAGCCACCGCAATGAGAAGCCTGCGCACCGCAATGAAGAGTAGCTCCCGCTCACCACAACTAGAGAAAGCCCGCGCAGCGAGGAAGACCCAATGCAGCCAAAAATAAAATATAAATAAATAAGTTTATTTAAAAAAAAAAAAGTTTTATGTGTAGACTTGAATTCTTTTTAATGCTGTGTGTTGAACATAATGGACTTTGTAGAGGGTGACTCTTTTGTTCGTTATAGGTATTGATGGACTGATTCTTTATGATATTGTTAGAATCTTTCTGAAGTATTTTCACTGTGTATTTGAAGCTCTCTATATACAGTAATCAAAACCTGGTGAGAAATGTTATAACTTACACCCACCAAACCCGGGAAATTTAGCACTTAGGCCCCAGGAGGGCTCTTTTAACTCTCTCCCCCTCTATGAATTTGACATAGGATAATGTGAGATATGGCCCCAACACTGGGCAAAGTGACATGCTATAAAAGCATGTTTCCTTAATTATAATATTTAAAATTTTTCCAGGAGTTTAAAATACTCCTAAGTACATAATTTAACTGTTTTTTCGTTCACTTGAAAAATGAAATCCTTTTTGGCAGGCCATTATAAAGTCTTTAGATTTTATACTTTTTGAAAAGAGTAATTGTGAGTCCTATATTTGTAGAAAGTAAACTATGCTGGATAGAGTATTTAAATCAGGATTTTTCCATTTTCTTTTTTTTTTTTAAACATCTTTATTGAAGTATAATTGCCTTACAATGGTGTGTTAGCTTCTGCTTTATAACGAAGTTAATCAGTTATACATATACAATATGTTCCCATATCTCTTCCCTCTTGCATCTCCCTCCCTCCCACCCTCCCCATCCCACCCCTCTAGGTGGTCACAAAGCACCGAGCTGATCTCCCTGTGCTATGCGGCTGCTTCCCACTAGCTATCTATTTTACATTTGGTAGTGTATATATGACCATGACACTCTCTCACCCTGTCACATCTCACCCCACCCCCTCCCCATATCCTCAAGTCCATTCTCTAGTAGGTCTGTGTCTTTATTCCCGTCTTGCCACTAGGTTCTTCATGGCTTTTTTTTTTTCCTTAGATTCCGTATATATGTGTTAGCATACTGTATTTGTTTTTCTCTTTCTGACTTACTTCACTCTGTATGACAGACTCTAACTCCCTCCACCTCATTACAAATACCTCCATTTCATTTCTTTTTATGGCTGAGTAATATTCCATTGTATATATGTGCCACATCTTCTTTATCCATTCATCTGTCGATGGACATTTAGGTTGCTTCCATGTCCTGGCTATTGTAAATAGAGCTGCAATGAACATTTTGGTACATGACTCTTTTTGAACTATGGTTTTCTAAGGGTATATGCCCAGTAGTGGGATTGCTGGATCGTATGGTAGTTCCATTTGTAGTTTTTTAAGGAACCTCCATACTGTTCTCCATAGTGGCTGTATCAATTTACATTCCCACCAACAGTGCAAGAGAGTTCCCTTTCCTCCACACCCTCTCCAGCATTTATTGTTTCTAGATTTTTTGATGATGGCCATTCTGACTGGTGTGAGATGATATCTCATTGTAGTTTTGATTTGCATTTCTCTAATGATTAATGATGTTGAGCATTTTTTCATGTGTCTGTAGGCCATCTGTATATCTACTTTGGAGAAATGTCTATTTAGGTCTTCTGCCCATTTTTGGATTGGGTTGTTCGTTTTGTTGTTATTGAGCTGCATGAGCTGCTTGTAAATCTTGGAGATTAATCCTTTGTCAGTTGCTTCATTTGCAAATATTTTCTCCCATTCTGATGGTTGTCTTTTGGTCTTGTTTATGGTTTCCTTTGCTGTGCAAAAGCTTTTAAGTTTCATTAGGTCCCATTTGTTTATTTGTGTTCTTATTTCCATTTCTCTGGGAGCTGGGTCAAAAAGAATCTTGCTGTGATGTATGTCATAGAGTGTTCTGCCTATGTTTTCCTCTAAGAGTTTGATAGTGTCTGGTCTTACACTTAGGTCTTTAATCCATTTTGAGTTTATTTTTGTGCATGGTGTCAGGGAGTGTTCTAATTTCATACTTTTACATGTATCTGTCCAATTTTCCCAGCACCACTTATCGAAGAGGCTATCTTTTCTCCACTGTATATGCTTGCCTCCTTTATCAAAGATAAGGTGACCATATGTGTGTGGATTTATCTCTGGGCTTTCTATCCTGTTCCATTGATCAATATTTCTGTTTTTGTGCCAGTACCAAACTGTCTTGATTACTGTAGCTTTGTAATATAGTCTGAAGTCAGGGAGCCTGATTCCCCCAGCTCCATTTTTCGTTCTCAAGATTGCTTTGGCTATTCGGGGTCTTTTGTGTTTCCATACAAATTGTGAAATTTTTTGTTCTAGTTCTGTGAAAAATGCCAGTGGTAGTTTGATAGGGATTGCATTGAATCTGTAGATTGCTTTGGGTAGTAGAGTCATTTTCACAATGTTGATTCTTCCAATCCAGGAACATGGTATATCTTTCCATCTATTTGTATCATCTTTAATTTCTTTCATCAGTGTCTTATAATTTTCTGCATACAGGTCTTTTGTCTCCTTAGGTAGGTTTATTCCTAGATATTTTATTCTTTTTGTTGCAATGGTAAACGGGAGTGTTTTCTTAATTTCACTTTCAGATTTTTCGTCATTAGTGTATAGAAATGCAAGAGATTTCTGTGCATTAATTTTGTATCCTGCTACTTTACCAAATTCATTGATTAGCTCTAGGAGTTTTCTGGTAGCATCTTTAGGATTCTCTATGTATAGTATCATGTCATCTGCAAACAGTGACAGCTTTACTTCTTCTTTTCCGATTTGGATTCCTTTTATTTCTTTTTCTTCTCTGATTGCTGTGGCTAACACTTCCAAAACTGTATTGAATAATAGTGGTGAGAGTGGGCAACCTTGTCTTGTTCCTGATCTTAGTGGAAATGGTTTCAGTTTTTCACCATTGAGGACAATGTTGGCTGTGGGTTTGTCATATATGGCCTTTATTATGTTGAGGAAAGTTCCCTCTATGCCTACTTTCTGCAGGGCTTTTATCATAAATGGGTGTTGAATTTTGTCGAAAGCTTTCTCTGCATCTATTGAGATGATCATATGGTTTTTCTCCTTCAATTTGTTAATATGGTGTATCACATTGATTGATTTACGTATATTGAAGAATCCTTGCATTCCTGGGATAAACCCCACTTGATCATGGTGTATGATCCTTTTAGTGTGCTGTTGGATTCTGCTTGCTAGTATTTTGTTGAGGATTTTTGCATCTATGTTCATCAGTGATATTGGCCTGTAGTTTTCTTTCTTTGTGACATCTTTGTCTGGTTTTGGTATCAGGGTGATGGTGGCCTCATAGAATGAGTTTGGGAGGGTTCCTCCCTCTGCAATATTTTGGAAGAGTTTGAGAAGGATAGGTGTTAGCTCTTCTCTAAATGTTTGATAGAATTCACCTGTGAAGCCATCTGGTCCTGGGCTTTTGTTTGTTGGAAGGTTTTTAATCACAGTTTCAATTTCAGTGCTTGTGATTGGTCTGTTCATATTTTCTATTTCTTCCTGGTTCAGTCTCGGCAGTTTGTGCATTTCTAAGAATCTGTCCATTTCTTCCAGGTTGTCCATTTTATTGGCGTAGAGTTGCTTGTAGTAATCTCTCATGATCTTTTGTATTTCTGCAGTGTCAGTGGTTACTTCTCCTTTTTCATTTCTAATTCTATTGATTTGAGTCTTCTCCCTTTTTCTCTTGATGAGTCTGGCTAATGGTTTATCAATTTTGTTTATCTTCTCAAAGAACCAGCTTTTAGTTTTATTGATTTTTGCTATTGTTTCCTTCATTTCTTTTTCATTTATTTCTGACCTGATCTTTATGATTTCTTTCCTTCTGCTAGCTTTGGGGATTTTTTGTTCTTCTTTCTCTAATTGCTTTAGGTGCAAGGTTAGGTTGTTTATTCGAGATGTTTCCTGTTTCTTGAGGTAGGCTTGTATTGCTATAAACTTCCCTCTTAGCACTGCTTTTGCTGCGTCCCATAGGTTTTGGGTCGTCGTATCTCCATTGTCATTTGTTTCTAGGTATTTTTTGATTTCCCCTTTGATTTCTTCAGTGATCACTTCGTTATTAAGTAGTGTATTGTGTAGCCTCCATGTGTTTGTATTTTTTACACATCTTTTCCTGTAATTGATATCTAGTCTCATAGCGTTGTGGTCGGAAAAGATACTTGATACGATTTCAATTTTCTTAAATTTACCAAGGCTTGATTTGTGACCCAAGATATGATCTATCCTGGAGAATGTTCCATGCGCACTTGAGAAAAATGTGTATTCTGTTGTTTTTGGGTGGAATGTCCTATAAATATCAATTAAGTCTATCTTGTTTAATGTATCATTTAAAGCTTGTGTTTCCTTATTTATTTTCATTTTGGATGATCTGTCCATTGGTGAAAGTGGGGTGTTAAAGTCCCCTACTATGATTGTGTTGCTGTCAATTTCCCCTTTTATGGCTGTTAGTATTTGCCTTATGTATTGAGGTGCTCCTATGTTGGGTGCATAAATAGTTACAATTGTTATACCGTCCTCTTGGATCGATCCCTTGATCATTATATAGTGTCCTTCTTTGTCTCTCGTAATAGTCTTTATTTTAAAGTCTATTTTGTCTGATATGAGAATTGCTACTCCAGCTTTCTTTTGATTTCCATTTGCATGGAATATCTTTTTCCATCCCCTCACTTTCAGTCTGTATGTGTCTCTATGTCTGAAGTGGGTCTCTTGTAGACAACATATATATGGATCTTGCTTTTGTATCCATTCAGCCAGTCTGTGTATTTTGGTGGGAGCATTTAATCCATTTACATTTAAGGTAATTATCAATATGTATGTTCCTATTCCCATTTTCTTAAATATTTTGTGTTTGTTATTGTAGGTGTTTTCCTTCTCTTGTGTTTCTTGCCTAGAGAAGTTCCTTTAGCATTTGTTGTAAAGCTGGTTTGGTGGTGCTGAACTCTCTCAGCTTTTGCTTGTCTGTAAAGGTTTTAATTTCTCCATCGCATCTGAATGAGATCCTTGCTGGGTAGAGTAATCTTGGTTGTAGGTTTTTCTCCTTCATCACTTTAAGTATATCCTGCCACTCCCTTCTGGCTTGCAGAGTTTCTGCTGAAAGATCAGATGTTAACCTTATGGGGATTCCCTTGTGTGTTATTTGTTGTTTTTCCCTTGCTGCTTTTAATATGTTTTCTTTATATTTAATTTTTGACAGTTTGATTAATATGTGTCTTGGCGTGTTTCTCCTTGGGTTTATCCTGTATGGGACTCTCTGTGCTTCCTGGACTTGATTAACTATTTCCTTTCCCATATTAGGGAAGTTTTCAACTATAATCTCTTCAAATATTTTCTCAGTCCCTTTCTTTTTCTCTTCTTCTTCTGGGACCCCTATAATTCGAATGTTGGTGCGTTTAATGTTGTCCCAGAGGTCTCTGAGACTGTCCTCAGTTCTTTTCATTCTTTTTTCTTTATCCTGCTCTGCAGTAGTTATTTCCACCATTTTATCTTCCAGGTCACTTATCCTTTCTTCTGCCTCAGTTATTCTGCTATTGATCCCATCTAGAGTATTTTTAATTTCATTTATTGTGTTTTTCATCGTTGCTTGGTTCCTCTTTAGTTCTTCTACATCCTTGTTAAATGTTTCTTGCATTTTGTCTATTCTATTTCCAAGATTTTGGATCATCCTTACTATCATTATTCTGAATTCTTTTTCAGGTAGACTACCTATTTCCTCTTCATTTGTTAGGTCTGGTGTGTTTTGACCCTGCTCCTTCATCTGCTGTGTGTTTTTCTGTCATCTCATTTTGCTTATCTTACTGTGTTTGGGGTCTCCTTTTCACAGGCTGCAGGTTCGTAGTTCCTGTTGTTTTTGGTATCTGTCCCCAGTGGCTAAGGTTGGTTCAGTGGGTTGTGTAGGCTTCCTGGTGGAGGGGACTATTGCCTGTGTTCTGGTGGATGAGGTTGAATCTTGTCTTTCTGGTGGGCACGTCCACGTCCGGTGGTGTGTTTTGGGGTGTCTGTGGCCTTATGATTTTAGGCAGCCTCCCTGCTAATGGATGGGGCTGTGTTCCTGTCTTGCTAGTTGTTTGGCATAGGGTGTCCAGCACTGTAGCTTGCTGGTCGTTGAGTGAAGCTGGGTCTTGATGTTGAGATGGAGATCTCTGAGAGATTTTTGCCGTTTGGTATTACGTGGAGCTGGTAGGTCTCTTGTGGACCAGTGTCCTGAAGTTGGCTCTCCCACCTCAGAGGCACAGCCCTTATGCCTGGCTGGAGCACCAAGAGCCTTTCATCCACACAGCTCAGAATATAAGGGAGAAAAAAATAGAAAGAAAAAAAGAGGATAAAATAAAATAAAATAAAGCTATTATAATAAAAAATAAGAAAAAAAATTATTAAGAGTAAATGTATTCAGAAAAAAATTTTTTTATTTTTTAAAAATAGATTTATTAATTTTTTATAGTAAAAAATAAGAAAAAAATTTTTAAGAAAAAAATTTATTAAGAAAAAAAATTTTTAATTTTTTAAAATAAAAAATATGAAAAAACTTATTAAAAAATTTTTTAATTTCTAAAAATAGAAAATACGGAAAAAATTATTAAGAAAACATATATTAGGAAAAAAAAATTTTTTTAAGTAAAAAAAAAAAAAAAAATGGACGGACCTAACCCTAGGACTGATGGTGAAAGCAAAGCTATACAGACAAAATCTCACCCAGAAGCATACACATGTACACTCACAAAAAAAGGAAAAGGGGAAAAGTAATAATATCCTGCTCCTAAAGTCCACCTTTTGAATTTGGGATGATTTGTTGTCTATTCAGGTATTCAACAGATGCAGGCACATCAAGTTGTTTGTCGAGCTTTAATCCGCTGCTTCTGAGGCTGCTGGGGGAGATTTCCCTTTCTCTTCTTTGTTCGTACAGCTCCCAGCGTTCAGCTTTGGATTTGGACCCGCCTCTGCATGTACATTGCCTGAGGGCGTCTGTTCCCCGCCCAGACAGAACGGGGTTAAAGGAGCAGCTGCTTCGGGGGCTCTGGCTCACTTAGGCCGGGGCAGGGAGCGGTACGGAGGAGGCGGGGCGAGCCTGTGGCGTCAGAGGTGTCGTGACGTTGCAGCAGCCTGAGGCGCGCCATGTGTTCTCCCGGGGAAGTTGTCCCCGGATCACAGGAGCCTGGCAGTGGCGAGCTGCACTGGCTCCCAGGAGGGGCAGTGTGGAGAGTGACCTGTGCTCGCACACAGGCTTCTTGGTGGCGGCAGCAGCAGCCTTAGCGTTTCCTACCAGTCTCTGGGGTCCGCGCTGATGGCCGCGGCTCGCGCCCGTCTCTGGGGTCCGCGCTGTTAGCCGCGCCTCGCGCCCGCCTCTGGAGTTCGTCTAGGCGGCGCTCTGAATCCCCTCTCCTTGCGCGCCGCGAAACAAAGAGGCAAGAAAAAGTCTCTTGCCTCTTCGGCGGCTGCAGACCTCCTCTCCGGCTCCCTCCCGGCTCGCCGCGGCACGCCAACTCCTTCAGGCTGTGTTCACGCCGCCAACCCCAGTCCTCTCCCTGCGATCCGACCGAAGCCCGCGCCTCAGCTCCCAGCCCCGCCTGCCCCAGCGGGTGAGCAGACAAGCCTCTCGGGCTGGTGAGCGCTGCTCGGCGCTGAGCCTCTGTGCGGGAATCTCTCCGTTTTTCCCTCTGCGCCCCTGTTGCTGTGGGATCTGCGCTGATAGCCGCGGCTTGCACCCGTCTCTGGATTTCGTTTAGGCAGCGCTCTGAATCCCCTCTCCTTGCGCGCCGCGAAACAAAGAGGCAAGAAAAAGTCTCTTGCCTCTTCGGCAGCTGCAGACTTTTTCCCGGACTCCCTCCCGGCTAGCACCAAAGCCCGAGCCTCAGCTCCCAGCCCCCGCCCGCCCCATCGGGTGAGCAGACAAGCCTCTCGGGCTGGTGAGTGCTGGTTGGCGCCGAGCCTCTGTGCGGGAGTCTCTCCGCTTTGCCCTCCGCACCCCTGTGGCTGCGCTCTCCTCCGCGGCTCCGAAGCTTCCCCCCTCTGCCACCCGCAGTCTCTGCCCGCAAAGGGGCTTCCTAGTGCCTGGAAACCTTTCCTCCTTCACGGCTCCCTCCCACTGGTGCAGGTCCCGTCCCTATTCTTTTGCCTCTGTTATTTCTTTTTTCTTTTACCCTACCCAAGTACGTGGGGATTTTCTTGCCTTTTGGGAGGTCTGACGTCTTCTGCCAGCGTTCAGTGGGTGTTCTGTAGGAGCAGTTCCACGTGTAGATGTATTTCTACTGTATCTGTGGGAAGGAAGGTGATCTCCGCGTCTTACTCTTCCGCCATCTTGCCCCTACTCCCTCCATTTTCTATAAGAATTACATCAAGTAAAAAAAATTCTGTTTAGATATTTTTGAAATTGTTGGAAGGGTTTTGAGGGGTATTGAAAAGGCTTCACATTTAATTATGTATCACATGGCCAAAATGGAAAAAGCAATCATTAAAAGTTGAGTTCTAGCAGAAATAGGTAGGTTATTGGATGGTCCAAAGTCAGACTCATTTGCATGTGGGGGGTGAGCATGAGTGGGTGTGAGTGTGTGTATTTGTACTCATACACATGTGTACTGGCAAAATTTGGTAATTGATGATGTTGGCTTCTCAGATCAGAGAGGAAAGGATAGATTCTTAGATGTTGGAACTACTGAAAGTAATTTATAAAAATACTTTTCTATCCCTGCCTCACTCCATGTGCCAAATGAAATTTCAGAAAGACTAAGGATTTGCCTGTAAATGAGAAATAATATATATACAGAAAAATATATGGGTGAATATTTCATCTCAGGTAGTTATAACATTGCTAAATGACATTAAAAAAAAAATCAATCTGTACAGCAAAAACAAAACCCCATCCATTATAAGCAGAGAGAAGAGTTGAGCATTAAGCTGGCAAGTCATATGTAATATTTGTGATTTGCTCTTCAGACTCAAGGTAAAAAGTTAGTCACCTATATATCACTGTACAAGAAGTCCTTTGCCTCCCTCTCAGGCATTCCCTTCTGCACTTACCCTGTCTGCCTGTTGAAATTCCCAGAGGTATTGTCATTCCTCTTTAGTAAACAAGCAGAGAACTGGAACCTCCCTCTTAAGCCCCCTAGTGCTGTTGCCTTTTGTTGCCACATGGTGTTGCTATTGAAGCTTGATCCTGTGCAGCCCCTTGATGTCTGCTCAGCGGTGAAGCTCTTAACTGGTCCAGAAGTTTGCACAGACTTCACTGGGGGCACATGGGGCCTCTTAAAGGCTATTAGAGTTCATGTAATCAGAAGTTCTGCTATTGTTTCCTACTTTACAGCCATTGTATCAGGGTTATAGGATATGAAGGAGCAATAAGCATCATTCATTCATTCATTCATTCAACAAATATTTACTCAGCACCTGCTATGTGCATCGAATACTGTTTTATGAATTGGAAATAATAATAGTGAACAAAACAAACAAAAAATTCCTGCCATAATGCAGTCTACATTCCTTCTGAGGATTGGGTGGAGGAAGAGTAACAGTGGCAGAGACAGACAGTAGATAAGATTAAGTGTTTATGCTATGACACATTTACAGAAAGGCCTATGCATGAAGTCCTGACCTCTTTTAATTATTTTGTATTTATTCTATATGGGACATCAATATGAATGGTAACAGTAAGTGTATCAAAGAAGAGAGACTGAGTACTTGATGTATTTAAAATTATAGTTTGCTGATGACTTCTCACTAGCATGTATAGGCACTTTGTGGTCACACTATATATAGTGGTGCATCATGCAGCTATTAAAAATGTTAGTATAGACATATATTTATGAACATGGAGAGATGTTTATTATAAGTGGAAATGCAGGTTAGGAAATGATACATTTAGTATGATCACAGTATCTTATCTGATTGGTAAATTAGGGAATAACTGGCCCTACTGATGCCCTTTGTCAGCATAGGAGCTAGCTAGTCTTTCCACAGCCATTGAGTGATTTCTTCATGGAATAAGTTGTGCAGGGGCTCACCCCTGAGGGAGAGCTCTTTTTCTGTCTAGTGCTAACACGTCTACCTCTGGGGCTGTTAGCAAGCCCATTTGTCCAGCACACCTAAAGCTTCTATTAGTAATGACAGTGATATTTTATTCTTTGTTTTGTTTCTCAATTTGTTCATTTGCAGGGAAGTGGTTATCAGTTTTTGGGTGCTCTCTTTGGACACCTTATACTTACAAGCCTATTTTATTTAGTTTTACACATATTTTTATTATTTTTCCATATACCTATATAGGAAGAAGTCTGGGAAAATATGCATCATAGTTTTCCAAGAGGTTTGTAGAATTAGATTTTTGCTTTCTTTTTTTTCTTGTCTGTACTTTTGAATTCACTGGAGTTATTAGATATGTAATTAAGAAATAGTTAAGCATTTTAAGCCTCTGAAAAATATAGCCTGTTCTGACTTTCCCTGTAGAAGAGTTAGTCATCTTTGTACAAGGGAAGAAGCTGGACCTGAGTAGATATGTTTCCGCCTACAGAACTTGGTGCTTGAGTCTAGAACTTATGGTAGGCAAAAATATATTACTTTTCTAAAGTCTCTGACTTGTCATTTCATCACATGTCAGAATAATTGCCTTTTATCCTTAAATTGTGTTAGGCAATTTGCATGATTTTTAAAAGTTTGTTACAGCATTTAATTGAGATCAACTGGATTCTGTATTTTTCTTTCCTAGTTGCAAAGTATAGCTGTTTGCTGATAAGCCTGTTTATTTTTTTTGGTTTCTTTTACTATTCCTTGCCTTTAAAAAAGGAACTACTTTAGATTCCTACCATCCTTCCTGCTTATCATAGTGATAATAGTACCCTTATATGTATATAGTACCCAGGTTTGTCTGTATTTGAAATTATAAGATATATTTATTAAAAGGGGAAAAGACATAAAGAAAATGTTTCTAAAGTGCTAGTTTTTATATCCCCACTTCTCTATACTAGTAGAAAAAAATTGTATTGTCTCTCTTGATATTGAAATTGTAAAAGAGTAAACATGCTACATAATTAAATTATTATAGTTTGCCCATGCTTTTAAAAAATTTACATTTTAATTTTTATTTTGATCATGAAATATTTCAGACCACATAAAAAGATACTGAGAATAAAATAAAGAATTTCTGCATACTCACTTTGCAACTTAATAAACAAAACTTTACAAATACAATTAAGTCCCTGTGTACATCGTTTTATTTCCCCATCCACCTCCAGTTTGGTGTTTATCATTCTTGTGCGTATGTTAATATATTTACTGTCTGTATATGTATATCTAAAGAATATAGCATACTTTTAAATGTTTTTTTAAAACAAAGTTTTAATTTTATATGAAACATTCATATATTGCTAGTAAGAATGTAAAATGATACAGCTGCTTTGGAAAACTGTTTGCCATTTCCTAAAAAAATTGAACAGAGTTACCATACAACTCAGCAGTTCTCCTAGGTATATGCCAAAGAGATATGAAAACATATATCCACGCAAAAACTTGTACACAGATGTTCATAGCAGCATTGCATTATTCAAACTTAGCCAAAAAAAACACAAAGAAAACCCCACCCAAATGTTCATCAGCTGGTGAACGGATAAATAAAATGAGGTATAGCTGTAGAATGAAATATTATTCAATATTGTAAAAAGAAATGAAGTACTGATACATGCTTCAACATGGATGAGCCTTGAAAACATTATACTAAGTAAAAGAAGCCAGTTACAAAAGACTGTATATTATATGATTTCATTTATATGTAAAGTCCAAAAAATGTATAGAAACAAAGTAGATTAGTGGTTGTCTAGGGGGAGAATGGGCTGTGATTTCCCATGGTTAGGGATTTATTTTTAGAATGATGAAAATGTTCTAAAATTAGATAGTGGTGATAGTTGCACAATTCTGTGAATATACTAAAAACATTGAATTGTACACTTTAAATGGTGAATTGTATTGGGATGTGCATTATATCTCAGTTCAGCTGTTTTAAAAGTTCATGTGAATGTTATATATACTATTAGCTTTTTAAACTCAGCATAAGCCAAACAAATCATCATTTTGAGATTTATAGATTTTTGGACAGTTCAGTTCTTTATAACTGATTTTCACATTCTATTGTATGAATTTACTGTATTTTCTTAATCCATTTTCCTTTTTGCTCTTAAAAAAATGCTTCAGTGAACAGTTCACTCCATGTTTCCATATATTGTAACACATTTTTAAGGCTTTCTTTGAAATAAGAATTTGGTAGAATTATTGATCATTTGAAATTTATTTAGTATTTAATTATTTAGAAGACATTTTATTGGTGTACCTCAGCACATTTAATTATATAACTTAAAATTGAAATTAGTAAAAGTACTCATTGTCTGAAATCTTTCTGTGCAACTTTTATATTTGGCAAAAGAAAAGGTAAGACTTCTTAATCTTAACTGCTGTGCCTTTCTTGGTATTTTTATTTTATTTTATTTTACTGTAGTTTAACTGAAGTATAGTTAATGTAAAATATTGTTTGTTTCAGGAGTACTACATAGTGATTTGACATTTGGGTGCATTATGAAATGATCACCATAATAATAAGTCTAGTAACCATCTGTGCCCATATCAAGTTATTACAGCATTATTAACTGTATTCCTAATCCTGTATTTTTATCTCTGTGGCTTATTTATTTTAAAACTGAAGTTTTAAAATATTCCCCTCATCTATTCCCCCCCCACCCTGCCAAATCCCTCCCTTCTGACAACCACCCATTTGTTGAGTCTGTTTCGATTTGTTTCATTTTGTTTTGTTTTTTAGATTCTGCGTTTGAGTGAGTTCATGCAGTATTTGTCTCTTTGAGTTATTTCACTTAGCATAATATTCTTTATATCCATCCATGTTGTCACAAATGGCAATTTCATTTTTTTCATTTTTTTTGGAATATTACTGAGTAATATTCCATTACATACATGTATATACACACACCACATCTTCTTAATCCATTCTTCTTTTGCTGGGCGCTTTGATTGCTTCCATGTCTTGGCTCTTATAAATAATGCTGCAGTGAACATTGAAGTGCATATATCTTTTAGAATTATTGTTTTTATTTTCTTTGGATAAATACCCAGAGTGAAATTGCTGGATCACATGGCAGTACTATTTTTAATTTTTTGAGGAACCTCCATACCATTTTCCATAGTGGCTCACCAATTTACAGTTTCACCAGCAGTTCATGAGAGTTCACATTTCTCCACATCCTTGCCAACACATGTTATTTGTTGTCTTTTTCATGATAATCATTCTGATAAGTGCGAGGTGGTATCTCATTGTGGTTTCGATATGCACTTCCCTGGTGATTAGTGATGTTGAGCATCTTTTCATGTGTCTGTTGGCCATCTGTAAGTCTTCATTGGAAAAATGTTCATTTCCTCTGCTCATTTTTTAAATTGAGTTGATGGCTTTTTTCGATGTTGAGTTGTATGAGTTCTTGATGTATTTTGGATATCCCTTATCAGATATATCATTTGCAAATATCTTCTCCCATTCAGTAGGTGGCCTTTTTGTTTTGTTGATAGTTTCCGTCACTGTGCCAAATCTTTTTAAATTTGATGTAGTCCCATTTGTTTATTTTTGCTTTTGTTTCCCTTGCCTGAAGAGACATATCCAAAGAAAACTACTGAGACTGATGTCAGAGAGCATACTGCTTATGTTTTCTTTTAGGAGTTTTACGGTTTCAGGTCTTAACATTTAGGTCTTTAATGCATTTTGACTTTATTTTTGTATATGGTATGAGAAAGTAGTCCAGTTTGATTCTTTTGCATGTAGCTCTCCAGTTTTCCCAACACCATTTATTGAAGAATTTATTTCCCCATTATATATTCTTGCCTCCTTTGTCATGGATTCATTGATCATATAAGTGTGTTGTTCATTTCTTGGCTCTTTATTCTATTCCATTGATCCATGTGTCTATTTTATGTCAGGACCATACTGTTTTGATTACTGTAGCTTTTTAGCAATTTGAAGTCAGCTAGTGTGATATTTCCAGCTTTGCTCTTCTTTCTCAAGGTTATTTTGGCTATTTGGGGTCTTTGTGGTTATGTACAAATTTTAGAATTATTTGCTTTAGTTCTGTGAAAAATGCCATTGGTATTTTGATAAGGATTGCATTGAATCTGTAAATTGCCTTGGGTAGTATGGTCATTTTAACAATATTCTTCCAGTCCAAGAACACAGGACATCTTTCCATTTGTTTGTGTTGTTTTCAACTTCTTTCTTCAGTGTCTTGTAGTTTTCTAACTATGGGTCTTTTACCTCATTGGTCAGATTTATTCCTAGGAATTGTATTCTTCTTAATGCAATTGTAAGTGGGATTATTTTCTTAATTTTTCTTTCTGATAGTTTGTTGTTAACGTATAGAAAAGCAACATATAGTATATCATTTGCAAACAGTGACAGTTTTATTTCTTCCTTTCTAATTTGGATTCCCTTTATTTCTTTTTCTTGTCTGATTGCTGTAGGTAGGACTTCCAATACTCTGCTGAATAAAACTGGCAAGAGTGGGCATCCTTGTCTTGTTTCTGATCTTAGGAGAAATACTTCCAGCTTTTCACCATTGAGTATGAGGTTGGCTCTGGGTTTGTCATATATGGTCTTTATTACTTTGAGGTATGTTTCCTCTATACCCACTTTATTGAGTGTTTTTATCACAAATGGATTTTGAATTTTGTCAAAAGCTGTTTTTATTAAGATGCTCATATGATTTTTATTCTTCACTTTGTTAATGTGGTGTATCGCATTGATTGATTTGTGGATGTTGAACCATCCTTGCATCACTGGGATAAATCCCACTTGATTGTGGTGTATGATCCTTTTACTGTATTGTGGAATTTGGTTTGCTGATATGTTTTTGAGGATTTTTGCATCTATACTTATCAGTGATATTGGCCTATAATTTTCTTTTTTTGTGTGATTTCTTTGTCTGGTGTTGATATCAGGATGATGCTGGCCTGGTAGAATGAGTTTGGAAGCATTCGTTCCTCTTCAGTTTTTTGAAATAGTTTGAGAAGAGTAGATGTTAACTCTTCATTAAATGTTTGATAGATTCACCTGTGAAGCCCTCTGGTCCTGGACTTTGGTACTTTGGTTTCTTGGAGGGTGTTTTTGTTTGTTTGAATTACTGATTCAATTTTATTACTGGTAATTGGTCTGTTCATGTTTTCTTTTTCTTTCTGATTCAGTCCTGGGAGATTGTACATTCTAGGAATTTATCCATTTTTCCTAGGTTGCCCCTTTTACTGGCATGCAGTTGTTCATAGTAATTTCTTATGATCCTTTGTATTTCTGCATTGTCAGTCATAACTTCTCTTTTATGTCTGATTTTACTTATTTGGGCCCTCTCTTTTTTTCTTGTTGAGTTTGTCTAAAGTTTTATCAATTTTATTCATCTTTTCAAAGAACTAGCTCTGAGTTTCATTGATCTTTTCCATTGTTTTTTTAGTCTCTCTTTCATTTATTTCTGCTCTGGTCTTTATTTTCTTTCTTCTCTTAACCTTTGCGTTTTGTTGGTTCTTCTTTTTCTAGTTCCTTTCGGTGTAAGCTTAAGTTGTTTATTTGAGAGTTTTCTTGTTTCCTGAGCCTGGCTTCTGTTGCTCTAAACTTCCCTCTTAGAACGGCTTTTGCTGTGTCCCAAAGATTTTGGATCATTATGTTTCCAGTTTCATTTGTCTCCAGGTACATTTTATTTTTTCTTTGATTTTTTTTCAGTGGCTCATGGTTATTTAGTAACATATTGTTTAGCCTCCATGTGTTTGTGTTCTTTGCAGTTTTTTTCTTGTAGTTGATTTCTAGTCTCATACCATTGTGGTCAGAGAAAGATGCTTGGTATTATTTCATTCTTAAATTTATTGAGAGTTGTTCTGTGACCTAGCATATGATCTCTCCTGGAGAATGTTCCATGTGTACTTGAAAAGAATGTGTATTCTGCTGTTTTTGGATGAAATGTTGTATATATGTTTGCTCCATCTGCTCTGTTGTGTCATTTAGGCCAGTGTTCCCTTATTGATTTTCTGTCTGGATGATCTGTCCGTTGATGTAAATGGGGTGATAAAGTCCCTTACTATTATTATATTACTGTCAATATTTCCATTTATGTTTGTCAATATTTGCTTTATGTATTTAGGTGCTTGAATGTTGTGTGCGTAATTTACAATTGTTTATCTTCTTGTTGGATTGATCCCTCTATCATTATGTAACGTCCATCTTTGTCTCTTGTTACAGTCTGTTTTTGTTTTTTTTTTAATTAATTTATTTATTTTTGACTGTGTTGTGTCTTCGTTTCTGTGCGAGGGCTTTGTCTAGTTGCGGCAAGCGGGAGCCACTCTTCATCGTGGTGCGCGTGCCTCTCACTATCGCGGCCCCTCCTGTTGCGGAGCGCAGGCTCCAGACGCGCAGGCTCAGTAACTGTGGCTCACGGGCCCAGTTGCTCCGCAGCATGTGGGATCTTCCCAGACCAGGGCTCGAACCCGTGTCCCCTGCATTGGCAGGCAGATTCTCAACCACTGCACCACCAGGGAAGCCCTACAGTCTGTTTTAAAGTCTGTTTTATCTGATATACATATTGCTACCCCAGCTTTCTTTTTGTTTCCATTTGCATGGAACACATACCTTTTTCCATCCACTCACTTTCAGTTGGTGTGTATCTTTCGATCTAAAGTGAGTTGCTTGTATGCAACATGTATATACAAGTCTTGTTTATTTATTCTGCCACCCTATGTCTTTTGATTGGAGCATTTAGTCAATTTGCATTTAAAGTAATTATTGATAGGTTTGTACTTACTGCCATTTTGTGAATTGTTTCTGGTTGTTATTGTAGTTCTTTTTTGTTCTTTTTTCCTTTGATCTCTTGTGATTTGGTGACCGTCTTTAGTGTTACATTTGGATTCTTTTCTCTTTTTTGTATGTGTATCTATTGTAGGTTTTGGGGTGTTTTTTTTTTAGTAAATCTATTTATTTATTTTTGGCTGCGTTGGGTCTACATTGCTGCGCACAGGCTTTCTCTAGTTGCGGTGAGCGGGGACTATCCTTCATTGTGGTGCGCAGGCTTCTCATTGCGGTGGCTTCTCTTGTTGTGGAGTACAGACTCTAGGTGCATGGGCTTCAGTAGTTGTGGCATGCAGACTCAGTAGTTGTGGCACACAGGCTCAGTAGTTGTGGATCGCAGGCTCTAGAGCGCAGGCTCAGTAGTTGTGGCGCACGGGCTTAGTTGCTCTGCGGCATGTGGGATCTTCCTGGACCAGGGCTCGAACCCATGTCCCCTGCATTGGCAGGCAGATTCTTAACCACTGCGCCACCGGGGAAGTCCTTATTGTAGGTTTTTGATTTGTGGTTAGCATGAAGTTTATGAATATCAACATATAGATATATATCGAGACATATACACATATATATATAATCATATATATATTTTTTGACTTGATGACTTCTTTTTTTATTAACTTATTTTATTTATATATTTGGCTGCATTGGGTCTTTGTTGCTCTGCACAGGCTTTCTCTAGTTGAGGCAAGCGGGGTCTACTCTTTGTTGCGGTGCGCGGGCTTCTCATCGCTTTGGCTTCTCGTTACAGAGCACAGGCTCTAGGCATGCGGGCTTCAGTAGTTGTGGCACACAGGCTTAGTTGCTCCGCGGCATGTGGGATCATCCAGGACCAGGGCTGGAACCCATGTCCCTTTCATTGGCAGGTGGATTCTTAACCACTGTGCCACCAGGGA
This sequence comes from Balaenoptera ricei, assembly GCF_028023285.1. Classification (NCBI taxonomy): domain Eukaryota; kingdom Metazoa; phylum Chordata; class Mammalia; order Artiodactyla; family Balaenopteridae; genus Balaenoptera; species Balaenoptera ricei. The sequence goes on along the minus strand of NC_082645.1, from coordinate 42,714,307 downwards.
AGTCCCGACTTGATGACTTCTTAAGTTCAAAAACATTCTAACCACCTTACATTTCCCTACACACACGTTTAATTTTTTTATGTCATATTTTACAATTTTTCATTTTTTGTATCCCTTAATTACTCTTGTGGTTATAGATGAATTTACTGTTTTTGTCTTTTAACCTCCTACCAGCTTTGTAGGTAGTTAGTCTACTACCTTTACTGTATATTTGCTTTTACCAGTGAGATTTTTCCTTTCATAATTTTCGTATTTCTAGTTGTGGTCTTTTCTGCTTAGAGAAGTCTCTTTAACATTTCTTGTAAAGCCAGCTTAGTGGTGCTGAACTCTTAGCTTTTGTTCGTTTGTGAAACTCATCTCTCCTTCAAATCTGAGTGATACCTTTGCTGGCTAGAGTATTCCTGTTTGTAGGTTTTTTCCTTTAATCACTTTGAACATATTGTGCCATGTTCTTCTGGCCTGTAGAGTTTCTGCCAAAAAGTCAGCTAATGGTCTTACAGGAGTTCCTTGTGTGTAACTGGTTGCTTTTCTCTTGCTGCTTTTATGTCTTTCTTGGTATTTATTGTTATGCAAGACATCCTTATTTTTGTGTGTGTTTATCTCTTATAGAAAAGGCCACAAATGAGTACAACACTGCAGAAGATTGGAGTCTTATTATGGACATATGTGACAAAGTTGGAAGCACTCCTAACGGGTAAGATGCCCAGTCATGCCCAGTGAATGTCTAGGAGCTTAATAATCTGTGTCTCTTATCCTGATGTAACTTTGGAAGGAAAATGGGATTTTTACTATTTCCTTTTGGGGGATAAAAGTAAAGACATGCTGGTGGCTGGATTTATGTGGTTAACCTCATCCTGAAAGAACAAATGAAAAGAATTGACCAAAAACTTGAAATATTAAAATGCATAATTAAAGCCTTGTTACAGTAGGGACACATCTTAACAATGAATAGGCTTAATTATTTAGGGAATTCCCCTGTGACTTAGACATGTTTAATAATGAAGTAGATAAATATAATAACATAATACATATGTACTAAAAAGACCTTTCAATAATGAATAGGTAAATGCAATAAATCATAATGAAAAAATGAATATAAATAATGGTGCTTTGGGGATGGAATGGGGCAGTCAAGCTGAACTGATTATACGTTAGAAGTTTAGAAGACTGATGAAAGCATTTGTTTTAACATTACAGCTTTTCAAAGTGCATTCATGCATGTTTATACTTAAATCTTTTGAGACTATATATCTTGCTAGTTTTTTTCCCCACAACATAAGAATTTGCTGTGTGAAAGCTCAGTCTGTCTTGAAGAAATGAAAAGGTAATTTGTATGATATTGTTTTCTTGTGTTGACTGACCTTTTTTGAAATGATTTGGCTCTTCATTTTTGATTTTGGAATGTACAACCTTTGCAACAAGTTTTCTTTTTCTTTTTCTTTTTTTTTTAAAGTTCTACAAGTCTATGAGCAAAACATTATGTAAGATCATTTTATAGATTTAGTCCTTTAATGAAGTGACGTTTGCAGGTGTATACATAAGGTATTCTGCTACCAAATAACTTTAAATTTAAAAGTAAATGTTTGAATTGAAATTCTGAACACTTAACCTTCATTTTTTTAGAGCAAAAGATTGCCTAAAAGCCATAATGAAAAGGGTAAATCATAAGGTTCCTCATGTTGCTCTGCAGGCATTAACTGTAAGTGAAAGTCATGTTATTATTTGACCCAAATTTTAAATGTGTATTTATTTCAGTTAAGATAATACCTCAACATTTGTATATTGATTTTTATTTTCATTAATAGCTTCTTGGGGCTTGTGTGGCAAACTGTGGAAAGATATTTCATTTAGAAGTATGTTCCCGTGATTTTGCAACAGAAGTACGTGCTGTGATCAAAAATAAGGTAAATTTTAAAAAGAGAAGAAATTTAAGTCATTAAAAAATACATGTGCTGTGTTATTTTAACTATATAAAGCATTAATAGAGTTGTATAGTAAGGGAAATCATTTTAGATAGTTTTGAAATGAAAAAAACTTTCTGTCCTAAAATTTGTTGTTGCATTTGTAGCACCAAAAACTGTTTTCCTCCCCAAAGCATATATATTAGTGATAATAGCTGATCTTTATTGAGGGTTAGCAGTCACTGCTTTAAGCATTTTATGTATGCTACCTTGTTTAAAGCTTTTAACAACCCTTAGAAGTTAGATTCCCTTATCATTCCTATTTTATAGATGCAGAAACAGACTTAAGAGAAGTTAAGTAACTTGTCTAAGGTTATGCAGCTACTAAGTGGCATAGCTGATGTTCAGATCCAGGTTTCTGTGATTTCAGAGTCCAAACTAACTACCATTCTGTCCTGATTCCCGTTAGAGATGGTGAGCAAAGGGGCCCTTTATTTTAGAGCAGGGTGGAGAGGGTCTTCTTGATGGGGTTGTTATTAATTTATTTCTGTTAGAAGCTCTGAAGCACTATTCTCATGCTATTAGTGGCAAAAATATCAGCATTTTAGTTTAGTTGATATAAAAAGCTTAATCTAATATTGAGAATATTAAGAAAACATAAAAGAAATAACCTCTGAATATAATAGATTCATTGTCATTGTATAAGACATAAACATTGATGTTCAAAAAGGGTAATTTTCCAAGAAACAACTATATATTAAAATGTAAATAAGCATTTATCAAGTGCTCATTTAGGCTAAGGATTGCTAGATTTTGTTGATGTTCATAAAATTAGAGAATTTTGGTGGTAATTCTCTTTGTTAAATAATTCAAGTACTTATTTTAACAATTTTTTTTCTTTGCCTTTTCTTTAAAAGGCTCATCCTAAAGTATGTGAAAAACTGAAATCTTTAATGGTGGAGTGGTCAGAAGAATTTCAGAAGGACCCTCAGTTTAGTCTGATATCTGCAACTATTAAAACTATGAAAGAAGAAGGAATTACTTTTCCTTCAGCAGGTTCTCAGGTAAGAGATCATTCAGACTCATGGTTGACCCTATAGTATTTTGAAGGTATATACCTTGGGTAAAAGCTGGGCAAGGTTTATCTTAGTCATCATTGCTCACCTGCACTCTACATGAGTCTATCTAGCGTAGTGCCTTATATTGAGTAGACATTGTAATTGTCAAGTGAATTACTTCTACAAATGAGAACTTTGAGAAGTGAGTCATCCATAAATAATCTGTTTAATGCTGCTCTGAATGTAGAGTCATGCAAAAGGCATAGATGTGTGAGAGAGCCCTTATGTTCAAGAAATTTATAGTCAATTTGGAGGGTAACTATATACATGTGAAAAATAACTAATTATAAGTGACAAATATGGATGAGGGAGGGATACACAAGCTAGATGCCAGGAGGGAGAGGTTAACTACAGATTGGGATGGTGAAGAAGGTGAGGAGTAGAATTTTTAGGCTAGAATGTATTTCAATATGTAGAGTGGAGTAAAGAGGTCATCAAGGAAGGAATGACATGAACCAGTTCATGGACTTGAGAAAGCTCAAGACCTGTTTGTTGAAGAGTGAATATGCCTGGAGTGAATGGTGTAGTTTACATATAAGATGGGGTGAACTGTAAGTTGAGAAATTTATTTGGGGATGTAGGGGGTAGCTTTAGTAGGACAGGGGTGGAAGCAGGGATGATGAGTCACAGAGTAGGTTGTTTATTTTAGTCTGTGGGAGAAAAACACCATGTCTTGGCTTTTGCTCTCCGTGCCTTTTGTTTTCCAGGATGTGGGCTAGGCAAAGAGACTAAGAGAAGTACTGTATATTTTTTTTAAATTTTGGACTGTAGACTGAAGACACAAAAAGAACCTTTATAGCTGACCAGGCCTAAGGGTTCAAGGTAGAAGTTTGAGATAAAAACCTTATAAGTAATAAAAGGCTAGCATTTTCCTGCTCTGTCCTTTCTGCAGGTCATTCTCAAAAATTTGTGTTAAAGAACTGGTTGATGGTTCAGAATCCTGGACATCTCTGTCTTCCATGCCTTTAAGTTTAACCATGGCCTTCCTTAGTCCTCTGCTATGCCTGAAGAGCCACCACCATTCAAACACAATGAGTAGTAAAAGGGGGCTTAACGTGTATGCCTAGAGCTGCACCTGTTGTCCGCATCCTCCCTCCTCTTCTCTTCAGTCATTATCGTGGCTTCTTGCTTCTCCTGCTCGCGTAGCCCTGCGCCTCTAGCAGTGTAGCACCTCTCACTGAATGAGAGACCTGGGACCACTGAGATCAGGAAGTGCAATCAGGAAAGATTCATATTTCAGTACTTTCTGTATGCCAGGTTCTGTGTCAGATACTAAGATTTATGCGAAATGTAAGCCAGTTCGTGCCCTTTGTGATTTTTTAATGTTTTCTTGAAAATTCTGATGTTCTGTTTTAGTGCTTGAAAACAACTACTTAAAATTATCACAAAGACCTTCACTTTTAAGTGGACTCATTAGTTACATCAGTTTTTTTTAAAATTAGCATGAGCGAGTAATCATAGAACTTGTGTTTTCCTTGAAAAGGTAGTTGTGTTCATTTTACTCATACATTACAGACTGTCTCAGTTGCTGCCAAGAATGGTACATCATCGAACAAAAACAAAGAAGATGAAGATATAGCTAAAGGTAAAGAAGGGATCAAGCACGTGTAATTTAGTGTTGCTAATCTAAAAACGAGTGGAGTCTGAAAAGTAAGAGAAACAGTTGACGTGATATAAGATTAATTGAACTCATAATCGTTGTCAGTAACATGTATTTAATGTCCTACCTTTGACGAGATTACATTTCACCTTTTCTTTAATGCCAGAGTTATGAGTCAAGCACAGAAATATGTTCGTGACTTGTCCTATATGGAAAGCTACCCATATTATAATGTCACAATCTGTTTGCTGTAAAAATAATAGCTGCTGTATATGACAGACTGTGATAATAAGGAATGAGCAAAAACTTATTTTAAAAAATGTCATGGTTCTCTGCCCTGTCCCCTCTCCCCTTCCTGCCCCCACAAAAGCTAATTGTTTAGCATTTAACTGGACAAATAAAATATTCGCTTGATTTATTCTTATTAAATAGCACATTATGTAATATTTCTTATTAAAGTTTTAAAAAATCAGAATTAATTCTGGCTGTCTTGTTTTTTGCATGTTAATTTTTCAAACTAGCTATTGAATTATCATTGCAAGAGCAGAAGCAGCAGCACACAGAAACAAAATCCTTATATCCATCTGCAGAAATTCAGTCAAATAATAAAGTTGCAAGGAAAGTGAGAGCTTTATATGATTTTGAAGCTGTTGAGGACAATGAACTCACCTTTAAACATGGTGAAATTATTATTGTTTTGGATGACAGGTATGTTTTAAATATTTCTAGAATATTTTGAAGTTATTAAGTATAATACCCTTAATTTAGAATGCTGGATATTCAGCTTTTGACTTTGGTGTATTTAAATCATACTAGAACCTTTTCTACCTTAGTTATTTTTTTCTCAAATTAGACTGGGTAGTGTGAGTTTCTTATTCTTTTGTTAAATTTGGTAATAAAGTACTCCTTAGATCTTGGATTAAAAATGTATTAAATAATATTGTTTATTATCACAATTGGGAAACAGAAATATTCAGTCATCTGAATGCATTTATGTTAGGAGTTGTATATACTAAAATTACTGGCAAAAAAAAACTTTAGGAAGAGATATAGCTATATTACCTTTGATCAGTGCAACCAAAAACTATACTCAGCTCCTCCGCAATTCTTAATCTGCTACTGCCTCTCCCTCGCAATTTCTCTATCACTTAAAGTTGTAATAAAGAATAGATCTGTCTGTATTGGGCCTAAGTCTATTTTACTTTGCTTTTAAAAGAAGTTGATGAAATTTAGCAAGAGTGAGACCTAATAGCTTGTTGCTATGAAGAGAGATTGCAAATGTATTTGGTATCCATTATAAATAACTTAGTAAGGATACATTAGTATATTTTTAAATGGGTAGATACACAAAATCATTTTACTTTGCCACAGTAAATATTTATTGAGAAAATGTTATGTAAATAAACCTTGTTTATAATAAAAAAGTGAATGAGGGCACAGTTCTTTCTTCATAAAACCTAGAATAAAGTAAGGGAGTTAAAGTTAGAGGTAATTAGGTGGGATGCAGATTGTGAATGCCATAAGAGGTAACGTTGGGGTCCAGAAAAAAGCAGAATCACACCTGGTACAAGCATCTAGGAAAGAAGGCTTATACCCAGGGGGTCTATTTCAGGTGTTTGGAAAGGAATAGACAAAATTATCATTTCCAGATTCTGTGGTTGTCCATATACAAGGTCCAAGAGAATCAATGATCAAACCATTAAAACTGATAAGAGTTCATCATGTTGTTGGATATAAGCTCAGTATACAAAAATCAGTGGTATGCTTTAATCACAACTATTTAGAAAATGTAGTAGAAAAAAATGTCATTCTCAATAGTCACAAAAATTATAAATGATCGAGGAATAAATAAACCTAACAAAGGTACATAAGGACTTTATGGAAAAAATTATAAAATTCTTTGAAAGATACAAAGGAATATAAATATATGTAATATATTTATGTAAATATAAATGGAGAGAGATACCATGTTTATGGTGAAGAAACCTTAATATTTTAAAGATTTAATTTTTCCAATGTTAATGCATAAACAGTGCATTTCCAATTAAAAGCCCAATAAGACTTTTTTTTAGAGAACTTGAAAACATTTTAATTTTAACATTAGTATGGAAATGTGAAGGTATACAGTAACATAGAGAAGGTACTTTCCCTGCCAAGTATCAAGGCATATTAACAAGCTGTAGTAAATAAATACATAGACTGTTGCAACAGGATGGAATCCAAAAATAGGCTCATGAACAGATAGCAGCTTGCTGTTTGAAAGATAGGCTATCATAAATCAGTAGAAAAATTGGTGTACTATTAAGTAAATTTTGCTGGGATGAATGGTTTTTTATGCAGTATAAATAAAATTTGATTTAGCTTCACACAGTACATAAAATTTCATTCCAAATAAATTAAAGACCTAAACGTGGGAGAGGGATATAAAGGAAAACCTGAAACTATTAAACAAGTATATAGGAGAATAGGAGTTCAAGGATAGAGAAAGATTTCTTTTTAAAAAAAAGTATAGGGATTTCCCTGGTGGTGCAGTGGATAAGACTCCACGCTCCCGATACAGGGGTTCGACCCCTGGTCAGGGAACTAGATCCCACATGCATGCCGCAACTAAGAGTTCATATGCCACAACTAAGGAGCCCACCTGCCACAACTGAGGAGCCCATGTGTCACAACTAAAGGAGCCCACCTGCTGCAACTAAGGAGTCCGCCTGCTGCAACTAAGACCCAGCACAACCAGATAAATAAATAAATATTTTAAAAAATTTAAAAAAATTAAAAAGTGTAAACCATAAAAGGTTGCTAAATTTGATTATAGAAACAGAAAACAACATGCAATAAAAGAAAACCGTAAGCATATGTTAAAAGACAGTGACAGTTTGAGAGAAGGTATTTGCATAATGCAGACAAACAAATGCTATTCAGAATACGTACAGAACTCCTACATATCCATGAAAAGAGACAAGTGACCCAGTGGGAAACGAAAAGTGGACAGAAGGTATGAACGAGCAGTTTACAGAAGAGGCATTTTGGATGCTCAGAAGTACAGATGAGCACAGCAGTGAGAGATGATTTCTCCTGTGTGACATCATGTGTTGATTGGACAGTTAACACGCATGAGCAGAAATGACATTCTCACACACCGCTGAGGGAAAGGAGGATGGTGAATTGCCACAACCACTTTAGGGAACATTTGGCAATACTAGTAATGTGTTCTGTGGCCCTGCAAGTCCATGTCTGTGAATAAGCTAGAGAATTGTTGCATGTGCACCCTAAAATCTAGAATGATTATTGCCCCAATTTTCATAAGGGTGAAAGACTGGAAATAACCTAAATGTCCACCTGTATGGGGATGGATAAATCAACTATGCCATGTTTGTGTGATGGATCTTTAAAAGGAATAAGCAAGAGCTGAAAGTATTGACATAAAATTTAAAAGATCTATAATGACTAGCATTTATATCTGTAGAGCTGGCTATAGATATCTATAGGTATATAGATATCTATAGATATATAGATATTGATATCTATAGAGTTTACTATATAGATATTTATATCTATAGAGTTTACTATATAGATATAGTAAAAGAATAAAAAATACACTTGAAGGAAGGTGACATACCAACTTGATAGTGGTGGTATGAAGGATGGATGTGAGTTTGGGACTTGGGGATGTTGATAAAGGAAACTTCAGTGTTATTTATAATGTTTTGGTTTTTTATAAGGCCCAGAATCAAATACGACCAATTGCTGATTGGTTCTAAATTTAAGTATGGGAGTATGGATGTTTATTTTATTTGTGTTTTTTTATAGTTCCTATTAAGTTTAAGAAGAACTGCATTTAAATATAGTGGGATTTGAGCTGGTATTTTCAAAGTAGGCTAAATTTAATTTTTATCTTAATTATTCTTGACATTAGTGTACTGAAATGTAGAGTTAACAAGTGACATTTTTGTACTGTATTTTCAGTGATGCCAATTGGTGGAAAGGAGAAAATCACAGAGGAATAGGACTCTTCCCATCTAATTTTGTAACAACTAATTTAAACATAGAACCTGAGGCAGGTAAGTTAAGTCTGAGGGAAGGTTAAACCTATTGAAGTTTTTTTTAACTTGAATTTTGTGGTTCAGTTTGAAATATAAAGTAGATTGGCATTTAACTCTTGTTTTAAATCATTTATTTATAAGCAATACAGTTTAACCTACTCCTTACCAAATTAAGGCGTTAACTTATCCCAGGTCAATTCCAAGAGTTATTTCCTTATCACTATATTTTAAATCCTTTGAGAGCTAATGTACAGAGGTACATTTAAGGCATAAAATAAGCTGTGCCTCACCATGTAAATATTTAAATCAATGTAATTATGGTTTAAGAGGCAGTATGTGTTTGTTCAGTACAAAAAAATATTTGTTTTATTCATCACTGAAGCACAGTATCAAAGCGGGCAGGGGGTGGGGTGGTGGTTGGGAGAACTGGTTGACAAGCGCTGAGTGTGATTACAGGGGTTAGGAGTACGCCTAAGTTTTAGACTTTTCCTCGCCTTGATTTGATCCTAGCGAACTCAGAACAATAACAAAGTCATGTAATCAAGACAGTAGGTCCCTAGTTCAGATCTTCTGAACTTCACTCAGTTTTGCAGCCATAGACCCTACCCCTCAGCTGCTGCCAACCATACAGAGAAAGCTTCCATTTGTTAGGCAGGCAGGGAGTTGGGAGGAGCTGAGTGTAAAGAATAGCTGATGCTAATATTAATGATGGTGAGGATCAAAAATAGAATTGCTCAGTGGTGTTTAAGCACTCATTTGTCAGGTGTTATGCCACATCTTTTGCTTGCACTATTTCGTTTAATGTTCATAAGTCTGTGAGTAGGTACTTTTGTTACCTCATTTTACAGATAAGGAAACTGATGCTGAGGTTATGTGGCTAGTAGGTTACAGCCAGGATACTAAAGTCAGCCAGTCTGCCATTAGAATGTACTTGTACTAACTGACTCACTGCTGGACATACTGCTTCTAATGTTTATAGTTCTAGAGAAAGAACTTAAATTGAAAGCTCTCTGTACTGTGTTTAACATCATCTTTGTATGGGTAGGGTGATGCATTGAATTAAAATGAAGTTGAGAGAGATGAATACTGAGTGCTCTGCCACTATTTATACTTTTTATTCCTCTAGTCTGACTCTCTAAGTAGGTATGAAAATTGGAGACACTAGTTTTAATAACTTGACAGACCAGGGAATCCTATACTATGGTGATTTCCCCTTGGCATAGGCTAGAGAGATTGAACTGCAGTTTTAAAAGGAAAAAATATTTGGGGTTTTCAGTAAGTCCTCATGTTATGCTGAGCTCTCCTCCTTAGGGCGTATTTGAAAGTTAGCCAAATATTTGAAATAACTGTTGGGACTTAAAAGTTCTTTGGTTATATAAATTTTGATTATAATTTTTTTACTAAAATTTACTTTATTAAAATATAGTACATTATAGCAGTACTCCAGTGAGCACTTAAATAGTTTTTTGTATATGTATGTTTGTAAGTTATTTTTCAGCCTTCTTTTTCCTATGAAAAGTTTTTGTTTTGTGTCGCTTTAACCGTTATCAAAGTTAGGTTGAAATCAAGTCTATTTTTTTGTACATATAGAAAATAATTTTTTATAGCAAGGAAAGAGTGTAGAAGGAGTTCATAGATTTAACTCTGAAATTAGCTAACTAGATAATACTCTGTCTACTCTCTTATATATATATATTCACCCTAGTGATAACACTCAGTTTTCAGGAAAGTGCCTGTAATGACAGTTCCCATGAATATTGCTTACTTGTTCCTCTAGAATGTAAGTTCCATCAGGGCAGGGATTCTTGTCTGCTTTATTCGCTGGTGTATTTCCAATGCCTAGAACAATGCCTGGCACGTAGTAAGGGCTAAATAAATGGTTGTGGCATGAATGAGTGAACGTACGTAATAATGTATATTGATTATGAAATGTGATTATTTAAAGGGTTTCCATTTTCTTATGGATAATCACAGGCTACTTATAAATTAATGACTAAAATACCAAAGTAAATACTAAGGAACTTAAAGTTTACTTTGTTTCCATAGCAGCTGTGGACAAATTGAATGTAATTGATGATGAGGAGGAGGAAATTAAGAAGTCAGAGCCTGAGCCTGTTTATATAGATGAGGTAGGATCCTTCTTTTGTTTAATGGTTAAACTGTCGAGACTTAAAATGTGTTATCCTTGAGAATGCTTGGAAAGAGTAATTTTTATTCTCATTGAAATTAAAACTCTTTGTAAAGTGTCCTATTACTTTTTTAGGATAAGATGGATAGAGCCCTGCAGGTACTGCAGAGTATAGATCCAACAGATTCAAAACCAGACTCCCAAGACCTCTTGGACTTAGAAGGTACTAAGTGAATATTAGTGATTAATGTCATTTAATGTTTTAGCTATTTATAATGTCTTAAATTTCTTCTGCTTTGGGTTGCTTCCAGAGTTTAGAAATCTCTGGTGGGAAATAGACTGGTGTAGTAAATGAGTAAACATATTACTTAGAAGATGTTGCTATAAAACTGCCTATCCTGTCCAGTGAAGAAGTCTTTGCTTTTCTGTAATATCACTAGTGAAACTTGCAGTCCAAAAAAGGACAGAATTAGAAATAACAGCATATTAATTGAGTCAAAATGTTAGAAATTCTTACTCCTCTTTTAATTCTCTTGTGTCATAATTTTAAATGTCAAAATTATACATGATCTGTGTTAACTTTGTAATGCAGTTATTTGATGCATGCTGATGTGTCTTTTTAGTCTCTAAGAATTCTGAAACAATTAAAACAAATGTCTTTATGCCTTTTTTAATCCATTGGGAGAAAAATCTCTGTGATAAATGGATAAATGTTATTAAATTTTTTTATGGAAGAAAGCCTGGTTATGAATATAGAATATTGTACTATTGTATCAATGTTTACATTTGGAGATATATGAAATGTTTTATTTTGAAATGGCTTAAATAAATGAAAAATGTTCATATCTAATCTCTACATAATTACATATTTTATACACTGTGACTCAAATTCCTTTTACTTTAGCTAATAATAGTTTTCTAGGTATTTTTAAGATTTTTGAGGTAACTCCAAATTTCAGTCTGCAAACTTAGTACTTCCAGAGAACATGGTGGGATTTCTGTTCTGATTTTGACTTTGCCTTGGTCACATGATATTAATGTTGGTGCTGAATAGTATTAAATTTGGTCTTTTATAGTCCCTTCTCTAGCATAAGCTTAATTCTCTTTGTATTTTGCATGGTGTTGCATATTGGTGCTCTGTTGTTCAAAATTGTTGAAATTGACTTAAACTGGTTTTTACTTTTAAGATTTTAAAATATTTTTGTATTTACAGATATCTGCCAACGGATGGGTCCAATGATAGATGAAAAACTTGAAGAGATTGATAGGTGAGATTCTTCATGCAGGAAATAACAAATATAGTTTTCCTAAGTTTACTTGTTTTTGGCAGAACTTTAAGCTAGGGAGTTTTTGTTGAACTGTTCCAATCTTTTGAAATTGTTTCTCAAGTTTCCAAAACTCTTACAAACTAATAGCAGAATGGTACTTTTGATTTTGGTGCAGTTTTTTTCATGGCAGTATATTACATGCAGAGTGATAGACTCCAGCTCTTACAGTGCCAGTCTTCCTTTTCCTACTTGGGCTGGAGTTGAGAGAGAATGAGTCGTGAAGAATAAAGCACAAAAATGAGAATAGGGATCTTAGGCAAGCATTGTTTTGTTATATAATGAGAAGTAGTATTTGTAAAACTTTCAAATGAAATTTCCTATGTGTGTGTGACTCTAAATCCAGTGTATATACCTTCTGTTCTCATTTTTGTTCCTTGTATTTCTGTATCTCTGTTGTCCTTTTAATTTCATTATCCCATCTAGTCTTACACTTCCTTAGAAATAGTAGCACTGAAAGACAGACTGTCAGGGTTTTGAGCTTTTAACTTAGTTTTGCTCCTTCTCTTATTCCTCAGAGCTTTCTATCTGAAGTCAGAGGGGGCAGCCATAGTGAATGGCAGACAAGGGAGAAGGCTTTAGTGTTCTACCATCCTCCCTTTGTGTTTACTGAACTTGTGTACAAAACAGCACAACAAGAACAGGAACTACTTTACTTCTTATCTGCCTTTACCAGAGAAGAGTAGTAGCAGCAAGATTTTTTCTCGTCACTGAAGATTATAATCGTTGTTCCCTGGGACTTTTTTTTTTGTAAATTTTTTGTATTTTCTACAGAAATGAAAAATAAATCCCTGTCGCAGTAAATGAAATGATGGTAGCAGTTTCATCACATTTTATTGGTCTTATTTTGGAGAAAGCATTGAATATCTATCTATACATCTGTTACTTTGGTTTCATTGAAGGCATGTTAATGGTCAGTGAATAATCAAATGGGAAAGATTAAAAAGAAAAATAGTATTATCTTAGGTGTGGCTAGGGGTGCAATTATTATAAACCTTTCTGGAGCCTAAACATAGTCTATATCTTTTAACCCAGCAATACTAAATACATAGGGATATATGCAAAGATTTAGCTCTTAGAGTGTTCTTCACAGTATTATTTATAACAAACTTGAAAGTAACTAAAATATCTTTCTTTTTCTCCCTTAATTTTTATTTATTTATTTATTTATTTATTTTCGGCTGCATTGGGTCTTTGTTGCTGCGCGCGGGCTTTCTCTAGTTGCAGCGAGCTGGGGCTACTCTTCATTGCAGTGCGCAGGCTTCTCATTGCGGTGGCTTCTCTTGTTGCAGAGCACGGGCTCTAGGCGCGCGGGCTTCAGTAGTTGTGGCTCACAGGCTGTAGAGCGCAGGCTCAGTAGTTGTGGCACGGGCTTAGTTGCTCTGCGGCATGTGGGATCTTCCAGGACCCGGGCTCGAACCTGTATCCCCTGCATTGGAGGTAGATTCTTAACCACTGCGCCACCGGGGAAGCCCTAAAATGTCTTTCAATGTGAGATTGGTTTAAAAAACTTCTACATCCATACATTCTACAATAAAAAGCATTACCATTGATAAATATCTATTGGCATGGAAAGATGTCATGCTATATAATGGAAAAAAACCGAAGATATGACAGTATAATTTTATTTTTGTTGATAAAAAAGAATATCTTCAGAGAAAAAGGTCTAGAACAATTAAAAATTAGAGTGATATTTTCTGATATGAATTAATTTTTTGAGTGAAAGCTCACCTGTTAACCAGTTCTCTCTTCAATTTCAGTTCCTGAATAGGCCAGCTGGCATTTTCCATTCCGTGCCCACTAACTGCAGATGCATCTCCTGTTCTGGAAAATGCTTACTGTTCTGCAAAAAATTTTCATTGACTATTTACCTTTGTCAAACATTCAGAGATGAATAAAATATTGCTTCTTCCCTTGAATGGATCATTGTCAGTTTGTTTTTCCTTAAAAGAAAAACAACTTTACTGTCAGAATTTAAAATTTTACATTTCATGTCTGTCTGTCATTGTACAGAATGAAATTTTGTAGCATTTATCACACTAGGAAATTATATTGTGTAAACAATATAAATTGACCAAAAAAAAGTGTACATAGAGTTATTGAAGAGAGATCCATAGCTTGAACTTAACTATGTTCCAGGCTGTTCTAACGTTCTTTCCTACTACCTTCCGAAAACCGTTTCCTACCACCTTAATCAAATTGCCCTTTTCATTCTTCCCTCGTGTACCCTTCTCGTTCCTTTCACTTGCCTTAATTCACAGTGTCCCACTGACCTGACTTAGTCTTCCTTTTTTTGCTTGGCCTCTCCATCCTTCCTCAGGTGCCAACTTAAGTCCTAGCTTCTCCCTAAAGCATTTTCAGTCAAATTAATCCCCTCCTCTAAACTCTTCTGTTCCCTACGTATTTCATTTAATTTTGCATTCAAATATATGCTGTCTTACATCATTTGCTATTTTTCAGGTACTTAGCCTTGTCTCCCTAGTAAGTTGCAGTCTTTCGGAAGGAGAGGACCACACCTTCTGCCTAATTTCTCTGTCCCAGGATAGTGTTGGGCACAGTTTAGTAAAAATTTATTGTTTCTTTGGTATTATGTCTCAAATCCTGGAAGGTGATCTCAAATGTGCTCAGTCATCCTGCCCTTCTATGTACTCCTGGTGTTCATCAGTATACTGGGTTATGTGGACCAATTGCCTATGGTTACTTCTTAGTCACAAATTTGTTAGCATGGACACTAATTTCTGAAGCTTCCTGTGTGACTTATAACTGGTATTTCTGAAAATAGAGTTTGACCTCCTTTATACAGTCACACATGCAAGAGAGGAAACAGCACTTTATGTTTGTTTCAGACATAACAGTCTCTGATAGAGGAAAGGTGACAAGTCCTGATGGGACTCAGTCCAGGTCATGTATTTGGGAGCCCTGTGTCTGGCTGCCTGCGTTTGCCTCTTGTCTCTCGAGTCTCTCTGTGTACATATTTAAAAAGCTACATTTAATAAACAGACTTGTGGGTGCTTTAGGCCAGATAAAGTGGCCCTTCAACTTTTATGAACTTGTCAGTTGCAAAGGGAGTTCTTTATTACTCCCAGGGTAACAGGCAAAACTGTACCAAGTCAAAAGGATTTGCTTTGGAGTTCCTTGGGCAGATTTAAAGATGCAAATTTGAAAATGTTCTTATTTGGACCTGGTTTCACTCACTTTTTCGGAAGAAACCAGCAAACAAGCAGTAGAGACTAGTTCGTTATATTGTTTTCATTTGCATTTTCAAGGATAATTATTCTTTTTTTTGTTTGTTTGTTTTAGTTGATCCTTTCATGAGTATGAGCAAATGAAAATGTGTGTGATTTTGTTTGTGAATGTGCTTTTATCTCAGTTATACTATATTTCATAGCAGGCTCTGGGCCTTGCCTGAGGACTTTCTTCTACTAAGATTTTTAATTAAGGCTTGGACTCTTCCTAAATTTAGAAATTACTCTTCTTTGTAATTGAATTTCCAACAGAGACCTGTAACATAAGAAACAACATTCTCCTAGCACCAAAATTATGAATTGATTGCATTTTATGAGGTGTGGAAAGGAGTTCCCCTAATATTATGATGGTATATCAGCCTAGACATTACATGAATTAAATAATTCCTCCTCCCATTTTCCCTTTTTGAGTATACTTTCATATATATAAAGAACCTTTTAAAATATGAGTAGAAAATGTGGGAAATTTTTAAAAATAATTTATGTTGCTAAAAATTAAAAATATGCTTAAAGTGCTTAAAAACTTTGAAGAGTATTAAAGTGCTTCCCTTCTATGTTAGGAAGCATTCAGAATTGTCTGAATTGAATGTAAAAGTCTTGGAAGCTCTGGAACTATATAACAAGTTGATGAATGAAGCACCAGTATATTCAGTCTATTCAAAGATCCATCATCCAGCACATTACCCACCTTCATCAGCTGGAGTTCCAATGCAGGTGAGCATTTTTGAGAACGTTTTTCAAAATTTAAGAAAAGTTTTCAATTTAAAAAAAAGAAAGCTTTAAAGCATAGTATTAAAATTTCTATGGTCCATGAATAACATTATAAAATTCATCTTTGTCAAAAAATGTTGGCTAAACAATTAGTGTTCACCAGGACAATTAGACACTGATATTTCACAAATACATTTTAGTTCATTTATAACATAATGAAGAGACCATTAAATATATGAGGGGAGTTCTGTTCTTCATAAGCTTTTGTAAATATAAAGTGTAAATCCTTTATGTAAGTGTAAATCCTTTTTGTAAGTATAAAGTATAAATCCTTTGATTTAGGACAGTGCCTGGCATGTCAGAAGTTCTACAGATGAGGTACTGATGCTGTTCCTGTTGCTCAGCAAGCAAAATTTAACGTTTCTTTTAAATTTCTCTTAAGATTTCTTTGACTTACGTGATTATTAAAAGTCTTCATTAAAGAACTCATTTTGTTCTCAGATCATGCTTTATATTTTCTTAGATGCACAACTTAAATTGTGCATGCATAACATATATGATGCAGGCATATGGATGCAGGTTCCATGAGCCATTCATGAACACCATCTTTTCCAGAACTTTAGACCTTTTCTGTGTTTCCCAGCTGAACTGAATATTTATATTTATCAGTATCCAGTATTCTGAAACCTTTTTGAAATTTCAGCCAGTTAGTGGTTGAATTCAGAATGAGTTTGGATGAACAAATTTCATGTTAATTTACGAAAACTGGTATGTAAAGGAGTGTGTGAAGGAGACACCAAGGAGAAAAGATACAATATGGATGCATAATCTAGATGACTTCACACAACATAATTGTTAAGTAAAAAAAAGAATAGTTACTATGGTAACTCACATCAGACAAGATACATTTGTCAAATATGCCATGCCCCGAACTTTTGAAAATGATGAGAATCATTACATATGAGAATAGAAAGAATTTCTGGGTGCAAAAGACAGCTGGAGTTTATTCAATATTGCTTCTGTTTTCAAAGAGTTATCTGCTCCTGCTATGAACATGGAACAAAAAGAAATGTTTGCGCCGTTGTGTTATGGGACTGTATGTTGTATTTACTTCTTTGTGTGTCTGTAAAGGGCTATTTATTATTCCTATGTCAGGTTTTTCTGTTTAGTTGCATACTATTTACAATCTGTGTTTTGCTAAGCATAACTCATTTCTTTAGAAAGCTAGCTTTCTGTCTAGTTTGATTCTTCACATGATGCTATCTGTACTATTCGTGCATAATAGCATTTGAAATATTCAAAGTTCCTATTCTAATTTGAAAAAAAAAGTTCGTACTAAAAAAAGTTAGCGTAACACACCATTAGCTGCATCTGTGAAGGCCACTCAGGAATCCTAACCTGCAGAAGAGGTCCACTCCCACCATCTCAGCCTGTGGTAAGTGGGCTGTTATGTGTCTGCTAAGGAGGTAATATGATAGTACTTATTAATGTCATAGTTGATTTGGCATTTCTAGCATTCTAAATTTTCATGTCATTGGTCTTTGCTTTAAAAATAGCTTAGTTTAAAACTCATGGTTACCAAGGGGGAAAGGGTGGGGGGGAGGGATAAACTGGGAGATAGGGATTGACGTATACATGCTACTATATATAAAATAGATAACTAATAAGAACCTACTGTATAGCACAGGGAACTCTACTTAATACTCTGTAATGACCTACATGGGAATAGAATCTAAAAACGGGTGGATATATGTATATGTATAACTGATTCACTTTGCTGTACAGCAGAAACTAACACAACGTTGTAAAGCAACTATACTCCAATAAAAATTAATTTTAAAAATGAGCTCAGTTTAAAACTGGAGCGATTGATATTTATTAAACGTGCATTGTTTTGATGCTGTATTTGGTAAGCAGGTGGTAGATCCTGTATGTTACCCTGGAAATTAAGTAGGGCACATATAAATATTCACAGAGACTTAGACCATTTTGCTATTTCTTAAGAGTACATCTCCTTTACCCATAGTTCTTCTTTCCTTTTGTCCTATCTGTCCTGCAGGCAGGATGAAGGAGGCATTGGCAGAGAGGGCCTGCACTCTGCCTTGATACCATTTATTCTTCAACTTACTTTTTAGTTTCATTCTTAAGAAATTGAATAAGTCACCCTGAGATGGGGGTGAAGAAGGTCATCTCTCTGATGGTAACTTGAAGTGATACTGTGCTGCCCTTCAAGGGAGTATATAGTTTTCTGTGGCTCTTCAGCAAGACATGTTACTTAGTAATAGGCAACCTGGGTGGATTCCAACGTGCTCCTTAAAAGTACACCACCTCCCTTCCTTTCAACCCCCTGCAAAATAAAAGAACAAGTAAATCATAAATTTCCATAGATTTGGCACTGTGATTTGGAAGCGCTCTGCTTTTTATACTAGGGTGGATAGACTGGTAGAATCAGATTGCTTCCCAAAGAAGTATAACGTTTTATTTCATTTAAGTCTTTTAAAGTTTTAAATGTATTGCTAGGTAGTTGTTTGGGAGATCAGTGAGTCAACTTTTCTCTTTGGTTAATAGACATATCCAGTTCAACCACATGGTGCAAACTATATGGGTCAAAGTGTTCACCAAGTCACTGTTGCCCAAAGCTACAGCCTAGGACCAGATCAAATCGGTCCACTGAGATCGATGCCTCCAAATGTGAATTCCTCAGTGACAACACAGCCTGCCCCAACTCCGTATTTAAGGTAAGTGTTTGGGAGCTGTGTTAATTTTGTAATTATATGCATTAAATTTTCACAGATTTTCAGAATGAGAATAATTAGACCCTTCTCTTTATAATTATAGTGCCCTCTTTTGCTATTGAGATGAAGTTGTAGAACTGCCCATTCAAGATCCCATGAAATCGGAATGGTGCTGTCTTAGCTTTGCTACCCATACTGAGATGGTGCCTAGACCTGGCTTATAGTCTGGGTCCCTGGGACAAAATAAAGCTAACTGTCCCTTACAGGACCCAAGCCTGTACTTCGGTCCTGTAAGGGTATACTTAGCACGGTGCTCTAAGCAGCCTAGTACAGTAGTCCCAGCCATATTTTAGGAGCAGGTACTCCTAAAAATCAGAAAATTTTGTTACTTTGACTCTTAAAAAGAAGTGTTTGAGCTGTGGAATTTGTAGTCTAATTTTTCATACTAACTTCTATTCTGAAAAACATGTTTAAATCTTGTCTTCTGTTAACTTTGCTTAACCACACAAAATGTTTATTCAGTACAGTCATGTGTAATGATTTGTAAGGTCTCTTCCCACTCTTTTCTTTTTTTTTTAATTTTTAAAAACATTTTATTATAGAAAACAATAAAAACAATAAAATATAAACAAAAATAGCAGTATAATGAACTCTTCTGTATCCATCATCCAGGTTCAACTCATAGTTAATCTTTTTTTTTTATTTCTGAGATATACATTTTAAAGTAATAACTAGAATTATGACTTATAACATTATACCAGAACATACAAAGTTTTTAGAAATTTCATGTAATGTCTGAAACATTTATATTAACATATTTCCATACAAATAACCCAATGAAAGTTTAGTATTACTAGTTTTGTTTGTTTGGTTTTTTTATACTGCAGGTTCTTGTTAGTCATCAGTTTTATACACATCAGTGTATACATGTCAATCCCAATCGCCCAATTCAGCACACCACCATCCCCACCCCACCGGAGTTTTCCCCCCTTGGTGTCCATATGTCTGTTCTCTACATCTGTGTCTCAACTTCTGCCCTGCAAACCGGCTCATCTGTACCATTTTTCTAGGTTCCACATACATGCGTTAATATACGATATTTGTTTTTCTCTTTCTGACTTACTTCACTCTGTACAACAGTCTCTAGATCTATCCACGTCTCAGCAAATGACTCAATTTCGTTCCTTTTTATGGCTGAGTAATATTCCATTGTATATATGTACCACAACTTCTTTAACCATTCGTCTGTCGATGGGCATTTAGGTTGCTTCCATGACCTGGCTATTGTAAATAGTGCTGCAATAAACATTGGGGTGCATGTGTCTTTTTGAATTATGGTTTTCTCTGGTTATATGCCCAGTGTGGGATTGCTGGATCATATGGTAAATCTATTTTTAGTTTTTTAAGGAACCTCCATACTGTTCTCCATAGTGGCTGTATCAATTTACATTCCCACCAACAGTGCAAGAGGCTTCCCTTTTCTCCACACCCTCTCCAGCATTTGGTGTTTGTAGATTTTCTGATGATGCCCATTCTAACTGGTGTGAGGTGATAGCTCATTGTAGTTTTGATTTGCATTTCTCTAATAATTAGTGATGTTGAGCAGCTTTTCATGTGCTTCTTAGCCATCTGTATGTCTTCTTTGGAGAAATGTCTATTTAGGTCTTCTGCCCATTTTTGGATTGGGGTGTTTGTTTCTTTAATATTGAGCTGCATGAGCTGTTTATATATTTTGGAGATTAATCCTTTGTCCGTTGATTCGTTTGCAAATATTTTCTCCCATTCTGAGGGTTGTCTTTTCGTCTTGTTTATGGTTTCCTTTGCTGTGCAAAAGCTTTGAAGTTTCATTAGGTCCCACTTGTTTATTTTTGTTTTTATTTCCATTACTCTAGGGGGTGGATCAAAAAAGATCTTGCTGTGATTGATGTCAAAGAGTGTTCTTCCTATGTTTTCCACTAAGAGTTTTATAGTGTCCTGTCTTACATTTAGGTCTCGAATCCATTTTGAGTTTATTTTTGTGTATGGTGTTATGGAGTGTTCTAATTTCATTCTTTTGCATGTAGCTGTCCAGTTTTCCCAGCACCACTTATTGAAGAGACTGTCTTTTCTCCATTGTATATCTTTGCCTCCTTTGTCATAGATTAGTTGACCATAGGTGTGTGGGTTTATCTCCGGGCTTTCTATCCTGTTCCACTGATCTATGTTTCTGTTTTTGTGCCAGTACCATATTGTTTTGATTACTGTAGCTTTGTAGTATAGTCTAAAGTCAGGGAGTCTGATTCCTCCAGCTCTGTTTTTTTCCCTCAAGACTGCTTTGGCTATTCGGGGTCTTTTGTGTCTCCATACAAATTTTAAGATGATTTGTTCTAGCTCCGTAAAAAATGCCATTGGTAATTTGATAGGGATTGCATTGAATCTGTAGATTGCTTTGGGTAGTATAGTCTTTTGCACAATATTGATTCTTTCAATGCAAGAACATGGTATATCTCTCCACCTGTTGGTATCATCTTTAATTTCTTTCATCAGTGTCTTACAGTTTTCTGCATACAGGTCTTTTGTCTCCCTAGGTAGGTTTATTCCTAGATATTTTATTCTTTTTGTTGCAATGGTAAATGGGAGTGTTTCCATAATTTCTCTTTCAGATTTTTCATCATTAGTGTATAGGAATGCAAGAGATTTCTGTGCATTAATTTTGTATCCTGCAACTTTACCAAATTCATTGATTAGCTCTAGTAGTTTTCTGGTGGCATTTTTAGGATTCTCTATGTATAGTATCATGTCATCTGCAAACAGTGACGGTTTTACTTCTTCTATTCCAATTTGTATTCCTTTTATTTCTTTTTCTTCTCTGATTGCCGTGGCTAGGACTTCCAAAACTATGTTGAATAATAGTGGTGAGAGTGGACATCCTTGTCTCGTTCTTGATCTTAGAGGAAATGCTTCCAGTTTTTCACCATTGAGAATGATGTTTGCTGTGGGTTTGTCGTATATGGTCTTTATTATGTTGAGGAAGGTTCCCTCTATGCCCACTCTCTGGAGAGTTTTTATCATAAATGGGTGTTGAATTTTGTCAAAAGCTTTTTCTGCATCTATTGAGATGATCATATGGTTTTTATTCTTCAATTTGTTAGTATGGTGTATCACATTGATTGATTTGCGTATATTGAAGAATCCTTGCATCCCTGGGATAAATCCCACTTGATCGTGGTGTATGATCCTTTTAATGTGTTGTTGGATTCTGTTTGCCAGTATTTTGTTGAGGATTTTTGCATCTATATTCATCAGTGATATTGGTCTGTAATATTCTTTTTTTGTAGTATCTTTGTCTGGTTTTGGTATCAGGGTGATGGTGGCCTCATAGAATGAGTTTGGGAGTGTTCCTTCCTCTGCAATTTTTTGGAAGAGTTTGAGAAGGATGGGTGTTAGCTCTTCTCTAAATGTTTAATAGAATTCACCTGTGAAGCCACCTGGTCCCAGAATTCACCTGTGAAGCCATCTGGTCCTGGACTTCTGTTTGTTGGAAGATTTTTAATCACAGTTTCAATTTCATTACTTGTGATTGGTCTGTTCATATTTTCTGTTTCTTCCTGGTTCAGTGGAAGGTTATACCTTTCTAAGAATTTGTCCATTTCTTCCAGGTTGTCCATTTTACTGGCATAGAGTTGCTTGTAGTAGTCTCTTAGGTTGTTTTGCATTTCTGCAGTGTCTGTTGTAACTTCTCCTTTTTCATTTCTAATTTTATTGATTTGAGTCCTCTCCCTCTTTTTCTTGATGAGTCTGGCTAATGGCTTATCAATTTTGTTTATCTTCTCAAAGAACCAGCTTTTAGTTTTATTGATCTTTGCTATTGTTTTCTTTGTTTCTATTTCATTTATTTCTGCTCTGATCTTTATGATTTCTTTCCTTCTGCTAACTTTGGGTTTTGTTTGTTCTTCTTTCTGTAGTTCCTTTAGGTGTAAGGTTAGAT
Organism: Balaenoptera ricei; assembly: GCF_028023285.1. Classification (NCBI taxonomy): domain Eukaryota; kingdom Metazoa; phylum Chordata; class Mammalia; order Artiodactyla; family Balaenopteridae; genus Balaenoptera; species Balaenoptera ricei. The sequence goes on along the minus strand of NC_082645.1, from coordinate 42,691,534 downwards.
TGTTTACTTGAGATTCTTCTTGTTTCTTTAGGTAGGCTTGTAGAGCTATAAACTTCCTCTTAGAACTGCTTTTGCTGCATCCCATAGGTTTTGGATCATCGTGTGTTCATTGTCATTTGTCTCTAGGTATTTTTTGATTTCCTCTTTGATTTCTTCAGTGATCTCTTGGTTGTTTAGTAACGTATTGTTTAGCCTCCATGTGTTTGTGTCTTTAACGTTTTTTTCCCTGTAATTGATTTCTAATCTCATAGTGTTGTGGTCAGAAAAGATGCTTGATATGATTTCGATTTTCTTAAATTTACTGAGGCTTGATTTGTGACCCAAGATGTGATCTATCCTGGAGAATGTTCCATGCACACTTGAGAAGAAAGTGTAATCTGCTGTTTTTGGATGGAATGTTCTATAAATATCAATTAAATCTATCTGGTCTATTGTGTCATTTAAAGCTTCTGTTTCCTTATTTATTTTCATTTTGGATGATCTGTCCATTGGTGTAAGTGAGGTGTTCAGGTCCCCCACTATTATTGTGTTACTGTCGATTTCCTCTTTTATAGCTGTTAGCAGTTGCCTTATGTATTGAGGTGCTCCTATGTTGGGTGCATATATATTTATAATTGTTATATCTTCTTCTTGGATTGATCCCTTGATCATTATGTAGTGTCCTTCCTTGTCTCTTGTAACATTCTTTATTTTAAAGTCTATTTTATCTGATATGAGTATAGCTACTCCAGCTTTCTTTTGATTTCCATTTGCATGGAATATCTTTTTCCATCCCCTCACTTTCAGTCTGTATGTGTCCCTAGGTCTGAAGTGGGTCTCTTGTAGACAGCATATATATGGGTCTTGTCTTTGTATCCATTCAGCAAGCCTGTGTCTTTTGGTTGGAGCATTTAATAATCCATTCACGTTTAAGGTAATTATCGATATGTATGTTCCTATGACCATTTTCTTAATTGTTTTGGGTTTGGTTTTGTAGGTCCTTTTCTTCTCTTGTGTTTCCCACTTAGAGAAGTTCCTTTAGCATTTGTTGTAGAGCTGGTTTGGTGGTGCTGAATTCTCTTAGCTTTTGCTTGTCTGTAAAGCTTTTGATTTCTCCATCGAATCTGAATGAGATCCTTGCCGGGTAGAGTAATCTTGGTTGTAGGTTCTTCCCTTTCATCACTTTAAGTAAATCGTGCCACTCCCTTCTGGCTTGTAGAGTTTCTGCTGAGAAATCAGCTGTTAACCTTATGGGAGTTCCCTTGTATGTTATTTGTCATTTTTCCCTTGCTGCTTTCAATAATTTTTCTTTGTCTTTAATTTTTGCCAATTTGATTACTCTGTGTCTCGGCGTGTTTCTCCTTGGGTTTATCCTGTATGGGACTTGCTGTGCTTCCTGGACTTGGGTGGCTATTTCCTTTCCCATGTAGGGAAGTTTTCTAGTATAATCTGCTCACATATTTTCTCTGGTCCTTTCTCTCTCTCATCTCCTTCTGGGACCCCTATAATGCGAATGTTGTTGTGTTTAATGTTGTCCCAGAGGTCTCTTAGGCTGTCTTCATTTCTTTTCATTCTCTTTTCTTTAGTCTGTTCCGCAGCAGTGAATTCCACCATTCTGTCTTCCAGGTCATTTATCCGTTCTTCTGCCTCAGTTATTCTGCTATTGATTCCTTCTAGTGTAGTTTTCATTTCAGTTATTGTATTGTTCATCTCTGTTTGTTTGTTCTTTAATTCTTCTAGGTCTTTGTTAAACATTTCTTGCATCTTCTCGATCTTTGCCTCCATTCTTATTCCGAGGTCCTGGATCATCTTCACTATCGTTATTCTGAATTCTTTTTCTGGAAGGTTGCCTATCTCCACTTCACTTAGTTGTTTTTCTGGGGTTTTATCTTGTTCCTTCATCTGGTATGTAGCCCTCTGCCTTTTCATCTTGTCTGTCTTTCTGTGAATGTGGTTTTTGTTCCACAGGCTGCAGGATTATAGTTTTTCTTGCTTCTGCTGTCTGCCCTTTGGTGGTTGAGGCTATCTAACTCTTCCCACTCTTAAATTCCATGTGTATAAATTTTATCTGGAAGTTAAATACATCTATTGGTATTGGTGTTTGATTAAGTTAAAATGTAAAAATTTTGTTATCCTGGGTGACACTAGGAATTACAGAGAGAAAAACTGGATGAGTGTAGACATTAATCCTCCTATATTGAAGCAGTGTATTTGGTGCATTTAAAAATTATATATCTTTTTAAAGATACGCTATAGTAATTACAGGAACAAATGAAAGTCCTGCAATTTGGTGTGACTTTTCAACTTAGTGGGGTTTTGGGGGTTTTGTTTTGTTTTTGTATAGTGTCAATAAGTAAACTATAGGTCAGGACTATTTTGAGGGTAGATTCAGGACCCTATGTGGATTACATGTTCTCCCTGCCTTTATTATTTTTATGTAGGGATTCAGGTTAAGCTATCCGGGGCAGCTTTGAAAGTGCCCTACCAAAGGAAAGTATAAAGAGTGGGTGAGGAATAGTGGTCTCCTCTGTGCTGATCAAGAGAAGAGGGAAGGGAGAAAATGGGCCGAGGGTGTACTTGAGCCAGGGTTTTGTTCTCATTGCAGCTGGCCAAGGACACCAGCATCAGAAACAATCTGCATCTCCTCAAAAGATTTCTAAACGTTTTCCGTGAGAGATTTTGGAGAAAAGAGAATTAGATAGGCCTTATAATCCTATATTTTATTTCTTTTTGAGTACTTTCTTCTTCCCAAATATAAAAATTACATTAACAGTATTGGATAGCTGGAGTAGTTAAATCATAATCGGAATAGTAGAGGTATATAAACTTAAAGAGATGGAAAAGACATTTTTATTTTATCATGATGATTGATCTCTGACCGTAACTTAGATAATGCAAAGTAAATATAGTTTTCTTTTTAAAATTTTGTTTGTAGCGCTGGACAAGACACTGTTTCTAATCCTACTTACATGAATCAGAACTCTCACCTTCAGTCAGCTATTGGTGCAGCTGCTTACACGCAGCAAATGGGGATGTCTGTGGATCTGTCATCTCACCAGAGCACTACTTCCAGTTTGCCGCGGTCGGCAGGCTTTGCGGTGGCAGCTGCAGCTCATTCAGTTGCACAGCAGCAAACAGATTACCCTCAGCAGCAGCCTCTCCTTTAAAAACAGACCAAGCATTTTCTTGAAAGCCTTCCTAAGTGTACTACTCGACCCTTGTGATTGTAATCTGAAAATATTAAAAGAAGAAAAAAATTTTTTCTCAGCTCAAAAAGCCCATGAATAAATAAAGCACAGAAACGTATTATACTCTAATAGGCCATAAAAGGTTTTTTCAGTCCCAACTTATTTGAGGTCAAATTTTTGATGAGAGGCAGCTTCAAGTTGCTTCCAGTTAGTTTTTTCTTACTTTCAAATCTCTCTACACAAATCTGGACAACCAGTAAGTAGCCTTATGACACTAAACAACATGAGATAGGAGCATATAAAGAAACCACCATGTACCCCTAAAATATCATAATTGGGAGAGCACTGAAACCTTTAAGTATTTTTTGTCTGCGTATTTTTTTTTTCAGAGTTTCCCACCCATCATTATTTTAAAAGGCGAACATGTTTTTGTGTATGCATTTAGCTTCCCTACATATTTCCTTTGGCTTCTTAAATTGTAGTTGTGTTTGCAGTACTGTCAGTTGTGCTCTCAGTGGTGTGTTGAGTAATAATTAGCATATAATTGTCTACAGAAGCAAGAGCACTTTGGGAGGAACAAAAATGTTTTCTGTTATTATCAGTGAAGACGATGTAAATGCAGTTGTGTGATAAAGCATTTAGCCAGTCTCCCAATCATGCCAACAAGTGGGCTGAGGAGTGCCCCACAAAACATTTCCATTCCCTGGAAAAAAACCATTTCTTTTCCTACAAGGGTCCTTGGCATTTAGAATTGCCACTAATGACCTTTTCAAGTGATTTTGGCCATTCTCTAATGAAGGTATGGTCAGGTTTTTTGTTTGTTTTGTTTTGCTTTCCTGTAGTGTGGTGTGCAGAGATGCTGCATTTCCTTTTTACAGAGTATATGTGAATCTGAGCTATGAGAAATTCCTAATAATTTGATGTGATATATATACCAAGTGTGGATGATGTATGGTTTTATTGATGTGTTGTTCTTTTAAAGAGATGATTTGAGTACCACTGGTATGCCAGACTGTTGAAAATTTTGGCCATTCCTTTCAAAAGTAATCCTGAGCCTGTGGAATAATAACAGGCAATGGCTTTATAGGGAAGCCATCAAAACAGTTTTCCTGAAGCCTATGTTTTAAGTGAGTTTATAGTGCTAATAGATTCCACATACTTTAGGAGTTAGGTAGTAAACCAATAAGGATTGTTTTCTTTCCTAAAAATTTGCACACTATTGCATCATCTGCCAACTTTTTAGATAACACAACATGCAAATACATATGCTTACAGATACATGGTATTTAGACTGGGGAAAAACAATGGACATAAGTTTTGTTTTTAAAAAGTTAACTTGTGGGAATTCTCTGGTGGTCCAGTGGTTAGGACTCGGCACTTTCACTGCTGGGGCCTGGGTTCGATCCCTGGTTCGGGGAACTAAGATCCCAGAAGCCACCAAAAAAAAAAACGTTAATTTGCATGGAAGCAAGATTTCTATATTGTTTTTTAAAGAAAGCCCTTAATCTTTCTACCAAGAATCCATTTGAAGACAGTACTCTGGAAATTTTTGTCATTTATGTAGTTACAGAAATTTGATTATAAGTATGTTCCTTTTTCAAAGAAACTGTATATTAGAACAAAATAGTCTTATGTGTACTACTTGGTCTACATGTAAAGGGAAAAACAAGCAGTATTTGAAAGCCCAATTTCTGTCATTGTCTTATTTCAGGTACAAGTAACTGGAAAGAAACTTAACCTTTCATGTCTCTGTTCTGTTTTTTATCCAGTATTTTCCTTCTATGTGAATTAAATTATATACTTATAAAAAATTCTAAAATGGCACCTTACTTTTTTGGACATGAATCTTCTATTCTTTAAAGAAAACAAAACATAAAAAACATTTACAAAGCTGCTCTTGATAATAATTAATGTTTGCATATATATGGAAAATCTTATTTTTTCCCCCAAACAATATTTAATAAAGTTATTTTAATGTTTGTGTAAATAATTCATGTATAATTGTGATCTGAGTTGTAAAAGCTTAATTCTGTGTAAGTCTTTGAAGTAGAATAAATACTGCACACCCACTAAATCGGGATCTGCCATTTAAGTTCACCTAATGTAGTTTTGTAATGATATAACATGCAACATGTATATAGTGTATATTGGCATTCATCTGTGAAATTTTATACATCCAGAAGTTTCTTCTCCCTTTTAAATTAAAAATTATTTTTGCCATACTGTAATGAATTTTGTGTTGCAGGTTGTTGATAGTATAAAAACGTTATTAAATCTGTGTACTGAGATGATATTTTTGGTGTTAATAAATACAGGGTTGTTATTTTTCTTTCTTTTTCGTGATCTTATGGATTGTATTTAAGACCTGTTTATAATTAAATGTTTTCTGCCAAAGGAATTGTCAAACATCAGATTTCTACATTAGGTTCATAGGTTTATATAAAAAATAAAAATAACTTCTGCTTTTTCATATTGTATCTTGGTACATTAGAAAGAATTCCTGAAAATTTATAATAAAATTAATTTTCACTAATGTAGGAAAAATTTCCCCTGGATGTTAAACTATATAAAGTAGGATATGTTCTTATAGTTTGAAAAATGTACGGTCTATCAATATTGTCTTGTAATTTGGTAATTTGTTTATAAAATTACCTGAACATTAAATAATTATAATATTTATCAACTAGGAGTTGATACTTGACTACGTAACAAATTTCACTGTAAATTTTTGAAGATAAGTTATAGTTTCAATTTTTAAAAAATTGATTATTAGATGTTAAAAAAAATTATGGCTTAAAGATTTAAAAAGCAAGTTTTTCTTAGTAAAAATTGTAAGTGTCAAGGCCCCTGACTTCTAGGAGAGGATTTATTGAATTAACATCATGATGAGAAAGCTGAAGTTATTTTTGTAAATAATAAATTGTAAATAATATAGCACCAATCTGTCATGCTTTGTTTCTGTCAAAAGGCATTTTTGGGGCTTCCCTGGTGGCGCAGTGGTTGAGAATCTGCCTGCCGATGCAGGGGACATGGGTTCGAGCCCTGGTCTGGGAAGATCCCACATGCCGCGGAGCAACTAGGCCCGTGAGCCACAATTACTGAGCCTGCGCGTCTGGAGCCTGTGCTCCGCAACAAGAGAGGCCGCGATAGTGAGAGGCCCGCGCACTGTGATGAAGAATGGCCCCCGCTTGCTGCAACTAGAGAAAGCCCTCGCACAGAAACAAAGACCCAACACAGCCACAAATAAATTAATTTAAAAAAAAAACCATTTTTCTTATTTACTTACATCAGTTTTAGTAAGTAAAGGGAGGACTCAATTCTAGGGATTTGATTTTTTTGTTGTTAATTTGATTTATTTTTGTTTGAAGGTTAAAGATTTTTTTTTTTTTAATTTATTTTATTTATTTATTTTTGGCTGCATTGGGTCTTCATCGCTGTGTACGGGCTTTCTCTAGTTGTGGCGAGTGGGGGCTACTCTTTGTTGCAGTGTGCGGGCTTCTCATTGCGGTGGCTTCTCTTGTTGTGGAGCACAGGTTCTAGGTGCATGGGCTTCAGTAGATGTGGCACATGGGCTTAGTTGCTCTGCGGCATGTGGGATCTTCCCAGACCAGGGCTCGAACCCGTGTCCCCTGCATTGGCAGGCGGATTCTTAACCACTGCGGCACCAGGGAAGCCCCAAGATTTATTTTTTAATAAAGTTTTCTGCAGAAGAATTATTCTAATTTTACGAAGCCAAATTTGAGTTTGCATTTTTAAAAAACCTTACTGTGTCAAAAAAAGAAATTAGGTTGCTTATGTAGAGTAGTGGGATGAATAGTGTCCTCCCAAAATTCATGTTCACCCAGAATGTCAGAATGTGACCTTATTTGGAAAAAGTCTGCAGATGGAATTAGGTAAGGATCTTGAGATGAGATCATTCTGGATTTAGGGTGAGCTCTAAATCCAATGACAGGTGTCCTTATAAGAAGAGAAGACACAGAGACAGTGAGCAAGTCATGTGAAGATGGAGGCATAGATCGGAATTATTCTGCCACAAGTCAAGAACTGCCTGGGGCCACCAGAGCTGAAGGAGGCAAGGAAGGATTCTTCCCTAGAGACTTCAGAGGGAACATGGCCCTGCTGACACCTTGATTTCAAATGTCTAGCCTCTAAAACTCAGAAGACATTAATGTTTTAAGGCACTATGTTTGAGGTACTTTGTTATGGCCACACTAGGAAACTAATGAGCTTGGATAAAAGTGTACAGCAAAATCTGAATACCAAGCATTCCAATCTTCTACAAGATTGGTTAAAATTGTCACAAGAGTTCTGAGACAAATGTTTGTAGCCCAATAGCAATATTTTATTATCTCTTCCAAACTATAATGAAATTGCATGGATAAATGAAACTAAGACCCCTGATAATCCCATAATCCCATAATCCCATTTTTAGTGATTTTTTTTAAAACATCTACATTTAAATTATTGCTTTCTTTATGCCAGAGGTGTTAACAAGATTGTAGTTTATTCATTTACTATTCACTCTTCTCCTCTATCTTGAGTAGTGGGTATTGAACGAAAGGAGAAATGTTCAAAGGCAAGCAGAGGAACAGAAGAAGAAACCAGAAAACTGGATTGGATATTCCCCAGAAAGGCTACTGAAGAATGGAGTTGTGTTCTTATTTTATACCATTTAATATACTAATGAGGAAAAGAAAGACTTTCCAATACCTTTACAGCAAGTCAGCGACCTCTACTAATCACATGTGGTCTAGGGAGCCTGCTACCTTTAAAAAAAAATTGAGGTAAAATCATGTAATATAAAATTAGCCGTTCTGAATCATTGTTGCTTTTGTTGTGGTCATCCATTTACAATGCTTGGTGTCAGTCTATTTATCTCTTGTAAAAATAAAATACAGTGTGTGTGTGTGTGTGTGTGTGTGTGTGTGTGTGAAAAAAAAAAGTAAACAATGCTTGATAGGATAATGAGAAGAAAAAAAAATTAGCCGTTCTGAAATGAACAATGGCATTTAGTACATTTATAGTATGCAGCCACCACCTCCCAAAATTAGACCTTTTGTGTCTGTTTTCACTTAGCATAAAGTTTTTGAGGTGCATCTCTACATATACCATAATGTATGAGGTTCATATACCACAGTTTATTCATTCATCTGTTGATGGATACTTGGGATGTTTCCACCTTTTTGCTGTTGTGAATAGTACTGCCATGGACATGCGTGTACATGTTATTTGAGTACCGATTTTCAATTCTTCTGGATCTATACATAAGAGTGGAACTATTGGGTTATGTGGTAATTCTATATTTAATTGTTTGAGGATCTGCCAGACTTCCACGCCCCCACCAACAGTGCATGAGGGTTCCAATTTCTCTACATCCTCACCGACGCTTATTTCCTAGTTTTAAAAATTATAGCTCTCCTGGTGGATGTGAAGTGGTACCTCATTGTGGTTTCTATTTGTCTTTCCCTAATGATTAATGATGTTGAGCATCTTTTCTTGTGCTTGGCCATTTGTATATCTTCTTTGGAAAAATATCTGTGTGAGCCCTATGCCCATTTTTTAATTGGATTGTTTGTCTTTTGTTGTTATTGAGTTGTAAGAGTTCTTTATATATTATGGATACTAGACTCTTACTATATACATGACTTAGATCTAGTTTCTTCCATTCTGTGCGTTGTCTTTTCACTTTCTTGATGATGTTCTTTGATGCACAAAAGTTTTCAATATTGATGGAGTCCATTTTATCTATTATTTTTTTGTTGCTTGTGCTTTTGGTGTCATATCTAAGGTCATTACTAAATCCAAGCTCATGAAGATTTTCTCCTGTTTTCTTCTAAGCGTTTTATGGTTTTAGCTCTTATAATTAGGTCATTGATCCATTTTGATTTAGTTTTTGTACATGATGTGAGGTAGGACTCCCAACTTCATTCTTTTGCATATGGGTATCCAGTTGTCCCCATTTGTTGAAGAGACGGTTCTTTCACCAGCTACTTTTTGACACCGCTATAACATACTCTAATGGTAGTCAGTTCTAGAACCTAAGTCCTCCAACTGCAATGCATCAACCACATAGCTGTATAGTTGGCACTTCTAAGAGGTGACAGCCTTATCCTCATCTGATCACTTCTGTCACATACCTAAAGGGGAATCAGTGCTATCTTGTCAGGATATAGCTCCCAGCGGTGAACAGGTAGCCCATGAACAGATATGTTGGGTGTCAATGTAGAGGTGGTTTTTAGCTGTCACATAAAATTTTTTTTTTCCTCCAAGTAACTTCAAACAAGTGTTGTGAAAAGTACATTGTCTAAACTTTACAAATGGGACATAGAACCCCAGACAAAAATAATCTTTATCATATTTCTTTCCTGGGAAACCCTCCCCCAGGGATTTTTGCCTACATGTCTTTGGTCAGGACTGTGTCAAAAGGCTACCCTTAATGGCAAGTGAGTCTGGGAAAGTGAGTATTTTGCTTTCCAGCCTCTATATAGAGAAGGCAGGAAAGAAGATGATTAGGAATGAATGTAGAGTGAGCCATTCTATAGTATCTACCACAGAGACAGACCTGTCCAGGTGTGTTTACAAGCTGGTGTTACTGTTTGTGTGCCTGGTAAATAAATTCAGACTCAAATTGCTCTGTTACTGTCCCATGGTCAAATAAGCTCTTGTTCAGATTCTCTAATACAAGCACACCATAGTTTTTAGTCAGTAAAGGCTAGAATTAATATATTTACATCTGACTTGATTATTAAAACTGGGACATTTTTTTTTAACCTTCTCAGGAGAGACAGAGAAGTCCCTGGAAGTGGAGATGGGGGTTAAAGATTTAAGCTGCTCCTGTCACTTCTATTTTAAAACAGATTTAAAAAATTACAGGTTTATTAGCATTCATTAATTAATTCATATAATAACATACATAGCTACTATATGCTGGGGATGCTAAGAACTGAATTTCCAAGGCTGAGTTGTTTCTGGCTTCACCATACACTAACTGGTTGTATAACATCAGATGTTGCACTTTGACTTGCTTGAAAACCGTTTTCGTATACATTGTCATTGAATTCTCAACACTTGTTAGAGAGGTAGGCAAAGAGGTTAAATAATCTCCACAAGGTCACACAGCTAGTTAAGTGGCAAAGTTAGGATTATGAACCGGTCTATCTGATGCTCACGCATGTGCCTTTTCCCTTTTCCCTTTTCCTTTACACTAGTGTGACTATTGCCTAGAAATGATTTGTATGTTAAGGTTATCAGGTAACAGCTTCCTTTCTCACAAATCACTGAGATTGATGGGGTCCCAAAGGGCTCACATGGATATAAAATGCCTTCAGATGTGAGAACGCTCATCTAAAGAAGAGCATAAAAGTGGCTGGATCTATTTACTGTGTAACTTGTAGTACAGTTAGCTCTGTCACACAGGTGGGCTGATGAGACCAGAGTTTGATGCAAACAGACTGGCTCTTTCTGAGACTCTGACAGGGTTCTGTGTTTGCTGAAAGAGTGAAATTCAAGGAATTGCTCCGAGGAAGACAGCAGGTGACAACTAGTTGAGTGATTTGAACTAGGAGAGTAGTTCCGAGTTGAAGCCTGGGGACTCAGCGTCAACATACATAGGCTGGTTTTTCCAAGAACCAAAGTTGCTGAGAAAAATCATTCAACCTGAGCTTGGAGTTCCGTTACATTCTCGGTAAGGGCTAAACTCTTAAGAATCACATATTAGGTAGGGTCTTCATGATTTCACCCTTGTCAGTCCTTCTAAGCTCTTCCACTTTCTCACATACATGCTAGATTCCAACCCCCAAGCCCCAAATTCCTCAGGTGCTAATTTTGCTTTTTTGTGCCTGTGTTTGGCCCTGTTGTTTTCTCTGCCTAAAATGCTTTTGATCACCTAATAAATGGTGTTTTTAAGTGTCAGCCCAAATTTCACTGATCTGGCTTCCAGACCTTGCTGCCCTTCTGTGGGTAGCGTCTTGTAACTCTCTTATGCTAGTTGCCATGTTGCATTGGAATGATCTGTCTGTGTGTCATATGGATCTGTCTCTGTGTCAGATACTATAGTTTTACTCACCATGCATTTCCAACCATCTTATTAATATTCCTCCATATGGAAATCAGTAAACAAGATAATAGTGCTTGCGTTCCCGGACTCCTTTGCAGCCATGGGTGACCCAAAGACACGGTTTCAGTCAATGAGATATAGGTCAGAGTTCCTGGGGAGGGCTTTCTAGGATGAGAGAAACAACTTTGAAAGAAAAGGCTTTTGGCTCTTTCCCCTTCTGGCTTACAAAGCAGATGCAAGGTCAGGAGATAAAGCAACCATATTGTGACTATGAGGAAGAAAGTTATGGCTCAGGAAGATTGTTACAGATACCTGGCTCTGATGGCACCTTTGAGAGCTCTACCAGTTCTAGACTCTCTTCCTCTGGACTTCCTCATATGTGAAAAAAAAAAGTCTTTATCTCTTGTCAACCCTGTTTGTATAGGTTACTGTTGGTAGGGTTTTGCTATTTGTATCTGAAAGCATTCCTACCCCCACTAGGTCTACAAAATCCTTCAGAACTTGGAGTTGTGTTTTACTCATTGGTGTATTCCCAGGGCCTAGCATAGGCATATAAAACATTTGTGGAATGAAGAATAAAAATTGATTTAGCAGAGAGCTGCATAGGACCTCACAGTGCCTGGCATTCAGTAAATGTGTGTTTTCTTCTAACTCTTCTTATCCTTGTGCTTGTTGTTTATCATAATCATTCCATTGTAACATGTGTGAAATCAGGATGTATTTTACAGTGGATAGGCATGTATTGTAGGACTTCATTTCATTCCCTCAAAGCTATTCAACCAATGATGCATCTTAAACTCCAAGCTGTCTTAGAATCCAGCGAATAGGGCCTTATTTTAACTATCAAGAGACAAAGGGGGCTAGGGTCCTAATTGTCAAGAAGGCCAATAGCTCTTAAAAAAATCTCAGTGTCTCCAGTGCTCATAGAATAATACTCATGGATGCTTTCCAGAACAGCATGCCCATTTCTCCACTCTGAGCTCAGGGACTGAAGCAGCACAGAAGCACAGTGAACATTTCTTTCTGGCTCATGGCAGGAAACAGTACATCACAGACCCTTGCTATGGGCTGGAGGAGGAGCGAGTGGTCATGAAAAACACTCAGTAAATAAAGGAGTCATCTAGAAGGCTGAAAAGTCATAGGTAATTTAGGCAGGTGACATTAATAAGAGACACAATGAGAGGGTATGGGGATTAAGGAAAAAGCAAATTCTATGTAATCGTCCTGACAATACTGGATATCTCCACTTCCATGTTTACCTGTTTATACTTGCTGTGAACCACTGGTATAGATTCATTCATGTTCTCTGCCAACTTTGAATCTCTGTAAGCCTTTGTTCTTCACTGGGGACAGATTCAGTAGGAAAACTAGTACAGTATTTGAATATTATTTGGAATTTAACATTCAGCACCAATGAACTTTTTTTTATTTATTTATTTTTGGCCACACCACGCAGCCTGAGGGATCTTAGTTCCCCAACCAGGGGTTGAACCCATGCCCCCGGCATTGGAAGCGCAGAGTCCTAACCACTGGACTGCCAGGGAATTCCCTAATTTGGACTTTTAGAAGAATGTTTCCTTTCAACGTTATAGAAAGAATTAGCATTATTTATGACAACCACCCAAAAATGGCAGAATGAAGACAATGAAGGATAGAGGTGATCAGATTTTATACCTACCTAGTTCAGTAAGTTATCCTTCAGGTGAAGGGTTATATTGTTCTTTGTAGTTTTTTACTCTCCCCCTTTCCTGGAAGAGGCTTATACACATCTGCCCATGCTCTTGACTTCTGGAGTAGTATGTCTCCATTCAATGATTTTGGTATTGGTTGCATGTCATGCATTAGCCAGTGGGATATGAGCAGATGCAACAAATGCCCACATCTAAGCAGAAGCTTAAAGAGGCATCACGAAATTCGTGTAGCTCTCTGTTTCCTACCCTCTTCAGAGCTAGTATGTCTCAGATCGGGGCTGCTTCTTTAGCCTGGGCCTGGGAATAGGAAGACAAGAGAAACAGAGCCACTGCCTGGACCAGAACCACGGGCTCCATGGCGTTGTAATCCAGTAAGATTTTAGGGTTGTTTGTTACCAAAGCAAAGACGACAACTATGACTGGTAAAAGAATAGTAAACAATTTAAATTAGCTAATAGTTAGCATCTCAGTATAATTCCCCACTTATGAGTCATCTTCACAGTAATCGTATTTCAAACTTAAATTAAAAAAATTAACTTCCATTACCATCTGAATCATTTGTACCCTTTAAAATTGTACCCAGAGAATAGCATTTTCACTGGGTTTTATAGCATATAAGCTTTTTTAGGGTTAAGAAAGTGGAATTTTTTTTCCAATTTCTGAAACTATAATAATCTTTAATATCCTGAAGGTCCATGGCTTTATGTGACTTTTGAACAGATTTGCAAAGTTTGAACCAGAGCATTAGGGGAGGGGTGGGGGGGAAGAGGTAATTCTGGAGAAATTCTTTAGAACAAAACAAAGTAGATCCTCCCAAAACAAAAACTCAGAAAATTTACATTGGGATTGTTATGACATAAATGTAAAAGGTTAATTACACAAACCTATAAATGCAATTGAGCACATGTGCTACTGTTGTGATTTTGTATGCTCCTAGCTTAAAAATACAAACAATATTCTCCAGGTGCGTGGACCCTAGACAAAGTGTGTTGTAATTTGATTTTTAAACATGAAACCACTGCCATCTTATGATTCTGAGCTCTGTGAGTTCTGCAAATCACGTCTTTTTTTTTTTTTTTAACAGTGCCTCAGGATTTCAACTGTAGGAAGCACTTTCAAAATGTATTTATTAAGTGACAGAATAAAGTTTATTAAGAGTATTTGCAGCTGAAAAAGTGATTCAGCAGCATTCAGTGTTTGAGGAAGGAAAGCAGAGTGTAATAGTGGTCATTTGCTCTTGAGCAAGTCATTCTCCTGAGCTCAGATTCCTAATTTGTTAAAAGCGGGGCTTGTTCTAGATGGTTACTAAGTTCCCTTCCAGCAATGAAATTTTAGACTTTTTAAAAATAAAATGTTATCTTGGGATCGTTTTAGATTTACAGAAGAATTGTGAAGATAGTACAGAGAGTTCTACACCTAGTTTCCCCTATAAACATCTTATGTTACTATGGTACATCTGTTATCATTAAAATCAATATACATTATTATTAACCAAAGTCCATACTTGATTCAGATTTCCTTAGCTTTTGCCTCATGTCCTTTTTCTGTCCCAGGATCCCATCCAGGATACCACATGCCATTTAGTCATCATGTCCCCTCAGGCTCCCTTTGGCTGTGACAATTTCTTGGACTTTCCTTGTGTTTGATGACCTTGACAGTTTTGAGGAGAACCAGTCATATATTTTGTAGACTGTCCCTCAGTTGAGATTTGCATGACATTTTCCTTATGATTAGACTGGGGTATGCGTTTGTGGGAAGAAGACCCTAAAGGTAAAGTGCCTTCCTCCTCACGTGATACCAAGGGTACGTACTGTCATCCTCATCACCGTTGATGTTGATCGATCTCAAACACCTGGCTGAGGTAGTGTTTGTCAAGTTTCTCCACTTCTCCTTCCCAAGTTGCACTCTTTGGAAGGAAGTCACTATGTGCAGCCCATACTGAAGGAGGGGCAGCTGTGCTTTTCTCCTTGAAGGGTGGAGTATCTATTAAGAGTATTTGGAATTCTTCTGCATGGAAGGTTTGTCTCTTCTCTTCTGTTTATTTATTTAACCATTTATTTTTATCACTATGAGCTCATGGATATTTATTTTATACGTTAGGATATATTGCAATACTACTTTATTTTATTGCTCAAATTGTTCCAACTTTGGCCTTTGGGAGCTCTTTCATTTTGCTCCTGTGCCCCTTTGATATACTCTCAATCATTTTTTTTTTTTGTTTTTAGCACTTCTTTACTTTCTGGCACTTTAAGATGCTCCAGGCTTATGTTATATATTTCCTGCCCCACTCCTAGAATCAGCCATTTCTTTAAGGTGCCCCTTTATTAGAGAATAGTATTAGAAACCAAGACCTGGATCCTAGATGCATTTGTTGCTGCTGAGATATAGTTATTTCTAGGCCCTCAGCTGAGGGCAAGAAAATATGTGTGTGTATACTAACCTGTGTAAATACACATATCTATAAACATTTCTATATGGAACCATCTGAATCTACATCAAGCTACACTTGAGCTCATACCAATGTCTCTGACTCTAATCCATTACCACATGGATCATCCTAGCCTTCTCCTCTTGCTCATCTGTAACCTTCCACTCCAACAGTAGAAAAGCTGGCTCCCAACACCGGCCGTCCATTTACCTAATTGTCCAATTCCAGTATGTATGTATAGTGACTTCAGAATTGTTAACCTATCCCTCTCAGGAAACAGCTTTGTCAACGGCATTACAGTGCTTATGCACAGTACCTCTTGCCTTTAGTCTTACAGACTCTACTCATTTCCAAAGTCACTTAGGCCAGCACCTTTTACCCCACGCCCTTCAGTGAAGTTGTTTCATATATTTATAATAATAAAAATTAAAATTAAGAAAAAATTCTTTTGTCACGTTCTGCATCCCATCTTGGAATCGCCAAGCTTCCTACATGATTTTTTTTTAAATTTGCACACATTAAAGTTCACTCTTGGTGCTGTAAAGTTCTATAGATTTTGACAGATGCATAGTGTTAAATATCCACTATTATAGTATCATACAGAATAGTTTCACCACCCGAAAAAATCCCGTGCTTCACCTATTCAACCCTCCCCTTCTCGAACCACTGACCTGTTTACTGTCTTTATAGCTTGACTTTTTCTAGAATCACATATAAATGTAATCATTTATGTAGCTACAAATGTAGCCTCAGACTGGCTTCTTTCACTTAGCAATATGCATTTAGGGTTTATCCATGTCCTTTTATGGCTTGTTAGTTCATTCTTTTTTTATCACTGAATGGTATTCTGTTGTACGATTTACCACATTTAAAAAAATCCATTCACCTATTGAAGGACATCCTGGTTGCTTCCAGTTTTGGGCGATTATAAATAAAACTGCTATAAACAGTTGCATGTTGGTTTTTGTGTGGACGTAAGCTGGACTGTTGGTTTGTTTAACTTATTAAGAAACTGACAAACTGTCTTCCAAAGTGGCTGTACCTTTTAGCATTCCCATCATCAATGAATAAGAATTCCTGTTGCGGGCTTCCCTGGTGGCACAGTGATTAAGAATCCGCCTACCAATGCAGGGGACACAGGTTCGAGCCCTGGTCTGGGAAGATCCCACGTGCCACGGAGCAACTAAGCCCATGCGTCACAACTACTGAGCCTGTGCTCTAGAGTCCGTGAGCCACAACTACTGAGCCCACGTGCCGCAACTAATGAAGCCCACACGCCTAGAGCCCGTGCTCCACAACAAGAGAAGCCACCACAATGGGAAGCCCGCGCACCACAATGAAGACCCAATGCAGCCAAAAGTTAAAATAAATAAATAAATTAAATAAATTTAAAAAAAAGAATTCCTGTTGCTCCTAATCCTCACTAACAATTGGTATTATCAATTAAAAAAATTTTTTAACCATTCTGGTAAGTGTGAGTGGTATTGTATTGTCATTTTAATTTGCATTTTCCTATTGACAAATGATGTTGGGTATCTTTTCATATGCTTATTTGCTATCCATATGCTTATTTTCTACCATCTTTGGTAAGGTGTCTGTTCAAATTTTTTGTCCATTTATTAATTGGGTTTTCTTATTGTTGACTTTTGAGAGTTGTTTGTATATTTTGTTTACAAGTTCTTATCAGATTTGTGTCTTGCAAATGTATTCTCCCAGTCTGTGACTTATTTCATTCTCTTAACAGAGTCTTTCACAGAGCAGAAGTTTTTAATTTTAATAAAGCCAAACATACCAATTTTTACTTTGTTGGATCGCATTTTTGGTAGTGGTGTATCTAAAACCTCATCACCAAACCCAAAGTCATGTAGATTTTCTCCTATTTTTTCTCCTAGACGTTTTAAAGTTTTGCACTTTACACTTAGATCTATGATCTATTTTGAGTTAACGTTTTATAAAGTCTGAAGATTTTTCAAAATAGAGGCTTTGAGATAATTCATGTACCATACCATTCATCCATTTAAAGTGTACAATTCGGTGCTTTTTAGTGTATTCAAAGGTATGTGCAACCATCACTCTAATCAGTTTTATTAACATTTTCTTTGCCTCAAAAAGAAGCCCTGTACACTTAGCTATCACCTCAATATCCCCCCAGCCCGAAGCAATCACTAATCTATTTTTAGTCTCTATAGATTTCCTTATTCTGGACATTTCATGTAAATGGAATCATACAATATATGACCTTTTGTGATTGTTTTCTTGCACTTAGCTTAATATTTTCAAGGCTCATCCATATTGTAGCCTGTATCAATACTTAATTCCTTTTTATTGCCAAATAATATTCCATTGTATAGAGATACCACAGTTTGTTTATCCGTTCATCAGTTGGTGGACATTTGGGTTGTTTCCACTTTTTGGCTATTATGAATAATGCTGCTGTGAGCATTCTTGTACAAGTTTTTGCGTGGACATATACTTTTGTTTATCTTGGGTATATACTCAGGAGTGGAATTGCTGGGTCATTTGGTAACCTTATGTTTAACCACTCGAGTAGTTGCCAGACTGTTTTTCAAAGGAGGTGCACCATTTTACATTCCCACCGGTAGTGTATTATATTTCCAATTTCTCTATGTCCTTGCCAACACTTATCTTATGTTTTCATTATAATTATCTAGTGCATGTAAAGTGGTATCTCATGGTATGTTTTTTTTTTTCTTTGGCTGCACCATGGAGCATGCGGGATCTTAGTTCCCCGACCAGGAATCGAACCCGTGTCCCCTTCAGTGGAACATCGGAGTCTTTTTTTTTTAATTAATTAATTAATTTTTGGCTGTGTTGGGTCTTCTTTGCTGCACGCGGGCTTTCTCTGGTTGCGGCGAGCAGGGGCTGCTCTTCCTTGCAGTGTGTGGGCTTCTCATTGCAGTGGCTTCTCTTGTTGCAGAGCATGGGCTCTAGGCACACAGGCTTCAGTAGTTGTGGCACACGGGCTTCAGTAGTTGTGGTTCGTGGGCTCTAGAGCTCAGGCTCAGTAGTTGTGGCACACAGGCTTAGTTGCTCCGTGGCATGTGGGATCTTCCCGGACCAGGGCTCAAACCCGTGTCCCCTGCATTGGTAGGCGGATTCTTAACCACTGCGCCACCATGAAGTCCCGGAACATTGGAGTCTTAACCACTGGACTACCAGGGAGATGTCCTCATGGTTTTGATTTGCATTCCCCTGAAGACTAAAAATGTCAAGCATCTTTTCATGTGCTTATTGGCCATTTGTATATCTTCTTTGGAGAAATGTCTATTTATATTCTTCACCTATTTCAAAATTGGGTTATTTGTCTTTTTATTACCGAGTTGTAATATATATGTGTGTGTGTATATATATATATTTTAGATACAAGTCCCTTATTACATATATTGAATATGATTTGCAAATATTTTCTCTCATCCTGTTGTCTTTTCACTTTCTTGATATTGCCCTTTGAAGTTCAAACATTTTAAATTTTGAAGCCCAGTTTACTTTTTTTTCTTTTGTTGCTTGTGCTCTTGGTGTCATATCTAAGAATCCATTGCCAAATCCAAGGTCATGAAGATTTACCCCTATGCTTTCTTCTAATAGTTTTACATTTTTATGTAAAAAAATGTAAAACTTTCTCATTTAGGTCTTTGGTCCATTTTGAGTTAATTTTTGTACGTGGTGTGAGGTAGGGGTCCAACTTCATTCTTTCAGCTCTGGTTCTGGGGGCGGGGACAATGGTGTACCTATCTGAGTGACACCCTCACTTTAGGAGCTGAGTGCTTGGTAGGGAGGGGCAGTAGGCCGGTCTCCTGGCTTGTTTCTCCATGAGCGATCAGGGCCCCAGTATTCTCAGTGGCACTGTGTCCAAGGTAGAGCCCCCATCCCACAAGTGGGGGCTGGGCTAAAGAAGGGAGCCCCCACCTCTCTGCTATATTTGATGGGAACTTAGTCTCAGCAACAGGTGGCTGCTGCAGGATGATAAATGTCCCATGACCTGTCCCTCTCAGGAAAATAACCCTCCATCTGGGAGCTGAGGGGAGAGGAAGCCCTGTGTTCTCAGCTGTACCAGTGTACAGTAAGTTTCCCTCTTGCTGAACTGGATGGAGGTGGTGGTGGAGGGGGAAGCAGGTCTTAGTTCAAATACCACAGGCTCACTTTTCTTACTGAGTTTTAGTAAATTTTCTTGAATAAATGTTTCTTCATTGGCTGCATACCCTCAGGACCATTTCCAGAGATTAAAGAATTTTTTAGAAACTATTTTCACTATTTCTGTTGTAAGGTAGGTACAGAGAACTCCTCACTGTCATGCTGCTGTAGATTCTTTTTTTTTTTTTTTTTTTTTTTTTTTTTATGGCTGTGCTGGGTCTTCGTTTCTGTGCGAGGGCTTTCTCTAGTTGTGGCAAGTGGGGGCCACTCTTCATCGCGGTGCGCGGGCCTCCCACCATCGCGGCCTCTCTTGTTGCGGAGCACAGGCTCCAGACGCGCAGGCTCAGTAATTGTGGCTCACGGACCTAGTTGCTCCGTGGCATGTGGGATCTTCCCAGACCAGGGCTCGAACCCGTGTCCCCTGCATTGGCAGGCAGACTCTCAACCACTGCGCCACCAGGGAAGCCCTGTAGATTCTTTTTTGATAACTCAAAGTAGTAAGACTGTGGGCAGTGGAAAACCAGAAAACCCAAATCCCAGTGCCCACATAGTAATTCATTCTGTAAGTATTGATTAAATATCAACTAGGAAAATGGCTGGGAACTAAAAATGGATTGAGCTGACGGTAACTAAAACAGGAGTTCTGCATTGGCATACATACCATTACCCATACACTTTACGAAATATCTACTCTATGTGAGGTATAAGAGTGGAAGATAAAAAGCTAAAAATCTATTTTAGAAATTACGTTTTCACAAAAAGAGAACAAGTAAACCAAGGCAGCCTGCACTAAGTGCCCAGAGAATAAATGCTCCAGTTTTTCAGGGGCACAAGAAACTACCCAGACCTGGAATGGTCAGGGGAGATTTCTGTGGAGGGAGAGTGTGCCGAGACAGGCTGGGAAGAAGGGTAGGATTCAGCCCAGTGTGGGTTGGGGGAAGGACACATTCCAAGGCAGAGGTGCTGAAGTGGGATTGTATTTGGTATGTCTGAGTAATAATGAGTAGACCTGTCTGCTTGCTGGAAAGTCTGTTTAGAGATCAAGTTGGAGAAATGAGGTGGCGACCAGAAAAGCAGCGGCTTGATTGTTGGACCATGGAGTTTGGACCCTGTCTCGTGGGCTGCTGAGAGCAATGAGTGCTTTTTAGAGAAGAGTGGGTTGGGCAAAGAGATTTTAGGAAAATGGCTTTGCCTGTAGTGTGTAGATAGAATGGAGTGTGTGTGTGTGTGTGTGTGGGTGTGTGTGTGTGTGTGTCCAGCAGGGAGCCTGGAGGCAAGGAGACTAGTTATTAGGCTGTTACAAAAAATTGAAGGTCTGGATTAAGTGAAGGGGGTGGGAATGGAAAGAAAGTGTCTGGTGGATGGTAAAACATAATCAGGACCTCAATAAGGCCAACCAATTGTTAAAACAAACATGGCAGTTTCCCTAAAAAAATACTAGAACCCAAAGTGACATGGGCTGATTTAGCAGTTTGAGATACTATGCAAATTTTATTGATGGATTTTTCTTGCAGTTACTGTAATTAAACAGGGTCTCTTTATTTTTGAATTCGCATATGTTTTTCTTTCCTCTTCTTGTTGCTTCAAATCCCTCTTCACAATTCGCTTTTAATTTGATCTCAAATTAATCTCTAGTATGTTTTTGCAGGAGGAAACCAAGGGTTGCAACAACGGCAAAGATTGTGTATGATTTCAAAGATGAGTTTCCTCCCTTGAAAACAGATGTCCGCGTAGAAGTGGGAGGCACGTGGCCAACTCTTTAGCAGGTCTAACATGACCTTCAAAACTCCTTAGGGTATGCTGGTCTCCTGCGGGGCTGCATCCCCGTCAGACTCAGGCTGTCATAGCCTCCCTCGGCTGCCTGGATGTGTATGTCTTGGGGTTCTGAAGCTAGAGTTCACAAAACAATACAAAAACACCGACAAAAACCAAACCACAAAACCCCATGCCTTACCACCGTGGGCAGATGAGTGAAGTCGCGGAAGAAAGGTTCGACTCTTGCCCTTTTAAAATTCCAGTGCAGCAAACACACACACACACACACACACACACGCACACACACACCCGGGTCGGCTCTTCCCACTCCCTCACACCGCACCAGCGTCCCTCCCAAAGTCCTGATTCATGAACCGTGCCACCTTTGTCTCATTCTAAACTGTGCAGACTATTTTAATCTTCCCACCCCCATCCCAGATTACCCCCCTCCCTTTCTCCTCTGGAAAGCTCTGATGTAAGGCGCTCGATAGGTGCGAGAGCGCTTCTCTCGATCGGCTCCGGTAGGCGAGATTCCGAGAAGCCCCCTCCGCAGGACCTCCGCCTGCGGGGGCCGCTGCCTGGGACCCGGCTGCGGGCGCGGGGGAAGCGTCTCGGTCGCTTTAAGGTGTTGCGCTCTCAGAAGGGCGGGCAGGGAGCCCGGGAGCCGGCGCGGTCCCGGGAGCGGGTGGGGAAGTCCTGCCGCCCTCCCCTACCTCCCGCTTCCGAGCGTCCCGGGGCCTCGCCGCCCTCCGCCCACCGCGCACGGGCCGGCCATGCGGCTGTGAACCATGTCCTCCTACGCCAAGAACGGGACGGCGAACGGGCCGCGCTCCCCCACCTCGCAGGTACCGCCCCCTCCTCCCCCTCCTCCCCCCTCCTCGCCTGCCCTAGAGCGCCCCGCCTTCGCGTCCTGGGAGTCTGAGGTCCCGCTCCCTCACCCCTCCCCCCGCGTCCCTTCTTCCTCCGCCCCTCCTCTTTCTCCTCCTTCTCGTCCTCCTCCTTCTCACCTCGTCCGGGTCTCTGCGCTCCCGCTCCGGAGCCCGCAGCCTTCCCCAGCCCATGCCGGGGACTCGGACCCCGCACCCTGAGAGTCTTTGTTAATGGATGTGGTGGGTGCTCGCGGGCTGCTCTTCTCGGGCACCTTTTCAGCCGTCGAGGCTTGAGTGGGTGGGTGGGGTGGAGGCTGTATCTGGGGACCGCGGAGGAGACTTGGGTGCGGGCTCTGGGGGACCCCGGGGATCTGGTGTCCGGAGGCGGACTCTAGCCAGGGGTGGTCGCCCGGCTCCACACTGCCGTCCTCACCGGGTTCTTTCTGGCTCCGTGTGTCGAGTCCAGGTGGCCCGAGGCACCACGACCCGGAGGAGCAGGTTGAAAAGATCCGATGGCAGCACCACTTCGACCAGCTTCATCCTCAGACAGGTAGGAGGCGGGCGCAGGGGAGCAGGTTGGGCAGCAAGCCGAGCGCGCGGCGCGGGGTCAGGAAGCCGAGCGCGGCCCCCACGTGCGGGAGCGGCTGGTAACGTCTCCGCGCGTCGCTTTGCGGCCGCGGGCGGGAGCTCCGGCTGGTCCTTCATTCTCTGCCCCGGGTTCCCAAGTCTTCGGGTCCTGGGAAGTTAGTTTGTGGGTGTGGACACAAGCCGGCGGGGACCTAGTTTAGGTCAGGGACGTTGAATTTAAGACTGGAAGCCATTTCTTTTTGCACCTTCGATGCGTGAGGAAGCGTCTTAAAGTCGTGTGACTTGACTTTGAGCGATCAGAGCCCCTGGGGCCGGACAACTGCTGTGATTCGGCTGAGAGAGGGCTCTTCTATTTTGCCGTATTTTGAATACTCTCCTTTGTCATCTCGGAGCTCTGGTCAAATGAAAGACACTTGGAACAGAAAGTTTGGTCTCGCTTTGGGACCTATTTCATTTGCGCAGTTAGGGAAAGACAGCCGGATCTGGTTTAAATCGAAATAAGCGAAGGCCGGCCCTCAGTTTCTGGGGTCTCGGTGGTGCTACACTTAGTTTTTGTTTTCTTAGGGGTTGTTTTCTTCCGCGTGGTTCTAGTGCGTGTTGACCGTGCTAAAAATCGCCGGTTCCGCTGAATGCTGAGGTGCCTTTTACCTTGATACAGGATATTGCTCCTTAATTTGCTGCAAAGAAACCACCCTTACATAGCTGCTGGGTGCTAGAGAGATCATGCAAAAGGGAATCACCTTGATCTCTCTTTGGAACAGAAACTGTCGAGGTGTGTTAGTTCGGGGTACCCTGGGAGGACTTTGGTCATCGCACCAAGACGTTTTTATCCCAAGGCTCCGCTGTGGGCTGCTGGAGTGACCTTGGGAAATTTTTTTCCCTCTGGGTCACTCAGATCATTGTGTAATGTGTTTTTAACCTATGATGGCAGCTGCAGTGTGTTTCTGTAGTGATTGTCATCAATTTAAACAGATTATCCATGACGAATTGGGTATTAGACTTAGAATTGGACTCAGACCTCTCCTAAAAAGTCCATAGAGCATATTTACATAATATTGATTACATAGGCATGCATTTTCTGCAGAAACAAATTATTCCTACTACTCTTTAATTGAGTGAGTACTAAGCATGTACATTTAAAAAATATATTTTAGATTCTGAATTCATTCGAAAGTGTATTCTATCCTTTTTGCAGTGCTTAGATTATTTACGTATTTAATAAAGCAAAAACATTCTTCATCTTTTACAAAAATTGAGTTAGGTGACTGAAATCTTGTTTATGTTATTTTGTAGGTGCCTATTTTTGGTAGTGTTTTATTATTGCAAATTCTTAGAAATACTAATTATACAGCAGTGTATTCCATGAGCTGTTTGACTAAAACTTTTGAGTTCAGCTACACCATCACTTCACTAATGTTTTATTCTTCCAAGCACAGAGACATCAATATCCTTTGTAATATCCTTTCTTATTCTTTCCTCAGTTTAAATGAATAAGTGAGATAATGCATGTATAAGTTCTTGTTAAGTGTGCTGGTATGTGTTGGCTTAAAAATTTAAAAAGTATTCATGCTAAATAATTTTGAGAGTAATTTAAACCATTGCAGATTTTTGGAACAAATATATTTCATAAGTCTTTCTGAAAATAGGCTAGGATTTATTGGTGTAATAAGATGGCCTAATTTAAATTCAGAAGCTAGCTGTGATTGTATTATATACACAATCTTAACTAATTTTTCTGCACAAAAATAATACATAATTTTTGTGAGCACTTACAGTTCGGTAAGCATCCTATATATGATCTTGTTTAAATGGCATAATGTAGACTTTGATAATGGCTACAATAAAATAACTGAGGGATTTTTATTTATTTGACAAGAGATGAAAAATGATTCCAAATGTAACTTTAACAGTGTATTTTGAAATTAAATTGAACAGTTTTCACCCAAATGTCAAAAAAGTATTTTTTTAAAAAGCACAACTGTTTATGTTACTACAGACTCATTATTTGTAGAGTGACCAGTGGTTTATTGTTTTCAAATTCTTGATGTATTTCACAATCTGTGTGATGCCTTTGCACATGAAGAAGATAGTGAGGATACCAATAAAAACAGTGCTGCTCATTTCTCTGCTATATCATTTACAGAGATGGGAGGGGGAAGATTTCACTTACTAAAAAAAAAAAAAAAAAAAAAGGATGTGTTGAATCAGATGGGTAAATCTGGGCTGGTGGTAAAGAACAGAGGACAGCTGGCAAACTCATCAAATAGAACAGTGTTTATTCTCTGAGCTGGTAAAAAAATTTCAGTGTTCATGTGTGTGTATGCACAGATGAATATGTGTGCACACATGTACACATGTGAGTTGGCCTGAAAATGAACAGACTGAGACAGAGAGCCTGCCTCTCCCCTGAGGACTGCTCACAAAGTCCCTCTGGCATCTTTGACCTTGTTTCCTGGTCTCCTAGATTGCTGCCCTCCACAATTTAGGAGGGATGGAGGTTTTGGAATGAATCCAGGGAGCAGCTAAATTATTTCTTTGAGGAAAAGTGAGAAGATTAAGTATTTTGCCACTGAAAGGAGAGAGAGCTAGAGGTGACCCAGTAATGATCTTCAAAATGTACACAAAGATGGGACTTCCCTGGCGGTCCAGTGGTTAAGACTCTGCGCCTCCCCTTCAGGGGTCTCGGGTTGATCCTTGGTTGGGGAACTCTGATCCCATATGCTGTGCGGTGCAGCCAAAAAAAAAAAAAAGTACACAAAGACGTTCTTTGGAAATGTGATGGGCTGTTGTCAGTCTTCACTGAGGATGAAACTCAAGAATTGGCTACAATTAGAAAGGAATGATGCTTTTACAGCAAGACTTTCCGAAGAGTGTTGATATCATTGGAATGGCTTTCCAAGTAAGGCTGTAGAATTTTCTCTCAGGAGATTACTTTCGACAGGCTATTTATGAATGGATTGTTTATTCATGTTTAACATTTTTAGGAAACACATTAAATATTTGCTATGTGCCTAACACTGCACTAGATATTGTGGAATAGAAATGAAAAGAAGAATGAGA
The DNA here is from genome assembly GCF_028023285.1 of Balaenoptera ricei. NCBI lineage: Eukaryota > Metazoa > Chordata > Mammalia > Artiodactyla > Balaenopteridae > Balaenoptera > Balaenoptera ricei. The sequence goes on along the minus strand of NC_082645.1, from coordinate 42,665,768 downwards.
CACAGCTTCTGTACCCAAAGGATTTTATGATCTAGTTATGGAGACATAGATGTATACAAATAATACGGTGAAATGGAGTAAGGAATTAGGGTGTCTGCAGAATGCCCATGTGTGCTAAGTATATGAAATACCCATGGGTGGCACTGTGCATACAGTTTGTGTGGTAGAATGCTACAGGTTATTCTCACTGGGGTTACTCCCACTTTTCTCCCCACTGGGGTTCGAAGGAAAATCTGATCGGAGTGAGGTCAGTTTGTTGACCTCTCCTTGTTAAGTCTGCCTTTATGAGAACTGCAGGGTCTTACAAGGCCTGGCTCCTAACAGCTTCCAGCCTCATCTTAAGCCATGATCTCTAAGCTCTGGACACAAATCTTGAACACACCACCCTCCCTCCTGCCGTAGGCCCTTTGCACATGCTGAGTTGTCTGTGTGGAGGGCTCTTGCTCTCCCTTCTGCCTAGTTGATTTTTTAATCTTCCTTGAGACCTAAGTTTAGTCTTCACTTCTTTTTCTAACCTCCCTGTTAAGGTTAGTTCCTTAACCGTGTACCTCATCCCAGAGTGCATTGTGCCAGTTCTCAATAGTACCATCACTATTTATTTAACATTGCATTATTTAACATGTAATTAGATATTTTTGTTAATGTCTGTCTCCCTATCCAGATAACAAGTTCCACTAGGGCAGGGACATGTTTGTATTTGGTCTCCTTTTTGTCCTCAGCACTTAGCATAGTAGATGTTCAGTAAATACTCATTTGATTGAATGAAGGAGTGGATGAATGGAGGACTAGCTTGATATATTTTAGACATGAGGTTCTGCTCCAATATTAAACTCTTTGTTTAATCTGGAGAAATTGCCTCCTAACAAACCTCCCCCAAATTTAGTGACTTAAAGCAACAACATTTAAAAGAAAGTCTGTGTACTGGGCAGACACAGTTCTTCTTTGTGTGATGTTACCTGGGTACTGGGAAGGCTGAAATGTCTAAGACAGCCTCACGCGTGTGGTTGGTGGTTGGTGCTGGCTGCTGGCTGAGAACTCAGGTAAGATTTTGGCATAGGGCTCACTTTTCCTCTACCTGGGCCTCTCAGCATGGTTGCTTGAGCTTCCTCCCAACATGGTGGCTAGGTACCAAGCAGGACCATCCCAAGAAGCAAAGGCTGAAGCTGCAGACTTTATAAGACCTGGTATCAAAAGCTATATGACATCACTTCTGTTGCAATCTCTAAGTCAAAACAAATCAAAGGGGTAGCCCAGTTTCAAAGGGAGGGGAAATAGACTCTATCTTTTGATGGGGTGTGTCAAGGTCACCTTACAAAGGAGCACATAGAATGGAAGATATTGTTGCAGCCATCTTTGGAACCATCTACCTTAAAGCAAGGTTCCTTCTGTTTTTTTTAGATTATGCTAATCAGATGATCATTACAATAATTCAGTGAACCCACACTGTACATAGAGATCTAAAACACATTCAGATACTAAGTTGATACTATAATAAAACAGGTTGGCAAAAATATTCTTTGGGTTCTAATTTGAGCACTGGTTATAGACACATTTCTCTGATGAAATGCAGATTCATCAACAGAAGGTATATGCTTTGTGCATAGCTCTAAGAATAATCATACACTTGGAGTCATGCATATATGCAAAATTTATCCATAAGCTTAGAATCACAGAATTATAGAACCGGAAGAGATTGTGGAGGGAAAGTACTTTGATTCCCCATTTTCAGATGAATGAAACACAGACCCAAGGACCTAAAGCCCTTACCAAGGTCACATCAACAGATAGTGGCAGAACAGAGACAGGAGACCCCCACTCAGATTCTACAGTTTTTCCACCCAACACACTTCATCCCTGAATAATTAAGACAGGCACACAAACACACATAGATGTGGACACATGAAAGGACTTACTCCTCTTAGAGCCTAGAAATATTCCTAGTTTATATGGTTACTGTGAAGAGCAAAGCAACCACTGAAGAATCTGCAGACTGTAGTTTTTTCCCAGTTTTATCATGGGATGGAATTTTTGTTTGCATGGTTCACGGTTCATGGAGGTTTGTTTGTTTGTTTACTTACTAACATACTAGTGATTGTATTAGCCAGTCTAACCAGAAGATGAAACTACTTGAGTTTTTACAGCTGAGGGACTTGAATTACAGAGACATGATTAAACAGATGAGGGGAGGGCTTAAAAGCTAAACCTAGAGGTTAGCAACAGCAGGAAGCTGCTCTCACCTCTAGGTACAAGGACAAGGGGAGGAGACTGTAACTAGAACCCAGGGGCCAAAACCACCTGGTAGGTGCTGGAACCAGTGGGGTACTGTTTGTAGGAGCAAGAGACACAGAGGAGATGCAGCCTCTGCCAGAGAAGCCACTTGAGGTGGAGAAAATGGGGAGAAGTACTCTGGCTTCTCCTTTCTTGTGCTCCCCACCCCTGCCTTGCCTCCCACTGTCTGACCTGGACACCAGCTGACACGGGAGTCTGGGAAACAACCTGCGGGCCATGGGCCCCCTGAGACAGAAAGCAGAGCAGAGAAAGGAGAGGATGAATCTGAGGAAAACAGGCCAGGACTGGCACGACTATTATTATATTTTAGCTGCCTGGAAGATAATAATGAATCATTTTCATCAGCAAAATTGGAAGCTTTTACTTGCTCTGTAAGTCGACCGTCCTTGCTAAATGATATAATCCAGTGACAGTGAACTTTAAGGAAAAGTTTACACCTATTTCCTTTGTGAATTCTATCCAGAATGCATCTTCCCAAATTGAGATCTGATAGAGCAAAAAAGAACTCTGCCTCTGTGGCAAACTGTGCTTCGTTCTGGCTCTTGGGCTTGAATAAATGGAACTGAATTTATGAAGCTTCTTTCTGATTGAGAAATCTAATTACTAGGCAGCTAACCAGTTAAGCAGTCGTTTTTGCTTTTCTCCGAGTTTCTGTTCTTGGCGTGCAGAGTTCCCGAAATCTCATTTTTTATGGAATAAAGAACTATTTATCCTTCAGTTTAGGTTGATAAGATGTTATTGAAGCTTACATAAATTCTGATTCAAATTTTAATGCTTCTAGAAAATTATAGGACGCCACGTGAAAATGAAGCTGAAAATGACCTTGGCTTTGCTGTGGTCCTCTCCCTGTAATTATTCCACGTGCTGCCCCAGACAATGCTGTTATCAAGGAGCAGGGACTGTTTCTTCATCAAGGGAAAAAGCAAGGGCAGAGCTGAAGAGAATGTAGTTTTGTCTACAAACTACAGTTTGTAGCTAGTTGTAGAAATGAGTCTCTTCGCTCCGGATGAGCCTGCTAGCTCAGTGGGGTTAGCTGGGCCCAGCAGGTCGAGTTCTAACCCATCTTTTCTGGCTGAGGTTGTGACGTTGTCCAAGCTCATCATTGTCCTCTGAGTCTGGTCCTTTCTTGGTCTTATTTCTGCAGCTCAGATTCAGAAGAAAGCATAAGCCCTAACCAGGGTGACTGGGCTTGCACCTCACTCAGATTCACTGAAGACCCCAGGAAATGTCCACAGACTCGTGGGGAGTGGAGCGTGCAGGCCGCATTCCATGTTTGGCCTCTGCAATGCTTTGGAGAGGAGTGCTTCCTAGAACAGCGCCACCCTCTCTGCTTGCTCGCCCTTTTCAGCCGGAGTGTGTGTGTGTGTGTGTGTGTGTGAGAGAGAGAGAGAGAGAGAGAGAAGGACCATCTGAGCCCCTGCCCGGTATAGGCAGAGCCCCTGGATGGTGTTCACTTCCTTTGAGTCCAGGGCGTTGCACCAGTATTTCCCCGTTGGGCTGTGCAGAGCACTTCCTTACCGTCCCCAATCACACATTCTCTTGATAATACCTCTCCAGATTAGAATCCATCAAATTGATAAGTTTCAAGAAGAGCTAGGCTGTTATCTGTAAAGAACCCCAATAAAACCCCATTCTGATTTAAACAGCCAGTATGGTCCTGCCTTCACACAGTTACATGTCCTCATTCTCCCTGAGCCAGGAAAACATAGAGGTAGAACACGCACTCTTTGTTCTAGAAGAGTGTAAGTTATGAACTTGACTACAGAGCGACACGTCAGGCATTTTACATGGATTCAACCATGTGCACAGGGTCAGGGAGGGGGGTAGGGTGAGAACTAGAAGCCTGAACTAATGAAGAGGCTTAATTACAGATTCAATTTTAAGGGAATAGTTTTATTGCTTTCAAGTAACGATAATGACAAGCTGTGTGCTTCGGTAGCCCGCCCTTCAGAAAGCGAGAAGGCTGATGAATTACCAACACCTGGCTTGAATATAGATAGTGCTTTGAAATTCCTTGAAGACGGTTTTCATTTTAACTAGAAAAACATGCCCCTCTCTAAACTTTCCTACTTTCTTTGCTATATCCTTTCTTATTACACCCATAAACAGAGCAGAGGTAATTACTTGAATCCAAAGGATGACATTCAGCATTGTGCTTTATGTACTGAAAGTATAAGTTAGATGGGGCCATAAAACTTGAGAGACATCTGCTGAATCTTTCTGATCATTTTTACTGTAATCATTGGATGACAAAGTGTGCCTATTTTATTTCTCATTTTATGTTCTTTTCTGTTGGTGGAGGTATCTTTCTCCAGGGCTGCAATTTAAATTGCTGGAGCAGAAGTCTTTGTTTTGAGAGGAAATATTTTGTAAACAAACTTGAAAAGAATCGGCATTTTTTTCAGGTAGTCAGAATCACTAGAAATGGTAAACTTTTGTAGTGCTCACTGTGTCTGAATGTTATGATATTATTTTTTAACTCCTTAGGACATTTTTTTTTTCAATTTCTTTTTTGATGCAGGAAAGACCAATGGTAATGGAAATGCATAATAACTCACGTAGATGAATTTATCGTCCTGGCCCACTTCCTTCTCCAGTGGCCTAGTGCTAGGGTAACAGCTCAAAGGCTGATTATGTTTCCAAATCAAACAAGTGGACAAAATCCTCACTGTTAAGGTTGGAGTGCTTTATGGTCACAGCTTTCTTATTTGGCCTCTTTGTGTGTGTGAGTGGAACAGAAATGAGGAAGTCATTCTTTCAGGAATTCAGAGGCTGTATTCTGTTATCACCATAATCTAATTTTTGAACATTTTCATCACCCCCCAAAAAAACCTTGTAACCATTAGCTGTCATTCCCCAACCTCCTCCCCACCCCCAGCCCTAGGCAACCACTGATCTACTCTCTGTGTCTATAGATTTGCCTGTTCTGCACATTTCATTCCAAATTACATTCATGTAACTGGGATCATACAATAATATGTGATCTTTTGTGACTGGTTTTGGATTATTTCATTAGCATATTCTCTACACCAGTCTGAAGGTTTCCAGTCGTAGCCCCTGGTCTAAATGCAAATGTTGGCCTGCCTGTGGAAAGAGACTTGCCTTTCCTTAAGCCTAGATCCAGACAGCACTTCAAGTCATGGTGTTGAATTGGGTGGATCGTATTTGTATTTATTTTGGAATTGCAGTGTCAGGTCATAAAGCTGAATTTGGGGGGGAGGGGTAAAACTATTTGACCTGCATGGAAATCAAATCCCTGCCCTTGGCCTCCTTGTCATCAAGACTGAACAAAACTGAGTGACTCATCTATAGAAGGGATTTATGAAATAGGATGAGATCGACAGGATTAAAGAAAAATGTCAGGATTAAAGAAAAGTGATCAATGCCATCATTTTCAATAATTTTTAGTGATAGAAATGTCTTGGGTACTTACAATTCAAATTACTTCTTTTATTTTATCTAGATGTTTGTAATAACTCAGCTTTGGTAATTATATTTCTTCCTTGAGAGACACAATTAAGGAGAAAGCAGAGTGCTTGAGTCCCAAGCTAAGTACAATATTTATGAGAATTATTGGGTGTATAAAACTGTACTTTCTATGTGGCAGGTGCTGCTCAATTATATTTGAGCACTTCCCTGGGGGACAAAAGTCAATTATCAACATAGTCGTGTGGGAGAGAAATAGGTCAGCTGCAAACATTCTCTGCTAATTTCAGAAAGCTTGAGGGGTGATTTCTTTTGGGGGATTTTTTTTTATTATTCCTTTGGTTGTTGTAGGAAGACCTTCTGATTAGGGAAGGCTCAGTTTTTCATTTGGGTGTCTTATTCAGTTACTTTACTGTGAATATTTCTTTTGATCATGTAAAATGAAAATTAAACAAAACAGTATCTTTTAAAAAACTGTCAAATCTACATTGTAAGAATAATGTGTACCATGGGTATTATTATTACTGTTTCTTATACATTAGTAGAGATGCTCAGGCTTTAAACTCACCTGGTAAAATGCAAATTTCATATTTGCAAGTATTTCGTTTAATAGTTCTGTTACATAGGAAGAGTAAAAAGTGTTAATTGTTAAAAAAGGAAGGATACTGGTGTTTTTTAAATGCATAATTCAGTGACATTAAGCCCATTCGCTGGTGTCATTTTTATTTCATTTTACTTTATTTTTTTATAAATTTATTTTATTTATTTATTTATTGGCTGCGTTGGGTCTTCATTGCTGCGTGCAGGTTTTCTCTAGTTGCAGTGAGCAAGGGCTGCTCCTCATTGCGGTGCACGGGCTTCTCATCGCGGAGGCTTCTCTTGTTGCGGAGCACGGGCTCTAGGCGTGAGGGCTTCAGTAGTTGTGGCGCACGGGCTTAGTTGCTCCGCGGCATGTGGGATCTTCCCGGACGAGGGCTTGAACCCGTGTCCCCTGCATCGGCAGGCGGATTCTTAACCACTGCGCCACCAGGGAAGTCCTGCTGTCATTTAAAAAATGAGTGTGGCAGGTTATTTAAAAAGTGCAGACCAGGCAAAACTTAAATATATCCTACTTCAAAATACACTAAAAATGTCCGCCATTGTCCAGGCCCCCAAACACAGCTGTGACCTTGTTTGAAGCCACAACAACAGCAGCAGGAAACCGGCCCTGGAGCACGTCACAGTGCCGTGGGGACTGCAGTTGGGCAGAACCAGGAGGTACTGTGGGTGCCCAGCCGACCCCCAGGCTGGGTGCGGAGAGGTGGATGGGAGTAGGTTGGGGCCCTGCCCCAGAACACCTGTTTTCTTCTTCCTCCACTGTCTGAAATCCGAACAGTTTCTAGATGATTTGGGTTAACGAACAGCCTATTTTAAAACTGTGAACGTTCCTGGGAGTCTTAAGGGGCTCTCGTCACTCATCTGTGATCGTGGTTTGACTTACTGCCTGCAGGTAAGCTCATTTCACTCTTGTCCCCAAGCCCACCTCAACAAGGCGGACGGCTCCCAACAAAGACCCCAGTCTCCCTGGGTCTCTTTGTCCTTTCACACCTGTGTTCTCCCCTTACTCTCCCTTACTTTCCCCCCGACCCGGCCCTGCTACAAGCACACCTGCCCAGATGCAGACTCAACCCCTGCTCTCTTCCCTCAACCCCCTCAGTCGTGCCATTCCTTTCTCCTTGAAGAAGGTCTCACCATTTTCACTTGATCTTTCCATCTGTTAAACCCTTCTAGAACCTTCTCCTCCATGAAGTTCTGTGATACGGCTCCAGGTCTCCTTCTCTGGCACTCCCTGACATTCTGTTTTGACCGTTCCCTATTAAATTCTCCTTTGTGTAACCTGAAGGACCCCGTGCCCCACCAGCCTGTGGGTCTATGTGGCCATTGTCACTAACTAATCACGTGGTGCAAGAGGAAGGAGGAGCAGCTTGGAAAGGAAGTCTTGATGTAGAGACACTGATAATGTCCATTTTGCTTGTTCACCTCTCCTAGCTGTAGACAGAGGACTGCAACGCCTTGTCTCCTAATAGCCTGCCCATTATCTCTGAGTCAAGGGGGTGATCACGACTCTGTCCCTTGTTGAGCTCGGCTGCCACAAGCCTTTGAAGGAGGTTATTCCCGCTGCAGTTGCTCTGCTTCATCTGAGGACACTGCTTCCTTCTTACTAAGATGCTGCTTCTCAAGCAAAATCTCCAAGGTGACAGACAGCATTATACTCTTCAGCCTCTCTGGACAAGTTGTGTTCCAGACTTCCTCAACTCTGGGTCACACTCTGAACCCTGGGCCCTCGAGTGGCACTTGCTGTGCCCTGCATCTCACACGTCCCCTTGTAAAGCCAGCTTCTGTGCTTTCAGCCTGCATCTCACTGTAGGGTTACAACTAGGAAACAGACATCATTCTGCCCCTGCCCCAGGACTGTACACAAAACTTGCTTCGAACAGCGACTCTCCCACCCATGCATACATGTTGACCTGTACAGTTTGATGTAGCCAGAGCCAAACTTTGAATCCTCTATTAGTCTCATTGATAATATACTAATAGTAATTTATGTATTTTTTCTTTATTTTTGTTTTATGAATTTGAACGGGGGTGCGAATAGAAAAAATAAGAGGAAAGAGGAAGGTAATATTGGGGCCTGAAGCACTTTGGGAGTTAGTGCAGGCCTGGGTTGGATATCAGAATGGAGACCTTGGGACAGAGAAGGAGGGCACTGGGTGCCTGGAGAGAAAAACAGTGGCTGGTGGGAGATGGTTTCAGAAAGGGAAGTGAATGAGGAACACATTTTGTTTATTTCAGACTTTGTTCTGGAACTGTATCTGTTGGGAATCTTTCAGTTGCAAATAAAACTCAATGCAATTGGCTAAGGCAAAGTATAGAATTAGTGGCTTATGCTAGTGAAAAGTTCAGGAGTACGTCTCGGTAGCTTCAGGTATGGCTTGTTCCAGTTCATGACTTCATCAGGGCTTCTGTTCCCTTTCTCTGCAGTTCTTCCAGTACTGCATGCTCTTCTGTGCTCAGTTCTGTGTGCTGGCTCAGGCCTCGGTTTGGCATTTGTCATGGTGGCAGCAGTGGCCACAGTGGCTCAGGGTCTCCCATTCACCCACTCCCCTGTTCAGAGGAAGAGCTAGTTCTCTTATGGTAGCTCCAGCAAAAAAGAAAAGAAGGTTTTGTTTGTTTGTTTTCAGAGGTACCACCCTCCCTCTGAAACAACACAATATACCCACACACATACACACACATATACTTCTTGAATCTTATTGGCCTGAAATGGCTCGTGAACCAGTACTGTGGCCAGGGGACTGCCTGAAGCCAGTGGTTGGCCACTCCTGGAGATGAAATTGGGGTCAGCCCCACTAAGGCTGAGAATGGGGAGGACCAGTTCCCTAAGGGAATTTGGGAGCTAGTGGTAGACGGAGGGGAAAATGGATGTTGCAGAAGCAATTAATCAGACATTTACTCAGGTGGACCCAGGCAAGGTGGTGGTGTTCCTTCCTTCTCTTCCTTCTTGTATTACGTTTCATCCACTTCATGGGTTAAATAAGAATTTTTAAAAAATTGTGTTAAATACATATAACATAAAATTGACCATCGTAACCATTTTTCAGTGTACAGTTCAGTGATGTTAAGTACATTCTCACTGTTGTATTATCATCACCACCACCCATCCTAATTATAATTTTGTAGGGAGTCTAATGTTCTGTTGTAACATTGTTTCTTAATGAGAAAATATGTACCAAATTTCAAATAACTGACTAAACAATGAATTTATGGGACACCACCCAAGTATTAATACAGGAGTGGCTACCTAAATTAATATTTCTCAAGGGCCTCTGTTTTCCAGTCTGCAAAATGGGGGTTTGAGTGGCGTGGACTAGATGACCTCTGAGGTTCCTTCAGTCTCTAGTATTATAGAGCTTCACGTCTGTGTCTGCAGATGTGTGTGGTCAGTTCATACATCTTGGTAGAAAACACTATATTCTGTAGTTTTTGCGGAAGTCCAGTGACACTTAGCCGCTGAGATGAACTCATAAAACATAGGGTCATTCAATATCAAATATTATTGAAAGTATTAGATGAAGGCATTCTTTGTAGAATGTAGCAAAGAGATGATGCGGAAAGGTTTACAAGAGGAAAGATAATTTTGGATAGAGCTGGAATTTATAACTCTTTCAGGCATGTGCATACAGCCTGAAAGGATCTGCAAAGAATAGAGTGGGTTGTCAAGAATGAGATATTTGTGAAATGTGGTGAGATGGTTCTCAGATGTGCATCCTGGAAGCTATTAAGAGGAAGTCAGCTGAGAAGTAGTGTAGCTCCTGCTATTATGATGATTACAGCCACCAGGAAGAGCAGTAGCTAATGGGGCTTAAATCTATAATAAAGAATAACAAAAGTTGCCATATGGAAACTTTGCTGAAGGTGAGTGGAACCACAAGTTTGATTCTTATCATTTGAAAACACTGCATTAGGAGCTTTCAGTACTGACTTTCCTGCGTATCCCTAGTTTCATAGGGGCAGGATATTTAGCATTTGTAGTTCAGCATGGTTCCCCATATTCCAATAAATGAGGCAGGAATTTCTGTTTTTAAGTGACATTAACTATTTAATAAGTAGGCTTTGGTGGATATTTTTATAGAACCTCGTGTGTTCAAGTTGCCAGGGTAAGCTGGTGCACATGATTGTTTTCCTTCTCATTCCTCTTCCAGTCAGTGGCACATGCTCCTTATTTATTATTTAAAAAATACGTTTACATCCTGGCTTGTTCTTGAAACGACTTAAGTTAGCTTGTATGATATCACAACTGAAGAAAATGAACTAAGGCGAAAATAAGCCTAAGATGGTGTGCCAGTAAAATCCGAGTCACTTGTTAGTTGGGGGCCTCCAGTTTGACTCTGAACTTTCTAGGACCTTCCCAGAGAGGAAAGCAAGGTCATTTACAGGATTTAGGATGTCCAAGGGTAAAAGTACACTTGTGGTTTAGGAGAAGCACAAATACCTCCCACTCTGAGACGAGAGAGAAGTTTCTCATAGAGTTGAGAGTGTGTAAGATAGTAAATTAAACCCTGATGTGACACCTTATCATTATTCTGGAGTTGTTTTTTTACTAATATCATTTACTATACAGATAATGTCCCTCATCGTGCTGGAGTATAGTTCAATAAAAGCAATTATGTGGGAGCCGTTGCTATATCATTCACAGATGTCTGTAATTCTCAACCTTGGCAGCATATTAGAATCACCAGGGAAGTATATAAAAATCCCCATGCCAGGCCGCACTCCAGCCTCATTAAATCAGGATTTCTGGATGTAGAACTCAGGCATCAGTATTTTTCAAATCACTTCACATGATGGATGTGCTTTTCTGGACTCATGTAATCCAGGTAAGGTTTTTTTTTTTTTTTAACATCTTTATTGGAGTATAATTGCTTCACAATGTCGTGTTAGTTTCTGCTCTATAACAAAGTTAATCAGCTATATGTATACATATATCCCCATATCCCCTCCCTTTTGCGCCTCCCTCCCAACCCTCTTGGTGGTCACAAAGCACCGAGCTGATCTCCCCATGCGATGCAGCTGCTTCACACTAGCTATCTACTTTACATTTGGTAGTGTATATATATGTCAATGCCACTCTCTCACGTAGTCCCAGCTTACCTTTCCTCCGCCCTGTGTCCTCAAGTCCATTCTCTACGTCTGTGTCTTTATTCCTGTCCTGCCCCTAGGTTCATCAGAACCACTTTTTTTTTTTTTTTGGATTCCATACATATGTGTTAGCATATGGTATTTATTTTTCTCTTTCTGACTTATTTTACTCTATATGACAGACTCTAGGTCCATCCACCTCACTACAAATAACTCAATTTTGTTTCTTTTTATGGCTGAGTAATATTCCATTGTAGATATGTGCCACATCTTCTTTATCCATTCATCTGTCGATGGACACTTAGGTTGCTTCCATGTCCTGGCTATTGTAAATAGTGCTGCAGTGAACATTGTGGTTCATGACTCTTTTTGAATTATGGTTTTCTCAGGGTATATGCCCAGTAGTGGGATTGCTGGGTCATATGGTAGTTCTATTTTTAGTTTTCTAAGGAACCTCCATACTATTCTCCATAGTGGTTGTATCAGATTACATTCCCACCAACAGTGCAAGAGGATTCCCTTTTCTCCACACCCTCTCCAGCATTTATTGTTTGTACATGTTTTTGATGATGGCCATTCTGACTGGTGTGAGGTGATACCTTATTGTAGTTTTGATTTGCATTTCTCTAATGATTAGTGATGTTGAGCATCCTTTCATGTGTTTGTTGGCCATCTGTATGTCTTGTTTGGACAAATGTCTATTTAGAGCTTCTGCCCATTTTTGGATTAAGTTGTTTGTTTTTTTGATATTGAGCTGCATGAGCTGCTTGTATATTTTGGAGATTAATCCTTTGTCAGTTGCTTTGTTTGCAAGTATTTTCTCCCATTCTGAGGGTTGCCTTTTCATCTTGTTTATGGTTTCCTTTGCTGTGCAAAAGCTTTTAAGTTTCATTAGGTCCCATTTGTTTATTTTTGTTTTTATTTCCATTTCTCTAGGAGGTGGGTTAAAAAGGATCTTGCTGTGATTTATGTCATAGAGTGTTCTGCCAGTGTTTTCCTCTAAGAGTTTTATAGTGTCTGACTATACTACCCAAAGCAATCTACAGATTCAATGCAATCAAATCCTTTGATTTCCATTTGCATGGAATATCTTTTTCCATCCCCTCACTTTCAGTCTGTATGTGTCCCTAGGTCTGAAGTGGGTCTCTTGTAGACAGCATATATATGGGTCTTGTTTTTGTATCCATTCAGCCAGTCTATGTCTGTTGGTTGGAGCATTTAATCCATTTACATTTTTTATTTTTATTTTTAATTTTTTTTAATTTTTTAAAAAAGTTTACATCTTTCTTTTTTTTAAATTTTATTTATTTATTTATTTACTTTTGGCTGTGTTGGGTCTTCGTTTCTGTGCGAGGGCTTTCTCTAGTTGTGGCGAGCGGGGCCCACTCTTCATCGTGGTGCACGGGCCTCTCACTATCGCGGCCTCTCTTGCTGCGGAGCACAGGCTCCAGACGCGCAGGCTCAGTAGTTGTGGCTCACGGGCCTATTTGCTCTGCAGCATGTGGGATCTTCCCAGACCAGGGCTCGAACCCGTGTCCCCTGCATTAGCAGGCAGATTCTCAACCACTGCGCCACCAGGGAAGCCCAATCCATTTACATTTAAGGTAATTATCGATAATGTATGTTCCTATTACCATTTTCTTAATTGTTTTGGGTTTGTTTTTGTAGGTCTTTTTCTTCTCTTGTGTTTCCTGCCTAGAGAAATTCCTTTAGCATTTGTTGTAAAGCTGGTTTGGTGGTGCTGAATTCTCTTAACTTTTGCTTGTCTGTAAAGGTTTTAATTTCTCCATCAAATCTGGATGAGATCCTTGCTGGGTAGAGTAATCTTGGTTGTAGTTTTTTCCCTTTCATCCCTTTAAATATGTCCTGCCACTCCCTTCTGGCTTGCAGAGTTTCTGCTGAAATATCAGCTGTTAACCTTATCAGGATTCCCTTGTATGTTATTTGTTGCCTTTCCCTTGCTGCTTTTAATATTTTTTTTTGTATTTAATTTTTGATAGTTTGATTAATATGTGTCTTGGCATGTTTCCCCTTTGATTTATCCTGTATGGGACTCTCTGCACTTCCTGGACTTGATTGACTATTTCCTTTCTCATGTTAGGGAAGTTTTCAACTATAATCTCTTCAAATATTGTCTCAGACCCTTTCTTTTTCTCTTCTTCTTCTGGGACCCCTATAATTTGAATGTTGGTGCATTTAATGTTGTTCCAGAGGTCTCTGAGACTGTCCTCAATTCTCTTCATTCTTTCTTCTTTATTCTGCTCTGTGGTAGTTATTTCCACTATTTTATCTTCCTGGTCACTTATCCGTTCTTCTGCCTCAGTTATTCTGCTATTGATTCCTTCTAGAGAATTTTAAATTTCATTTATTGTGTTGTTCATCTTTGTTTGTTTGCTCTTTAGTTCTTCTAGGTCCTTGTTAAACATTTCTTGTATTTTCTCCATTCTATTTCCAAGATTTTGGATCATCTTTACTATCATTACTCTGAATTCTTTTCGGGTAGACTGCCTATTTCCTCTTCATTTGTTTGGTCTGGTGGGTTTTTACCTTGCTCTTTCATCTGCTGTGTGTTTCTCTGTCTTCCCATTTTGCTTAACTTACTGTGTTTGGGGTCTCCTTTTCACAGGCTGCAGGTTCATAGTTCCCATTGTTTTTGGTGTCTGCCCCCAGTGGGTAAGGTTGGTTCAGTGGCTTGTGTAGGCTTCCTGGTGGAGGGGTCTGGTGCCTGTGTTCTGATAGATGGGGCTGGATCTTGTCTTTCTGGTGGGTAGGGCTGCGTCCGGTGGTGTGTTTTGGGGTGTCAGTGAACTTAGTATGATTTTAGGCAGCCTCTCTGCTAATGGGTGGGGTTGTGTTCCTGTCTTGCTAATTGTTTGGCATGGGACATCGAACACTGGAGCTTGCTGGCCATTGGGTGGAGCTGTGTCTTAGCATTGAGACAGAGATCTCTGGGAGAGCTCTCGCCGATTGATATTACGTGGGGCTGGGAGGTCTCTGGTGGTCCAGTGTCCTGAACTCGGCTCTCCCACCTCAGACACTCAGACCTGACACTCGGCCCGGGCACCAAGACCCTGTCAGCCACACGGTGATCATGAAATTGGAGGTAGCAAAAATGTATATATGCAAGTCACTCCTCTTTTGGCTGATGATACTGTCTCCAATGGCTGTGATTTGTAGTTGGAAAGCCAAAACATTCAGCTACAGTCATGATCACAGATGCCTAGTTCTTCAAAATGAAATGAAATGCGTGAGTCAGAACCAGGCTGCTAGTATTGGAGGGTCTCCTGCAGAGGCGGAGGGCAGCTGTGGCTCACTGCAGGGACAAGGACACTGGCAGCAGAAGTTCTGGAAAGTACTCCTTGGCATGAGCCCTCCCCAGGTAAGGTTTTAAAGCAGCTATTTTCAACCAGAATGTATTAGTCAGGATAGGTTAGGTAATGCTGCAGTAATAAAACTTTCCTCAAACAACAACTACAACAGCAAAGGCTTATTCCGCACTCACCCTCCATCTATCTCCTGGGTTAGCTGAGAGTTTGTTCACTGTTGTTCTCACTCCAGTGGAGCAGCCACTATCTGGAACGTTTCTGTTTCCTGCAGAAGAGGGAATGAGACACATGGTGGATCATATTCTGTCTGTTGAAGCTCTGCCTGGGTGTAGCTAAACTGCTGCAACACTGTAGTCAAAAGATATCGTATGTATTTGTTTGTCACTTAAGAGTCCAGAGGTTGGTGGGCAGTTCAGAGTGGGTAGAGGGCTCTATTCTAAGAGATCAATGGTCCGAGCACCCAGGCTAGTGGGTCGGCTCTGCCATTCTCAGCATGTAGATTTCATCTTTGGGTCTAACGTGGCTGCTACCATTGTCACCATGTCCTAGGCAGCTCAAAATGAGGAGATTAAGTAGCTTCATTTTCAAGGGAATGACGTAGAAGTTAAACATATTTCTTCTGCTCACAGCCCATTGGCCTGAACTTTGTTATGAGGCCGCATCTAGCTTCAAAGGAGGCTGAGAAATGTGATCTTTAGCTGAGTAGCCATGTGAAGGCTAAAAATTGCGACAGCTCTATTTCTGGAAGGATAGAGAGAAAGGATATTGGGGCCAGTTAGACAGACTCTGCCTTATCACAATAGTGGCTTTCCAAGTTTGGTTTTACCATAAAAACCCTTTTTCCAAATGAAATTGCTGATGTCATTCTTGGCAATCAACATATTTGGAGATGCTTTGATTGATGGGGTGGCCTATATCTGGACCACTCTCCCATTATACTCCTCATGCTCTCTGCAGCAGTTCTAGTGACATCTAAGAGGATCCATAAAAATCACTGGTGTAGATGAACTGATGCATATGCTGTAGACCATCCTCCCAAAATATTCTTCCAGTCACTTCTATCTCAGAAGTCCTCTCAAGTCCATCCGCTTCTCTCTGCATCTCTCCTGCCACCACCCTAGTTCCTAGTTTGAGCCAGCATCATCTCGTCTGGTCTACTGAATCTCCCTGCTTCCTTTCACCACCAGATCCATTCTCCACACAGCTTCCGGAGTTATCTTTTTAAAAAGGAAATCAGAGCATGTCATTCCCCGGTTTTAAGCCCTCCAGTGGATTCCAGTTGTGTTAAAATATAATCTGAATTCCTTATTGTGGTCTGCAAGGCTCTGTAACAATCTGACTCCTGACAAACTCTCCTTATTTCATCTTCAACTTTCCTGCTTGCTACTCTGCCCTCCCACCCCTTCCCCCATCCCTGGCCTGCTTTGTGTACTTTGAATAAGCCAGGATTAATCCTGTCTCTGGGCCTTTGCACTTCTGCTCTCTTGTCCTGCAGTGCTCCTTCCTCAGCTCTTTATGTGGCTGGCTCCTTCTCATTCTTCTCATCTCAGCTCAAACATCACCTTCTTAGAGAGACCTCTGGATGCCTGTCTGAGGCAGCCCCCCTCACCCCTCCTTCCATGCTTACTTGCTGTCACTTTCCGTCACGATCAGAAATCACCTTTTTAATGTCGTTTTCTTTTTCCTTATTTGTTCCTATCAATCCTCACTGGAATGTAAGCTTCAAAAAGGCAGGGAACTGGCATATCCTTGTCTTTGCACATTCCCATGAACAGAAGAGGCATCTGGCACATAATAAGTGTCTAATAAACACTGATTGGTAAGTGAATAGAATGACAGTGATTTTGAGGTTCAGTAGCTGGGCAAGAATCTGGGTAGGACTGGGTCTTTGTTGTCAGTTAAGGGAGAAATGGTGCCAAAGATAGACTTGATGTCTATCTTACAGACCTCAAGAACTGAGGTCTGTAAGAAGAACATGTTCCTGAAAAAGAAGGCTTAGAGGTGGTCCAGGAGCCAAAGGGCATCTCAGAAAGTAGTTTGGAATTTACTCAAAAACACACAATTGGATGTTCGTGGACCCGTAGTTTCAAGCCCAAAGACAGAGCTTCAGTGTTTTTTGCTTGGAAAAAAAGCAGTTGTGGTCACATGCCACCTTGGCCCCTACCATGGCACACCTAGCTTTGAGAAATTTCCTTCCTAATCTACTTTCCAAAAAAGCCTCATGACAAAATGTATATCCCAAGCACTGAATTGCATGGCTTGGTATCAGGGATGTTAGCTGCAATTTGGTGACATGCAGGTTAGCAGTCGCTTTACTTGCTTGTTTCATTTGGATACTCCATCCTGGATTTGCTTCGGGACAGTATCTGCCCGAATAGAGGGCATCTAAAGAAGCCCCTTGGTCCGTCCCAACTGACTAGCACTGGACCTCAGCTCTTAATCTCCTTGTGGCTGATGCCTTGGTCCGGTGGCCGCTATTGGATGCCTGAGTTCCTGCAGACCAGATCCTTTCGTCCCAGACTTCCTTGGGAGGCAACAGGATGTGTTGGACTCTGGATTTTGAGCCAGAGTTAGGAAAGGCTGAGACAGGTGTCTGTGTGTAAGGCTCGGTGGGTGTAAAGAGACAAGCTGGCAGTTTGACCAGACCTGAGGCGAGGACCTCAGTCAGACCAGAGGTCAAATGTGGGAATGTCAGCAGAGCCAGCGGGAGCGAAGGCAGCACAGCGTGTGTCCTTCACATCTGCTGGCGCTCCACCTGGAATGCACTCTCCTCCACTGCTTTTTCTGGTGAACTCCTACTCCTTTTCTTCCTGATTGCATAAATGTCACATCCTCTGTAAAGTCTTCTCTAACCACCCCCCGCCCCCTCCCGGGCAGAATTAGTTTCTTCTTCCCTTAGTACAGTCGAAACACTTCTCACATTGTTTTGAAATATGTTTACGGGCCTCTCCCACTGCCAGTGAGCCCCTCGAGGACGTGGCTGTGTCTTAATTTTCTTTAGAGAGGTGACACAGCAGAGCTGTTCATCGAATCAGCTGTGGAAGCAGGTGGGCTGGAGTGTGAGGTCAGGCTCCATCACTTTTTACTTGTGTGACCTTGGGCAAGTACTGCTGTCCCCGAGGTTCATTTTCCTCACTCGTAAAATAGGGGTAGCCATGCCTGCTTCCTCGAGTTTGTGAGAATTTTGAGAAGTGAGCTAATATATGTCTATCCTGGATGAAAATTATTATTATTATTTTTATTATTTTTTTTTTAATGGGAGAAAAAGAAACAAATTTTAATTTGTGTGTTCTGGAGGTCTCATAGATACAGGACCTAAGAAGTGGCTGAAACAGGCAGCTTTTATACTTTTTAGACAAAGAAACTATAAATTTGTGGGGAATTGACAGAACAAAGAAAGTTGGGCTTTGGGTGCTTAATTAGTGAAGAATCTAAACAGCAGCCTTGTGGTGTTAAAGAAATAACAAGGTTCGTTTATATAGGCTTCTTGGCCCTGAGTTCCCCATCTCTGGCAACAGGGGTGTCCTTCTACCTCCAGATGCAGGTGGGCACCTTTCACAGGGGAGACTTATTTCCTGCCTTCAGGGAGACAGAGAGGAGGGTCAGAGTGTCCCTCTACATCAGCTCTTTCTTAAGTTTCTTAAGTAACTTTAATTATCCTGGATGAAAATTATTAAACCACACCTACTGTAGCTGTTCTGCTTTGTAAGCTGGGTAGTGGCCATCGTTTGTATCAGTACTGCCACCTTCCATTTTCAGGGACTGGTGGGGAAGGTTGACATTTCAAAGCCTCTGCCAGCTCCTCTGTGCTTGTGAAGGGGACATCCTAAAGGGATGATGGTCATGGGATGATGGTCATATTGGTGACGTGGCTGGTGGTAGTGATGGTGGTTGTGGTGATATTAGTGGTAATGGTGGTGTTGGGAGTGAGGGTGAGGGTGGTGGTGGTGAAGGTGGTTGGTAGTGTGATGGTGATGATTGTAGGATGGTGATGGTGCTGATGGGAAGGGTTGGGTGGAGGTGACGGTAGTGGTGGTGGTGGTGATGGTGATGGAGGTGCTAATGGGGGTGGGGGTGATGGTGAGGATGGGGCCTGTGATGATAGTTGTGGTGGAGCTGATGATGGTAGAATTGGTGGCTCTGAAGGTTTGGGGAACAAGCTAGTTACTTTCTTTTTTTTAAATTTATTTTATTGACATATAGTTGATTTACAATGTTGTGTTAGTTTCTGTTGTACAGAAAATGATTCAGTTATACATATGTATACATTCTTTTTCATATTCTTTTCCATTATGATTTATTACAGAACATTGGATATAGTTCCCTGTGCTATGCAGTAGGACCTTGTTGTTTATCCATTCTATATATAGTAGTTTGCATCTGCTGACCACCCCAAACTCCCAGTCCGTCACTCCCCCACCCCTCTCCGCCTTGGGAAGCTAGTTTCTGGCACTTACTCCAGGATCCTCACTTCTGTTGCTCGGCCTGCTAGTTGATACTCATGGCCTACAGCTCTTGGAGTGATAGCCACATGGCTTTGTTTTGTCTTGTCCTCTGCCTGCCTACCTGCCTTATTCTGAACTCAGTCCCCTCCACATGGGCTTCCCTGGGGCTCTTCACCTGGCTCCCAGCCCTTGACTCTATTTGGACACTAGCTTTGGTGGCAGGTTCCCAGATTTAGCATAGAATCCTATCCCACCTGTCCCCATGCTCTACTCTATAAAGCCTTGCCTCTTCTGGTCCCAGATCCCTGCCCTTCACCCTGGAGCCAGGGACACGGCCCCAGTACACTGGTCCTTTGAGTTGCTTGTCAGAGTGAGAGATTTTAGTGCTAGAGGACCACATTTCTTATTGAAGGGGATGCCCCAAGTTCTGAGAGCCCCCCCCCTTGAAGAACATAGCTGGCAATGGAGAATGGATTTCCTTTTAAGCAATGACAGCAGATTGACCAGTCTGCCCACAATTTTCTATTTTATTTTGTTCTCAAAAATCTATCTTTAATTATTTTCACAGACAGTTTTTATTATCCTGCATTGTGTTCCAATCTCTTAATGTTATTTAACCTGTTTTTAAAATTTACATATTTAGCAATTCATTTGTTTACATTTCTGTCTCTGCTTGTTCAAAATTCATAATTCCGTCTTCCATGC
This sequence comes from Balaenoptera ricei, assembly GCF_028023285.1. NCBI lineage: Eukaryota > Metazoa > Chordata > Mammalia > Artiodactyla > Balaenopteridae > Balaenoptera > Balaenoptera ricei. The sequence continues at coordinate 42,645,898 of NC_082645.1, read as the reverse complement.
CAGACGTGGTGATGGCACTAGAGTCTGGGGGTGGTGGCTAAATTCTTGTGGAAACATAGTGAAAACATGATGGCCAGCTTACTATGCAGGGGAAACTGCATTGAGCTGAAATGGGGAGGACACTTCCAGGTGTGTCGAATTTGGTGCAGGGGTGGGCGGTGGGATGGGTGAATTTTTTGGACCTTTGATGACCAGGAAGAAGGTCACTTTGTTAAGGAAATCATTATGCTGACATTGTGACATTTTTTTGTTTGCTGATAGCTGACTACTGTCAGTTCTCCTGGACCTTACTCTTTCTCTGCCAAGTACACAAAGTAGATATGTACAGATTTCTCCCAAAGACCAGTAGCATTTGTGATATAGTGCTCTGTGAGAGCACTTCCCTGTTATTTTGCAAAAACCCTTAAATTGGCAGTAAATTCTGGTCTAGTAGAAAGAGGACAATATTTACAGCAGAAGCCCAAGTTCAAGGTCTAGCTTAGCTATTTACTAGGCCTGGAGTATGTAAGTCACTTAACTTCTTTTGAGTTTTAGTTTCCACCTCTGTAAGATGGAGGTAACTGCTGTGCCTCATCATAAGGTTTTTGTAAGCCTTGACTGAGATATGATCTGTGAAAAACGCTTAAATGTTAAAAAATTTCTACTGCTATTTTTATATTTGACTTACGATACTTAGCTTGAGGCACGAATGCTCTGTGACTAGGAATTTTGCTGCTCAGGAAAACTAATACAACTATCACAGATATTTGTGAAAATAATTATATTTTTAAATCAGTTTGCATGCAAAAATTTCCCTACAATTTCATATTCATTAAGCCACTCTAGCCACGTAGAGTTTCTCAGTTTGTCTTGGAGCTGGGAAGTAAAAGTTGGCTCAGTGACAGGTGTTCTCCAGATCTCTGCCTCCAAACTGTGCTCCCTGGGTCAGGAATGACTGTCCCCATTCCTGCCTGGTGTGTTCCTCCTCATCTCTGAGGCCCCAGCTCAAAAGCCACCCCTTCTGGAATGTTTAACTAAGTCCTCCTGGCAGAAGGAGTTTTTTCTGTCCTTTTACAGCTCCTTGTTCTTATCTCTAAGCCTCCCCTCTCAGTTCTTATCATCTAATGGTAAATGACACCTGAATGTAAGCTCCAGGAGGGCAGGGATTTCTGTTGCTTTCTATCACTGTGTGATTCCCAGGACCTAGAGATGTGCCAGGCACATAGTGGGTGCTCAGTGAACCTTTACTGAATGAATGAATGGGTAAATGAATGAAGATAAGTCACCTCCTTCAGTTGCTTAAGGACGTGAACTGGTTTACATTGATGTTTCTTGTGCCTTCATCTTGGTCAGGGCTTGACACCTACTAGGTTTACATGTTTGTTGAATGAATAAACTTCTGGATTAGGAACTAAAAAACAGAAGAGAAAGGCTAAATATTATAAGGTCTTAATGATGTCGTTGTACTCTTATGCTGTAATTGTTTAAAATGCATCCTTTTTATTTTGTTTTTAGGTTATCATAGGCCCAAATGCTATTTTATTATTATTATTTTTTAATGAGAATCACACTTTTACTCACATCGAACATCTTAAATGTGAAGACCACAGAGGGAATTTCAAGAATTTAAAAGTCATTTAAAAAATACACAATTAAAAATTACTTCCTACTTAAATAAATGAATTTAAAAACTTCTTCCTAAAGACATTTTTTTCTTTTTAATTTTTATTGGGGTATAGTTGATTTACAATGTTGTGTTAGTTTCAGGTGTACAGCAAAGTGAATCAGTTATACATATACATATATCCACTCTTTTTCAGATTCTTTTCCCATATAGGCCATTACAGAGTATTGAATAGAGTTCCCTGTGCTATACAGTAGGTCCTTATTAGTTATCTATTTTATATATAGTAGTGTGTATATGTCAATCCCAATCTCCCAGTTTATCCCTCCACCCCTCCCCCTGGTAAATATAAGTTTGTTTTCTACATCTGTGACTCTATTTCTGTTTTGTAGATAAGTTCATTTGTACCCTTTTTTTAGATTCCACATATAAATGATATCATATGGTATTTGTCTTTCTCTGTCTGACTTACTTCACTCAGTATAACAATCTCTAGGTCCATCCATGTTGCTGTAAATGGCATTATGTTGTTCTTTTTAATGTCTGAGTAATATTCCATTGTATATATGTAGCACGTCTTTTTTATCCATTCCTCTGTTGATGGACATTTAGGTTGCTTCCATGTCCTGGCTATTGTAAATAGTGCTGCAATGAACATTGGGGGTACATGTATCTTTTCAAATTATGGTTTTCTCCAGATATATGCCCAGGAGTGGGATTCCTGGATCATAAGGTAGCTCTATTTTTAGTTTTTTAAGGAACCTCCATACTGTTCTCCATAGTGGCTGTACCAATTTACATTCCCACCAACAGTGCAAGAAGGTTCCCTTTTCTCGACACCCCCTCCAGCATTTATTGTTTGTAGATTTTTTGATGATGGCCATTCTGACCAGTGTGAGGTGATACCTCATTGTAGTTTTGATTTGCATTTCTCTAATAATTAGTGATGTTGAGCATCTTTTCATGTGCTTTTTAGCCATCTGTATGTCTTCTTTGGAGAAATGTCTATTTAGATCTTCTGCCCATGTTTTGATTGGGTTGTTTGTTGGAGTAGTTTTTAAAACCAAACAAACCAAGTCACAGATTTCTCTGGACCAGTTTTTAATATAAATTCCTAATTTTTTTTTCTAAAAAATGACATAAACATCATTAGCATAGAACATACCAAAATATGTTTTACATCTTTAGTATCCTAATGTACAGATATTAGTAGTTCTCTCTTAATAAGAGTTATCGCAAATTCATGGTTAATATCAAAATAATGACAGCCCACAGTTTTGCAAATGGCCGTTTGCCAGGCTTTCTGTAGCTGCCTCCCCCCTACTGAGTTTGAGGAAGTCTTTCTTATAGTAAGGTTTTTAAAATTCTACTTACAAAATTTTATATCCTCTTCAGCAGATGGGCTGACCGGCTTGCAATTTCCATGGTAACAAGATTTCTGTATTTTCCCCCCCTTTTTAAAATAGCCTAAAGTCACAGAAGGGAACTTAGTTATTAATAGCATAAGAAATTTCAGTGTGAACAACAGTTATTAAATATGCAGCTTTTGATTACTTGTTTCTTGATCTAGAATCATTTATGATATATAGCTACTGTGATTAAGCATATATGAATATAATTGTAATACTCATAGAGATTAGGAGTAGCAGTTGGTTTGCTGAAATGATTAACTGTTGGACAACCTGTTTAAATTAGTCCCTACTTCCCAACTTCCTTTTTGCCAGCCAAATCAGATTCTGCCCTATCCTTCACTTAGGAGTCAACAGCATAGTAATAATGCATTACATTATTTTAACCTCTATGTGGAAGACAAAACCAAGACTCTTTTGTGGCATTCCTATGGACACCCATTTTTGTGTTAAGCATAAGTGTGGTGTTTGTTCTAAATGTAGGAAAAGCATGGATGATTTCTTGGGGCCACAGCCCGCCCATGTTGACTTGATTGGGTTCTGGTATCTTTGATTGGCACATATAAGGCATTGCAACTCCAAACCCAGATAGTGCATAAATGATTCTCTAAAACTAGTACACTAGCAAAGCATGAAAAGCTATTTTTAAAAGAGAGGTGTATTTGGTTTGCTAAAATTCTGGCTTTTTCCCAAGAAGTGCCCTATTTTTGATATAGCATATTGAGCCTCACACAGAAAAATTGATTCTTATTTTTGGGTCTACTTATAAATGTTTATTTTTGAGAAGTCATGACATATTCTTGCTTGTTTAGCTGTAAATATTGACATAGATTGTTATTCTATCAAAAGATCTTGAATAAAGGATAAATTTTTCTTTAAAACAGCAGAAATTTATTAAGCATACCTGGAGTGCTTGGTCCTGTGATGGGCTCTTTTGTAATATATTATTGGGGCTAAAATCCTATTACAAGATCATCTGAGAGTTTCACTTAAATATTTTACTAAAACTTTTTCCTCCTTGTTTTCCAGTGTCATGTCTCTATATTTACTTTCTGTGCTGTCAACTAATTAGGTTGAGCTGTAAAAGACCCAGTGTGGAGGGTATGTGTCAAAGTAGCATTTGATTTTACTGGAAAAGAAAAGAAGGGTGTTGCCTCTATGCTCGTGAAAGAAATTTAGTGGGAGATTGGTTAGGGTGGGAATCTGAGGATGACGCCTGTCGTCACTGTGACTTCTGCTGTGGGACCAATTTCCTAGGAGGCTGAGGGCTTGTCCCATATTAAAGCCCTTTCTCCCCATTATCCCTAACTACTGGGCTTTGTTTTATCCAAAGTTTCTCTGAAAGCTTTTGTGCAGGTGCTTTATTTGGGAAGTGATTTTTCAGGCAGTGGGGAGTGGAGAGCAAAAGCCAACACCAGAATGTGTTAATAGGTTGGCCCATGCTGGGAGCCACTAGTGATCGATGATGACACCAGGCCTCCCTAAGGAGCCTTGTGAGATGCGTGCAGAGCTGTCTACTCTGGACAACAGGAGGGGGAAGCATTTCTCCATCGGCTTCTGTCCCTCACTGACCAAGGGTGGCCCCGCAGAGGCTGGTTCCCTCACAGTACCAGGCTGCACGTGTGTGAGTGCCAAGTATCCTGCACTGACCACACTGTCAGAGAGGCCCAAGGCCAGGAAGCCAAAGGCCCATGGAAGGCGAAGGCCAGGCACTGTCAGATCTCACCAGTGCGAAGCTGGTCATGGCCCATGTGGGGCTGATAGCTGCAGCAGTGATGGGAGTAAGAGGTGGGACCTAGAGGCTGAGAAGTGGTTCCTGAAAGATGCACAACTGTGCATCTAAAGACACCACTGCCTCTGTTTGCAGTCCATTCCTTATCATCTTGGTAAAGGGAGGACTCTTCTCTGTGCCCTTCCAGGAAACATAGCTAGCAGGTTCTTCAGTCTCATATGATAAATTCATATTTATAGTCTCACCTGCCTGATCCTTGGATCCCTTCCTCAGTCTGGCATCTCCACTTCATTAACAGGGAGCCATCATCCAGTCCAAGCTTCATGAGCCATTCCAGCTGGATGTTAGGACCAGTGTTAGGTATCCTTGCCAGGACGTTGAAACCAGAGTCATAGGAGTGTGCTCCCATGTCAATGAGTTATTCTTTATCCAGCTTTATATTTTGCACCCCCTGGTCTAAAACCCTCAGGGTCCACTCTAAATAATCTTCCTCTGGTTCCAGCTGATATATATGCCCTTTGATAAATAAGCAATTTACTTCTGCAGTAGGAACTCTGTTTCCCTGCTTGGGCGGTGCTGAGATTTGACTCTAGTTATTAGTTCAGAGGCAAGGGATGAGGTGGCAGCAGATCTTAAAAAGGACAACAACTGGGCTTCCCTGGTGGCACAGTGGTTAAGAATCCGCCTGCCAATGCAGGGGACACGTGTTCGAGCCCTGGTCTGGGAAGATCCCACATGCTGCGGAGCAACTAAGCCCGTGAGCCACAATTACTGAGCCTGCGCTCTAGAGCCCACAAGCCACAACTACTGAGCCCGCGTGCTGCAACTACTGAAGCCCGCACGCCTAGAGCCCGTGCTCCTCAACGAGAGAAGCCACCACAACGAGAAGTCCTGCATGCCACAACTAGAGAAAGACTGTGCACAGCAACAAAGACCCAACACAGCCAAAAATAAAAATAAATAAATTTATTAAAAAAACCAAAACAACAATTACCTTGTTAGGCACCTACCTACCTGTGAGGTGTCTAGGAAAGGGGAGGCTGCTGTCCTTTAGCAAGAAGGAGCGAGACGCTGTTAATGGTCTGGAGGATTCAGGGATTTAAGATTCTTAGGCTCATCTACCCAGATGTCCAGATTCCTGGTCACAGAGTCACCAGTTTTCCTATCAGAGTCCAGACGTTGACATAGGAGATAAATTGAGACCGCATTCAGTCTCCTTTGCAGGCCTTCCAATTTTAGTTCCTGAGCCTGAGTTCCAGCACTGCCTGCCTTGAAGACATGAATGAAGGTCAACCTAAATGCTATCAAAGAAGCATTTCACACTGTGCCTTGCGTTAATAGTTGACTGACCTGGATATGGAATTTTAATTTTACCTCTTCACAACTTCAAAAGAAGTTAACAAAAAACAGACAGTTCTGTGATTCTTATCATTACCATTGACCCCCTATCATTCAAGTACCTCAACTGCCAGTTAATTCAGCACTTCACACTCCGTGTGCACCTCAGCCTCATCCACCACAGGTAAGAGTATTATTAAATGGGCTGCTACCGCATGCCAGGGTTTATCATCATCTTGCTTACCACCAGCAATGGGGTGAGTGATCCAGCTCCATAATCCAGAGGGTCTGCCTTTCAAGTCCACTTGCTTATCAGCACTCTTAGCTTTGGTCCCCAAGAAAGCAAAGCCTGAGATCACTGCTTGCATGCAGGTAGTTTATTTGGGATGTGGCCCCAATTGGAGTAGAGGACCTAGGAAGAGAAAAGGGAAGGAGAGAAAACCAAAACACATCTACATTGTCAAATTACCCACTGCTAAGGGCAATGGATGCTTGATTCCCCAGCACTTTTCAGGCACCATATAAAATGCATCCCAGAACTTTCTGCTTAGGGGCTGAAATGAAGAAACATCTATCCATTGGCTTCTGTCCCTATTGCTCAAGAGTGGCCCATAGAGGATGACTCCACTGCGTTCCTGGGTTGCAAATGCATGAGCATGGGATGGATACCTATGGGCTCCAAAGCCTTGGTTGACATTAGAAAGCTCTGGAGCAGGAGGTGAAGGGTATGTGGATGGAGAGAGGGAGGCAGAGGCTGGGAGCTGTCAGATTGCACCTGCTTGAATCTGGTTGAAGCTTGCATGGACCTGGTCACTTCATCAGGGGCTGGAGTAAGATGTGGGGCTGAGAGGTTGTGAAGTGGTGAGTGAGGGATGTCTGATACAGGCTTCATCCCACCTGATATCTTGGTTAAATGGATTCATTTTTTATGCTCCTTAGCAGTACCCACTTTTTCTTTATTTTTTTCTAATATGAACATATTTAACTTTTGTAATCAAGAATATTACCCCCTTTGTTAAAAAAATAAATATTGGAGTCTTAAGGCAAGGATATGTAGGACTGCCTGGGGGGAAAGGACAAGTGAAGCGTGTGGAGAAGAGAATAAATTAAGTAATTAAATTGCTGCCTGCTGTTACTTTTCAAGGGGAAAGTAGGGAAGCTCAACATTGTAGCAAAGAGCCTGAATTTGCACTGTGTGAAGTCCTTGAAGACCTGGTCAGAACAGCTCATTGCTAAGAACTCCTCTTTCTAGCACTTTCCTTTCCCTCATACTTAGGAGGATTATCTATGTGCTTTAACAGATGTAACCAAGCCTTCAAAATAGATATTGTTACCAGCCAAGGAACTCACCAGAAGTGAAACTGGAAAAAAAGTATATCGCTCTGCCTAAAATTGGCACTATCTTGTGGATCAGGGTTGGAGGACGGATACACAAATAAATAACATTTACTACACAAGCAAGAGTATACATTAAGCCTACTCTTTGCTGGGCATCTGACACAAAAAGGTAAATAAGGATCAGCCCTTGCCCTCAGGGGCAGTTCCTTATGCTGGCCCTGATTTCGTAGGAGCACTGCTGTGTAGCAGCTGATTGGGGACTGAAGGGTCAAGGTTTTTGGTTTAATATTGAGTTTGTTGGTGAACTCCCTGTATGACTTGTGTAGACAGGATTTCTTTGATTTCTGGACTATATAGATAGAATTTTTTACGTTTTATGGTCAAGTTTCTTTGCCTGAGTGTATGATATCAGTGTTGGTGTAACTTTCATAGCCATTATTATACTTTAATGTATATCTATTATTTGGAAAATATGTATATGTAGTACTTTAAAGTGTATTATGAACATTGTGATGCAAATGTAAAAAGTGAAATTTTAAAAGAATAAAAAATAGAAATATAAAGTGGAATATTTTCTTCCTGCACCCCAACAGCTGTCCGTGCATACCGCCTGGAGTGCCTGAAGTCCACTTTGGAGACCCTTGACTCAGATGCCCTTGGCTGCATTCATATACTATAACAGGGGTGAACCTTGGAGATGTTTGGATTCATGTACTTGCCATTAGACATAACCAGACCAAAACCAACATCTTTGTATACAGACCTTCTTTGATTTATGATGGGGTTATGACCAGATAAACCCATCATAAGTTGAAAATTTTGCAAATCAAAAATGCATTTAATACACCTAATCTACCAAACTTTATAGTTGTGCCCAGCCTACCTTAAATGTGGCCAGAACACTTGATTTAGCCTACAGTTGGGCAAAATCATCTAACACAAAGCCTATTTTATAATGAAGTGTTAAAGCTCTCATGTAATTTATTGAATACTGTACTGAAAGTGGAAAACAGAAAGCTCCTGTGGCTACAGAATAGTTTTAAGTCTTTCAGTTGTTTACCCTGGTGATCAAGTGGCTGACTGGGACTGCGGCTTGCTGTAGAATGTTGTACTGCATACTGTTAGCCCAGGGAAAGGTAAAAATTCAAAGTACAGTTTCTATTGACTGTGTATTGCTTTCTCAACATAGTGAAGTTGAAAAATTGTAAGTTGAACCATCGTAAGTCAGGGACCATCCACAGTTATATATTGATGACTATCTTCTTAACATTTCAGAATTTCTACTAATTTCCAGTACTCTGCCATTTAGAAGGCTACTATTGCATTGCCTGCTGAGAACTTGGATGAATCTAGAACAGAGGTGGCAGCCTATGTTTGCAGATCAGTTTTGTTTGGCTCATCATTCAGAGAAAAATAATCTTGAATGAGTGCCAAAATTTGAAAATTGTGGGGATTTTGCTCAAGAGTCTGAATTTTCAAACTTTGAAAAAATGTGAGAATTGGCAAAACTAGTTCTACCATCTTCTAGGGAGACAGTCGTCTGGAGGGACAGGTAGACATTTGCTCTCTTGGTCCTCACTAACTCCCATCCTCCCACTCCACTGTCTCACATTCAGCATACCTCACCCAGTTATGCTTTCTGTGTGTCTTCTGTGGAATTTAAGTTGTTTCCTTTGATCTAAATTTTGTGAATGGTTGATGTTAACAAAGAAGGTCTCTTGAAATTATATAATCTTCAGAAAACCTATTCAAGGCTCATTCAGCAAGGAGTGCTGTCTATCTGGTTTACTCACTCAGAGCCACAGAATCATCTAGATTTCATGCGCCGGTCGGAGTTGACCTGGTACAGTGTGGTTTATTATAGTTTAGTGATTACAGCATGCCTTTAAAATGAGATTGCCTGGGTTCAGGTTCTTACTCTGCCATTTCCTAACTGGGGCCTCAGGCACGTTACTTAACCACTTCCTGCCTCAGTTTCCTCATCTGTAGAATGGAGATAATAACAAGTGGATAGATGTAAAATAACTGGCTAATAACATTGCCTAGCATGTAGTAAGTACATGTTGGCTGTTATATTATCTTTAATTTATGAATTTCTTTAATTAGGTATTTGATAATGATTATGAAGAGGTTTGTACTGTTTGGCAATATCTAAACTGGTTGAGAATAACTAAATCCACAATGTGGAATGATCTATCGATATATGCAGTTTCCTGAACAGTTAACTAGTCATAAGTATGTGTGTAACGAATTCCCGATAGCATGCTGGTGTGTCTGGTGTTAAATCCAATCCCTTTCACTGAGGGAATAGTGAATTCCTTAGTGTGGAGCAGCTACAGGCATTGTCTCTGTCCTGGTCCATCTGGATGCTTCTCAGCTCATCTCCTGCCCCTCTCCTGCCTGGAGGGCTGGCCCACACCCTCATGCGGATCTGAGTCCAAAGGGGGCACTTCCTTGTCCCAGAGCGGATATGCTAATTTCAGAGAAGTGCCAGCCTTTCTGTCTAAAATTGCTCCCAGTTCACACCTCATGTCCTGCCTTCTGCTCTGTTTCCTTCCAGTTTGTCAGTACACAGGTCTGAGCAGAGCCAGACTTTCAGGAAGTTCCCTCTCCTCCCCTGTGTCCTCAGCCTCATGCCTGCAGTCTGTCTGTCTGGCCAGGCTGCTCCAACTGCACTGCTCCCAGAAGAGCCTCCTTCACTGTCCAGAGATGAGGAGATGATTGATTCTACCGCGTTTCCAGTCTGGCTGGGCCACGAGGGGTCTTACTGTTTAAATTTCATGCCCATTCTGGATGTGTACCACCTTTGCTTGCTTTGGGAATGCATGTATCTGGCGGAAATGCTGTTTTTCTGAGTATTTCTTTGTTGTGGTGGTTTAAAGCAGACTTCCCTATATAATTGACACAGACATTAAGGGACTAGATCAAATTCAAAGTAAAATGACCTAAAAGAGTGGTCAGTGACGTGTTGGTCAGTGTTGGTCTCACCTCCGCAGTGTTGGCAAGATCTCTGGCTCTGGGGATGGGGACTTTGTTCTTCACAGTAGCTCGGCTGCCTGAATACTGGTTTTCTTAAACTCTCTGCCTGGTTTTTTCTTTCTACGTATCTTGATACATTAGGAGTTCCATATATTGGCCTGTGCTTAATTTGCAGTACCACTGAAGAGAATAGTTAGCTGAAATTTTCAGAAAAAATTACAAATAAGGCGACATGAAAATGAATTTATCCAGCAGTCTTCGGTATTTGCTGAAAAAAAATTACTCAGGATATCAGTATGTCCACGAAACATTCTTAATCATTATTTTTGTGATCATTCCTTATTTTGCTATTTGAGATGACCAATTGCATCTGGAACCATTCATAACATTTCCCTTCCCTGCTTTAGGACTCAGATACCATACATCTGTTTTTTTTTTTACTTACTCGGTGTGTGACTTGAGCAAGTCATTTGATATCTGTAAAATGTACTTAATAAGCTCTTTCTACTCACAAAGTTTTGGGAGACTCCAATGAGTCTACTTAAAGTTGCTTTAAAAATTAAAATGTGATCGATTATGTTAGCTGCTTTTACATTCCAGAATATTAATTTAGTAAATAATTCAATTGGTAACCCATGTTTGCCAAATTATGATAATACTAATTAATTCTTTCCTCTATTTTTAAACAGTATTAGATATTTTTGATTAAAAATAAACATATGCTCATTGAAAAACATCTGAGAAATATAGAAAAATATAAAGATCAACTATAATGTGATTATTGATATCTATTAACATTTTAGTGTATATCCTTTCACATTTTTCGATACATATGTACACAGAGATATAGGCAAATACACTTTTACAAACATTTATGCACCATTTTGTTACTTGCTCTTTTCATATAATACTCTATTGTAGACATATTTCTCTGTTAATAAATAAGATCTGGTTCATCAGTTTTAATCCAGTGTATGTATATAACATGACTTACTTAACTTGCCCCTATTGCTGGATATTTGGTTCCCCTATTTTTTTACTTTTAAAAATAATGCTAATGTTTTATTCTCTTACGATAAATTCCTAAAGCTGGAATTCCTGAGCAGTTGCTTTCTAGGCAGAAAAGCTAACATATTCCCACCATGAGTTATAGAATATCTAGTAACGTAGAACATGTCCTTTTTAAAAGAGTATTTAATTAATACATTTTGAGCCTCACAGCATGCTGTAGTATTGGGTTTATCAGAGCACTAGTTTTTCTTGAACCTTTTTTTTTTTTTTTCTTGAACCTTTTTAAAGGAGTTATAGTTGTTTGAAATATCTGAGGACCTTATTATAGTATAGTTTTACTTGTAGCCCAGTACAGTGGTTCTCCTGTGCATTAATAAACATTAATAATTAATTTTAAATGTAGATATTTTAATGTAATGGTATTTAATGAATACACATTCAGCAAACATTTACTGAGTCCTGACTGTTTAATCAACTTTGTAGCATGCACTGGGGATATAAAGATGAATAAAATCTGTCACTTTCCTTTAAAAACTCAGTCTAGTGGGGGAGCAGATTTGTAAGCAAATAATTATAAAACATCATGGTAAACTGTATTATATTCATTATATTATACTATGTCCTTGGAAGAATAAAAATCCCTCTCCCCACTGCCTGCCCTAGGCAGAAATTAGGGAGAAGGATAGTGCTTTGTCAGTGTACCTTATTAGGACCTATCAAGGGTCAGATATTCTCTGGGGTCAAATCAATCTCTCTGCCTCTGTCTCTGTGTCTCTCTCTATATATATTAAAAAAAATTTTTTTTAGTCTGAAATAGAAGGTGTCATAGTAGAGGAGGGAGGGAGAGGCTGAATAACACAGTGGAGTGGCTAAAGGATTCTTACAGACTAAATGTCCAAGATGCATCTTTATGCTTTTAGTGTTTCTGTGGTACAAAGCCTCTCTGTCTCCTAAACGATGAGTAAAGTCTTCTGTATACACAGACGCCCCACGTGAATGGGACTGCTTGTTTATTTGTTAGGTTTTGTATTAGTTACCTATTATTGCATAAACAGCACACATTTATTATTTCACGGTTTCTCTGTGGTCAGGAATCTGAGCATAGCTTAGCTGGGGCTTCTGTTTCACCTGAAATCGCAAGGTTGCAGTCAAGGTGTCAGTCAGGGTTGGGGTCTCATCTGAAGACTTGTATGGGGAAGGATGTGGATGGTGGCAGGATTCAGTTCCTTATGGTCTATCAGGCTGAGGGTCTCAGTGCTTTGGCTTTTGACCAGAGACCACCCTTAGTTCTATGCAGCATGGGTCTCTCCAGTCAATGAAAGGGAGTCTGATAGCAAGTCAAAGTCATTATCTTTTGTCATCCGGTCACAGAAGTAACATCCCTCAATATTGCCAGATTCTATTGGTTAGAAGCAAGTTACTCAGGGGGAGGGAATTGTACAAGACCAGGAGATGGGGATTGTTTGGGGCCATCTTAGGGGCTGCTTCCTGTAGTTTTCAATGGAAACCAGTATAATGAGTTGAGGTCCACGTTTTTGGAAGCAAAGACACTGAGCAGAGAATAGGAACTCAGTGGAGATAAAAAAGTCAAACATAATAGTATCTACCAGGATGAAACACCTCTCTCTCCTCAGCCTCTAGGAATTTCGGAAATCTTGGATGGGTATTGAATTTTCCACAGGGTAGAATTGTGTTGTGAGTCAATAGTGACTGTAGCATAAAAGGCAGGGTGATTCTAGTTGCCATCTGGGTTATAATAATAATAGAGCTATGAAGAAGATGCTGAGGATATCATAAAAGTAGAATCTGTTAATTGGCTGGTGAAGTTGGGAAGACTTCACCAGGGAGGCAACACTGTCTGGGTCTTCACGCATGAGTAGGAGTCTGCTTTGTGCAGAAGAAGGAAAGTACATTTGAGAGCACAGGAAGTTTTAGGGGTCCAGTGGTTTTGGTCAACTGGGAGAAATTTGATAAGGCTCGAGTGTGCGAAAGGTGGGAGGTAATTATAGCAATTGAGCTGGAGAAGCATCTGGGGACCTAAAATTTCTGATTTCTAAGTTTTTCTGACTTCTGAAAAATCTTTCATGTATTAATGAGTCAATTGATATGACCAGATTTTTAAATTAAGAGCCCTCTGGCTGTGTTGTGGTGGGTAGTCAAAGGGGGTGGTGGTGAGGATGAGTGATGAAATAAGGATACTAAACTTCAGTTGCCCCACTTTGCTGTGTGTGTATTGACCTCCCCTTCTCACACTTTGCCCAGTTTCTATTTCCTTCCTCTTTCCTAGTCAAAGTCAGAGAATTTCAGAGGCTAAAGTTCCTCTGATGAAAGTTATTTGTCTTTAAAACAACTTTTTAAGTGTCTTCTTATCTCAGAATGGTGGTGGCGGGGAGATCACCTTCCTTCCTATCCCTCACAGCTGTTTTAAGTATTAATTAATAATTCTGAAAGCCTGCAGAAGCTTAAAAGCCTTCCATAGCTGTGTGAGCATTCAAGAATAATCATAGACATAATCAGAGAGCAGCAGGACTCAGTGGGGGTGAAAATCCATTCATGTCTCTCATTGCCTGGGGGCTGTGTGGTCTGCTGTGTCTGCATCTATGAATGAGTCAGGCCAAGGAGAAGCCCTGCTGCTAAAACGGAAAAGAATCAATTCCTGAGACTGAGAAACACAAGCTGAAAAAAGTTTGTTTTAAAAGAATTTGATCTTGAGATATGACACCAGAGCACAGATAACCAAAGGAAAAACAGATAATTTTTACTTCATGAAAGTTAAAAACTTTTGTGTTTCAGAGGACACTATCAAGAAAGTGAGAAGATAGCCCACAGAATGGAGGAAAATATTGGCAAAGCATATATCTGATAAGAGACTTGTATCTAGAATATATAGATAAGTCTTACAACTCAATAATAAAAAGACAAACAACCCAGTGAAAAATTAGGCAAAGGATCTGAATTGACATTTCTCCAAAGAAAATATACCAGTGGTCGATTATCACATGAAAAGGTGCTCAATGTCATTAGTCATCAGGGAAACACAAATCAAAACCACAGTGAGGGGCTTCCCTGGTGGCGCAGTGGTTGAGAGTCTGCCTGCCAATGCAGGGGACACGGGTTCGGGCCTTGGTCTGGGAAGATCCCACATGCCGCGGAGCAACTAGGCCCGTGAGCCACAATTACTGAGCCTGCGCGTCTGGAGCCTGTGCTCCGCAACAAGAGAGGCCGCGATAGTGAGAGGCCCGCGCACCGCGATGAAGAGTGGCCCCCGCTTGCCACAACTAGAGAAAGCCCTCGCACAGAAACGAAGACCCAACACAGCCATAAATAAATAAATTTAAAAAAAAAAACAAAAAAAAACCACAGTGAGATATCACTTTACACCAACTAGGATGACTGTAATCAAAAAGATCATTTTTGGTGAGAATGTGGAGAATAATGTAATGTGGACAACCAGGTAGGAATGTAATGATCCAGCCATTTTGGAAAAGAGTTTGGTAGTTCTTCAAAAGGTTAAATATAGTTACCTTATAACCTAGCAATTCCATTCCTAGGTGTATACCCAAGAGGCATGAAAGCATATGTCCACATAAAAATCTATAGATACAAGAATGTTTATTGCAGCATTATTCGTAAGAGCCAAAAAAAGGGAACAACCCCAAATGTCCACCAACTGATGAATGGATAAACAAAATGTGGTATCTCTACACAATGGAATATTATTCGGCAATTAAAAGGGATTAAGTATTGATACATGCTGCAATACGGATGAGCCTTGAAAACATTATGGTAAGTGAAAGAAACCAGACACAAACCCCCCACATATTGTACGATTCCACTTATATGAGAAGTCCAGAATAGGCAAATCTACAGAAACAGAAAGTAGATTAGTCGTTGCCTAGGGAGAGGAGGGGTTGGAGACTTGGGGAGTGACTGCTAAAGGGAACAGAGTTTCTTTCTGGAGTGATGGAAATATTCTTAAATTGTGGTGATGGTTGCACAACTCGGATTATACTAAAACCACTGAATTGTATGCTTTAAATGGGTGACCTGAATGGTTATGTGAATTATATCTCAATAAAGCTGTTACCAAAAAAAAAAAAAAAAAAACTTGATAGTAGAAAGCAGGATGAGGGAGGGTCTGGGAAAAGGACTTTATTAGGTAAACTTCCTCAGCGGTCACTTGTCTTTACATTACGTCATTCATTGTGTTGCTTTTAGAAAAACTGGATATGCCTACATTTTTCTTTCCTCGCTGTAGTGGACCTGGCCCTACTTGCTTATCAAAAAAACAGTGAGCATTGGTGGAATGTTAATGGTCTGAACTATATTAACTTCCCATCTGTCTGTTACTCTCCAGGAAGTCTCTTTTTATTTGATTGTGACTGATTAGAGGTTTTGTTCATGTTCCATTTGTGCTGATTTGGCTCATTGAGAATAAATCTAGTTTGTGATGCGCCCTCCTCCCATCATGTAGCATTTTAAACAGCCCTCCTCCAGAGCTGTGTTCTCTTCATAAATAGCAAGTGAGACTTCTGACCAGCCAGAGTGGGATACAAATTGAGGGGAGAGTGAGGGTTGGAACTGGGTGTGGGAGACCCTGCAGCTTTCTTTCCTGGTCTCTAAATGACAGGCGGCAGGCTCAGCACAGGGCGTTACTTTGGGAAGTCATTTTCCTGGCTCAGCTGTCATCAGCTGTATTTCACCAAGAAACCTGTGGTCCTCGTCCAACCTGCTATGTCCTGGAGCAGTGCCAGCTCCTTGGAGCTGCATCCACACAGCACAGGAAGGCTCATGCTGGGGTTCTCTGGGCCAAATTAAGGCATTTGGGCACCCCACCTCTATATTGTGTCCTGGTTGCTTCAGACACAGTTGCCTTGCAAACAAGTCAATACATCTGGCCTTTATTAGGAGTTCCTCACCTCAGGTTAATGATGGTCATTTGCAAACATAGTCATGACGTATGACAGTCTTATGTCCCATAAAAGGAATCATTCATTCATATGATTAAAGGAGGAACTTAGCATGTGGAGGCTTCCTCCTTCAGGACACAGTTTGACTTTCTTTCTGTAGAGCTGAATCTTTTGAGGAGATGGAATCTAGGGCTGCGGCTGGTAACCTACTTCCTTCTTCTGATGAAGAAGGTCAGGGAGAGAGAGGGAAAGAGAGCGTGAGCCAGCGAGAGAGCCACGGAGAAAGAATCGTCATAGAGAATGAAGAGAAATGAAGGGGTCTGAGTACAGAACAGGGAGAAAGAAGGGGGAAACCGGCTTGTAAAATAAGAGGGAAAGAGAGTGCGTATGGAGAGGAGTGTCGGTATGAGGGTATGGACAGGACAAGTTAGGATGGGTAAAGATGCTGGGAATGCTGGGCAATGTGAAAAGCTGCTTCTTATTAATCCTTCCTTCTTTATGTCCTAGAAATTGCATTTGGTTGTTGCTGGTCTTAAGCCTCCCTGAATTTTCTTAAAAACCTGAATTTTCTTAAAAACCTGAATTTTCTTAAAAACCTAGCTTAGGCCCTGTCTTGTGCATACCATGCAGTCACCTGAGACTATTCTGTTGTTTTCTCGCTTCCTGTGCCTCTGTCTTCTCCCTGCTCCTTTCTTTCCTGTACGGTCCCCCAAGCATCTGGCCCCTAAAACAGTAGTACTCCAGATCTAGAAGTAACCTCAAAGGAGGTCTAAAAGATTTGGCTCTTTCGCTTTACACTACGGAAAAGACATCTAGCAAAATTAAATGCCTTGCCCAAGGTCACGTGACCAGGGGTTGCACAGCCGGACTAGAACGCAGAGCTTCTGTCCCGTGGGCACCTGTTGGATCCCGGTGGGCCCACCTCTGTCAGTGTAGAGCTGTCTCCCTGCAGCTCAAGTCCTTGGATAGATCGCCTCCTTGGCAAAGTGGAGGGTGGAGAGACCATAGGCCAATGAAGTGCTAGCTTTGTCAGCTCTTTCACAGGTGGGAGACGGGGATTCGGGGTACTTCTTATTTTCTCCTCTCCTTCATTTAGCTTGGAGATCGAAGTGGAGGCCAGTTGGTTTCCACTTGGACAAATTCTCATCCTTCCCAACCTGGGTCCTGCTGATTGGCCCTCCTGGATCTAACGCACATTCTCAGGAGTGATGGGTGGAGGTAGGGAGGGGGAGGAGCGTTCAGATTGACGTTTCTGACGGTGGTGGGTGGTGGGATGGAATCTCATTTCACCCCAGGGGTTCTCAGCAGGGGTGATTTTGCCCCCGTGAGGACTTTCAGCAGTGCCTGGAGACGCTGTTAATTGTCGCCTCCAGGGGGTGCTACTGGCATCTAGCGGGTAGAGACCATGGATGTTGCTAAACTCGACACAGACAGCCCTCCCACAACAAAGAGTTCTCTGGCCCACAAAGTCACTAGTGCTGAGGTTCAGAAACCTCGACTGACCAGTCCCCGAAGCCCAGGACAGACAGAGACACTTTTTCCTAGCTGGGTGGAAGCACCAGGGACAGGTTAGTCCAGATACCCGGGGCTTGGGCAGGCTGCCTGAGATGATAAGCTGACTAGAATTTCTGGGTTAATTAATTTAAAAAAAGCAGAGGTTTGATGAAAAGCAGGCAGAATTCTCATCTCCTTTTGAGATGCCTACAGCCCAGCAGGTGTATCTTAACCCCTCTCATCAGTGGCCTCTGCCCGGGTGACATCTTTAACAGGCAGAAGTAAGGGCTCTCTAAGATGAAGGCTTCCAGTGGCCTATGCGTGGTGCCGGATAGACTGAACTGTTAGTTGTGGAGAATTAAACAGAAAGGAAGTGAGCGTGAGGCTGAAGCGTGACGGGCAGATTTTTAAAAGAGCAAAATACATCGTTCTGTTTGCCGCAGTCAAGTTGAAACCGGTCACAGCTGTATGGAAGAAATTATGGAAGGAAGATAATCATCTTAGCAATTGTTCTATAAAATTGCTCTAGGCCAGAGGTGTTTTCTTTAACATTTTTGTAATTTAACCTCTTTTTACCTTGTTGGGCCACAGAGCGCGCTTGTGTTCCTAAAATACCTTTTTTTCTCCAGGAAGGAGCTGTTTCTGCCTGTGGTCACGTTTGAGAAAATGGGTGCTTGTGTTCTCCTGTCTCCTCTGAATGCATAGAGCGTGAGATATAAAAATACATTCTTATGTAATCAGAGTTTCCAGGTAAAATGTTGCCATTTCCCTCCTGATCACTTATTTTCCTTTCTATTTTATTAAAAAGGCTAACTCAGATTGATCTTATTTATATATGATGATTCGTTTCCCTCATTATAAGAGAAGTTGTTATTAAAGAAGAAGTTTCCCATCCTTTCATTGATTCTCAGTTACTCAGAAGATTGACTTGTTGGTTTCTAATCTGCCTACCTTCTAGTCAATTTATCAGAACTTTTTACCCCCTCTCTTCCAACCTCTGTTCCAAAAAAGGAAAAACAGTCCTTCCAACTGTTTATTACCTGTGTTTTTTTCCTTTTCAGTGAATCTGCAAATGTTTAATGCACCCCTGCTAGCTGCAAGTCACTGTATTTAGAGCTGTGGGATCTATAGTTGTGGATAAGGCACCATCTTAGCTCTCTTGGAACCAGAAGAGGGAATTCACAGGACTGGGAATTCCCAGTACTATGTGTTTGAAGTGGGATGTATGAGGTAGGGGGATGTGAGGTCACCTGTAAACCTGTGAGGCTGCACTCTGGATCCTTATCTTTTTTTTAATCGTGATTAAATTTACCGTCATAACCATTTTCAGGTGTACAATAAAGTGGCATTAAGTACATTCACATTTTGTACAACCATCACCACTATCCATCTCCAGAACTCTTTCATCATCCCAGACTGAAATTTCCTCCCTCCTGCCCCTGGTAACCACTAGTTACTCTGTTTCTGTGAATTTGACTATTAGGTACTTCATGTAACTGGAATCATACAATATTTGTCCTTTTGTGTCTGGCTTCTCTCACTTAGCATAATGTTTTCCGGCTTCATCCATGTTGTAGCAGCTATCAGAATTCCATTCCTGTTCAAGGCTGAGCAATAGTCCATTGTTTGTATGCACCACATGTTGTTTATCCATTCATCTGTGGATGGACATTTGGGTTGTTTCCGCCTTTTAGCTGTTGTGAATCATGGTGCTGTGATCGTTGGTATACTTCCGATCCTTTTCTTTTAAAGCGTGTTAAAAACCTCATCTGCTTTGTGAAAGCACCGAAAAGACGTTAACAAATGATACCTCTCTATAACCATACATATATACATATATTTATGTATTTATCTAATTTCATGCTCTGGGAATAGTTACATGGTGGGAAATGATTTTTTCTGGTCTGAAATTCTGAGCCAGGACAATATTATTGCATTCACTTGCTTCATATTCTCCCTTCTCTGCACCCAATCTCCCTCTCTCTCTCTCTTCTCTCTTTTTCTCTCTATCCCTCTCCATCTCTCTCACTCCACCACCATCTCTTTCCGATGTCTTCTTTCTCCTAATTCAGTTCAATTTAGCAAACTTTTATTACTAAGAACTTTTTGGGTGCAACATGCCCTGGGAATTTTGAAGAATAAAACTTCCCTTGGGTTGTTCATGGTCTCTCATTGGAGACAAGACCTCTAACACCAGATGTGTGGACCAGGCCAGGTACCTGCTATGGTGGCCAGGCTTTCTAAAGGGCGGCAGAGGTAAGGGCAAATGTGTTTCGGCCAGAGAAAGCCATCCAGCAAAGGACGAAGGATGGGAAATGTTGGGGACGTTTCATTTTAAGTTGATTTTGTTTGAATGTGGCCTTTAAATGTTTTCCATTATTTTGATGTGCTTGATAAGCCCTCTACCTGGGAACAATAGTGATTTCTTTTCTAAACCCTGTATTGGAGACTTTATTTAGGCAGTTTCTCTGTAGTAATTTTGTTTTAAAAGAGGTGCATTTTTGTTTGAGGTAATCTCAACAGACATTCTCCATGGTTCAAAGAGAGGAACGAGTTTTTTTAGTGTATTTTACGTCAGTAATTTATTTGGATTTTTTCTGTATAATTCTGTTGGTTTTTTAATTAAATAAATCTGATTGAATCAAATGTTTGTGAAGCCTGGAAAAGAAGCCTTCTCAATTTAACAGTTTAGTATTTGAAGAATGAAGACGTTTCTATTGATTTATTTAACAAAAGAAACAAGTGAATTCTAGATATTTTCCCACAAATATGTAAAAGACCCAAGTATTTATATGTGTATATATATATATATGTCTGTATGTGCATGCACACACGCACACACACACACACTTTTAATTCCAAGTGTGAAGGTAAAAAAATCAACACTTTCAGCCACAAGGGACACCCGAAGATCCAAAATACTATTTTTCTTCCTCATGATCATCTTCTAATGATTATTTGCTTTTAGCAGATGGCCACACAGTATGGGCAGTAAATGATGTAGTAAATTTAGCTGGTGTTTCTGGTCAATGGTACTGCCAGTCTAGCTCCTTGGACCTCAGCCTGACTTCGAAGAGTGAGTTCTGGTTTATAGGACTCACTCAGGAAATCTCCGAGGTCTAAGAGGTCTAGGATTTTTCTTCCCCAGGAGCCTGAGAAATACAACTCAACCCCCTGGGAAACAGCAAAGATACGAGAACAGGGCCTGGGGAGGGGACAGATGGAGGAATGAAAATGGAATTGGACAGCATTCCCAGGGGTGGAAGGAAACAGGAGCAGGACACTGCTTGAGACCTTGCTGGTGACCCCAGATTAGGTACTAGGGGGACCCAAAAGGCATTCTAGCCTTCCCACCGTCCAGGCTTCTGGGATCTTGTCCCCCTGGGAGTCACTGACGTGCTCTGGCCATGGACATTGGGGAGATAGAGTGTTGCATCTAAAGCATGAGTTAGTTAGTGTTGCATTTGTGGTGAGGTTTGGCTGGACTGAACGGATCACACAGTTTACTCATTTGTTCCCCTGTGCAGCTAGTACTTATTGAGCACCTACTATGTGCCAGGCATTATTCCAAGTGTTAGCAGTGATGGGGTGAGTAGGACAAAGACCCTACACGGTGTTTATGATCCGACGGATTTTAAAATTTTGATACATGTATCTCTTGTGAAATGATTACCACAACAAGGTCAGTTAATGCATCCATCACTTCACATACTTACAATTTTTTTTTTGGTAAAAACATTTAAGATTTACTCCCTTAGTCACTTTCAAATATGCAACACAGTGTTGTTAGTTAAATTATTGTCACCATGCTATATATTAGATCCCCAGAACTTACTCATCTTTCTGATGGGATTAAGAGGAGAATTAGTGCTAACGTTTGGTCTTCTGACTCCCAGGGGAGTATCCTTCCAATAGTGCTAGACCAAACACTGTCTTTTAATTACTTGCAAAATCTCTCTTTTTTTTTTTGATGGTTTTGGAGGAAGAAGGAGAAGCCATACCCAAAGCTGTTTCTGGAAAGGCTCAGTCTTTTTCAGAAAATCAGAGGATTATTGAAGGGAAGTGTTTCCAGTGCTATATCTCCAAGTCTCTTGGCCATGGATGATTTGCCCAGATTCTTCTTTCTTCCTGCAAGGTCTCCATGCCCCAGCCCCCTATCAAAATTCAACCTTGCCTGGTAGTGATTTTAGTAAACTCTCTCATAACCAACAATTGCATTCTTCGAGCCAATTGCCTACTTTCTGTGTTTCTTCCATTGTTATATTAATATTGTTGTTGGGTTTTTTTTAACTGGAGTTAATCACTTTTGGCAAATTTAAACAGAAATGTATAATCCCCATTACAGACTGCCCTTTACCTTATTCCAGAAATGCTTCCCTTGAGTATTCAGTTTATGCAACTAAAAAAGAATGATGCCTTGTAAATTCGTGGGTTGTTATACAGATGCTTGAGCCTCAAAATACAGACCTATCTATGCACAAAGGATTCTGCAGTGAAAAATTCCAAAGGGAAAAAAAATAATACTTTGGAACTAGCTAATGGGAATGGGAAAAGTCATCTGTATGTCTTAGGGTCTCAGAATCATTACATTAAAGGCTAAGCGTTTGTTGAGAGAAACCAAAAGGGCTTTATTTGAGGTTGAAATCCTTGTTGTGTTCGTTCCACAGAATTCACAGATTCCACTCTGGCTGCTCAGAGGGTGTCCATCCTGAAAGGCTGAGATCGGGGGTCACAGTCTACTGCCATGGGCATTAGGGCTTTGCAGAGATGACCAACATGGAGATTTGATCATAATGCAGCTTTGTTTATGTGAACATTTTCTCACTAGGAAATTGTCCTGAAAATACCAATTTGTTTCACAAAAAATATCAACTGGGGGTTAATTACTGTCATTTGGCACTGGCAACTTGCACATTTGGGTTTGAACAAGGGGCCAGATTTTTAGGTAAGGTCTAACAAATATTTCTCTGATCTTGAAAAATTATTACTGAATTTAACTTGCTGAAGGAAATATAATATCAGTGATTGGCTATACATGGTTCAATACTCATCTGAGCTAGATTTGATAATAGAGATTTATAAGTTTGAAGGTTCTAAATTTATTGAATTCTTTTTAAAATGTAGGAGTTAAATCCCATGAAATAGGAGAATCATGAATTTTCTGATACAGCAGATGTATAAAATTCTGCTTTTTAACTAGTATATGGGTTAGACCTCTTGGTATTTTTGATACTTAAAAAAATCTCCCGGCTAGTTTATTCAGCATAACCCATAAATGAGACATTTCCATTTAGCTGTAATGAAAACAGGGGCCATCGTTTATCAGCCAGTGTAATTTTTATAGAAATAGCATGTGGAATTAGAATTCATATTCTGCTTGGATGTAAAGTACATTCATTTCCATAATACAATTAAGGGGCTTTAATCTCTGTCAACAAATTATGCCCAAAGTGTGCACAAGATATGTGTTGTAAATATCTTTATTTTGTTCCCTTGTCTTTATTTTAAATTCTTTTGAAAAATAGATGTTATCTTATGTATGTTCAGGTTCAGTGTTTCCTTCATGTCTACAACTGTTTCTGAGGACTTACTTCATTTTCTCAGAGCTTTGCTCTGCTTGTCCAGTGTCATAAAGGAAATTCTGCATTTCTGTGAGCAATGCTGGTCCCAAGCTGCTCCCTTGCCCTGCCTGCTGGCCCTGGGTAGAATGATCAGTCAGACGTTCTCAGTAAGTGATAGAAAGAAGCAAACAACAAGGCTCTAGCCTCAAAGAGCAAACAACATAGTTGGAAGGGTAAGATAGAAGCTATGTGAAAACAATGAAGAATATTCTAGGGCTCCACATGCTGTTGGCACGTGAATAGAGTAGCAAGGTGTAGGCTTTCTGCAAAAGGCCAGTCAAGGAAAGGTCTGGGTTCAACATTGGGGGTTAATAAGGTTTTTAAATAGGTAGAGAGATTGGAAAGGTATATTTCTTGATTTTTTTTTTAAATACAAGGAAACATTAGCTTATAGAGCTAAACCTTTAAAACATGCTGTTTAATTACCACTATATAAACTAAACAAGGGACCTGAGTGCTGTATTACAGTCGACTCTTGAACAACACAGGGGTTAGGGGCCCTGCCAACCCTCCCTGCAGTCGAAAATGTGTGTATAATTTATAGTCTGCCCTCTCAATATCCACGGTTCCTCCGTATATCCATGGTTGTGCACGTGCAGATTCAACAACCCTGCGTCAGGTAATACTGCAGTATTTACTATTGAAAAAAATCCACATATAAGTGGACCCAAGCGGTTCAAATCTGTGTTGTTCAAGGGTCAACTGGAGTTTCTTTCCTTTCCTCTGTACTGGTCCAGAGCTGTGATAAGGGGCTGGCAGGAAGGCATCTCTGGGGAAATATCCTCATGTCCTCTTGGGGTGGGCATGCACAGGCCTGGGAAGAGAGTGGGAGTTTCTTTTCTGCCCAGAGTGTCCTGGGCCTGGAGGCAGGAGGCCTGGGCTCCTGTCCCTCCCCACCAGCAACATGCTGTGTGACCCCAGCCAAGTTACAGCGCCTCTCAGGGGCTCTGTGCCCACCTGTGTGGCAGCATCCCCTCCATCCCCCAACCCCAATCTCACGGTCTCTGAATCTTTGAAAACGACTGAAGTTGCAGCTGGTCCTGCCTTCTATTACCTGCGTCTTTCATGGAGAGAGATTCAAGAAGAAATGGGATCCTCAACCTCTGCTATTAAAGAGCCGAAGCAGAGAGAGACTGGGCTACGATAAAGGGCCGGTGTGAGGCAAGGACGGCCTTTCCTCTCCCGTGCCTCCAGCTGCTCCCTCACACCGCCCGCTTACATCTCCGAGCCAGATTCAGGGCCCCGCAGCAGTCCTAGGTGCTCATCACCTGTGCTGAGCGCACTCGTTATCTGCGATCAGGCCACACTCCACCTCTGCCCTGCCAGCAGCCAAACCCCTGTTGTCTTTAGTAGAAGCTGGATCCGGGATTCATGCTCTGAATTCAGCCCCGTAGGCCAAAGGCAGACAGCAGAACCGAAAAGGGCCTGGGGAGGGCTGTCCTGCCATTCCCACCCAGCAACTTGTACACACGTTGAGAATTAGCAAACCCCAGAATCACAAGCTCACCATCCTCTTGCCTTAGAAGGCTGTTTGTTCTGTGTGTCCATTGCAGGCGAGCATCCCTGATGCTTTAAAGAATTTAGGAACTCTGTCGTCGGCAGGATTTAGGAAAGCAACCAGCACTTCCACTCCCGCCCCCAAACACAGCATGGTAAATAAATCACAGGAGGTTCTTGACATGCCTTTCTTTGGGGACCCCTCTGATCCTCCCCAGTTTTCCCTGCCAGCTTGAACACTGAACAGGTTCCCTGGGCCCTGCCTTTTGTCACTGTCTCTTTGGGGGCCGTTGCCTTTGGCATCCAGCTGCTGAAGCCTGGCTCCGTCTTCCCTGCAGGTTGGGGCTCTGCCAGCTCCCTGCTGTAGCATTTGGCGGGCAGCTCTGAGGATGAGGGGCGTGCAGCAATACCGCAGGCCTGCTGATGGCTTGGCTGCAGGATGGGCGCCCTGGCTGACTTTCAACCAAGTGGGAAAAGGAAAATCTCTCTGGCAAAACACTTCCTCCCTTCAGGTCACAGAGGGGAGCTCTGGCTGCCCTACAGCAATTCTTTCTCTCCCTCTCACCCATAGGAACAGAGGAGTGTCATCCTAAATGCTGTGCCCTCACCTGGAGGGGTTAGGTGCCTTTGGTCAAAGCAAGACGAATGAAAAAAATATAGATCCACCAGGAGTCAGAAGATCACATTGAGTTGTTCATGGAATACTTCAAAATGTGTTAACATGTGTTTCTTTCCTTAGCGTGATTTTTGCTTTGAAATACCTAAAACAAGAAGTCAGACATATAAGCATTTGTGGAGGTAGGGTTTATACTGACTCGAGAACAACACAATTCCTTTGTATTGTCTGCAGATGTGTTTCTTTTAGGAAAGACTGAGGTTTGGGTCCAAGCAGTGTTTATTTTTCTTGGAATGCTTGATTTTGTAAATCAGTGGGATGCAGAATGCTACACAAGCACCTTCTCAGATTCATACTCAAAGGAGAGAACCTTGTTACATTATTAGTGTAGTGTTATACTTTATACTATACTAAATACATTATTAGTATAGTCATTGCAGTATCTACCCTATTAGAGTACTCATCAAAGGAGCTGAGTGGAATATTGTTATTATTTCTGCCCAAACCAAGATTCTCAGATATGACTTATGCAAAAGGTAATGAAACAGAAGTCCAGGGGAGAAGACCTTTAACTAAGCACTTGGGAGCCTGTTTGCCCTGGAAGAATAAACTGTGAGACAGTTGGTGTGCAGTATGGTCTATGAGCGCCATCTTGTGGCTAAGGCCATTATAATTGTTTTGAGATAGAAACACCCAAACAAGGACTTTGCCCAGGTTCATTGCCCTTTTGAAGCTGGAGCTCATGATAGCTGCTTTCTAGCATCTGGTGCAGTTCCTGGCATACTCAGTTAATCTTTGTCAAATGAAGGGATCTCATACTGTGACAGAGGACCCTTGTTGTATGTTATACTAGAAGGTATAGCTAAGACTTTGGTATTATGTCTTTCAGCCATGGTCCATAGGCCACTGGGTCCATTGTGAGAAAGAATACTCTAAATCTAGTCTGAGTGCTCTAAAGTATCCTGGCAATATCACTTCCCATGTGCTGCAAACTCTGCTTCTAGAGGTTGATATCCTCATCAAAATCTGTCCTTCATCACATTTAACACTTTTATTCTCGTTGTTATGATGGGGTTTAAAAGTCTTATGGAGAATTTAACTTATTCTTGAAGTTTTAAACTCAGAAATGCTTAAGGGAACAAACTTGAGGGAGATTTTAATTTTATTTATTTATTTATTTATTTTAACATCTTGATTGGAATATAGTTGCTTTACAGTGTTGTGTTAGTTTCTGCTGTATAACAAAGTGAATCAGCTATATGTATACATATATCCCCATATCCCTCTTGTGTCTCCCTCCCACCCTCCCTAACCCACGTGCCTCTAGGTGGTCACAAAGCACGGAGCTGATCTCCCTGTGCCATGCGGCTGCTTCCCACTAGCTATCTATTTTACATTTGGTAGTGTATATATGTCCATGCCACTCTCTCACTTCATTGCAGCTTACCCTTCCCCCTCTCCACGTACTCAAGTCCATTCTCTATGTCTGCATCTTTATTCCTGTCCTGCCCCTAGGTTCTTCAGAACCTTTTTTTTTTTTTTTAGATTCCATATATATGTGTTAGCATACGGTGTTTGTTTTTCTCTTTCTGACTTACTTCGCCCTGTATGACAGCCTCTAGGTCCATCCACCTCACTATAAATAACTCAATTTCGTTTCTTTTTATGGCTGAGAAATATTCTATTGTATATATGTGCCACATCTTCTTTATCCATTCATCTGTTGATGGACACTTAGGTTGCTTCCATGTCCTGGCTATTGGAAATAGTGCTGTAGTGAACATTGTGGTACATGACTCTTTTTGAATTGTGGTTTTCTCAGGGTATATGCCCAGTAGTGGGATTGCTGGTTCGTATGGTAGTTCTATTTTTAGTTTTTTAAGGAAGCTCCATACTGTTCTCCATAGTGGCTGTATCAATTTACATTCCCACCAACAGCGCAAGAGGGTTCCCTTTTCTCCACACCCTCTCCAGCATTTATTGTTTGCAGATTTTTGATAATGGCCATTCTGACTGGTGTGAGGCGATACCTCATTGTAGTTTTGATTTGCATTCTCTAATGATTAGTGGTGTTGAGCATCCTTTCATGTGTTTGTTGGCCATCTGTATGTCTTCTTTGGAGAAATGTCTATTTAGGTTTTCTGCCCATTTTTGGATTGGGTTGTTTGTTTTTTGATATTGAGCTGCATGAGCTGCTTGTATATTTTGGACATTAATCCTTTGTCAGTTGCTTTGTTTGCAAATATTTTCTCCCATTCTGAGGGTTGCCTTTTCATCCTGTTATGGTTTCCTTTGCTGTGCATTAGGTCCCATTTGTTTATTTTTGTTTTTATTTCCATTTCTCTAGGAGGTGGGTCAAAAAGGATCTTGCTGTGATTTATGTCATAGAGTGTTCTGCCTATGTTTTCCTCTAAGAGTTTGATAGTGCATGGCCTTACATTTAAGTCTTTAATCCATTTTGAGTTTATTTTTGTGTATGGTGTTAGGGAGTGTTCTAATTTCATTCTTTTACATGTAGCTGTCTAGTTTTCCCAGCACCACTTATAGAAGAGGCTGCCTTTTCTCTACTGTATATTCTTGCCTCGTTTATCAAAGATAAGGTAACCATATGTGTGTGGGTTTATCTCTGGGCTTTCTGTCCTGTTCCATTGATCTATATTTCTGTTTTTGTGCCAGTACCATATTGTCTTGATTACTGTAGCTTTTTAGTGTAGTCTGAAGTCAGGGAGCCTGATTCCTCTAGCTCCGTTTTTCTTTCTCAAGATTGCTTTGGCTATTCGGGGTCTTTTGTGTTTCCACACAAATTGTGAAATTTTTTGTTCTAGTTCTGTGAAAAATGCCATTTGTAGTTTGATAGGGATTGGGGATATTTTATTGATTAATCTGAGATAAAGTAACCTTGTGATTTGTCAACAGGGGCAGTCTTAATCCATATTGGGTACATTCGAATAGCCTAATATTTTTGAAAACTGTCTTAAATAATTTTTGGAGCAAGGAAGGGACTAAATATACAAAATAAGAGAGTCCATTTAAGAAAGTTCTGGCCTCCCACGAGACCTTTCGATATTGCTTGTAACATGGTGGGGACGATGTCAGATATTTCTCTCTTCATAGGAATGTCAGACTTTCCTTCTCCTTCCCAGAGGCTTGGAATCTCGAAGGGCATGGGATTGTAAAGTAGCCTAGCCAACTGACGATTAGGTCAGGACACTGGAAATGTGTTCACTTAACAGGGGCCACTTATCAACCACTGACAATGCTTTTGCCACTGCATTCCCCGCACTTCAGCTGCCTGGGTGGTTCCTTTGGTCATCTGCTCTGCCTTAACCCTTCTGCTGATCCCATGGAGAATACCAGTCAAATACAAAGTCAAAACCAGTTAGTTCCACTTAAGTAGCACCACACAGTGCTTAGGAAGGAATAAAAGGGCCAGGGCAACTCTTTTCCCCATAACTTATTTTTCTTAACCTCAGAGGTTAGCTGTGTTTGGAAGGGTATTTTTGTGAGGGGCACCATCACAGAAAGTGGCAACTCTCTATATGATGCCATCCTCTGGTCTTTTAAAGCTGGACGGCAAACACCTAGAGAACAAAAAAGCTACCTCCTCCTCCTCATTCATATGCAAAGCATTAAGTAAAAATTGACATTTATGTGATGCTTTTCCTGTCCATTCTGTGGTAACAGGGCTTAAAATAAAAAAGAGGGAAGGCCAGAGCAGGCAGGGAGGTCAGCTTGCTTTCCTTGTGTGGTACAGATTGTCCTCGCTCTTAATTCCTCTGCAGGGTGGCCTTGCCCCTTCATTGTCACCGCCTGTCACTGGAGTTCTGGGTGACCATCCTAATGGAGACCTTGGCAGCATTCAGTCCATAAAGTCTTACCATCTGCACCCTAATCCCAGCTCCCACCTCCCCTGCAGACCTCTGCTGCCTGGCATGGAAGTATTCAGACCTGCTTGCACGACATGACTTCTGGTGGGATTTTAATTTGAAATGAAACTTAAATGCACTAACCCTGTGCATTCTGATACTTTAAGAGCCCTGTTGGGAGACGAGAAATGAGGAGAAAGTTGCTCTGAGTCGATCTTGCTCTTAAGCCTGACAGGTTTTATTTGGAAGAGCTGCCTGTTAGCGAGGGAGAGATGCTCATTTTTTTTTCCTGCCTGAGGAGCTGTTGAACTTTATTTTTTCCCCCAGGTGTTAGGAAACAGGAATTAAAAATAGTATGTGACCCAGACACTGTGCAATCAAAAGTTCTTGCTTTTATCATGTTGCTGATTACCTGAATCTTGTTAATAAGGACGAAAAATATCTGTTCCCCAAAAACTGAAGGAGTGAATCATTCTATTCAGGGAAATTTGAAGTATCAGAGGAATTGGCGGAGTTCTTGAAAAAGAGCAGAACCCTACATTTTTCAGTTTTCTCTTTATTTCATGTGACTTTTGCCCTCCTCCCCACTTCCTCCCACCCCCCACTCGCTAAATGTTGTGTCAGATTATTTAGAACTTTCTAAATAGGGGAGAAAAAACTCTTCCAAGTTTGGCTCCTTAGTCTTTTGAGGAGATACCATCTGTGGAGGAGAATTTATAAAAAGATGGGAGGTTTGGGTTCCTGTTACTTTTGGAAATGGTATTTACCCAGACCACACTGAATCTGCGTCTCCCCCTAACTGGCAGATGCTGATAGGGTGGCATCTTCACGTGCTAGAAAGGCTGCTGGAGACCGAGCTGAGACCTCAGGTGACCTGAACTACAGGGGTATCCAAGCAACTGCGGAGACAGGCTGCAGTTGCTCTTCCAGGATGCTGGGCTTCACCCCTCACTTCCCTCTGTGTTGTCTGCAGTAACCTTAAAGGCGTGGCAGCCCGTTCACAACACTCAGGGGAGGACTTAACCAAAGAGTTTGATTTGCACGGGCAAGTAGAGATCTGCCCTCTTGTCAAAACACTTGTCAGCATAGCTCTCCGGCCTCATTTCCCTCCATTCTCCTTGGTGGCTATTTTACCAGGTACAGGAGCCTTCTTTCTGGCCCTCAAATAAGCCAAGCTCATCCCCATCTAGGCTGTGGAATCTCTAGGTCTTTTTTCCTGGCTCCCTCCTCCTCACGCAGGCCTTAACTATGGTGTGACCCTTGCAGGGGGTTGAGGGGGCTTTCCTCACCAACCTACTCCATTATTTTTCTGTCTTCATAGCATTTTTCAATTCCAGAAATGGCCTTAGATCTAACTCGTTAAAGGCACGGGCTGTGGCGTCAGGTCCCTTAGGTGTTATCTCATCAGCTCCACCACTTAGGTGCTGTTTGCCCTTCGGTTTGATCTTCCACATTCCAGGTCCTCTCCTCATTGTTCTGTGTGGGAGGGACCACGGCTCTGGGGCTTCTTAACCTCCAGCTTTCGTTTCTGCTTCCCGCTGGGCTAGGCCAATGGGGAGACGCGGTGGTGTGGGCGTGAGCGGTGGTGTGGGCGTGAGCGGCGGTCCGGGCAGGCCCCTGGCTTTCTCCCAGTCCAGGCACCTGCACCCCTCGGGGGACGGCCACTCCTCTGCCCCAGCGGCACCGTCCATGGAGCCGCCGTGTCCACGTCTGGCACCTGCTTCTTCGCGCTGGAGTGGACACGGCCCCCTCTGTTCGTGCCCTGGGGTTCTGCACTACCCCTTGTTGGTTTTCTTAAACACTTTGCAAAGCACCTTGATTAAACTCTCCTCAAATCACTCAGTTTGAGAATGCTCTGTATTTCTCCCAGAGGCACGCAACTTACTAGCTATATGAACTTGAGATAGTTAATTAACCTCTCTGTTGCTGCATCTGTGAAGTCCACATAATAACAGAAGCTGCTTCATAAAGTTGTTGTAGGATTAAATGAGTTAATATATGCGAAATTATTAGCAGGGTGCCTGGCACATGGTAAGTACTATATAAGCGTTTGCTCTTTTTTTATTACAGTTATAATTGTAATTATACAGTTATACAAAGGTAATTATAATTATTGTGTGTTTGTTGACCCATGTAGTGCCTCGTTTGTCCCCACTAGAATGCATGCTCCCCGGGGGCAAGGGCTCTATCTTCTAGAACAATGCCTGCTCCATAGAGGCACTTTATTTATTTTTCTATTTCTCTACCTATTTATCTATTATCCATTTATTTATTTTTAAAACTGACTGTCAGATAACCAGTAAATTGTATTTTGTAATAAAATTCAAGTCAACAAACATTTATTGCATGTGTCAAGTTTTATATTATAAAAAGTTCAAAATCAGTTATTGATTGATTATTGAATAAATTTTAATTGATTCAATCATATTTAAAACAGAATAAAAACACTGTAAATAAACTCTAGTTTTATCAACCTGATGAGCTTTAAATTTGCTAATTTTCAATATAGTAAAAAAATGTTTCCCAAATCACCTAAGTTTTCCAGGGTCTTAATTAAACTTTTCATTTAGGCAGACTTTGCCTGCTAACCTGGAAAAAAAAAAAAAATAAAGCTAAAGGCATGCTTTTAGCTGGACAAGTGTCTCTTCGGGGCTTAACATAAACCCTGCTGTGTGTGAGGAAATACAAGGCTGCTTACAACACTAGGAGCACATATTCTGGCTGAGGGGATATAAGATTCTATAATGTTAATATACTTACTGAATATATCTCTTTTTAAACTGAAATCAGTCAGTTTCAAAGTACATTTTACAGCCTCATAAATGCATCATGCAGTGTAGACTTCCAGGCCTTTTCTTCCTTTAAAATTAGCCATATTACATATTTTCAGAGGATCATTGGTTTTTATGTCTTTTGAGTGTCTCTTGATATCACTTACTTAATGGCAGTGACAGTCGGACTATTTAGTAAATGCGTTGAATCAATCCTTAAATCCTGTTACTCCTCTTGCTATTCAGCAGAAGTAGCAGGGCTTCCCATGGCTGCAGTTTGGGTCTGTAGCATTTATTGAACTGTAGACTGCACTGCGAGGGGCGGGGAGGGAGCCGGGTAAGTGGGAAGAAAGAGGGTGAAGAAGACGAAACATAAAGTAAATAGGAGGCAATCCTTCCTTCAAGCAGTTCACAGCTGTGTTAGATACGTGGGAAAGGAAAAGGCTTGAGGCCATTCAGAGATTAAATGAGTAAATAAAATTAAGTCTGTATATACAAAGGGACAGTGAAAAACATACATTATATTTATTTATTTTTATAGGGAGATTATGTTAACAAAGATCATACAACTCCTTTTAGCAACATTGGTATTTACTTGCAGTAATCAGTGCCCTCACTGTTCAAAGGAAATGCAACGATGGGACAGATTCCAGGGAATAAATATTGACAAATACTTAGAAGGTATCTAAACTTATTTTGTCCAAAATGTGGTTCATTTAGGAAGATTCCAGCATGACAAAAGGGGTGGGCTAGGCCTACCTTGTCGAGAGCTCGTTGTAATGGGATTTAGAGAAGTTGTCTAGTGTCACAGTTCCAGAATCAGATGTTCATATCCTGGTGCTATCAACTAGCTGCGTACCTTGGTCAAATTTTGCTGCCTCAGTTTTCTTATCTGTAGAGGGGGATAATAGTGACCCTTCTCACAGTGTTGTGAGGAGTAAATGATTCAATACAAGTAAGCCCATGAGTTCAGTGTTAGCTGTTATTATCTGACCTGCTTATTAATCTCCCAACAGAAATGTCAAAAACTTATTAAGGTAGAAAGATATGAAGTACATTGAGATCTTCTTTGCCAAGAGGAAATGCATTAAGTGAAAAAGCGTTTAGACTTTTGAATTCCCTATTATTAAAAATTAAGTTTTATTAAAGCATCTCAGTAATATATGGTTAAACCATAGTGTTCATTTGCTGTGGTTAAGGAATTTATAGTTCATTACAGCATCCTTAAAATCATACCCACTGAGTTAGTTGTGCCAGCTTCAATAGTTGATGGATTGGATTAGTTGCAAGTTAGCAAGTCAGTTGTTGACTCCTGTGGGCTGCAAAATATGTTTGGTTCAAGATGTCAGTCCTTCTTTCTTTAAGGGAAAGGTTAAACTGAAGATGTGACACCTGGCTTCTGTCCCCTGCTGGCTGTGTGGGCTGGGTCCATCCTTTTCCTCTCCTGACCTGTTCCTTCTCTGTGGAACAAAGATACTGGACCAGTGAGAAGAGGATTCCTTCCGGCTCTGACAATCTTGGATCTATATTTTGAAACCATCTGCTGGGCAGTTTTAACAGAAGGTCTGGAAAATCAGACTTGGTCATGTGCCTCCGTTCCTTTTCTTCTCCTTTCTTTGCCACATTTCCCCCCATCTTGAATATCCAGATACTTGAATCATCAAGGCTAGGCTGCACTCTGGTCTTGCCTGAATATGAAACAAGAAAGTTCGCCCTCCCCTAATTGAACCTTAGGTAAAGCAAAGCTTTAAGCCCTTGGCTTTGCAAGACCATTCTTACAGTGTTTTACATTTTAGGGAGCTGGATGCTGACAGAAAAGGGCAGACTTTCAGCAACCAAGGGAAACATCCATTTTCAAAAGTGGATGGTTATTAAAGCATTCTCCTCTCTTCGATGCCTGTGACCTAGTTCTCTATCATTAACCCCAGGTCTCCCTTCAAGGTTTCCCAGAGTTTCCACTGACTCTCCTCCAGCTCCCTGGAGGCTCTCAGGCCTCAAACTGAGGATGAGGCGCTGGCAGCATGGGTAGATGGGGAGGTGAGAAAGCGGATGAGGATGAGGAGAGCTGGGTGTCTGGAACATCCCCCGCCCAGTCCCACGGCTTTGGGCAGGCGGCCGCCGCGGGGTCTGCAGTACAGGTGAGGGCACCTGTCAACAGTGGAAGGTCAGGAGGAAAAGAAATCACTCTTTTGCTGTTGAATCCTTAGTGCCCTGTGTTTCCAGTTTCTGGAGTGTACTCCTACGGAGCCGAACTGCATGTCCCATGTAACACTTGACTGCAATTTAAGTCATGATTCACCCTCAGACTTTTATCCCATCTTTATTTCATTATCGTAATACCTTATACTTGCTCGGATTTAATATTTGTGAAGTGCCCTTTGTGGGGTCACAAGTGTGCTGGAGGCTGAGGGGTTTCGCAGGACGAGGGCGGATCGTTAGGTGCTAAAACCGAGCCGTTCCAGGCAATCCAGGATGGCTGGTCACCCTTGCTTGAGGTCCTCTTTTTCTGTCTGGTAGGGAGTTTGTCAATACATTGTTACTTCTTTGTCTTTAAATATCTTGTTAGCTCATGGCCATACCTTTCGTCCACCCCAATCAATGCCCTTTCCCTGGGACGTCAACACCCCACCTGCCCGTCACTCCCCTGTCTTCCTCCCAGACCTGAGACTTTGCAGTGAGTGAACCTTCCTTCCCGGCCTCGTTTTTTAATTTTTAAAATTTTTATTGGAGTATAGTTGATTTACAGTGTTGTGTTAGTTTCAGGTATACAGCAAAATGAAGCAGTTATACATATGCATACATCTACTCTTTTTTTTTTTTAGATTCTTTTCCCTTACAGGCCATTACAGAATATTGAGTAGAGTTCCCTGTGCTATACAGTAGGTCCTTATTAGTTATCTATTTTATACATAGTAGTGTGTATATGTCAATCCCAATCTCCCAATGTATCCCTCCCCCAGATCATTTGACATCAGTCTCAATCTCAGAAGGTGAGAGTGCTTGGAGTTGCCTCTGAAAAAAAGATGAGGCATCTTGAACTTGGTCTTCAAGGTTCTCTACTCAGTGCAGCCTTTTCTGTGATTTCCTCTTTACTTATCGTCAGGATACTTGCCTTTGCTTCCATGTGATCAGTACGGTCCATCTCCTCAGCCCTGGCCTATTTCTCCTGGATGGAATGTCCCCTCCCTAACAACCTAGATTTTTCTCCTCAAAGTGGCGTATTGCCTTCCTCTCTGAAGCCTTCTGGAACAAACCTCTCCTTCATTTTCCATCCCTAGCACTTATTGATGCTTGTTGATGTATGTATCCTTTTATTGCTGATGTCCACTTGTTGAGTTCCCTGTTGCTTATTAGATTTTAAGCACTAAACGCACGGATCTACTGCTCCTTTCCCATGACTCCCCTGAAGCTCACTGCAAGCTGTTCACCACGTGGTTACACATGAAATATTTTTGACCAACAGATTGCTCATTTGGTCTCAGGCTTGGTTGGATGCCAAGGAGAACACATTAGAATAATACAATCTCTTCTGCTTCCTTCACAGAAAGACTGATACAAATGATAGGGTTATACATATTGCATGATGATGATGAAACGATTGCATTATTATCTGGAAATCACATAATTAAATATTCAAAGGTGCAGTTAAAGAGTGGTTTGTCTGTAGGCTGCAGTAGAACTCAGAACTTAAATGAATGAGGGCAGGGATGGGGCTTGGGCTGGTCTGTGCTGTGAAACAGGAGATGCCACTGGGTGTCAGGAGAACGTGCATTGACTCATGCAGGGCACATGCGAGTCTGGGCCACAGGGAAGTGCTTGTTCATGTTGCAGTGATGTGTTTCGGGTAGCTTTAATTTTGTAACACAACTTTTCTCCATTTTTCCCATTTGTTGGTCTGGAGGTTCCAATAACAGCCAACAAATCAGTAACCCTTTGGTTTAGCATGCACCATTGGAATTCCTGGCATTCCCAGCCTAAATGATTTCTTTCCATTTGAAGGGGCTTACAAGCTACACCCTCCTCTGCTGTTCCCTCATTCCCTTACTTCACTGAGGTCTTGGCTCAGATGACTCAGGTCTTGTCGGGTGGAGAGGATCCAAAATTTGGTTCTGATGTGGAGACTGCTGATGCCACACGTGCAGGAAGAGGGTATAAGGAGATTAATTACTCAAGATGTGAGGCTCTCTGAGAGACCAGGGCAGGATCCCAAGCAGGTCTGAAATGGCTTGAAGAGCAGGAAGGAGCTATAGGCTGTGGCTCTTATGGTGGGTGGGCTTTGGGCTGGGGTGGGCCTTGTGAAGTTTGAGCTTCCCACCAGAGCCAAAGGAGGCAGCACACAGCTTTCCTCCCCGCCTCCCCTGACGTGCGTCAGGAGGGGAGGAAGGAGGGATGGGGCTTGAAAGCTGTCAGGAGTCCAACATCAAAAATGGGGGCAGCCCTTTTCTCTGACCACCACTTGGCACTACCAGGTTTTATATTAAAAGTTTATTCATCTGATTGTTGTTCCCCCCACTAGGTTATGAGGTGTGATTTGTTTGCCATCCGATTTCCAGGGCTGAGAACTGTGCCGAGCGGTGGGAGGCTCTCAGTAGATATTTACTGAAAGGATGCTGGGGCGTGGATGGGTTCCACCTCCTTAGGACCGGCTGCATCTCTGACCCTCCTGCTTGTGATATTCTTCTCTATTCCTTCTCGTCTTTGGCTTCCAAGTCCCTGATTAGATTCTTCTTTCTCACTGTGAGTTCATCTACACTGGCCTCGTTGTCAGAGTAGCATTGGTTTCCCTAAAGATTTGGAGATGTGATTAATCTTGGAGGTTAGAAATTAGCCTCAATATTTTCTAGTGGTTAAGAGTCTACACTTTGGGATGAGATATACTTGGGTTTATATCTGGGCTGTTAAATAATTGTATAATGTTGACAATTTAATCAACAGCTCTCTGCATACAGGGAGCTAATAATAGAACTTAGCTCTTCAGCTGGGTGTGAGGCTTAAATGAGTTAATATATGAAAGTGCACATTATAGTGCCTGGCATATGGAAAATACTCAAGAAATATTAATAATTATTATAATTATTGGTCTCCTCATTCATACATTGAACTTTTAATTTATTGAGTGCCTACTATAAGCCGGCACTAATTCTAGGTGCTGGGAACCAGCAATGAGTGAGCAAAATGGACCAAAATCCCTGTCCTCATGGAGTTTACATTCCAGTAGGAGAGACTGAAAATAAACAAGATAAAAAAGAAAAATACATACTATGTTAGAGTGTGATAAGTGTCAAGAAGAAAAATGAAGTAAGGTCAGAAAAGAGTTGCAACTTTAAATAGGGCTGACAGGAAAAGACCTCAGTAAGAAGATGACATTTAGGTAGAGACGTGAAGGAGAAGAGAGAGGGAGGCAAGTGGTTAAATGGGAAAAGAGTGTTCCAAGTAGAGGTTACAGTAAGTGCAAAGGCCCTGAGGCAGAATCATGCCTGGTATGTTTGAGGAATAAAAAATGTCAGTAGCAGATGTGATCTAAGAGGTCACAGGGGGCCAAGTCATGTCATCCTGACTTTTACTCCAAGTGAGAAGGGAAGCCTTTGGGTGGTTTGGAGCCGGGAAGTTACATGTTCTTTCTTACATTTTAACAGGATCTCTCTGGCTGCTGAGTTGAGAGTAGATTTAAAGGGAAAAGGGAGGGTGGAAGCAGAGACGGAAAGCTGTAGCATTAATTCAGGCAATAGATGATGGCTTGGACGTGGAAAGTGGAGGTTGGTGAGAAGTGGTCATAGTCTGGATATATTTTGAAAGTAATGTCGATAGAATTTGCTGATGGATTGAGTGTGGGGAGTGAAAAAAAAAGGAGCCGAGATGACTTTGAAGATTTTGGGCCTGAGCAACTGGGAGAATGGTGGGGGAAGGGAGTAGATCAGGAACTTGGTTTTGGATGTGCTACGTTTGAGATACCTGTTAGAAATCCAAGTCAGTTCGTGAGTCTGGAGTTCAGGGGGAAGGTTAGGGCTAGATATATACAGTTTGGAGGCATCAGATGTAACACCCACATTGGTTAACAGGTGGCCTACTTTTGATATCTACCACAGCTGCACTAGGCAGGTTAATGTGAGCTCAGACTCACCTCAAGTGCAAACTATCTTTCACTTTCTGTGCCTGGCTTTCTCTGAAGCTCACTGCAGCTTAGAAGTGCAAGGGAGTTAATACCTCCGGGGAAACCCTCCACCAATGTGAAATGAAGCAAGTGGGTAAATGCTTCAGCATCCTGTGGAGGGGGGTTCTCTACACTTTTCAGGAGGGCCAGCAGAATCCAGTCCCTGTTGCCCATTAACAGTAACTCTGAAAACACACTTCATTGTTTTTTCATCATTCTCTCCACTCTCTCTCTCCTGATTAATGGAATCACTTTCCAAATAAACTCCCTGCACACAAGTCCTTGACTCAGGCCCTGGTTTCAGATGAACCCAAACTAAGACATTAGCTTGTAAAAGGTATTTAGGACTTCCCTGGTGGCGCGGTAGTTAAGAATCCGCTTGCCAATGCTGGGGACACGGGTTTGATCCCTGGTCCAGGAAGATCCCACCTGCCGCAGAGCAACTAAGCCCGTGCACTACAACTACTGAGCCTGCGCTCTAGAGCCCACGAGCCACAACTACTG
Source organism: Balaenoptera ricei (assembly GCF_028023285.1). NCBI lineage: Eukaryota > Metazoa > Chordata > Mammalia > Artiodactyla > Balaenopteridae > Balaenoptera > Balaenoptera ricei. The sequence continues at coordinate 42,607,058 of NC_082645.1, read as the reverse complement.
AAGCCTGCACGCTCTAGGGCCTGCGTGCTGCAGCTACTGAGCCCACGCACCGCAACTACTGAAGCCCGTGTGCGTAGGGCCCATGCTCCGCAACAAGAGAAGCCACCGCAATGAGAAGCCCGCACACCGTAACGAAGAGTAGCCCCCGCTCACCACAACTAGTGAAAGCCCGTGTACAGCAATGAATGCCCAATGCAGCCAAAAATAAATGAATAAATAAATAAATATCTAGGGAATAAAAAAAGGTATTTAAAGCCATGAGACTGGATGATGAGATCTCAGAGAGAGTGAGTGTAGACAGAAAGAGAAGAGGGCTGGGAACTGAGCCACAGGGCATTCCAGCGTTTAGAGCAGTGATCCTCAATCGTGGATGAACTTCAGACTCACCTGGGGCAATCTAATAGCCCACTCGTGCCTGGGACCCTCCCCTGCTGAATTAAGTCAATCATTGGAGTAATCTCTGGCACTCTATCTTTTAAAAACTTCCTGGGTGAAGCTAGGGTTGCGGACCACTGGTTTAGAGGCTGGGGAGATGAGGATCAACCAAGGAGACTAAGGAGTGGCCAGAAAAGTAGGAGAAGATGCCTGAAAGCCAATGAAAGAAAGGGTTCCAAGGAAGGAGTTATGATAAATGTGTCAAATGCTGTCATTGCTCCAGCTAGATGCATCTGAGGTTCACTGAAGGATTTAACCACATGGAGGCCATTGGTGACCTCAGTAAGACCATTTCTGGTGGAGCAGTGGGCAGAAAATGGTTTACTGGAATGGATTCAGGAGAGAATAGGACAATTGAGATTGGAGCCAGTGATTGCCGGCAACCCTTTCAAGGAGTGCAGCAGTAAAAGGGAGTGGAGAAATGGGGAGCTAATTGGAGGGAGAAGTGGGGCCTCTTGGTTTTTTTTTTTATGATAGCGTATTCATATGTTGATGCTGGAAAAAAGGAAAGGAAGAAGTGGAAAGGGAAAAAGAAAGATGCGGGAGAGAAGAAAGAGAATTGCTGAGCCCAGTGCATGACTGAGGGGATGGTCTTGCAGGGAGCTCAGGCAGTTTGCTCACAACCACAGGAGAAAAGGCAGGGCTCTTGGACCCATTGCAGGGAGGAGGGTAAGTGTGGAAGTTCTCTTCTGAGAGCTCCCAAGAGTCTCTCCTGGACACCCATGCAGAGGCAGTGGTGGCCCTGGCCCTGCACCCTGCAGAGGCGCTCGCTGCATCAGCACCTCAGCATCTGCATCAGCACCTGTGCCCTTTGCCCCCCCACCTGCCCGTGCTATGGTCACATGCTCTTTACTGAATACGGAGATGGGTGGGGCAACACTTCCTGCTGTAAACACAGTTCTTCGAATATACTTACATATTTCTACAATGCTCTAGGCACAGATATAATCACATTTAAAAACAAATGTAAACAAAAAAATGCATACAAGAAAAATGCATGGTTTCACAGTATAACAGATGTTGACTTGTGGGATACTATAGAACATTTTCTGAAATCTTGTTAAAAACCACATGGGGGCAGCGTTCCTTTAAAACTACAGAATATCCCTTTGTGATGATGGAACCAGTGGCTTCTTTGAAGTTCAGTTTCCTGAAGTTTATTTTCCTATGAAACGAGCAGCTCTTGTGTCATAATAACAAAATATTTTCCGCACCTCATAGGGCATTTGAAATGTTCCGGAGACCTGGATTTTAATTTAACCTGGCCCTTGAGCAATTATTCTTTTACTTTTACAACCACTTCCTTTGCACTTAAGGCACAGTGCATATTTTTCTCATTTCTACTTTTTTATATGCTTACAATACAGGCTGAGGACTAGCAATGAATCTAGTTTGTGCTCGTATCTGGAATAAGGTAGATTGAAGTAGACAATTTGGGAGAATTTGGAGAAAATGTCCTTGTCTTTCTCGGTTGCCACCCCACCTTTCCCAGGCTCTCAGCTCTGAAGCTTGCACTTTTGCACTTTTTATGATGTGAAAGAGAAAATTCTTTTAAACCACTTCCTGTTTTCAGTTATACGTAATTTACACAAATGAAAGTAAAGTTTTGGGAGGTAAGGTAGGATTGGGAGCAGAACAGTGAAATTCAGAATTGGCTTACCGGTCTGGCAGTACAGAAGCTAGTGGTAGAAGATAATTTAGCCAAGATGGCAAATTGGTTTAAAGTTAATACTGGATTTTAGATTTCTGGTTTTGCAGTTTTTAAATGAGTGCTGCCTACTATATTGATACAATGACAGGTGACTAAGGGTGCAGCCCCTTTCAATTGTATAATGATATGCTTGTGGGGAAAGATGCGATGATGCCTGTCATAGTTGATATGCTAAATTAATAAGCAACTATTGAGGCAGGTGTTTATCAACTCTTTATTTCACAGTTCAAAGCTAAAATACCATATAGTATTTTAATGCCATTTTTAGGCTATCCAATAAGAAAATTACAATGTTCCTTATGTAAAGTCTTTATGGAAGCTACTTAAATACAGAAAAACAGACAAGCAGAAAAGGTGAAAAATAGGCATCATAGCTAAATAATTACAAAACCAGTGTCTACAAATATTTATTTTTAGCCACTTGGTGTTTTTCTCAATTCCACTTGAACAGGTAAACAGTTGGTCCCTAGACAAGTTAGGGTGTTCCTGACGTTTTATGTCCCCCTATCATGACCCATTCATTGTGCTTCATCTTAAAATATCAGTTGTCACCATGGTAAACAGGTGTATGTGTCTCTAGGGCACAGTTCTAACTTACCTGTGCCTTTAGAGATTGTCTTTTTGGCTTTGTGATAACAGAAATGCTTTTACTTCTCTGAGTTTTACACTTAAGTTGTTTTTCAAAACAGCCAGTTACTTTGGAGGGGGAAAGCTATTTAAAAGTTAATATTAGATGTCAGTGCTATACCCATCCTATCCCCATAGTGGCCTTTATCCAGAGTTCATTCTCTTTTCATTTTTTCATTTTTTGTCCAAACTTATTTCAGTTTTGCTTTTCTTGGACATCCTCAACTTTTCCAAGGGCAAACATTGTCAAGAAATAGGAATTCAGGCAACCTCAAAACAGCCCTAAATTCCTTTGCCCTCATCACCTGGGCCCTAATGATTACAGTTGTGAGGCCTGTACATGATCTAATCGATTAGTCGTGTCAACAACATCATAGGTCCCGGGGTGCTGTGGATCTCAGAAGAATATTAAACTTTCTGTAATTCTTTGGCCTCATGTTATTTCATTAAGGAAAAATCATACCAAATGTCTAATTATGTGATTCTGCAAGGAGGGCTGAAAGAAATATAGTGATTGCACATCATTAAAATAAAGTCCATGCTTTCATATACACAAATCAATCATATTAAAGAAATGGAGATCTATGACATGCTGGCCTTTCTTTAGAAGGAAATATTGCACTTTTTGTCCAACTTAATATAACCAGGAGGTTTTAGAAAAATTATAGCAATAGATATAAGTCTTGATTACTCTTCATGTTTTTAAATTGTACTTGGACTGAATCAGTTACTTCTTGCAAAGCACTCTGAAGCACTCTGCTCTTCTATGATTTGAGCCATTGATTGTGTTCTTTGTAAAATAGTTACTAGTTTCACATTTCCTCTACTCCTTTTCTTTGACAGCTACAGACTGTGTGATTCATCTCTGCCCTTCGCTCAGTGTAATGAATGGTGAAAACAAAACAAACTAGGTTTATTTGTAGGAGTTAAAATAAGAGTAGTGGTTTGAGTGGTGTCTGTTTGGATGGAGGTGATGCAGAGGTGGTTGGAGGGGGGGAGAGACGTGAGTAAAAGCAGATTGCCGAAGAGAGGAGCTGAGAGGCCCTTTGTCTCCCTTGAGTTTAAGTGATGGGCCCATTGCAGTCACTACGGTTGTGAAGGAACTTGTCTGTAACTTTGGATCGAGATGACACGTTTAAAGATTAGGGGCTGGGGCTTCCCTGGTGGCGCAGTGGTTGAGAGTCTGCCTGCTAATGCAGGGGACGCGGGTTCGAGCCCTGGTCTGGGAGGATCCCACATGTCGCGGAGCAATTAGGCCCGTGAGCCACTACTACTGAGCCTGCGCGTCTGGAGCCTGTGCTCCGCAACAAGAGGCTGCGATAGTGAGAGGCCCGCGCACCGCGATGAAGAGTGGCCCCCGCTTGCTGCAACTAGAGAAAGCCCTCACACAGAAACGAAGACCCAACACAGCCAAAAATAAATAAATTAATTAATTAAAATTAAAAAAAAAAAGCTGCTGTGAACACAAGCCAACAGGTAAAAATTAAAGCTGCACCCTTACACTAGATTAGAGGTTTAAAAAAAAAGATTAGGGGCTGATACTTTTTGAATAGTATCAGCCTTAAGTTTAAATTCACATTCCACTAGAGATGATCTTTTCAGGAGTTAGACAAAATGTAAAAAGCTAGTGTTCAGTAAGGTAAAAGAATAAGCTGTATCCCTTCTTAAGAGTAAGAGGTGAAAACTGAAGACAGAAAGTAAAAAAAGAAACCTCAGGTTACTTTCAGTTTTTTAGTTTTCTTCCTTTCAAGGCTCAGTCCCGTGTACATTACCTCAAATTCTGTGAAGTCTTTAAATCAATGATATTTTTACACTTGATAAAACATACACTTTTTACACTGGATAAAGCATCACGGATTCACAAATAAAAGTACAAGAAGGGAACGTAGGCACTGTTTGAATCCTTAGAAAGGGTGTCAGATATTCTCCTAGATTTTGACAATATTTTCAAAAAGGAGACATTTTCAAATTAAGAGACTTTCACCTCGCTTTTACTGATAGTCAACTGACATTTCTAGGTGAGTCAAATGTTAAGGGAGGATGGGTTTATGCAGTTAATACCCCTGTTTTCATGAAGTCAAACTTTGGTTGTCTGAAGGGTAACATTTTTCTTTACTTGACGTTTTAACCCTCTAAGTGCCAATCTATAATTTTATTTTATATGAAATCATTCTAAAATGGATTATGTATTTTTCTGCATACTTAACTAGAAGATATAGAGCAGACTTTGGAAAAAATTGTTTTACTGTCTCAGAGTTATTTTGTGCATTTTGAGGGCAAGCCACAGATGCAGGTGGCAGATTAAATATACGCATTTATATAAAACACATTTTGGGTGCCTAGTTTAGACTTTTGCCTCCTTCCCGTATTGTTTCAGCCGAGGAAATGCCCTGTGCCTGCCTTTCTAGGGCTGCCTCCTCCAAGTGCGTTCTTGATCCTCTAACCCTGTCACCCGGGTTGTCACTTAATTATCACTGTTGGTTATCCTCTGGGACTTTAGTCTCCCCCTACCCCCTGAGAACTTCTCCTTTGGCTGCAGTCGTACTTAAGCATACCCCATTCTGGAAAGTAAATTGGTACAGCTACTATGGAGAATGGTATGGAGGTTCCTTAAAAAATTAAAAATAGAGCTACCATATGATCCAGCAATTCCATTCCTGGGCATATATCTGGAAAAGACAAAAATTCTAATTCGAAAAGATACATGCATCGCAGTGTTCATAGCAGCACTATCTACAATAGCCAAGACATGGAAGCAACCTAAATGTCCTTTGACAGATGAATGGATAAAGGAGATGTGGTATATATATACAATGGAATATTACTCAGCCATTAAAAAGAATGAGATAATGACATTTGCAGCAACATGGATGGACCTAGAGATTATCATACTAAGTGAAGTAAGCCAGACAGAGAAAGACAAATATCATATGATATGGGGAACCTAAAAAAAAATGATACAGCAATCCCTATCAAATTACCAATGGCATCTTTCACAGAACTAAACAAAAAATTTTACAATTTGTATGGAAACACAAAATATCCCGAATAGCCAAAGCAATTTTGAGAAAGAGAAACGGAGCTGGAGGAACCAGGCTCCCTGACTTCAGACTAAACTACAAACCTGCCGTAATCAAGACAGTATGGCACTGGCACAAAAATGGAAATATAGATCAATGGAACCAGATAGAAAGCCCAGAGATAAACCCACGCACCTATGGTCACCTAATCTGTGACAGAGGAGGCCAGAATATACAATGGAGCAAAGACAGCCTCTTCAATAAGTGGTGCTGGGAAAACTGGACAGCTACATGTAAAAGAATGAAATAGGAACACTCCCTAACACCATACACAAAAGTAAACTCAAAATGGATCAAAGACCTAAATGTAAGGCCAGATACTATAAAACTCTTAGAGGAAAACATAGGCAGAACACTCTATGACATAAATCACAGCAAGATCCTTTTTGACCCAGCTCCTAGAGAAATGGAAATAAAAACAAAAATAAACAAATGGGACCTAATGAAACTTAAAAGCTTTTGCACAGCAAGGGAAACCATAACAAGATGAAAAGACAACCCTCAGAATGGGGGAAAATATTTTCAAATGAAGCAACTGACAAAGGATTATCTCCAAAATATACAAGCAGCTCATGCAGCTCAATATCAAAAAAACAAACAACCCGATCCAAAAATGGGCAGAAGAGCTAAACAGACATTTCTCCAAAGTAGACATACAGATTACCAACAAAAACATGATAAGATGCTCAACATCACTAATCATTAGAAAAATGCAAATCAGAACCACAATGAGGTATCACCTCACACTGGTCAGAATGGCCATCATCAAAAAATCTACAAACAGTAACTGCTGGAGAGGGTGTGGAGAAAAGGGAACCCTTCTGCACTGTTGGTGAGAATGTAAATTGATACAGCCACTATGGAGAACAGTATGGAGGTTCCTTAAAAAACTAAAAATAGAACTACCATATGACCCAGCAATCCCACTACTGGGCATATACCCTGAGAAAACCATAATTCAAAAAGAGACATGTACCACAATGTTCATTGCAACACTGTTTACAATAGCCAGGACATGGAAGCAACCTAAATGTCCATCGACAGATGAATGGATAAAGAAGATGTGGCACATATATGCAATGGAATATTACTCAGCTATAAAAAGGAATGAAACTGAGTTATCTGTAATGAGGTGGATGGACCTAGAGTCTGTCATACAGAGTGAAGTAAGTCAGAAAAAGAAAAACAAATACCGTATGCTAACACATATATATGGAATCTAAAAAAAAAAGGGTTCTGAAGAACCTAGGGACAGGACAGGAATAAAGATGCAGACGTAGAGAATGGACTTGAGGACATGGGGAGGGGGAAGGGTAAGCTGGGACGAAGTGAGAGAGTAGCATTGACATATATACACTACCAAATGTAAAATAGCTAGTGGGAAGCTGCTGCATAGCACAGGGAGATCAGCTTGGTGCTTTGTGACCACCTAGAGGGGTGGGATAGGGAGGGTGGGAGGGAGGCTCAAGAGGGAGGGAATATGGGGATATATGTATACATATAGCTGATTCAGTTTGTTGTACAGCAGAAACTAACACAACATTATAAAATAATTATACTCCAATAAAGATATTAAAAAAATAAAAATTAAAAAATGGTACAAATTAACTTATTTACAAAACAGAAACAGACTCACAGACATAGAAAACAAAATTATGGTTACCAAAGGAGAAAAGGAGGGAGGGATAAAATAAGAGTTTGGGATTAACAGATACAAAGTACTATATATAAAATAGATAAACAGCAAGATCCTACTGTATAGCACAGGGAAATATATATATATATATATTTTTTATATATATATATAATTTTATATGTAAATATATATATATATAATTTTATATATATATAAAACTGAGTCACTTTGCTGTACACCAAAGACTAACACAACATTGTAATTCAACTATACTTCAATTTTAAAAAGTGTACCCTATTCTGAAATCAAAGCAAGAATAATAACAAAGAAATACCACCACCCTACTACTACTGCTACTGCTGGATCTCTCTCTCCTACCTTTAATGTCAGATGTCTTGGAAGAGCAGCCTTCTATTCATTACTTTTATTTCCTCATGTCCAATTTACTTCTCAGACAGGAGCATTTGGCTTCTTGCCTCATTACCCTATCCTGAAATGCTCTCTGAAAAGTCATCGTGAGTTCATTGCCAATTTCTAAGCCTTCACAGAATGCTACTGAGTCTCTTCGGAGCATTTCATCCTTCTGAAAATGCTCCTCACCCTTGACTTTGGAGGCATTCCTCTGTCTTGACTGGACTGCAGCTGCTTGTTCTGTTTCCTTAGCTGGCTCTTCTTTAACTACTTGGCTTTTAATTGTTAGAGCTCTCCAGAGTTCTCACCTGGTCCCATTCCCATCCTTCATTTCTTTGCACAAACTTACCCACTTATGTACTGAATACTCCCAAATAATTTTACTTTCCCAAAACTGTCTTTGGGAAGCCAAAGACAAAATGGTCTGTTGATTCCACCACCCAAGTAAACATAGCTCATTGGTCACTTTGAAATGTCCTCCTAAACAAGACCATTCCCCTCTTTGAAAAGGCTCTTGTTCAACACGCAGCAATGCATGATGTTGAAATATTGTCACTGTATGTTGGACATCATAGTGGCTAAGACTTGTGTCACTGAGTGTGGCTAAGATACTTCGTTCACCAGATTCATCTTTTTACCTTGCTTCTCTTTTCATGTCATGTCCAAATGTTTTTTCTTTGAAGTTTAACTGATAGTCTTACTTTCCCACCCTTATTTCTAGGTGGAGGGAAATTATTATTCTCAGGTTTTGAGTTCTCTATATCTAGCTGCAATGGCACAACACAGCCCGTCAACTGAAATTGAAATTCTGTTCAATCAGAATTTCTGGGTGGAGGGCCTAAGAATATACATTTTCACTAAACAGCCCCAGCTATTTGTATGCCCTAGAGCTTGAGAACCATGGGAGTGGGTGCTATGCCTGTGTTCTTAATCAGAGCTAAGCTTGTCTCATATTTGTAATTACAGATTTCTGCTCAGTGAGCAGAAAAGCCTGGTGGTTTAACAATGTGGACTCTGGAGCCGGACTGCCTGGCTTCAAATCCTGGTTCTACTTCTAACGACTATATGATGTTGGACAACTTGTGTAAACTCATTGGGCCTCAGTTTCCCCATCTATAAAATGGAGATGATAATAGTACCTACCTCGTAAGGTTGTTGCATGAATATAGAAACAAAAACAATAAGCGTGCAATAAATGTTGGCTATGACTGCAAGCGTGTTTTTGTATAGTGGCTTTTGTGGTTAGTCCAAAGAGCAGTGATTGCTGCTATACAATAAAAACATTTTCCCCAAACACCCTCATGCCTAAGCACACATACACAGACATGCATGCCTGGTACCATGAATGACAGATCATGATCTGGCTTCAAGTAGCACAACTGTAGGTCAAGGTCATGTTGACAGTTGCTCCTACCTCTTTGAAAGCAAATATCTAAGTTTGAAGGAGTATCACTGTCACAAGCCTTAATCTTTTTAGAGATGTTTTAAGCCTCAAATTCAGAGACTCATCAGTGTTTTAAACCAGAGTCGTGGCTTTGTTTTAAGTTGAGACAGTGAGATAGGGCTCTTCCGTGTGCACTAAATTATGCAGCAATTATGATGGAATCCCATCCAGAATTCTACTGGTTTCTATGGCAACCTGAATTCAAAATAGGCTCTTAGAAGCCTCTTCAGAGTAGAAAAAGCAAGTTTCATTCCTCCTGTAGTTATGGAATATATAGCTTATGCAAAGAATTTTCTAAATGGAACTTTTGTCTTTTTACTTATCTTGCCATTAATAATTTTAATGTTGTTGTAGTACTGCATTCCTAAATGCTTTTCTGTATCTCTGAATGAGAATCTCAAGCCTCCTTAAAGTGCTCATTTTGCTATGAATAGTTAATGTTTCACTTTGTTGCTCATAACAGATGCACTATGTATTTTTAAAAATTTATTTATTTAATTTATTTTTAGCTGCGTTGCGCCTTCGCTTCTGCACACGGGCTTTCTCTAGTTGCGGTGTGCGGGCTTCTCATTGCGGTGGCTTCCCTTGTTGTGGAGCACGGGCTCTAGGCGCACGGGCTTCAGTAGTTGCAGCACACGGGCTCAGTAGTTGTGGCTCGCAGGCTTAGTTGCTCCGTGGCATGTGAGATCTTCCCGGACCAGGGCTCGAACCCGTGTCCCCTGCATTGGCAGGCGGATTCCTAACCACTGTGCCACCAGGGAAGTCCGCACTATGTACTTTTGACTTTTCTGACTAATACAGTAGTAATTAGTACGAGGGAGAGCAACTGCTAGAGGATTTCCAGGTTAGCAAGTCAACCTATTTTTAGTGACAGCTTAAAGAAATAGCATTTGAGTAAATGCCTAATTTTTGTAAAAGACATATTTTAGCACGTATCTGTCTGAGACAATTCCACAATTGGAGCTTGTGCTCACAAAGAGCCAGTCTTTTGCAGATACTGACTAACTGATTTGGTAATGGCAAGTTTAGTGGTGAGCATAGGCTAGGTTTTCCGAGGTAACAAGCACACCCAAAAGTCTCAGAGGCTTATGACGACAAAAGTTCATTTCTCACTTGTGCTTCCTACCCACTGCAGGTTTGCTGTAGCTCCTCTCCCTGCCATCTACACTCTGGGACCTGTCTTGACAGAACAGGTCTTACCTGGAGCATTGCTGGTCCCATGGTAGAGTGAACAGAGATCATGGTGAAGCGATTTACTAACTCTTAAATCTTCTATGCAGAAGTGACACACGTTTCTGCTCACAATTCATTGTCCATAGCAAATCTCATGTCTGGGCCTGAATCCACAGGTTGGGGATGTATAATCCCCCTGCAAAGCAGTTAATAGGATACTCCCTGTGGTAATAAGGTCTATCGCAGCAGGGACATCAGAGTTTGGAGATGATAGTTTTTTTTAGGGGTGTTGGTGGTGGGGAGTAATGGTAAAATGACAGAATTTTTCAGCTTGGTGAATTGGTCCACGAGGGTTTTGTGACTAACTAAAATCCTTGCAGCCATCGGCAATAAAACAGGTCTCTTAGCACCAATTCTTTCTAGAATTAGGAGGCTTGGTCTCATGGTTTTAACAAATGAGCTCTTTGTATAAGATAGCAGAGTGTTCAGCCTTGGGTTAAAGTGCTTTCTCTTCCATTTGTTTTTTGTCCTTTTGATTAACGTTACTTTGGATAATTAAATTAAACATTTTAATTTCTGATAGTGGCACCCAGTGACTGCACAAATGTTTTTATAAGTGGTTCTCTGAAGCACAGGACCTCTAAGAAATGAAAATGGCCAACAAGACATTTTTACACTGGTAGTTTTTCTATATTGATTTGGAATTATGTTTCTTTAAATTGCACCCAAACCATCAGAAAGAAGAAAGCTCTAGAAGGAGACCTGTACTGGGCCAAGAAGGACTTTTTTGAACCCTAGGGTGTTGCTTGTTGGGATGCCTGAGCCATTGAACAGCCGAGGGGCACCGTCTGAGTCGTATGGGTGGACGTGGAGATGTACGACCGACTGTACGCAAATTTATGCCTGAACCATTTCCTTCGTGTGATATTGCTCCAGGAGAAAGCTTAAGTGGTCTGCCATCAGCCTGCCTGTTTCTCTGGGTAGATCAACTGCGACTGATGCTTCAGGGTCACTATCCGCACGAAGGAGTCGGTGGTGCTCACCACATCCCAGTATCCCGCAGGGTAGCATCAGCGTTTTTCTAACCAGCTGGGGAAGGTCTGACTTGCTTAGCTAGTGACCTTACCTGCAGAATAGATGGGGAGACAAGCAGAAGAAACATATTGGTCCAGGAGACTAGAAGCTTCCATCATATGGAGTGAAGTCTGGAAATCTGCAAACCGTATACTGTGAAGATTCCATTCGTCTGAAGGAAAGAACCAGCCTGTCTCCTAATGAGTCATAAGAGGGTGAGCCTTCTTACTGCAGAGTTACCGGGGCCTTGTGATTATAACCTGACATCTCCCACAGTCTTCCTGATTCCTTGGTAACGGTTGCAGGAAGAGGTTGAAAGAGGATTTCCTCCTATGCTGGGGGAAGGGCCTGGTGCACAGGGACTGCTTTTGTGAGGGTCCTGGTGCTTGATTTGGCTTCCTCCAGGTACCCTCTTCAGGGCGTCTCTGCTGTGTGAACCCCCGGGAATTCCAGCACAGTGGCTCGCTGGGGCATGTGCTAAAGGGCCCCCCAAAAACCTGAAGACATCTCTCGGATGCTCATTCTTTGCAACCTAGTATTTTCTCTCACTGATATTTCTGTGTACCTACTGCCCGAGAACGTTTAATATTCATAATAATGTCCTTCCTTCGAGTGCTAGCAAAGACTTCAGTATGTTTGGTGTGAATTAGACATATTCTATAGTTTGATCTCTTGAAAATTTGTGATCCTTATATGGTCTGTGTATATTCTATGTATGTGGTAAAACTCTGTATTAGGATAGCTGAGTCTTGAGTTGCCGGGTTAGAATGGATCTTAGAGTTTATCTAGAATTCTAGATCACTGTTCCTACATACCATTTGTGGTCTCTCGCCTGTGGGGATGCAGACCTCACTGCCCCATGAGGTGGTGACCCTACTGGGATAATTCTTCCTTTGTGTTCTCCATTGTATCAAAGCTAAATCTAGCTCTGGCCTTCCTGAGCTTTAGTTCTGCTTCCTGCGATTACCCAGAATGTCTGTCCCTTTTCCTACGTGGGAGCCCTGCAGGTACGTGGGAGAACAATCACGTCTTCCCGCAACGTCTTGTCACGGGGCCAAGTTTATTCTCTCACCGTTTCTCACAGGAACTGGATTTCGTTTCCCCTCCCTCTGGTTGCTGTCCTTGGGCTGTGTTCCCGTGGGTCCTTGGCTCCACTTTCTTGGTGCCAGGCCTGGACTCGATGCGGGACTCTAGCTGTGGCTGGGCCAGCACTGTCCTGATCCGGGCAGGGTGGTCCCAATGGAAGGGGCACAAGCTCGGTCATCAGACGCAGCTGGGCTCAGAATCCAGCTCTGCCACTTGCGAGCTGTGTGACCCATGTGTCATTTTCTAATCTTTGAGCCTCAAGTTTATTCATCTTGTAACATGGGGACAGTAATTCCTTCATCCAAGTAGTATTGTGAGCAATAAAGGGGTGACATGCTTGAAGTATCTCATATCAGTGTGTGGCATATAAGCTATTGTCAGGAAATGTTTGATTTTCCGTTTTCTGGTTATTACACTTTTATTAAATCATGATTATATTATACCTGCTTTTTGGTAGCCGTATGACTCCTCTGCCACCCTGAGCTAGAAATGGTCTCAAGTCCCAATGTCTTCCTCATGTGCTTTGCTAAATCAGTCTCTCCTGTCCTGTTGAAAATGTGTAATAAGTATCCCATGGAGGTAGTAACAGCACCTGCCTTATAGAGTTGGTCTATAGAGTGAATGAAACAAGATCATACACATAAAGCACATGGTGCTGTATCTCAAATACAGTGAAAAGAAGAAATGCTAGCGGTAATCTTTATTATTACTAATTATACTAATTGTTTAGTACAGATTGATTTCAATGGTGCTTACTTCCCTAAGGTCAATATTTTGATATAAACAAAATGTGACAGAGCTAATGAAAAAGGTTATTTGAGGAGCTGAGAGAGAAAGAAATCATCCCACTTAAAGAGAAGGAGCTTATGTAAAGAGTTTGCAGTGGCACCTGAACTTGGTCACCTGTTGGTAAAACTTAGTTCCCTGTGGCACTTGACTTGACATCAGTACTTTCCTCTAAGAATTGATATAACTTAAATTTTAATCTCAAGAAAGCACATTTCAACCCAGGAAAGGCAGATAAGATAGTGCTAGAATATTGCTTAGAGTTTCCTGTGTCCTGAACCCCAGGTTTTTGATGCTCTTTTAGCAGATGGCTCCCCTCAAGGAGAAAGATGAGTAGCCCATTAGGCAGCAGAGGCCTGTCCCAGGCCCAGCAGAGGGAGGCTGGCCTGGTGTCAGATTCAGGGACAGCCAGCTGCTGACCATCTTTCCTCAGTGCTGCAGAGGTGTCACTTTGATTATAAAAGGTCCTGGAGGTACAGGCCTATTCCACAGTGGGAAATTAAAGACACAAATATTACTTCCTACACATCTGCAGCTGATTTTCATCTTGATGTTCTGCCTGTTCTCTGCCTCCCCTTTTAAAATAAACTTTTTATGTTAGAGGAGTTTTAGGTTTACAGAAAAATTGTGAAAGTAGTACAGAGAGTTCACACACTCCCCTGTTATTAACATCTTCCATTAGCGTGGTTCCTTTGTCACAATTAATGATACATTATTGCGAACTAAAGTCCATATTCTATTCAGATTTCTTAGTTTTTGCCTAATGCCCTTTTTCTATCCCAGGAGCCCATCCAGGATGCCACATGCCATTTAGTCATGTGTCTTTAGGCTCCTCTTGGCTGTGACAGTTTTCTCTGCCCTATTTTTTCAACCTGCTTTGAGCTACTTTTCAAGATATGCTTTTTCATATTTTTGATAAATGCCTGATGGTGAGTATTAACAGGGCTGTTAATTTTCCTTATTAATCCTTCAATCAGCAAACATTTATGGAGCACCCATGAGATGAGGTAATAGAACCTATCAACAGAATGAAGGTAAACTGCCTCTCCCTATCCTAGTATCACTCAACAATTAATGTGCTTGCAGACCCCCTGGAGATCTTGTTAAAATGCAGATTCTGGTTCACTAGTTCCAGGGCAGGGCCTGAGAGTCTGCATTTTTAACAAACTCCCAGGTGAGCCCACACTTTGAGGATCAAAACCCCAAACTTGGGGACTTCCCTGGTGGCGCAGTGGTTAAGAATCCGCCTGCCAATGCAGGGGACACGGGTTTGAACCAGGGAAGTCCCAAAAATACATTCTATCAATTAAAATAATGCAGAGCTAATAATAATTGGACACTCACTACGTGTCAGGCGTTTTCTGAGCACTTTGCGTATATTATCTCCTTCAACCGTCATCACAGCCCACGTGCTCAGTACCGATATTACCCCTGTTTACAGACGAGGTGATGGAGGTGTGGAACGGGGAAATCACCTGGCCCAGGTGATTGTGGCAGAAATGTAGGATGTAACAGTTGCCGCCGCTGCACTTACAATTAACTCTGAGTTTCCTGAAAGCCACGTTTCCTTTCTTTTTTCATGGTACTGGAATCAAAGAGTAATTTATTTTTTTATTTTATTTTTTTTTAAATTAATTAATTAATTTATTTATTTTTGGCTGTGTTGGGTCTTCGTTTCTGTGCCAGGGTTTCTCTAGTTGCGGCAAGCGGGGGCCACTCCTCATCGCGGTGCGCGGACCTCTCACCATCGCGGCCTCTCCCGTTGCGGAGCACAGGCTCCAGACGCGCAGGCTCAGCAATTGTGGCTCACGGGCCCAGTTGCTCCGCGGCATGCGGGATCCTCCCAGACCAGGGCTCAAACCCGTGTCCCCTGCATTAGCAGGCGGATTCTCAACCACTGCACCACCAGGGAAGCCCCCAAAGAGTAATTTAAATAGGGGCCACTAGATGTCATTACCCAGTGCTCCCTAAAAAAGAGCTGGGGAACCCTGTGACTCCACCTTGAAGAGAACAGAAAAAACCCACACAAGCACTGGTATTTCTGGTCTTCCTATTGGAGATGCCGACATGACCTGGTCGCCACAGCATCTGTCTCCCTCCTTCCCCTGCTTGGTCCCGCCCAGCTAGCTGGTGCTGTCAGACCCCCCAACTCTGCTTTATAATTGTAGAAAAACAGAAGGGCCTCTGTCATTTCATAAGTCAGTTCCCTCCTGCATCGATTGCCAGCTCCACTGAAGGCAGGGGGGCAGGACTGGCTGAGGGGGGTTTTGGTGGTGGTTGGTGTGTGTGTGTGTGTGTGTGTGTGCGCGTGCGAGAGAGAGAGACATAGACAGACAGATAGACAGTGACAGTCTGAGTTGTGTTTTTTCCAGTTTTGAATACCCTGGGACACGTTCTTGCAAATTGGACTGGTGCTTCCAACTAAGACACTTTCCAGCCCCGTGCTTGCCCAGGGTAGAAGTGCGACCAACATCTGCTGTTACACAGAGGGCAGGAGTGGGGCTTGTGCACAGGGCGCCAGTGAATGAGAGGAGGATCTGGAAAGGGTCCGGGGCCTCCCAGGGCAGTGGGTGGTGGAGGATATGAGAGGAATGTGCTCATTCGGAGGGAAATAAAGGGGTGCAGCCAGGGGCACTGTGCTTCCTTACAGGGTACCTGACTGCCACTGATTTAGGACATAGCTATAGAATGTACATGTTCTACTACAAGCGTGTTCAGAGATGTGCCAAGAATGAGCAAATCAGAGGTTTACAAAAATCCTTCCTCCTCGAACCCAGCATCCTCCAACTGATTTTGAAATCTTCCTTCTCTACTGTAAACTTCTTGAGACTTCTGTATTTATATCTAAATACAGTCAATAGATTGATGAATTACATTTCCATCACTTGAGGCAGGGAAATGAGGAGAGGGTTGTCTAAAACATGACGCTCATACAAAAATAGAGCAGAGAAGGGGGAAAAAACTGCAGGGAAAAAAAATATGTAACGTTTTTACTGAAATGTGTCTCCTTTCTTTGGGGTCAGAATATAATAGACACATCAGGAACTGTTTTGAAAAACGGGGCTAAGTTATGAGAACAACTGCAGAGCTCTTTTTAAAAAATACGGATAATAAAGCAAAATAGTATAGCTGAATGTCTTTAAATAATAGGAAAAAATGTCAGTATCGGGCAGAACTTTGTGTTTCATGTGGGCCCCGGAGATGGAAGTTCATTTGCACAGAAATGGAAAGCATGCTTTATGTTATGTTCATTGATAGGATGTGTTTTAAAAATGTGGAACATAATAATTGGTGCTCTCCAAAAACTTTCCACTTTTATTAATTCAAGTCGAGACTTTCTGCTACACACATAAAATGCAAATGCTAATTTATAAGCTACAGTCATCAAGACAATATGGTACTGGCACAAAAACAGAAATATAGATCAATGGAACAGGATACAAAGCTCAGAGATAAACCCACGCACCTGTGGTCAACTAATCTATGACAAAGGAGGCAAGGATATACGATGGAGAAAAGACAGTCTCTTCAATAAGTGATGCTGGGAAAACTGGACAGCTACATGTAAAACAATGAAATTATAACACTCCTTAACACCCTACACAAAAATAAACTCAAAATGGATTAGAGGCCTAAATGTAAGACAGGACACTATAAAACTCTTAGAGGAAAACATAGGAAGAACACTCTTTGGCATAAATCACAGCAAGATATTTTTTGATCCACCTCCTAGAGTATGGAAATAAAAACAAAAATAAACAAATGGGACCTAATGAAACTTCAAAGCTTTTGCACAGCAAAGGAAACCATAAACAAGACAAAAAGACAACCCTCAGAATAGGAGAAAATATTTGCAAACGAATCAACGGACAAAGGATTAATCTCCAAAATATATAAACAGCTCATTCAGCTCAATATTAAAGAAACAAACACCCCAATCCAAAAATGGGCAGAAGACCTAAATAGACATTTCTCCAAAGAAGACATACAGATGGCCAAGAAGCACATGAAAAGCTGCTCAACATCACTAATTATTAGAGAAATGCAAATCAAAACTACAATGAGGTATCACCCCACACCAGTTAGAATGGGCATCATCAGAAAATCTACAAACAACAAATGCTGGAGAGGATGTGGAGAAAAGGGAACCCTCTTGCACTGTTGGTGGGAATGTAAATTGATACAGCCACTATGGAGAACAGTATGGCAGTTCCTTAAAAAACTAAAAATAGAACTACCATACAACCCAGCAATCCCACTACTGAGCATATACCCAGAGAAAACCATAATTCAAAAAGACACATGCACCTCAATGTTCATTGCAGCACTATTTACAATAGCCAGGTCATGGAAGCAACCTAAATGCCCATCGACAGACGACTGGATAAAAAAGATGTGATACATATATACAATGGAATATTACTCAGCCATAAAAAGGAACAAAACTGGGTCATTTGTAGAGACATGGGTGGATCTAGAGACTGTTGTACAGAGTGAAGTAAGTCAGAAAGAGAAAAACAAATATCGTATATTAAGGCATATATGTGGAACCTAGAAAAATGGTACAGATGTACCGGTTTGCAGGGCAGAAATTGAGACACAGATGTAGAGAACAAACGTATGGGCACCAAGCGGGGAAAGCCGCGGGGGGGTGGGGATGGTGGTGTGCTGAATTGGGTGATTGGGATTGACATGTATACACTGATGTGTATAAAATAGATGACTAATAAGAACCTGCTGTATAAAAAAATAAAATTCAAAAATTCAAAAAAAAAATAATGATAGCCATACCACACATTTGAATCCCACTTTATCATGTGATTACATTTAAATCTTATATCAACCCTGTGTGGTGTAAGGTAGACATTGTTAATTATATTTGATAAGTGATGGATGATCAAATCAAGGCTCAGAAAGGTTAATTAACTTGCCCAAGGCCACAGCTAATTATTGTATATGTTGATCATGAAGAATTCTTATTAAAATGAATAGATCCCATTAATAAACATTTTGCTTTGGGGAAACTGCAAAATCTTCTACTGCAGATGTGTATTTAGACCATAGTCACTTTGTAACCTTGGCAGTATTTATTGTATGAATGTGCAGAGAAAAAGCCAAGAAAATACATCTTTGGTTTCTATTAGCTCCGTATTATTTAATATTTTAAAAATTATCTTCTTTAAAAAATCATATTTCTAATTTGTTGAATCAAGAAGTGCCATCATGGTTTTTTTGTTTTTGTTTTTGTATTTGTTTTTTTGGCTGCACCGTGTGGCATGCGAGATCTCAGTTATCAGGAATCGAACCCGCGCCCCCTGCAGTGGAAGGTCAGATTCTTCACCACTGGGCCGCCAGGGAAGTCCCCATCATGTTTTGCTTGTTTGTTTGTTTATTTTTTAAGGAAGGGGAGGAGGGAGGAACCAAAACAAAAATCTTCACTTTAAACATATTGCTGCATTGCAAGTCAGCCACTTATGAGACTTTGAAACAGTTGTGTTTAAAAAGATTCTTGGTACCTACAGTGAAGATGCAGGCACATCTGTGACCGCGTCTGAAGCAAGTACGGGACGATGGTAGCAGCCCTCTTGCAGTGGGGCGTGGCATGTGAAGGCTTTGGTGCGCCACGGACTACTCCTTGGAGGGCTGGTCATTGTCAGCATCTTTAGGTCTTTGCCTGGCAGGGTGGCAGAAGCCAATTTTCTAAAACTACCTCCACACATCTCCCTGGTATCTTTTGCATTGTCTTCGACCTGATTTGAAAAGTTCCCACTGACCCTTCATGTTGACTTACCTTCTATTCAGCAGCCCAGCAGAGCCGCGTTCCCCACACTCCTTCCCTCAGATCTTGGCCTGATGTAAACTTCGTCCTCCAAAAGTATTTATACCATTATGACTCATTTTTTTAACTGAGTGGACACTGCCTTACCTGATGGTGATTTCGTTCAGGAACATACATGTTTCATCTCCCCAACTTGAGTGTAAACTTCAGGAGGGCAGGATTTGCAGCAACCTGGACGGACTTGGAGGGCATTATGCTAAGTAAAATGAGCAGACAGAGAAAGAGAAATACTGTACGATATCACTTATACGTGGAATCTAAAAAATACCACGAACTAGTGAATATAACATAAAAGAAGCCGAGTCCCAGATGTAGAGAACTAGTGGTTACCAGTGGGGAGAAGGGGAGGGACAATATAGGGGTTGGGGAGTGGCAGATACAGACTATTTGGGTGTATGATAGGCTCAAGGATATATTGTACAACACGGGGAATAGAGCCAATATTTTGTAATAACTGTAAATGGAAAGTAACCTTTAAAAATTGTATAAAAGTAAAACATTTTTTTATTTTTTATTTTTTATTTTTAAAAGTAAAACATTTTTATAAAAAAATCAAAAAACTTCAGGAGGGCAGGAAGTGGGTCTTAGGCCCTATTCTTTTTCTTAAAAAATATTGATTTATATTTATTTGTTTATTTATTTATTTGGCTGTGTCAGGTCTTAGTTGCACACAGGATCCTCGTTGAGGCATGTACGATCTTTCGTTAGGATGGGCAGTCTCTTCATTGCAGCGCTCGGGCTTCTCTCTAGTTGCGGTGCACAGGCTTCTCTCTAGCTGTGGCGTGAGGGTTTTCTGTCTCTAGTTGTGGTGTGTGGGCTCTGTAGTTTGCGGCACGCGGGCTCTCTTGTTGAGGCGCGCAAGCCCAGTAGTTGCGGCATGCGGGCTTAGCTGCCCTGCGGCATGTGGGATCTTAGTTTCCCGACCAGGGATCGAACCCGTGTCCCCTGCGTTGGAAGGTGGATTCTTTACCACTGGACCAGCAGGGAAGTCCCTCTTAGGCCCTATTCTTGCTCCCCATCCTTCCACCTCCCTTCGGCTCCCAGCCCTGGGCCCGGCCCAGTGTGCTGAGAGGCAGAGGCTGTGGTGATCAAGGCCATGTACTCTGGGCCTGATTTCCTGGGTTTGAATCCTAACTGCAGTTTACTGACTGTGACCTTTGGCAACTCAGCCTCTTAATCTGTAAAATAGAAATCAGAACCTACCTACTTCATAGGGTTGTTAAGAAGATTCGGTGAGATATGGTGTGCAGAGTGCTTAGAACAGTACCTGGTGTGCAGTAAATACGAGAGAAGCCTTAGCTGTTGTTATTCTTCAGTAAGTGTCTGCAGGCAAGAGACAGGAGGCCTGGGAAGAGGCCGCTGGGGCAGCGAGAGTGGAAGAGCCGGCTCAGGGCCCACACTCCCTGCTGGGCCACAGGCACCAGTCGCCACCTCAGCACAGGCCCCTTCACCAGCTGCAGGCACGTTCTAGCTGCAAGTGGAGAGTCGAGTCGAGTGCTATTGCTGAGAGAGGATGCTGAGGTAGAGTGGACAGGATGTAGTGCCCATGAGAGTGGATGTGGGGAAGCACGTGGGGAGTTAAGGATGCCATCCAGCTTGGACGACTAGGTTGACAGTGATGCTGTTTTTCTTCTTCTTCTTTTTTTTAAAAAAATTTATTGGAGCATAGTTGATTTACAATGTTGTGTTAGTTTCAGGTGTACAGCAAAGTGAATCAGTTACACATATACATACATCCACTCTTTTTTAGATTCTTTTCCCATATAGGCCATTACAGAGTATTGAATAGAGTTCCCTGTGCTATACAGTAGGTCCTTATTAGTTATCTATTTTATATATACTAGTGTGTATATGTCAATCCCAATCTCCCAATTTATCCCTCACCCCTCCCTTATCCCCTGGTAACTGTAAGTTTGTTTTCTATATCTGTAACTCTATTTCTGTTTTGTAGATAAGTTCATTTGTACCTTTTTTTTAGATTCCACATATAAGCGATATCATATGATATTTATCTTTCTCTGTCTGACTTATTTCACTCAGTATGACAATCTCTGGGTCCATCCATGTAGCTGCAAATGGCATTATTTCATTCTTTTTTATGGCTGAGTAATATTCCAATGTATATAGGTGCCACATCTTCTTTAGCCATTCATCTGTTGATGGACATTTAGGTTGCTTCCGTGTCCTGGCTATTGTAAATAGTGCTGCAGTGAACATTGGGGTGCATGTATCTTTTCAGTGATGCTGTTAACTGAGAAAGGGATCTAAGAGTAGAACAGGTTAGGGACAAGTAATGAGTTCAGTTATAGACATGCTGAGTTTCCAGTGTCTGGGATGCTTCCAGTTGGAGCCACCCAGTAGCAATGGCAACAACAGATAACATGCATTGAAAGAATATCATGCTCTGGTCATTGTTCCAAGCCCTTCACTGGTACTAATCCACTCAGTCTCACAGCCACCCTTTGAAGGAGGTATTAATTGTTACTCCCATTTTCCAGATGAGAAAACTAGGTGCAGAGTGGTTAAGTCACACTGGTAATATGGGATGACGCAGATATTGGAACTTTGAGCTCCCAGATTTAGCCACCACTCTACGCAGACTCTGTATCTGTGGTTTCAGAGGGAGGCAGGTCTGGACATGTGGATGTGATGAAGCCATGATAGTGATGATACTACTCAAAGGGAGACTGCAGAGTGGGGTGGATGTTGGCTGGAAAAAACCCATTTGCTGGCATAAGGGAACATCATTGTGGAAGATACAGGTTCAACATAAGGTATGACTGGGAGGAAAGGTCAAGTAAGAGGATAATGCTTGCTATGGACTGAGTGTTTTTGTCTCCCCTGAATTCACATTGAAGTCCTAACCCCCAGTGTGAAGGCATTTGGAGGTGGAGCCTTTGGCAGGTAATTAGGTCATGAGGGTGGAGCCCTCATGGTGGGATTAGTGCCCTAATGAGAAGGGATGTGAGAGAGAAGGTCTCTCCCAGCCGTGTGAGGACACAGCAAGAAGGTGTCTGTGTGCAAGCTAGGAAGAGCATCACCAGAACCCAGCCAGGCTGGCACCCTGATCTGGGACTTCCAGCCTCCAGAACTGTAAGAAGTAAATGCCTGCTTTTTAAGCCACCCAGTCTGTTATTTTGTTATAGCAGCCCGAGTGGACTAAGACCATACTCTTCTTAAATCTCCAGGAAAAAGTTACAGGCTTGATGATACAATGATTTGATAAAACACTATGTCATCCATTTCAGGCAACAAGGTTTATTTAAATTGTTTTTAAATTCCTTAACTCAGTGTTCTTTAGAGGTAAGTAGGTGGTGAGTGTTATTATTGAGGGCACATACGAAGAAATGAATATGGGATAGGATCCTAGCTAGACACTCCCTACCAAGCATGTTATGTAACAAAGCACCCACTGAAAGAGGGTTTAGGTTGCAAAGTACTAGTTATGTCCTGGAGTTGGTTTAGTTTTCAATTAACTTTTAGGGTGGTATAGCCTGGTACCTAAACAAGATGAAGTGGCTGCTAATGATTTATTTATTTATTTTTATTTTTAATTTTTTAAAAGAATTTTTAAATTTATTTATTTATTTTATTTTTGGCTGTGTTGGGTCTTTGTTTCTGTGCAAGGGCTTTCTCTAGTTGCGGCGAGCGGGGGCCACTCTTCATCGCGGCGCGCGGGCCTCTTACTGTCGCGGCCTCTCTTGTTGCGGAGCACAGGCTCCAGACGCGCAGGCTCAGTAGTTGTGGCTCACGGGCCTAGTTGCTCCGCGGCATGTGGGATCTTCCCAGACCAGGGCTCGAACCCGTGTCACCTGCATTGGCAGGCAGATTCTCAACCACTGCACCACCAGGGAAGCCCTAATGATTTATTTTGTACCGTACATGCTGCCTTAACTATACCAAGAAGTTTAATGCTCTCAGCTCTGGCTGCGTATCAGAATCATAATCACCTGAGAAGCTTTAAGAAACTGCACGCTTATTAGGCCCCATCTCTGCGGGTTTCGGTTCAGTAAATCAGGGAGGGGGTAGAGGAGCAGACTAGTGCTTTTTTTTTTTTTTTTTGGCTAATGCATTTTTAAAATAGGTGCACTTTTGACAAGATGATGGAATGACATAGCATTCGTTTGCTTTTTACCCCACAATCTCATTGAAATGATTTTCCCCAAAATTTTAAGAAAAACAAATCCATAACAGAACTGGCAGACAGGAAGGGGTACAATCATCTGATAAGAAAATTTGAGGCTTTTCTGCAATATACCAGCAGATGAGATTGGATTTTAAAAGATAACAGTAGAAAACTCAAAAGGATCTGACATGGGGCTTCCCTGGTGGCTCTGTGGTTAAGAATCTGCCTGCTAATGCAGGGGACACGGGTTCAATCCCTGGTCCAGGAAGATCCCACGTGCTGCGGACCAACTAAGCCCATGCACCACAACTACTGAGCCTGTGCTCTAGAGCCCGCGAGCCACAACTACTGAGCCCATGTGCCACAACTACTGAAGCCTGCATGCCTAGAGCCCATGCTCCAGAACAAGCGAAGCCACTGCAATGAGAAGCCTATGCTCCACAACGAAGAGTAGGCCCCACTCGCCGCAACTAGAGAAAGCCCACGTGCAGCAACGAAGACCCAACGCTATCAAAAAAAAAAAAAAAAAAAAAAAAGAATAAAATCTATTAAAAAAAAAAAAGGATCTGACATGACCTGCTGCTTGACGTGAGTGCTGTTCTTTGCCCTGGAGCTGGGAAGAAATGCCACGGTGCCATCTAGGGAGGTCGGGAGGAGGCCTCGGAATGATTGATTATCAGGGTAATTAATTATTGACAATAAAAGACACCCTGTTCGCACCTGCTTCCTCAAGCCCAGCAGCTGGTGGCAGCATTTGTCTCCAGGCTAGAGCTGCAAGAACAGTTCTCTAAATAAAATTTGGGCTCTCTTGGGATGAGAGGGAACATTGGCACTGAGGTGACAGAGAGAAGCAGAGGTAACTTTGGACTTTGAGGGGAGTGAGGCTTGCCACGCTTGTCGCACTTTGGTGGAGGGGTTGGTGACTTGCTTATTGCCCCGCTCACACACCCAACAGGAAGCCTGGCTGTGGGCCTGTCTGCTCACTTAACAAGCAGATTCTCACAACTCGGCTAGACAGCACTGGAATTCAGGGGAGAGGCCGGTGGTACAAATCGACCTTCTCAGGTGTGTGCTGAATAAAACAACATTCTGATCCGGATTTGGCATGAGCAGCCAGTTATTGGTCGTATCCATCGTTGATTCTCCTAGATGGATCCCTCAGTGCCTCTACTTGCCCGTTTGCAGAGGGGAGATGAAGCAGTGGGAGGAAGGGTAACAAGTGCTGGTAGTTTCTGTGCAGCCCCATCTTTCACGTCTGAGCCTTGTAATAACTCTGTGAGGTATTGGTACTTTTATTTCCATTTTACAAATAAGACAGCTGAAGGTCAGAGAAGTTAAGAGACTTATTAAAGTTCATACGGATAATACATGGCAGAGTCAGGATACAAAACTAGGTTTGGGGACATCAGATCACGTTCTCTTTCCACTTACCACATAGGTTCTGACTTAATTTCAATGACCTGAAAAACATTCATTTCTCAAAGACAGAATGGACTTGGGGATTGTTAGGTAGCAATTGTTACCTGTGCCAGTGTAATAGCTGCAAAATATTGAGGAGTATTCGCAAATGATGGTTCCTATGTAAGATGATGGTAGTGAAAAGGACAGTTTAATGTATTAATAAGGGGTTATTTTAGGGGTTTGATTATAGATGGATGGAGTGCATATTAGTTTCCTGTAGCTGTTGTAACAAATTACCACAAACTTGGTGGCACAAACCAGCAGACTTACTTGCTTATAGTTCTGGAGGGTAGAAGTCCAAAGTCAAGATGTCAGCACAGTCACCTTTCTCTGAATCTCTAGGGGAGATTCCGTTCTTTGCTTCTTCTAGCTTCTGGTGGCTGTTGGTATTCCTTGACTTCTTGGCTTGTGACTACATCACTCCAATATCTGCCTCCATCTTCACATCACCTTCTCCTCTGTGTCTCCCTGTCTTCTCCTCGTCTGTCTCTTTTAAGGACACTTGTTATTGGATTTAGGGCCTCCCTGGATAATCCAGGGTGATCTCATATCAACATCCTTAACTTTATTACATTTGCCAAGACCCTTTTTCCAAGTGAGGTATCAACTAGGGGATCCAGGAATTTGGATGTGGACATATCTTTTGGGGGGCTACCATTCAACCCACTACAGAGTGTAAACATTTTATTTTTCAAGGTGAAATTAAAAAATCCCTTCATCTTATTCCCTATGGTGTATATTTATACAACCATCAGCATACCTCGTCTCTAGGGACTAGATCTATGTCATTTTTTCTTTTCTTTTTTTTTCAGTATTTTAATTTTATTAAAGTATAGTTGATTTACAGTGTTGTGTTAGTTTCAGGTGTACAGCAAAGTGATTCAGTTATACAGATATATATTCATTCTTTTTTTTTTTTAGATTCTTTTCTCATATTGCTTCTCACAGAATATTGAGTAGAGTTCCCTGTGCTATACACTAGGTCTTTGTTGGTTTTATATCTTATATATAGTAGTGTGTGTGTGTTCATCCCAAGCTCCTGATTTATCCCTCCCCACCAAGTTTCCCCTTTGGTAACCATAAGTTTGTTTTGATATCTGTAAGTCTGTTTCTGTATTGTAAATAAGTTCATTTGTATCTTTTTTTAAAAGTTAGATTCCACTTGTGAGCGGTATCATATGATATTTATCTTTCTCTGTCTGATTTACTTCACTTAGTATGATAATCTCTAGGTCCATCCATGTTGCTGCAAATGGCATTATTTTGTTCTTTTTTATGGCTAGTAATATTCCATCGTATATATTGCGTTGGCCAAAAAGTTCTTTTGAGTTTTTCCGTAAGATGTTACGGAAAAACCCGAACGAACTTTTTGGCCAACCCAATATGTACATCTTCTTTATCCATTCCTCTGTCGATTGATGTTTAGATTGCTTCCATGTCCTGGCTTTTGTAAATAGTGGTGCAGTGAACACTGGGGTGCATGTGTCCTTTTGGATTATGGTTTTCTCCAGATACATGCCCAAGCGTGGGATTGCTGGATCATACAGTAGCTCTATTTTAAGTTTTCTAAGGAATCTCCATACTGTTCTCCATAGTGGTTGTACCAACATGTCATTTTCTCTTAAATGCCAACAGGTAGCAGCTGTGAGTTTGAAAATCAGAGCTTTTCTTGAGCCTTTCCTGTGCTTGCGTGTGATGACATTTCTTATGACTTTGTCTCTCCCTTCTTTTCTTTAGCTTCCTAGGCAAGACATTTGGATATTCAGTCTTGGAAACTGCTATTCAGAAGAGAGGCAATCAAGCAAAAGAAAATAAGAAACTGTTCTTTGGTTTCTGTATTCTTTAGTAGTGGAAAGGAATGGCAGGTTTATTCAGGTCCCAATTGGAAAGAAACATAAAATCCTTGGGAAGGGAGTGGATACTGGGCTATTTATTTTTGAGTCACTCACATTCTTCAGTTTGCAGATGGAAAAAACTGAAAGTCAGAAGGATTATATAAGGTCACTTGGCAAGTTGAAGGCTGGCCCAGCATCAACATAAGGAGCTTTGGAGCTCTCTATTCCCATCATCTGATCGTATTACATCTCAGGGGGTTCTTACTCCATTAATCTTGGGTTGTCTGGGCAATAGATGGGGGTCTTGACACTCACAGTCAAACCGACACACAGGCGAAGTCAAGCCTTGAATTTGTCGAGCTGGAGCCTCATTCAGTAAATGAGTAGAAAACCGGATGGTCTGATTGTACTGTTCAGGCTTTCTCTAAGCTGGCTAGTGGTATGGTGTCTGCAAGCACATGGATTTTCAAAACTTCCTTCCTAATATCTGCCACTGGCAATGCCTTCCTTGAATCCAAGTAAATTGTCTGTAGGATAACCATGGCTGGAGTCACCGTGTGCATGGTCATACGAGAAAAACAACAACAAAACAGAAGACCGCCTTTCCTCTTCATATGACCTTGTTCCAACCGTTCACCTAAAAGCAGATTTTCCCTTTGCAGACTTTGAACTGCTTCGAACTTGTTTGCATGTTCAAATGATCTGGTGGAATGAAAGCTATTTGGGGAACTGGAGTAAATGTTTAAGTAAACCGGGCCAAGGAAAACTTCGCTTCATCTCGGGAACAACTGAGAGCTCTAACAGGTACTGGTGGGCCATGTTCCAACGTGAGGCCAGCGTGCCAGGCAATATTACCAGGCTCCACAGTCCTCCAAGTGACAATCAGGCTTTAATGGAGCATCTCTGTTAGGGATATTATGCTTTGAATCATTTTATCTATAAATTTAGTGCCTGATTCTTTTTTCTTTTTTTGCTAATGCTTATTGAATCTAATGTACTAAGCTTTTTTTTTTTTTTATGGGAAGCACATGACTGAACTACTATAAGCCACGAATCTTACACTCAGAAAGTTCACGTATGAGGTTTCTTCATTTGACCTTGCATTGATCTTGTGGTTTATTGTCATGCCTGGGGGAGTTTTCAGGGTACATGTTGATTCGTGTCATCTAAAGGACAAGAACACTCCTGGTGTGTATCTAAGGGAATAGTCGTGTTGGTAGTTATGTTGGCAGTCATGCTTGCCAACCTTTTGGAGTTACTCAGTGGGCCAGTAATAATTTGGAATATGTCTTGTTGAGTATAAACTTCTGAAAAACTTAAAAACCAAAGTTTCTGCAAATTTATCTATTCCTGTTCTGATCAGCACATGGGTCTCAAGGCTAAGTTTGTTTTTCTATCTTTGCTTGGGCACAAAAGTCATTGCAAGAATTTTCAAGGCTAGTAGAAATCAGTGGGCTAAAAGGGACCTGACCTCAATGATGTAGGTGCTAGATGTAGGCTGGACAGGCAATAACACTTGCTTAAGGAGACCAAGAGGCATCCTGTAGAAAAGAGACTCTTTTCCTGATTGTAGATAGGAAAATTTAAACCTCAGCATGAGGATGTTTGGCACATGAGACTGATTTTGTCTAAATGCATTTCTTTGCGTTTATCCATTTCAGCTTTAAAAGTGGTCGCTGGTCTATGCTCCTTTGTTCAGAGAATTGGCTTCTGGGACTAGCCTACTTTTCTAATTACTTACCTGGCACCTCATGCAATTTGTTTGCCCCCCCTGGCCTGCAGATTTCTCACTGCTTTGTTGTTTCACCCTTGTTTTGCCACTTTTACCCTGTGTTCCTTCTGGTCTGCCTCAACTTTCACTGGCTCCTGTGAATATCATCTCTCCTGGGCCCCAGGTTCCTACTTCCTGTCTCTGAAAGTAGGTCTAGCCTTCCTGGGTCAAACAAAAATTGTATCTACAAATTACTTTGTCTCAAAGAGTGTTTCTAGATATAGTGAGTGATCAAAAATGTGTTTCCTAACAAAAGGGAAGTTTATGGGTAAAGCCTTGATAGTTAAAAAAGATGTTAAGAAAACATGGTTCAACATCTCTGACCCTTGGGACATCCCCCGTGGTCCAGTGGTTAAGACTCCACCCTTCCACTGCAGGGGACATGGGTTCGATCCCTGGCCGGGGAACCAAGATCCCACATGCTGCACGGCATAGCAAAAAAAAAAAAAAAAAAAAGGAGAGAGAGAGAGATTTGCCAAAGCTTAAATGGAAATAAAGATTACAATTAAAGAAAAAAAAAAAAACAAAACCTCTGACCCTGACCTTACCGAAGATGTTTTCTCGTCCTTTCTTCCCACACCTACCACAGAAAGGTACCAGAGTGGAGAACCTTGTGAGAGCAGGCCTCAATTCCAGGCCTGTCAGTGGGTGTGAGGAAAACAATAGTTACTGAATTTGGAAGCCTAGGAAGGTGTCATTTTGACAGTACCGAGAACTGAAGTTTTCTGTTTGCATTGCTTGCAAAACTGTTTGCAATTTAGGAAGTGGAATATTTCCAAAGCCTCTTTGGTGACGTGGCTTGACCTTGATTTTGGAGGAGTTAAAGTCAGTCAAAGGATATGCTCAGCTTGCTTCAACTAGGTGCTCATAGCGTCACCTTTTTCTAGGGTGACAGAATGAATCCCAGTTGAAATAAGGGAAGAAATGGGCCTAAGAGTTGCATCTTTGATTGACACAGTAACTAGGGTCGGGTGCAGCTTTCCTGGAAACTTAAATATACTCCCCAAGGTGCCCGTTTGCATCTACACCTATCAGGAACTGTCATAATGACACGTGAAACAGTCATGCTGTTTACAGAAAGAGCTAGAACTTTGTGTTGGTAAGTAAAACCCTCCAGAGTAAGGATCCACTTAGTGGTTCCTGCCAGTGGCTATTTTATGTCTTTCCATAGTTATGTACTTGACAACCTCCCAAAGCCATAGTTGCCCTTATATTTCGTTCTTAATTACTTGAAAGATAAACTAATAATGCAGGGAATGAATGCACACTGTTATTAATTAAGATCCCCAGGAAATGGGACAAACGGAAGAGAAAAGTGCTTTTTAAAAATAGTTAAGTGTAGCTTGTCTCACTGCATAGAGAGTCTTATACCCACATAGAGCTATGGCTGCCACTTTTTGGGCCTCATGCCACATCTTGCTGGCCCACCTGAGATTTCAGCTGCAGCTGTGGTGGACAGTTCCCGTGCTTGAAACTGGCTTACCTTCTCTTTATTTGCCTCAGGGTTTCCCCCTGGAACCTCTGGAGTTTACTCAATCCTTGCTAAAGCCTCTTCCCAAATGCAGGGGAGTTAATGCCTTCTCAGCCACTGGGTCAGGAGAGTTGATGATCATGTGCCCTAACCTGTCGTCCTTCAGAGGGACAATTTTAAGGGAATTTTACTTAGTTGCTCAGAAGTCCTCAGTGGGATTGAGCCTGTTACCTGAAAAGGCAAATCAGTAATGCATCCTTCATTGGCTTTTTCTTTTTCCCTAATACACTCTCCTGTCTCCCTCATTCCTGCTCCCTGAGATCACCTCCTAAAGTCCTTTATCTTAGGTTCTGCTTTGGGGGAATCCAAAGAGGAGAATGGATACATGTGATGGCTGAGAGTCGCTTTGCTGTGCACCTGAAACTATCACAACATTGTTAATCAGCTATACTCCAATATAAAATTAAAAGTTTTTAAAAAAAGAATTAAGAAGTAAATAAAATAAAATAAAATAAAATTCCATTTCCTAAAAAAAAAAAAAAAAGACATCTGCCATCACGAATGAAAAAATCATTAGAAGCAGCTTTTTCAGCATTTCCTCTTAACTCCCTGTAGTTAAAGATAATATTTCCATATTAAAAAAAAATTTTTGGAAGCCAGAAAAATGGAAAGATGAAGAAAAGCGTTATTTGTTTCTTATGATCATGTCAAAAAGACTCTCAGAAGCGGTGCATTCAGATGGTTATGGCTTCAGAAAGTTAGAAGCATATTCTTCACACACTATTTTCAATTATTGGCATGTCATCTGGCACATTTTCAGAGTTTGGCACCAAATGGCTACTTTCAATTCAGAACCACATAGATAGAATTGTAAGGGTGAAATGAGGAAAAGTCATCTGGTCAACCTCACAGCCTTCAGACAGGACAAGAATTAAACCCATTTGTTTTGTTAGGGAGCAACATGAAAAGATATGGAATATCTTTTAAGGGTTAAGTGAACTTAACAGCTATGAAGACCAACTTCTGGGAAGACAGTTCCCCGGGCTGGGTTCTATCCAATATGGAATTTTGGTCTTAAGTATTACTGATTAAGAGCTAACATGGGTCTCCAAAATGGAACTTATATGCTCAGAGACCTAAGGCTAATCTAGAGCCGAACTCTGAGTTAGCTAGAAGGTGATGAAGCTGCTCAACTCCATTGTTTAGGGCAACACGCAACCCATCTTTCTAAGGAGATTCAGTAAATGCTATTTTGATGGGAGCATATTGGAGATAATCTGAGTTTCATCATAGCAGGCTTCTGTCAGAGATTTTCTGATGTAACCAAAGGTCTAAAGATAAGTAGGATTTAGACATGCAGTTTTTGGAAGAACTTTAGTATAATTTGTATTCCATATATGATTCATTGCAAATTAATTCCCCCAGATTATGTCATTTTCTATTACCACACAATTCACCACTCCCAATTGGAAAACCATATTCCAAAATGACATTTTGAACAACTATTAGCGAGATTGTAAATGTACTTATTTTATTAAACTAATTTTTGAAAATTCTCCTCACATTTCTTCTTATTTATCTGCACATGGTAATCTCTTTCTGATACAGTTGACTGACTAATTCCTTGTTCTCCTTGCTTGCTCAGTTGAAATTGTGGCTTCATCGGGATCAATGTCGTGACACTGGTGTGTTAGGTATAATCAGAGAGTAAAAGGGAATGGAATGTGTTTCATGGAAACTTCTTTACCAGTGATGGGGTTAATCCCAGAATTTTAGAACTCTTTCATGTATTAAAAAAATTAAGAAATCAACCTGATACTGATCAGGGTTCTTGGCCTTCTTTAATCAATAGAAATTGATAAGAGGCCAGACAAGAAATTCAGGCAAGACTTTATTGGGGCCCCTGCTGCAGCAGGGGGGAACAAAAACAAGTAACAGATTCCCTTGCTTGCTCACCGAGGGGGTGATGAGCTGGTTCCTTACGTGGGGTGAGGGTAGGAGCGGGTCCAAGGGTCGGGCTAGAGGGGTGGCTGAGGTGAGTTGCCCACCCCTTTGGTGGTGTTCAGTGCAGGAGGCATGTGCAGTACCCTGCTTTTGCTTCTGACACCCTGTTTTTGCTCCCAGCTCTTCAGAAGTGGCAGTTGGTTTGTTTGTCTTTTTGGTATCTTGTTGTCCATAATTTGCCCCAACTGTGCATGCACGCAGTTATTTTTAGTCCCTTATAGTTTCTTTGTATTTTGTTGCTCAAGGAGATGTTTGTCCAGATGCAAGCTCTGTAGCAAAGGGCCCCAGGTCCCAGGTCCCAGCCTGTCTCAAACCCTGTAACAAGGTCCAGACCCTGTTCCTCCCGGAGCTTCCATTCTTACCTGAGTGCAGAGGGCACACTGTGGTCAGTGCTGTGACGTGGTGGCACCTGGACCTGGGAGACGCTGCAACAGGGACAGGTAATCTCTGACCAGAGATGGGTGTGCATTTGGCAAGGCTTCCAAGGCTTCCTAGGCTGACTTTTGAATGACTAATAGAGAAAGTAAGGTAAAGGGAATGTGATAGTGAAACCTTTTTTGAGGAAGAGGGTTCAGTGTCTTCAGAAACACAGGATAGTGAGTGCAAGTCCTTCAGGGCCTACACTGTGGTATGGCTGGAGCATAGATGAGGAAGTCGTGTGAGAGACGAGGCTGGTCACATCAGGAAGTGGCTGCACTTTATCTAAAAAAGAATTTGAATTCTATCCCAAAGAAAGGAACGTGCCATTGATGTCGTTTAAGCAGAGAGTCTTAAGATTTGCAGAATATTTTGGTATTACAATGGAATGATATGTGGGACTTGTGAGATGGGCACAGGTAGAGGCAGAAATACCAATAAGGAGGCTATCACAATAATTCAGGGAAAAATGAGGAGAGCCTAGACTCCTAGGGATTGAGAAAAGAGGAAAAGTTCAAAAGGTATTAGGAGATTAATACAACATTGTAAATCAACTATACTTTAATAAAATAACATTTTAAAAAAAGGTGTTGGGGGAAACAATAACAGCATGGGGTTCAGTGGAGAGATGGGAAGGAAGCATCAAGGATGGTCCTCAAATTTCCAAATCGGACAACGGGGTGGAAGTGCCATTCTGTGTTATGGTACAGGTACTTGGTTTCATAGAAGATGGAGATGAGTTTGTTATTGGATATGTTGAGTGTAACATGTGTGGCCTGTGGGACATTGGGGTCGAGATATCTGGTAGGCAGTTGCATGGGTAGTTCTGGAACTCCAGACCTAAATTTGAACTGAACATATTTATTCATAAATAATCAGAAGACAGGAGGTGGTTGAAGCCAAGGGAGACCTAGAGATGGAATTCTGGAAAATTGGAGAGGTGGCTAGAGAGTTTCCTTGGTTTCTGTGGCAGGACCCAAGGAACAGGAGAGTTTCCAGCAGAAGGGAGGTCAACAGTGTCAGAGGTCATGGAAGATGAGGTTCTATTACATATAGCAACAAAAAGGTCTTTGGCAATTTTGACGAGAACAATTTGAGTCTGGGATGAGGATAAAGGTCAGATTATGAAGACTGAACAGTGTAGAAGTGAAGGCTGAGGGTGTGGATATACTCTCTGGAGGTTGGCTATGAGACATAGATAGAAATAGGTTGATAATGGGGAGAGACAAGGCCAGGGAAGGGTTGTTGTTCTTGAAAGTGAAGGGGACTTCAGCATGTGTATGTTTAAAGGGTAACAACAGAGAGGAATGGGTCAAAGTTATAGTCAAGAGAGCAGATGGAATCAGGTTCATATTGAGGCCACAGAAATTTGGATTTTGAGGACAGGTGACGAGATCAACCTTAGAAGGAGGAGGGATACCTCTTCCATTGAAATGGAATGGAATGGAAGGAGATCTAATTTGTGGGATGGAACAGGAAATTCAGGGAATGTTGATTTGTTTGCCTCCTGAGGAGTAGGGGAGTGAGATCATCTCTTCATGGTAAAAGAAGAGGGATGAGGTAGGAATTTCAGATTGATGAAGATTTGTGTGGATTAGGGAGAAAACTGATGATACATACAGAAGGAGTGCTGGGCAGTTGTTATGGGCTGAATGTCTGTGTTCCCCCTCCAAGTTCATATGTTGAAGCCCTAATTCCCAATGTGATGGTATTTGGAAGTGAGGCCTTTGGAGGTAATTAAGTTTAGATGAGACTGTGAGGGTGCGGCCCGCCACTTGAGGGTGTGGTAAGAAGGCAGCTGTATGTAGACACGGAGGAGGGCTGTCACCAGACACCAAATTTGCTGGCACCCTGATCTTGGACTTCCCAGCCTCCAGAACTATGAGAAATAAACATTCATTGTTTAAGCTACCCAGTGTATGGTATTTTTGTTATCGCTGCCTGAGCTGACTAAAACAGTAGCATTGAGAGACCAGTGGAGGTCATCAGGCTGCACCTGCATAATTCTGATTTTTTTTAAGAAATCAGACTCTTTACCCACTTTGGTGTAGGATAGAGGTTTTTAGATTCCACTAGGATGTTCCTAAGTGAACATAGGAAAGGTTGATGTATTAGATAAAATTGGAGGTGTTTAGGGTCAGGGGAGCTCAGCCGAAATGTGAGTAATTGAGAGACACATTTAGAGGAATGAATAGAGGAAATCATGTCCTTGGGTGGGGAGCCTGGTTTGTCTATCCCTTTGCTATTGTTGTCCACTTTGACTTCTTGGAAAAAAATAATTTACAGCAAATCACTGTAACAACTTCCCATTAAGATTTTACTTTACTTTGATTTCTAGATTATTTTAACAGGGTATCTTAACCTCAAATTTAAGATTTTTAAAAAATTGTATTCATTTGATAATTAAAAGGGAATATAAAAGTTATTTCATGGAATAAAATTTTCAAAAGGAAGGGTACAATCTTTAATGTAAAGACATTTTTCACCCAGCTCTATGCAGATGTATAAATCCTCAAGAATGGATACCAGAAAATGATGCATACTGACTGAAATATTGTCATTGGAAATGGAAATGTACAAAAAAGACATTTAAATTGGTGGATCTCATTGAAACTGTGATTTATTCTTCTTGTGCATAGGTACTATAAGTTATCTGAGTTAACAGCATTTGTAATGGTACTAAATATAGAAAAGTAAAAAAAAAAAATGAAGGGGAGGGAAAGTGCTGGTGTGGTGATTTACAGTGACACACAGCTAAATGCCTAGGTGTGAAGGTGTGACCTTGTGATTACACTTATATATATGTGTCCTGGTTTGCTAATTCCAGTCACCAAGTTTGGTGCACTTGTTAATGCTTTTTTTCTTTTACTTAGTTCAAAACATCAACAAAGTCCCTTTCTTTTGGGTGCATCATAACAGCTTTTTATGCCCCGTGACCTCTAAGCTTTTCTGTCCTGAGGCTTTTTTGAGGATGCTGTCCATGGCAGAAACAATCCAAAGGCTGGCAAAGCGGCCCCTGGAGAGAGAGGAACAGAATGAAACAGAGTGTTCACTTTGCTTCTCTGAACTCAACTGTGCCCAGAGATGAAAGCACCCCCCTGAGCTGTAGTAGTAAACCATAAAGAATATTCATGGCCATATAAAGATTTAATTTTTGAAGTTGAAATAGCCTATTCATCATTGTCAGTTAATTTGTACCAAGAGCCCAAGGTGGTTGGCATGGTAATACTGATACTTTGGGGACTTTATCTGCAGAACAGATAAAATAATTCATTTGGACTCACATTTTACCTAATTTTGAAAATCTGTCCCTTACTTTTCTTATTGGAAAATTGGACTGACTTTTCCACTTATGGATTTGTCAAGGACATGAGTTTACTCCTCCACCCTGACCCAACAGTGTAAGTACTGGTTCTCAGCGCTTAACTTGGTCCTCTCCTGCCATCTCTTCCTTCCAGAATGGTTTCTCTCTGGTGGTAGGGGATGACCACTTTTAGCATCTGAGAGGGAAGGAAACAATCTCTGAAACAATTCTTTTTTTTTTTTTTAATAAATTTATTTATTTATTTATTTTTGGCTGTGTTGGGTCTTCGTTTCTGTGCGAGGGCTTTCTCCAGTTGTGGTGAGCGGGGGCCACTCTTCATCGCGGTGCGTGGGCCTCTCACTGTCGCGGCCTCTTGTTGTAGAGCACGGCTCCAGACACGCAGGCTCAGTAGTTGTGGCGCACGGGCTTAGTTGCTCCGCGGCATGTGGGATCTTCCCAGACCAGGGCTCGAACCTGTGTCCCCTGCATCGGCAGGCAGACTCTCAACCACTGTGCCACCAGGGAAGCCCCTCTGAAACAATTCTTGCAGAGATTCTTGTGCTGTTCAATTTGTGAACCCCCAGTAGGGGTTCAGGCTCCAAACAATGCTAGGAGAGTCTGGGCCTAGGCTGTTCTAATACTAGTATTTTCCAGCCAAATGGGGTTTACCAGAGTTGATATGGAGGAAACTTTCCCTTCTAACATCAGAACTTCTTTTTTCCCCCATATTTCCCCCCATTATTGTGTTAGCTACCCTAGCTCTGTGAGATGAGGGCACTTCCTAAGCCCAGGTTATATCAGGGTGACGAGTTCGCTAGGCCATGTGACACCAGTATCAATAGGCATAGACTGTTCAAGTATGATGCTTAATTGTGTGAAGGGGAGTAATTGGTTGTTTAGAGATTGGAGTGGGATTGTGGGTGTGTCCAAGGGTCAGCTGGATTTCATATTTCGGTAAACATCAACATAAATCAGTAAATAATATCAACACTTATCCCTGGCCCATAGAATACAGGCAGAGGCTCTCCTTGAGTTGAAGAAGGTGCCATTTTGGAAATTCACACCAGATGTTTATCCTATCTGCTGTGTAAATACTTCTGCCAAGTACTGGGTATATGAACAAATGGTACATCAGTATTTAGATTACTTTTTTTTCATGTGAAACGAGGTCATTCTTAGAAATGAGACTAAGAGGTATGGGCAATATTATGTCACTCGGTAGAAGTAGATCTCACAGGATCCTAAGTTGCCTTATGGATGTAAGGTAAGCACCATAGAATAAAATGACAGTTTAGAGCATGATGCTCTTCATCTTATGCCTAAAGAGCACATGCAGTAGCTTATTCACCTGACAGGTGAGACATTTAACTGTTTAGTCTTAACTCAGTGGTCTTCTCATTCAGTTGCCTACTAAAATGGCATTGGAATTTTTAGAAAATATAGATGATAGAACCTCTACTGAGTTTGAGTTTCTAGAGTGTAAATCGATTGTAAAAAAGATCCACAGGTGATTCTGGTCCTCTGCTGTTGCTGAGAGCCATTGCCGCAGATACTATTTTCATAAGACTTTCCAAAAAGAGACTGGAGACAAGAACATCACAGTCTCTGTTATTTGAATGTGAAAATTCCTCATTCAGAGACAGTAAATTTGCCATGCTTATGAAAAAGTGCCATATTATATATATTTCACATGTATATGCTTATTAGCAAAAAATGCAATTTAAAGCAACAGTGAAATGCCACTTTTTCTGTATCAAATTAACAGATAAAAAAAATTAGAATGTTAGGTCTCCCATTGCCCCATTGCTGATGAGGGCTAAGACCTAGGACTTCGTATCAAACTAGTAAGTATGTAAATTGGTAGACTGTTTCTCTACAGCATTTGGCAATGTGAGGCTTAAAATGTTCATACACTTTGACCCAAGAATATCTGGAATCTAGACAAAGAAAATAATCTGAATTACAGACTAATATGATATAAGAGCAAAACAATGGGAACTGCCTAGTATATTCATATGATGCAATATTATATAATTGTAATAGGTTGTTTATGAGAAGTTTTTAGTAATGTGAGAAAATGCTTGTGCTGTTATAGTTAAGAGAACACAAAAGTTTACATATAGCATGTTCTAAATGTAAAATAGAAGGCATGCAGAGAATGATACCAAAGTATTAATAGTAATCATGTTTCAGTAGTAAGACTCCATATTTTTATTCTTGTCTTTGTATTTTTCTGAATTTTGCAAGTTTTCCACAATACCACTTTTTAAAAAAAAATTTTAATAGATCTTTATTGGAGTATAATTGCTTCACAATACTGTGTTAGCTGATGTTGTACAACAAAGCAAATCAGCCATATGCATACACATGTTCCCATATCCCCTCCCTCTTGAGCCTCCCTCCTATCCTCCCTATCCCACCCCTCTAGGTCATCGCAGAGCACCGTGCCGATCTCCCTGTGCTATGCTGCTGCTCCCCACCAGCCAACTATTTTACATTCGGTAGTGTATATATGTCGATGCTACTCTCACTTCGCCCAAGCTTCGTCTTCCCACCCCATGTCCTCAAGTCTGTTTTCTATGTCTACCTTTTTATTCCTCCCCTGCAACTAGGTTCATCAGTACCATTTTTTTTTCTTAGATTCCATATATATGCGTTGGCATACAATATTTGTTTTTCTCTTTCTGACTTACTTCACTCTGTATGACAGACTCTAGGTCCATCCACCTCACTACAAATAACTCAATTTCCTTTCTTTTTATGGCCGAGTAATATTCCATTGTATATATGTCCCACATCTTCTTTATCCATTTATCTGTCAATGGGTATTTAAGTTGGTTCCATGTCCCGGCTGTTGTAAATAGTGCTGCAATGAACATTGGGGTGCATGTGTCTTTTTGAATTATGGTTTTCTCAGGGTATATGCCCAGTAGTGGGATTGCTGGGTCGTATGGTAGTTCTATTTTTAGTTTTTTAGGGAACCTCCATACTGTTCTCCATAGTGGCTGTATCAATTTACATTCTCACCAACAGTGCAGGAGGGTTCCCTTTTCACCACACCCTTTCCAGCATTTATTGTTTCTAGATTTTTTGATAACGGCCATTCTGACCGGCATAAGGTGATACCTCTTTGTAGTTTTGACTTGCATTTGTCTAATAGTTAGTCATGTTGAGCATCTTTTCATGTGCCTGTTGGCCATCTGTATGTCTTCCTTGGTGAAATGTGTATTTAGGTCTTCTGCCCATTTTTTAACTGGATTGTTTGTTTTTTTGATATTGAGCTCCATGAGCTGTGTGCATATTTTGGAGATTAATCCTTTGTCTGTTGTTTCATTTGCAAATATTTTCTCCCATTCTGAGGGTTGTCTTTTTGTCTCGTTTATGGTTTCCTTTGCTGTGCAAAAGCTTTTAAGTTTAATTAAGTCCCATTAAAAACAAAAATTTTGTGGAAGAATTGGCAGTGGAAGGTCTCATAAGATAGAGAGTTGATTTGCAAAGGGATGATTTGTGGAAAATTTCAGTAGACTACAAAAATGCTTAAGTTGGTTTCAAGCATAAGAAACAGCAGGAATCTGGATTATAAGCACATGTTTTGGGGAAAGTGTAATGAGTGGATGAAATAAGGATAAAGTGAGAAAGATGTTGTAAAGTAGAGATGGCAGTAGACAAGTAGATGGAGAACAAATACCATGAAAAATATATTTTACTCTCTTCTTTTATGGTTTTAGAGTTGTGTGTTGTTAGGACACTTTCCCATGCTTTCTAAGTCTTCAGCTCTCTCTGATTATTTTATATTCATTAAGTTTATGGTTAAATGAAGTAAACACAACCAACAAGAGCTAAAAGTGAGAGGAAATGAATGACTCTACTGGCTATGAAGTTAGCTTGCTCATCCCTTCTCTTCCTGGACCTTTTATTCTTCTCCCCCAGGTTTTAGTGATTGATTTGCTTGATTGAAGATAGGATGATGATATCCGAAGCTGTTATTTTGGTTCACATCTTACTGTTCTAGTAGGTATCTTTTTCAAGAGTGAGCCTTTATTAGTTGAGGCCCACAGGCCATCTTCCTGACATTGTCTTTTAGTTCAGTTCTTTCATGGAAAGCTTTAAAGGTACCTGGCAGGGAAAAACTCTTAATTTCATTAAGTTGGGTAAATCTGAACATTTACTCATAACATTCTTTTCCTAATGCTGGCAGATAGTACTTTGAGATCTGTAACAATGTGTTTATGAACCACCCCCCCCCCCCTTATTTTCTGGAATGAACTATTACTGTCTGTTAGTATCTCTTTCATGGCATGTAAACATATCCAAATTATGTTACAAAGGCTGTTCCATGTTCATGTGATCCATAGGTTTAAATGGTTAGACAGCCCAAGAAACCTCTGGAACATGAAGATTTGACATTATTCGCAGATTAACAAGTTACTCATTTATTATCTTGTAGTGTTTTATATTTATTTAATTTGATGGTTGAAAGAGTAACTTAGAGGGGCTATGAGAAATAATTTGTTTTAAACTACTGTTTTTGAAAATTGTGATATTATTGCCTTTCCCATTTAAAAGAAAATAGATTTATAAGGTGTACAAGACAAGAGGGTCATTTCTGAACCCTCTCACACAAGGTTCAAAAATACAGTGAGTTGGGGTGCCGTAAGGTACATGGCACCTAAATATTTATTTGGATATTGCTATTTTTAATTTTCAGTCTATCTTAAACATTTGAGAAATCACTTTCTGTAATTAAGAAAAACGCATTGCCAAACAACTTTAAAAAACCGTGTGTGTGTGTGTGTGTGTGTGTGACCAGTCTGTATGCTTAGTTTGTTTATGCTTTTGGATTTATGAAACATGCCTACAGATACAATGGATTATCGATAATTTTTCCACATTCTCCTCTATTTTCTATCAATACAAATGTATACTATTTTTTTAAATTATTTTTCCCCAAATTCATACAATTTTCTATGGAGATGATTGTTATTTTCCTTGAATATTTAATGCAGGAATCACTTCTGAGAATTGGAATTTAGATCAAGTAACTCAGCTTGTTTCCATTTGTGTCTCTCGGGGAAAGGCTTTGGACTTAGTGCTCTAACTTATTTTCCATCCAGTACTGCAAAGAAAATGACCAGGTTAGGAACTAGGAGAAATTATATTGAAAATCTTCATGAGGAAATCCTTATGGACTTTGCTAAAAAGTGGTGAATATTTTTCTCTTTGTAGTGGTCTACTTCAATTTAAAAACCCAATCGAGTTGAAGATTTTCTTTGAACTCATTTGAGCTTTGAAAAAGCAGTATAAAATTGGCAATTTATATGTGTTTTTAGCTTACCAACATTTGGGGTTTTTCCTAATCTTTGGTTTTAGAAAATAAACAGACTTACTGCGGCTAAACATTTACGTAACAGTGTCTGTTTTTAATGGG
Organism: Balaenoptera ricei; assembly: GCF_028023285.1. NCBI lineage: Eukaryota > Metazoa > Chordata > Mammalia > Artiodactyla > Balaenopteridae > Balaenoptera > Balaenoptera ricei. The sequence continues at coordinate 42,565,939 of NC_082645.1, read as the reverse complement.
GATGGAGGGGGTGGGGGTGAGGATTTGTTGTAACCGATCACCATCTTGGTTTTGTTAGCATTTTGTGAAAAAAGAATTAGAAGATATGCCACAACCTAGAGAGAGACCTTTTTCTGAGTCCAGTGCCTACCTTATGGACGTTTTTTTTCTGATTGCCTTCTTCTTGTTCTAATGACCTCCATCTTAGTTACTTTTGCAGCTGGCATTAGTTAATAGAAGCTGCTTTAACAAAGAGATCCCCAGGTAAAGATGTGTCTTTCTCTTTCACCCAGCAGTGTAGGAGAGCAGTCCAGGACAGCAGAGTAGCCCTCTTCACAGGTCATTTACTGACTCAACTTTCTTTAGCTCTAATAACTCTTCATTGTCCTTCTGTCTGGTGGACATTGGCTCATCAGTGCACATCCAAAGGAATGGGGAAGAGAGTGTGAGGGCAATCAGTATCCTTTCAAGGATGTAAGGTGTAAATTGGATACATTACTTTCACTCACACTCTGTTGGCAAGACCAGGGTCACATCTCACTGCAAGGGAGGCTGTGAAATGTAGTTTGTAGTTGGAGAGTCATATGCCTTGCTAAAATTGGGGGTGGAATAGGGTTTATTGCTAAAAGGAAGGAATGGAGAATGGAATCTAGGGCTGTTAGTCATCTTGGCCATATAGAATAATAAAGAAGTCAAAGCTTGGCAGTGTGCACCAAAACCGCCCGCCCTTCCTTCCTTCCTGCTTACTGGGTTGCAGAAGCTAAAAACTATCAACCGGAAGCTCAAGACCAGTCCATTGCCTGAGGCAATCCTACTCAAGTCTAGCAGCATTTTGTAAAGCTTTAGGTCTCCCTGCAGGTGGGACCTAGAATGAGGATTGCTGCTCTAAACTCTATATTTTGCAGTTAGTCAGATTTCCCTATTTCCCTGTTGAGGGTCTAGGATGCCTGGTGCCTAAGGCAGCATGAGATACGATAGAACTTGAAACACAAGGTCCTCTCAGGACTATGTTCTGTTGTGGCGGTCACCTATGTCATACTAGCTTATTCGCCTTTTCCCAATGTAGTTATTGAACTTCTACTTTGCAGTTATTGTGATAGGCACTGGGTTAGAGAGGGGTATGTTAAGATGAATAAGACATAGTTCCTGCCTTTGAGGGGTACAGAGTCTGGCACTCTTTTCCATAGGGAAATAGGAGTTTCTCCGAAAATATGTTCTAAGGCAACAATGTTTTGGGAAACACCCTGGGACCCCAATGCTACCATCCACTCATCATTCACCAGTATCCCTTCTGCCCATAGATTCCACTCAAGAAAAGCCTCTGCCGTTGCCACAAGTCCGGCTCACACCTGAGTTCCTACACTCCTTTCCATCTTGTGGTTTGTTTTCTAAATCTATAGCAGCCCTAAAATTGACCTCACAGATTCCTGGCTCATTCCCTTCTCTGTTGATTCCCTCTAAGATCTCAAACATCTACTAGACTAGACTGCATGGATTATGATGGAGGCAGTGTCATCAGGGCTCAAAATGTGGGTTTTCTTTTCATGTTGGTCATTCACTTTCTGCATCCAGTATTTATTGAGACTCTTCTATGGAATGAAGCATTTAGGGTGCAAAGCTGAGTAAGACATGGTTCTTGCTTGAGTTGTTCATCTTGTAGCAGAAGAAACAGGTCTGCTGGATGAATTACACACTATTATGTGGTAGGCCCATTAGTAGAAGTCTAGGAGCATAGAGGGCTCCGGGGGTATAGAATGAGTGTGTGATTGTCTGAGGGAACTGGGGAAAGGCTCAGTGACATTTACCTCGGACCTTCAAGAAAATGAATTCACTACTTAGAAAAAGTTGAGGGTGTGGTGTTCCCAGACAGAGGGAACATTGTGTGCAGAGGTATGAAGGTATGAAAGATTATGGGGTCTTCTCTCCATCACCCCCCCCAAAAAATTCCATCAACACATTATATAAATTGTTTTTTTTTTAAATAAAGGCATTGTTAAAACAACACCTCTATGTCACACCTAGATTATTTAATTTGTAAGAATCTGAATCTGAACAACTCTCACCCAGTCAGGGCATGAAGACAATTTGTTGAGGACCCTCTAGGGATGTTCGTATTGTGGGTTTTCTTAGCTCTAAAAAATATCCACATTTCGTTTTGTGAGCTTTTTTTGTTGTTGTTAGTCACTGCACTGTTTTGGCAGCCCAAGTGCAGAAGTGGCCAAGAGTTCAGGGCCACTGTGAGTTATTCGCATATTTATTTAAAGCCGTGTGTGTGCAAGGCACTGTGCTCGGCAGCGGGCATATGTGGGGAGAAGCTACCGGACTCCTTTTTCCATGGAACTCACATTCTGGAGACAGATGTTAATTCATCAGCTTCACTAATGCGTGTTCATGGGGGCGTGGTGGTGGGAGGGGTGGGGCTTTAGGCAAAGGTCTCAGACTAGACAGAGCCCAGTGGTGGGAGCGGGTGTGATGGGGGTGTCCGAGAAGGGGAGGCTGGCTCTAGAGGAGAGAGGGAAGGAGTCAGAGGTGCAAAATGAGGGCTGTGAGGCGAGAGATGCTGAGGCCATATGCTAGACCACGTTAAAGGTTTGAGTCTTCGCTGTGAGAGCAACGGGAAACCTCAGAAGGTTTCAAATAGGAGCTGACATGATCTGATTTCTGTTTGGAGGAGATACTAGGTACTTAGTAAGAATTCATGGATGTTTATTGGATGACCGAATGGATCTGTAAAAAAGAAACAAAAACAACAACAACAACAAAAAACATGTTATCAAATCAAAGAGAAAAACTCCCCCAGGGAGAGAAAAACCTGAATTTCTACCTCAAAGCAGTAACAAAATAGAAAATAACCTTTCATAAATTTTACATTGAAAAAAAGGAAACTGTTTACTCTTTATAGCAAATTAGGAATCTTTGGAAAATGGTTTGCCCATGGCCGTGTAGTAAGTTGGTGGCCGATTCATTTCTGCCCTGTTCCCTGCGTGAAATTGATCCCTTCCTTCCTCCTTTCCTGCTTCTCCTGCTGAAGCTTTGCAGATAAAGGAATCAAGTGCCTCTCCAGCTCTCCTCAGAGCTTCTCCAAATGTGAGAGCTCTGATTGCAGCCATCTCCTCGGTTCGGTTTCTGTCTGAAGGATCTCCGTGTGGCTCCCCAGAGGATACAGTTGCTCATCTTCGAGTTCCTGGCCTCTAAAGTAGTGCAGAGTGGTCAGCAATTGAAAGTGTAATGATTAAATTAGCATTGATCATATGAGCTAAATGATGTATAGGCGACGGGGAGGAGACCAGCTGGACTCGTCTCCTCAGCCCCTTTTGGCAGAAGCATGGAAAATAAAGCTGTGTAAAGTTAATGAAAATTGTGGCTGCGTGGAGTGTTTTTGCCGAGAGATTGGCATTTTTTTTTTTAACAGAAATTTCAGAAAGCAAGAGATTTCTGAGTAATACGTCAATCACAGGGAGGGATCTGTCATTTTCTGGCAAGTGAATAGGCCATGGGAATTTTTTTTACCTTACCTACACTCACTCTTTTATGAATTATGAAGTATTATTTTTTCCCGGAGCCATCAAGAGTGGCAGAGAGGAGGAAAAACGAGTCCACAGATTCATTCTTTCTTTGAGTGTCTCTAGGGTTTTTTGTCTCTGCCTTTTTATCCCTGTCTCTGTTTCTCTTTCTCACTGTCCTCTTGCCTCCTCGGTGAGAACCAGTCGTAGCATGTGTTACAGGTTTTTCGCGGGGATGCTTTCTTGGCAGTGGGTTGTGACAGGCTGGGGCAGCCAAGGAGTGGCTGGTGGAGGTGAGGGATGTCAGAATTCTAGTTTGGGGAGAGGCCGGGCCGTCGGGAAGGTCAGGTGCGCGTGCTGCGCCTATCCCGGGGCACACGGGAAGGATGCGGAGCTCGGGGGGGTGGCTGAAGGGTTGAGGTGTCGTCAGGCCAAGGAGGCCTGGGTGTCCCTGCCAGCTTCAGCATAAGGAGCAGTCAGCCTAGCCAGATGAAGCAGGTAGGCAGCCGGGAGGAGGTTGGCATGAAGGTGAGTAGGGCAGGGGGAGGCAGGATGCTGGTCTCAGCTCTGCTGGCTGAGACCAGGGACCCAGGTGGAGATTGAGAGGACCAGGCCGGCATCAGGGGCAGCAGGGATGAGGAATCCCACCGCAGAGGCAAAGGGCACCAAGGCCAGAGCCCAGAGATGAGAAGAAGCAACTGATGCTTGTGCAGCCTCGAGTTTGTACCACACATCGTTCTGAGCACTTTCTTATATCAAGGCTTTTAATCTTGCACGATAATCTTGGGGTAATCCTCATTTTACAAAGGAGGAGATGGAAGGCAAAGAAAGGCAAAGTAGCTCACTGAGTGTCATCCAGCTGGAAAGAGGCACCATGAGGATATGCAGGCAGTCTGGCTCCAGAGTCCCTCCTCTTAACTAGCCTGCTCTGAAGAATGCCTGTGACGCTGCTCCTGGGAGTACCATTCACACGAATTGCAGTGCATGGGGGCCCTCGGAGCTGCGCGATGTAGGCGGCCCTGATTCCACACTACTCCCTTTAAAAAAAGACTGATTCTTCTCTCTGCCTTATGATGTGCCAGGCGCTTTCTGTGTACCTTTCATACATTGACTCATGAAGTCCAGAACTCTTTTTACCTCCATTACAGATGAGGCACAGAGAGACGTAAGGATACACCTGCCTAGGCAGTTAGGTCTACATTCAAACTCGGAGGACTACTAAAAGGGCAATCAATTTGTAGAGTTTTGTTTCGTTTTGTTTTGTTTTCACTCTTTTGTCTGCCCTGCCGGTACCACCTGTCTGAAGCATGTCAGGGGGGAAACAGGGGTTACAATATTAACGTGCAAAATGCCACATATGTTTCTAGAGGCAAACAAGTGTATATCTGTGCTTGCAGAAGAGAAGAGGGAGAAAATCATCTAGTACACTTGGCCACTTAGAAAAACTTAAAAACAAAGAGCAAAATAATCCCCAAGGTTAAATTGGCAGGCAGAGACCTTGGGCTCGTGTTCTAGTCCATAGAGCCAATGAGAGTCCAAACACTGTTCTTTTGTCTCTTCCCTGACCTCTCAGAGTCCTGCTGCAGAACACATAACTCCACTGGCTTAGAAAGTTAAATTCTGGAGAAATCTGTAGGGGGAAATTAGATAGCAAAATTTCCTTTTGTTTCCAAATCTGTACCAATTGTCTTGATCACAGCTATCTAAAACTCAAAGCTAATCAGCTGATTCTTGGCTTTTCTCTCCCTCTTCCCCTCCCTTTCCAAACAAATGGAAAAGAGAAATGCTTGTCCTTTGTATTCCACCGTCAAATCCATGGGTGTGCTGTACCACAAAGCCCAGCCCAGGTAAGAAAAAGCAACTCCATGTCCCTAAGTTTGAAGTCAACAAAAACTAGCTGAATGTTGCCTTGAGCTGCAGAAGAGAGCTTCCCTGATTTGTTGAGGACCACACCATTCCCTCCACTGAACTGAGCTCAGTGAGACGTTTGTCAACTTGCAAGAATAACCTCTATACGGAGAATCACGTGGAATTTAGAGAATAGAATCACACAAACAATGCCTTTTCATAAGGTCTTTTGACTTTGAACTGTTGATCATGGTGAGAGATGACTTGAAAGGAAACAGTCAGCAGGGCACCCTCAAAATGGGAAGACGCCTTTGGGGGCTGTGTAGTTTTGGAGGCTACTCAGGGGTGAGAGGTGGGCAGGTTATGGGGAAACACTGATGCAAGGTGACCCAGGAGCTTTTCAGACTGATCCTCATTGTAGCTGGAAATAGAAGTAGACCAGGGGAGGGTTGGTTTCTCTTTCATCCTCTCAATCAATCACTTAACTGGAGAACTCTTCAAACCAAAACTAAGACAGTGCCAATCCCTCACTTGATGTTCGCCTCTTGTTGCAGTGAAATATGACACCCTTGAAATTTGGCCCTCAGAACTTAGACCTGATAGGATATCAAGGCCCTTTCACCAAAAGCTAGGGACTTGAGATCATCTGAAACAGGCCCAGGAAGCTCCCAGGGACCTCTCGCTACTTCTCAGCCAGCTCTCAGTTCAGAGAATCTTGGGACACGAATGGTCAGTTCCAAGAGCCTCTTGGAGTTCGAGTTCACTTTTCTGGGAACTCCTCAGAGCTCCTTTGGGGAAGTCCAGACTGAGTCTCTCACTGGCTGCCTCTGGAACTCTGGGATCAGCCCGAGCATTGGGTTGAGACCTTTTCGTGACCTGTACGTGCAATGCTTATTCTATGGACATCCAAACACTAGGGGCCGACTCCCCAGTCTATTAATTGATTTTCAGTTGTCAGCTTGTGGGTGACCAAATAGCTTGTGATTAGACAGTTTTTAGAATGAAAGGAGTGGGAAAAATAGGGGTTTTCCCATCAAAGTGACCCCCCCCCTTTCATTTTACCAAATTCCTCCCGGGAATACACCCACTGCTCCTCATTCCTTATCTTGAAAACCCCCTCAAGAAGGAGCAGGGAAGGAACACTTAAGTATAGAAAATTATGGCTTTGAATACATCAGTTTAACCTTTCTGGGTATTAAAATGAGGGCTGGATTAGGGGACCTCTGGGGTTCTCCCACCTCTAACAATTTGCTCAGCATTTTTCTAACCTGGGAAACAGGCAGAGCCAGGCTGCCGCTGCTTTGCATCTGTTCTTAGTCCTTGAGGGGTTTGGGTGTAGGGCTGCTGGGAGTAACCACAAGCTACTTTGCTTCACCCAATGCTCCCTCCTGACCGCCGATCCTGAGTTATCTTCCTTGCTGCCTACATTCGTATATCACAAAACGAGCCCCTGCTCTTTAGAGACTTTCTTTAGACCCTTACACTGGCTGTTGGGAAATGCAGGAGAGGAATTGAGCCATGTACAGTTTTCCCAGTAGGGGGCAGTTGCTCTCATCTTGTTGGTGAATTATGGAAGTGAACGGCTTCTTCCCACCCGGCACCCCCTCAAATTTAGATTCCCATTTAAAGATATTCAGGAAATATCTATACTCTCAGTTGAAATAGTAAAATAAGGAAATGATCTGGAAAACCTAAGGAGAAAAAAGACCCTCTTGCCTTGATTTTCTGTTGATTCTGGCTAAAATATCACATGGCTGTAGTTTGAGAGTTAACTAAAATAACAGAATCTGATACAGGAATTTGAGCTTAGAAATCTTTTGGCCCAGTCCTCTTGCTTGATGGAGGGGAGAGCTGAGGTTAGCCTGGGAAATGACTTGCTCCAGGACACACAGTCATCAACAGGTCAGGCTGGCACTGGGTCTCTTTCTATGAAATCCTGCCAACTGTACCCATCCTCTTCTGCCATCCTCTTGGTGGCACAGATGACCTCCTGTATGAACCCTACCATTTTCAGGTGCTGAAGGACAGGTGAGTCCCTTTGGCATCTTTTATGTTTGAAAGGATTGATGCTGTTCCCAAAGTGTGCAGCTGTGATTGGAAGACCTTAGTGGGTCAATGCAGACCTGGAAGAACTGTGCTCGGCTCAGCAGTTGTAGCTCTCGTGTTGCTCTTTGTGACTCAGATTTGTCCCTTTAAGAGTTACGCTTTTCAGAGATACTGGCTAGAAGGACGGGCCTCATTTCCCGGGTCCAGGGCCAGACAGTTACTCCTGTGCTGAGTTCCCATGAACTGCAGCCAATGCCTTCCAGCTGACAAAGCAGGGTTGTCATTGGTAAGTGTTTATGTTGCGCTTTAGATTTGCAAAGTCCTTTCTCTGGGTTATTTCTTACCTCAATTTGGCAGGTGAAGAAACTGAAGCCCATAGAAGTGGTGACTGGTCCAGAGTCATCCGACCAATTAGTGGGGAAGCTGGGCTCAGCCTCTGAGTTTCTGGGTCATTGCTTTACCCCCGTGAGTCATGCAGCTTCTCTAGATTATGTTCGTTGCTCCTCACCAACTTCTTTTCTTTCCAAATTTAGCTGGCTTCTTTTACAGTGAGCTATGAAGCTCTTCTGTTTCAAAGCTGCAGTACCTTATTGGTTGACCAGGAAGCTGCAAGTATCTAGGTATGCTCCAGTGTGGCACCTGTCCTAGGTCAAACCGAGCTGTGGTGTGATGGGAACTGGGAAGGCAGTGGGACTTTTCTGATTGGGTTTTTGGAAAAAGATCAATGCCGCTTTAGGAATATTAAAGGTCTAAGCGTTGGGGAAAAGGGGATTTAAGCTAAAACGTTGGCTGTCGCTTAAAGGCGATTTAAAAAAAAATCAAGCTAAAAAGAAATGGACAATTTTGCATCTACATAAAGGCTTTTGAGAGTTTTTGGCTTCGTTCTCAAACTTCACTAGTTGGGTCACAGAGGTACCTTCTTGTCAGTGAGGCAGAGAGATTTCGGTGAGAATATCGAAAACTTTCACAGTAGAAATTCTTTTACAGTAGAAATTCCCACAAGAAATCTTACCATCTGTTTATTCTATTTTTCTTTTATCTTGGTTTTTAAAAAAATTTTAAATGACTTATTGCCTGTTTGACTTGAGTTGCATCTGTTAAGTACGGGTGTTGGATAGAGATGAGTATCTGTTCACCTGTCTTTACACAACATTCTCTGAAAAAAAAAGTCTCTGTTGCTCCCCATCCCCCTCCAATTGTGCGTTTCATTAAGAAGATGAGCAGCTGTGTTTAGAGCATTCAATCGCCTGCCTTTCCCAACGTACCAAGCAGCCTTTTAGATGTTGATGAGTGTTTGCTGCAGAACTATATGATCCAGACGAAACAGGAAGCAGCTGTCTGCTTGCTAGGGTGCTCTGAGCGGCCCTCCACTCACCGAGGGAACACTCTTCAGCTGACTGAAGCAGGGGAGCTGAGCCAATCAGAGGCTGCTTTCCTAGCTCAGTCACCAGTCTGTGGTTGAGGAAGGGTTCTGCTTTTTTATGCTCTGTTTGGGAAGGCAGATAAAATGCCAGGTCTGGACCGCCTCTGGGGATAACCTCACCCTGTGCGATGTGAATGAATAGCATCTTGCCTGGTAAATCCACAGCAGTTGATAAGGCAGGTGCAAGTCTTCCAAACAGGCCTTTTCTGTCTTTACCTCTAGCTGTGGCTTCTGTAGCAGTTTTGTTTTTGCCTTGATAGAGGTGCTCTGGATTATCAGACCTCCATGTATGACAATTTGTACCTGCATGGAATTGAAGACTCGGAGGCTGTAAGTATTTTCATAGATAGCTGATTTCCTCTCCCCTCCTCTTCCTCCTCCCACTAACGCCACCCCCCCCCCCAACCCCTTATTTCTTAGGCAACGCAGGGAACATGGAGCTGAAAGCCAACATCATTCGGGTGCTGCTGTGTAAATGTTCTCTGTATAGTTTAGAGTTAACTGAAATAATTCTTTATTATATAATGTCTTGTCAAGCAAAAAAGAAATTAGGGTGATAGCAGAGGGATCTAAGGGTGTAGTCTGCCTGGATTTATACAATACTTGGTCCGCGTTTGATCTGACAAGGGATAACTGCTCCTTGCAGACCGGCTTAAACTATGCATAAAGTGCCTATGTTTTCCAATAGCAGGGTTCACAGAAAAGGCTCATTCATTATATAATACACATTGTATTGAGCTAGGGTGAAGGAAGTTCCTTAGCTGTAGCTGTATTATGTGCTTTCTGGCCAAACAAGCAGTGCAGATCTCCTGCTTCTTTGTTAAGGAAATCAGATGCAAAGGTTGTGGTCATATAACACCCCAGTGCAGAGGCAGGAAGTATGTCCCTGTACTCTACCCTGGAAGCCCGGAGTAGGCTCACTTGTGTTTTGGCTTAGAAAACTGGACTCCTTTCCCTCCGCAGGTGAGACTCATATAATGTATTAAAATCAGGATGAAGGTGGTTTTGAGAAATCCCTAAAATCATACCATCTGAATGCTAGCTTTTGAATCCAGGGTAAAGCTGATGACTGAATCTTTCTTTTACTATTGCTAGTGGTGGTTCTTGATTTTTTTCATCAATTATATAGAAACCTTGCAAGGTAGAATGATTCGGGATGGGAATGGGACCTGCTGTGCGGAGCCTGAATCTTCTGAGTGCAATGGCATACATGTTGCTACATTTGAAACAGGAATGTGTTATATAAGATTCTCTGGCTAAACCACCAAACAAACAGATTATAACACACAAAAAAAAACCCCTATGCTATACGTCAGTGCAGACGTATGTATCAAATGATGTGCTAGCCCTGAAAGATAGAAACCCTCTGTTCTGATGAGGCATCCCATTTTCCTGCCTGTCTGCGTGTGAGCTCTCACTCCAACTCTGTTTCTGCAAAGTCTCTCTGGTGTTGCCCAGCGTGCTCGTAAATTACCAGCCTGTCAGTTTACTGCAAGGGACTGTAGTCGGAAACGCGGTGGCTGAGATAGGGAAGGTCCACGTTGGCAAGTGGGGTGGGAGGATGGAAACGGCAAGTAGAGGAGTTGAGTGAACTGCTTCCCCGGCTTGGTTCTTCGGGAGGTTTGATTATTTCTCCTACCCCTTCTCTCCACACTCAATTATGAAACATGTGATGCCTCATTGAATTGCAACTTTTCGACCCTTGGTTTTAGACTTAAGTGGATTGGACTTATTGCAGAATAAACCGGTGATGTGAGACACCGGCTGCTCTGACCAGAGTCGGCTAGGAATGAATGTATCCAGCACCTTGTTCTCCAGAACTGTGTACATTTTGGTTGCAGTGGTTCAGAGGGGAGCCATTATAAGTATAAAAACGTGTTCTTTCCCCTCTTGGTCCAGCCTCCCAGGACGGCCGAGCTCTTGGATGGGGTGGCAAGTGCCGAGTGCAGTGATTTGAGCCCGTGGCGGTAGTTGATGGCGGGTAGTGCTAGGTACTGCAGTGCTCTGCTCCCAGTGACTCAGTGGCGGCCAGCAGGCTGAGGTCCTCGGGGCTGTGTACGTCTGCAGAGGCAAGGCAGGTGGGAAACTTGAGGAAGGAAGAAAGGCACCTGGCCCATCCTTAGTTGAGAGAGAGTAGGGGAGGCTTTCTAATGGGTGGGATCGGAAGGGTGTCCCATAAATCAGAGGGAAAGGCAGAGGTGTTCGGAGGGGTGAACTGCCTTTGAATGCTCATTTGAGTTTATTTGTTTTTATAAGGAAGAATAATGTGATGTGTTACCCAAGATGGTGTGAACAAAGCTTCAAGCCAATGGAGAAGACTAGGCCTAAATAGCTGACCCGGTGAAGTGAAAAATAAAGCCACACCTGGAGAGCCACATCCTCAGCAGTCTTTCTCAATGCCAATGCATTTATGGCTGTAAGTGTGGGGTTTGCCCAGATCGAAGCTAAGCTCTCGGAACAGGTCTGGTGGATAGGTGTGGAGAGGCTTTTCTCAGACGCCCAGCTGCAGTCCGAGAATACACAGTCACTAAAAGCTGAGTACGGCGCTTCCTTTGGGGGGCTGGGGAAGCCACCCACATGTGTCCCACCTCTCTGTGCTGTTGAAAATGTCTTCGTGGGGTGTGCGGGGTTTTACCTGTCATAAGTCATTCTATTCAGTGTGTTGACACAGTCAGCCTGTAATAAGATCATCTTGCCTGGGGACTGATATTTTTTATTCTGAATAAGAACAAAGTGTTATTGTACACTGTTAGCACCGCACCTCCCCGTAGCATGAGAGAGATTTTGGTACTGTGATGCGAGGCCTTTTCATAAGAATCTGGTCCAGAGGTAGATAGTCTACTCCGGGTACCCTAGATTTTTGCTGGTAACCTCTGTGTTTCACGTACTGTGTATATACAGGGAGAGGGGGACAGGAGTCGTGCTGCAACACACTCAAGTCTGGGCGTTTTAGACTTGAGTCCTTTGGAGCCTTTTTGGACGAGGCCGTTAACTTCTGCTCTGGTTTCTAGGAGGGTAGTTAAGTGTCAGCATCATTTAGATTTGCAAGGACGTACAAAAGACCTTTTGGTGTCCCATAGCAAGGCCCCGCACGGGAGTGGGAGGTTTCACACAGAATGTCACATCACTCCTTTTGTTGCCTTGACATGGATAATGGAGTGTGTGCTCCTGAGTGGGTCCACACCCAGCCCAGGTCAGTTACTTCCATCATGCACAGACTGTGACTATGTTGTCTTCTGTGGGAGGGTTGCCCCATTCCACCTTCCCCGCCTCCACTGGGTCTTCATGCAGCTCTTGATGGCCAAGATACTTTTCACTGGCTGAGCCCCCAATGTACACTATCTGTTTTTTATCTGATGCACAATTGATTTTGACAGATCTGCTCCTTGGTATACACATCTTATAAATGGATTCATTGTGTATTTTGACGTTTGTGAAATCACTGTAAGAACAGGTTTTTTCATTCAGCAGCGGTATTACACAAACAGTATGAGGGATGTTTTTATAGGGATAAATGGAAGAAGCAGATAAATAGAAAAAGTTACCTAAAATCCACCCAGAGATAATTGCTGTTAACATATTACTGTGCATCCTTTCAGGCTGTCGTTGTACATGTATGTAAGTATGTCATTCTAAACCTGCTAGTGTGTATTGCATTCTGTGAAGTCCTGTTCTCACTTGATAAGATATTGAGCACATGAGGACTAGACTGGCCTGTGCAGGAGACGCTTTGCAAAATATAAAGTTCCTACATGGACCTTCTGGAATTTTGAGCATTTTAAATGAAATACAGATTCTTAAGAGTATTTTGTAAAGGGAAGCCAGGCTTAACTGCACATTACATTAATAGCTGATTTCTCTGACACAATTTGTTCCTTTTCCAAATGCTTAAATCTGAATGTAGAGAGAGGGACCTGACCTTTTTCAATAAAAAAGATGATCAGATCATAATCCAAGGCATTTACTAGGGAGGGAAATATATTCTTGTAAATGTTTTCAATCACAGAAAGGAGCCATAGTATATTTATTAACACTATTAGAACTCTTAAAGTGAAGGTAAATTTTACAAAATCTAATGGGTACGTATATATTAAAGCACGTATGTAAATTTACATCTACTTACATATTATAAGGATAACTATATGTTAATTATTTAAACTATTCATTTTCTATAAGCTGTGTAACTATGTTTGTTTGCCTAAATGTCTGTGTACCCATAGGTGTACACACACTGTACACCCTCGTACATTCATGGACATTCACGTATAGATATGATCCATGCTTTGCTAATTCATGGTTAATGCTAAGTGGGAGATTTCTGCCATAGAACTTTTGGAGAAGGGAAACTAACTGGTTTTGACATAAAGATACCCAAGAGGGTTGAAAAGCAACACATCCCCAAGAGAATAAATGATTGCTACTTTCAAAGATTATAATAGAGTTATTAAATATGAAGATATGTCCTTGTGCTTGTTAGGAAGGAGGATAAATTTCAAACAGGAGGCTTTGTGTGTTTAGGGACCTTTGGAAAAACACTCTAGGGATAGTAAGGATTAGATTTCTTTTGGAAATGTTTAGACCAGAGGTCTTTATGGTTTGGTATATCAGAAGATCCCTTCTGGGGTTAAAAAGTCTTTCTGGCCTATTTCTAGAGAGTCAGGCCTGTTCTGTGAAAGACTCCATCACTGGCCAGAGAGGAAAACCAAATGCTGCTTATGTGTAATAAATTTGACTAAGAAAATCAACTTGTTTTACTCAGTTGAGCAATCTTGGTGTTTGTCCCGAGTCTGTTAAGTAAGTGGTGAACAGAACCTTCTCTTCAATCAATCAGTTCTTAGCAGTATATATTGAAATGATTTCTAGATGTAATTGTCGTGGAGCTAAAGAGAGAAATTCCTTAAATCTGGTCAGAACCCATGAATTTGCCTCTCCAAGGTCATCAGTCTTGCCTCTTTCTTGGTACTTTGCATTTTCGAGCGACAGAGGGAAGCATTAAGATTGATCCCCACCTTTCCTCAGGGGCTTCTGTATCTCCTTTCCTGCTCGTGTTCTGCTTCCTATTCGATTACGATGAGTCAATCAGGACTTTAGAATGTGGTCTTCTGAATCTATGTGTACACAGTGAACATTACATTATTCTGTGGTGTAAGATGTTCTGTAGGAAAGTCTGCAATAATGATGAAAAAAGCATGCTTTTAGGGTGAAGGTGAGGAGGCACCCCATTGCCTTAGCCCTTCCCTTTCCATCAAGAGTTCAGCTTGGATCTTCTTTCTGTGTGGACAGTTCTCATCATTCAGTTCACCATCTGCCTTAAACATCCCTTACCTAGGTAAACTAAGCCACCCAAGGAGGACAGGAGACATAACTGAATGTGTTAAGTTGTGTTCTTTTTCTTCCCTCTCCCCCTGGTCCTTTACAATAATCATCAAGTCATGAGCTTGATGATTTCCATGAAGCTAAGTTAAAAATTATACCAAGAAAGCTACGTAGATAGAGACTCTGTATGCTGATCTAAATCAGGCTGACTTAGGTGCCTGTAATGTGTTTGCATCGGGCTGCGCAGACAGTAAACGCAGCAACAGCTGTTACACTGCTACCCAAGGTGAGGCCACGTGGAGCAGGTGCCTGGGATCTTACTTATTGAGGACGGAGCACTAGTAGTGTGCAAACCCAGGAGAGTTTACAGTTCACATAAAATAATGGGAAGCCGATTGGGAGCTGTAGATTTTTATACCTTGGACTTTGAACTTTTTAGGACTTTGAAGAGTCTGTGATAAAACTGTGCAGCCCAGACAAAAGGAAGGTGACCCAGATAGCTCACATGGCAGTTTTTAAGATCTAAATAGACCAATCCTTGTTCTCACTATACATTTATGTATTCTTTTATAGCATAAATATGTGGTTTGAGCAATAAATACTTTTCTCTCTCTTAAATGGTGCCACAATATCAGTACTTCCTATATCCTATTTTTTTCTTTTGCATCTGTTCTCAGAAATATTGAAAAGTCTCACATTTAAAACAGGATGTTTTGAATTTGCTTTCATTCCCTTTTCATTCAAGGGAATTGATCTAAGATCGTACATCTTAACATGAATATTGGCAGGTGCCAATTATTCAGGAGCTTGATTGTGTAGTTTGTGAATAACGTAGTCCTCTTATTTTGCCTTTTTTGTTCCTATTATTCTGTAATCCCTCTCTTCTTTTTAGTTTGAGCATCGTATAGGAAAAAGAATCTGACCTCCAGTGTTATTATTCTATTAGCAGATTTGTTGAAAAGTTCAGTGAGTGATAAGGTTGTAATTAAAAGTATCTCTCGGGGCTTCCCTGGTGGCTCAGTGGTTAAGAATCCGCCTGCCAATGCAGGGGACACGGGTTCGAGCCCTGGTCTGGGAAGATCCCACATGCCGCAGAGCAACTAAGCCCGTGCTCCACAACTACTGAGCCTGCGCTCTAGAGCCCGAGCTCACTGCAACTAGAGAAAGCCTGCGTGCAGCAACAAAGACCCAACGCAGCCAAAAGTAAATAAATAAAATAAATTAATTAAAAGTATCTCTCAACCATTTTTAACCTCCATAAAACTTAAAAAAATTTATCTTCTACTGAACATGGCTATGAGCTGAGAAAATGTCAGGTTTACTTTTTGTGTTTTGTATTATGAAACATGTGTATGTGGTGTACTAGGGTTGTGATTAAAAACAGAGACTCAGTCAAGATTGTCAGGGATTAAGTCCTGGCTTTTCACTTCCTAGCTTGTGGCCCTGGGTACATGTCTTAAATTTTCTGGGCCTCAGTTTCCATATCCCCGAAGTGTCAGTGATAATGGAACCTGCATCTGGGGTGGTTTTGAAAATTAAATTAGTTAATATTTGTAAAGCTCTTAAAACATATACTGTAAGTGTTTTCTGCTATTATTATTGTACATATAATGAATATACTTATGCTTTTGGGACCTAAACATACTCCTTCCTTGGCAGGTTTTAATATTCCCACCAAATCCTGTGGTTTATTTTCAGAGTACTTGCATGGCTTTTGACAGTGATTTCCAAAAATATTATAGTAGTTGACAGGTGAAAATATGCACTAATCCCCTAAGGCCTCACGATTGGTTGATTGGTTTGTTGTGTTTTCAGAAGAGGGGGTGGTAGCGCATAATTGCTGGGAGTTGGAGGTTTTGGTCTTTGCCACTTACTAGCAGTGGCCTTGAGCAAGTCATGTAATCCCTCTAATCCTCAATATTTCCTCCTATAAAACAAAGAGGTTTGACTAGATAATTTCTAAGGTTTCTTCAAATCCAAAATTTTGTTCTGTTTGCTGATAAGCAATTTCTTCAGTTGGGGTACAAATGCCACCATATGCCATTTGCTTTTTGAAATGATCAATTACCATGGTGTTTTATGTATACTGACTTAAGGGGTCAGAATTTGGACCTTGAGTCTTTTTCAGAATCTTGAAGGAAGAAGGTGTGTGTGACACACATCTTTGAAAGGACTAGATGTTTGAAAAGGAAGATTTTTTTGTTTTTATCTTAGATTTTTAACTCTAGAAGCCAAAAAAGGATGCTTTTCCTATTGCTCATTTGCTTGCCAATACCCACAGTGCACTTCCAGACCACAGCGATTTGAGGTGGAAACATTTGAGTCTCATCTCTAAGAAAAAAAAAATCAAAGGCAAAAAAAATGCTTTCTGAGAAGTAAGCTTCTCCTAATTCTTATTGATGATTGAGGAGAGGTATTTCTTCTTTAGATTATCTCTGTCTTTCCTTCTTAGTTGTACACTAGGGAAGTACTGACAAAAAAAGTTTAAATAATTGTTTGGTGATGGTTGTGACATTTAATCATCAAGAATGTTTATTGTTTGGTGTTTTCTTGCTTTATAAACTTTTCTTCAGCTCAGCATTATTATCCTTTGGGATGTACTGAAAACAATAATCAGTCAATAGGAAAACCCCAGGAATAGAATAAATTCTAGGAGATATTCATTATTTTTTATAAAGTCATTCATTACTTTTAAAAGGAGTGACTGTGCCTGATTTGTTTGATTTTCCTCTATGATAAAGTGAAAGACCACCAAGATGAAAAAGTAAAGAATGTTTACTTCAGCCCCAAATCAGATATTCTCTTAAATAGTGTTTGAATGAAGTAAGAGTTGGAGGCAAATATTTATCAACAAGCTAGAAAAATGTGATGACCATCATGCTAAAATAGTTAGTGAGTAAACAAATTAGTTCCCCAGTTTATTTCCAAAGAGTCATTATTGATAGCTTAATATTTCAAATGATGTTCCAGAGATTAATGTCTTGGGGTTTATTTGATTCAATGGCTCTATTGATCCAAGAGGTAGAATTAAGAATTTATTATTAGACTTTCAAATAATCTCACATTTGATCATGTTGTTGTTGCTTAGAATATAGGGATGGAGTTATATATTTCTATTATGTAGGTGAAATTGATAAGGTAGGGAAGCACAGAACATTTCCTAGTTATCATGATGCACAGGGCCTGCTGTGAAGTGTGAAGATGCTGCAGAATAGAGTAAGGAATAAAACCACACAGGTCCGAAAATGCTATGTCGAAACTTGATTTTATAAAGAAAAGATCCTTGATAGTCACATTTAATTATTAGCTAACTAAAAACCAAAAATTTGGTATATAAGACATGATGTGTCTTTCTAGAGTCCCAATGTTAGTTTTCTTCTATATTGTAACAATTTCTGAGGTCATATAGTGTATTTTATTGACCCTGAGGCATATGCCCCCTCACACACACAGTTTGTTGTTTTTTTTTTTTCACACACACACACTGTATTTTATTTTTACAAGAGATAAATAGACTGACACCAAGCATTGTACATGGATGACCACAACAAAAGCAACAATGATTGC